>NW_027507764.1:522581725-523294225 GCF_037356315.1 Lithobates pipiens
ACTGTATTAGATACTGTGTACACTGCCTGCACTGTATTAGCAACTGTACAAGGGCTACACTGTATTATATACTGTGTACACCACCAGAATTGTGTTAGAAACCGTACCCATTGCATTAGATATTATGTACACCGCCTGCACTGTATTAGAAACTGTACAACAGCTACTCTGTATTGTACACTGTGTACACCAGCAGAAGTATAGTAGAAACTGTACACCCTATATTAGATACTGTGTACACCGCCTGAAGTGTATTAGAAATTATATACCACCGAATGCACTGTGTGTGTGTATATATATATATATATATATATATATATATATATATATATATATATATATATATATAGATACATAATACACATATACACTAGAGACTGTATATTTATGTATTATATCTATTAATACACCGCCTGACGTGTATTAGAAACTGTACACACTATTAGATAATGTGTACACCACCTGAAGTGCATTAGAAACAGTACACCACCAAATGCACTGTAGATATAGGCTTCACTGGATGCATAGTATATAGATATATATTAGATTGTGTGTATATTGAAGACCTATTGGCGATACGGATATGGATAACATTTAGAGTTAACATAAGACTTACCACATGAAATATACCTGAAAGTGTGCCCTGGTCTCATGGACGGTATACCAAAATACCCTAGATTGCAAATGGATATTCTGTGAAGAAAAATTAATATTTTAGAATGGGTGGGTATCGCGCACAGGAAACCAACAAATATCACAGGTGAGTGGGCTTGTTAAATACCCCGGGCTCCTCCCATAAATTCAGGCCACCATACTGGCCCTCATACTTATGGTTGAAGCCCTATGGCCAATACGGATATGGATTACATTTAGAGTTAACATAAGACTTACCACATGAAATGGACCTGAAAGTGTGCCCTGGTCTGATAGACTGTATACCAAAATAAGGGGGCAAAAACATTCAGATAGGGGAATAGTATTTTATAAGCTTTTAGTTGTTTATTGAGCTAGTTAGGTAAACGCCTGCATGATCTCTACTTGAGGATTGGGGATGTAGCGGGGAAGCAGGCAGACTTCCACCTGCCCAGTCTCTTAATGACGTGGAACTTGTTGAACGCACTCCAAGCTGTCTGGTAGGTTTTGCGCGTGTTGTGGGACAGTGAGTAGTTGATGAGCTGGGTCACTCCATGTAGATGTTGTACTAATCTAGGGTCAGCTGAGACCAGGCAGGGATAGGGGCTGAAACTGGATCGGTTCCGGGCACCTGTTTGAAGAAGGAGGTGTAGTTAAAGCGTAACCGTACGTCTGCTGCGAGGTTGCACTTGCCTGGAACAAATGAACAGTGGATATTAAACTGATGTTGTAAAGACAGTTGTACTAGCCTGTGCAAAAAGGACATGACCAAGGGGGATTTGGACCTGCCGTGGCCTGATTGTCGGTGGTGAAGGCCACAGTTCGTCCTGTCCAACAATGACCCCAGAGCTGTGCGGCTGCCACTATCGGATAGAGCTCAAAGAGAGAGGATGTTTGGGCGAAGCCAGGAATTAAAAGTATCTGTGAAGGCCAGGGTCCTGCAAACCAGTGATGGCCAAAAATTGCTGCGATGCCTGTGGAGGCTGCAGCATCTGTCACTACCTGGGGTGATAGGGACGATATAGCAGGTATAAATAAGGATATACCATTCAATGTGGAAAGGAATAACTCCCACATAGATAGTTCTGCTATTGCTGTGGTGTCCAGATGGAGGATCTGATCGGGATCCTGTGTTTGTGAAAGGAATACCAGCAGACATGAAACAAAGGCACGACCCTGTGGAATGATCCGCATGGCAAAATTAAGCATTCCTAACAGAGATTGCAGCTGCTTCTTGGTACAACCCCTAGTACGGGTGAAGTCTCGGAGAACTGTCCTGATGCGGGTCAGTTTGTGGAGAGGGAGGCTGGCCTACATGGAGCAGGTGTCCAGGTTGACCCTGAGAAAGATGATGGTGTGGCTGGACCGTCGACTTTATGTTCAGCGATGAGAACATTGAGGTTCCCAAATACGACTCTCAGTTTGTCGAGGTCTGCTGGGGACATGCTGGGCGGTCCGATTAACAAAAAGTCATCCAGGTAATGGATGACCTGTTGACACTGAGCTTTGTGCAACAGTATCCAGGAGAGGGACTGCGCACAAGTAGCGAAGAGCCAGGGGCTACTCATTGAGCCAAAAGTCAATTTGGAGGCAAAATGGTATGCCTCCTTCCACTTAATGCCATGGCAGCACCACAGGGACGGGTGATAGGCAGGAGCTTGAAAGTGTCCGAGATGCCAGCCTTTGGAGAGCCAGGCTCCTGTGCCTGCTTTGATGATCGCATGAATTACCATGTCTATGGAGGCATACTTCAGGGAGAACTCCTCGGAAGGGATTAGGGAATTGAGACTGGGAATGTGGGAAGAATGAGGCACAGACAGGTCGTACACCAAACGCAATTTATTAGAGAACTTGCCCTTGAGAAGCCCAATAGGGCTGCCTCTCCAAGTATTGAAAGGGGGCTGAGTGAAGGGGCCTATGATGAAGTCTCGGTCTAATTCAGCCTGTAAGAGTTGGTCTATCGCCTGCTCGTCAGTGGCCGCTGAGTGGAAATCCTGCATTCGTAGGTAGTGTGGGGCAGAGAAATGAGGCCGGTGTGAAACCCTGCTGTGAATCCCTGGATAAGGTAGGTGGCCAGGGAGGGAGTGGAGTGTGAAGTAAGGTATAGCCCTAGCCACAGGACATTAACTCGGCTTAGTCACAACTTCTTCTGTTGCTTGACCTTGTATAAGCTCCTAGGATGTGCCCTATGGCATAGGGTGCAGATGTGGAGCAGGCAGCACTGGCTGAAGTTGCAAGAGCCATAGTTTAAATTGTTACAGATAGCTGCTCCACCCACGGTCCGGACTGGACATCCGAATTTGTCCACCTGAGGCATCTGTACAGGGGCCGACTGGCCTTGAACTGCACCGGAGGTGGAGGGAAATTCAAAGGGGAGACTGACTGTCACATTGGCGCACCAGGTGGCGGTGTGGGTGGAGGACTGGCAAATAGTGCACAGAGGTGAGCGCAAGCAGGCAAAGTGGTAGCAGTACAGGTCTGTGCCCATAAGGCTCCAATTCGTGATTGTCTGAAATTGTGTGAGCCTGGCTGCTGCCTTGGCGGAGAAGGAACGATGATAATCGTAAAAAGAAAATCCTCCATACTTATAGCCCAAGTCTACGACAGTATGGAGGTACAAGTCCAGCTCTTCCCTCCTGCTGGGAGAGGCTGAACATAGGACATCCCTCAGCATACCGAAAGCCAATGTGAACTCTGGGACGGACAATTTCTGTGTTGAGCCTGGGGTCTTTGGCTTTAAGGACCACTGAAACGTTGCCCCAGGTGTAGGCTTTGTTCTCCGCCAGATCATGTACTGAAATGAGGAGAGAGGCAAGGTTGATGTCCCTTCCATCCAGGATGTCCTTCCTAATGCTGGCTGGAATCAAATGGGATGGGTAGATGATGGGACTCCACCCTGTGGTACCTGCCAGAAGGGGTGTCAGAACCTGGACTGAAGTAGGGTCAGTAATAGCAGCGACCGGATGAGCCTCCAAGAGTGCCACCCTGGTCTGGATATCCATGACTGTGGAAGATAAAGATGACACCATGGTGTGGAGTTGTGACATGGCAGAAGATATTGAATGAAAGGACGCCTGCTGGATGCTGTGCCCTGCTACGGCTGGTGAAGGCAAGAGGAGCTTTAAGAGCTCACCCTTCCTAGCTGTGGCGGGAAAGGGCACACCCTTGCGCCTTAGATCTGCTGTCAACTTGGGGCTGGTCCAAGCCCTGGGGGACTGCATGCTGCCATTCTTTGAGACCGGAGAAGGTGACAGAGGGGCTGTGAGGTCTTTGCTGATGGCCTGGGACATGGCTCTAGGTGTCTTGTACTCTAGATGTGACGTCTTGTTCTTGGGGTTGAATTTTGGTCGACCGGAACCTATTGAGGGTGACATGAATTTCAAGTTTGCTTAATTTCCCTAAAAAGATATACGTACCCAGCTCGTGCTCTTTTGAGGTTTTTTTTTTTTTTTTTTTTTTTTTACTTGGGGGAATATCATCCAACATGGTGCAGGGTGGACCTACTGAACTTGACTGACCTAGGGAAAAATGAAAAGTGACAACTAGGGAAGGGTTTTGACTAACTAACTTGAAGAAGTGAATTGTATAATGATTTTGAAGGGCAGGTTCATGAAACATGCGATGTGTCGATAACGAAATGGATGAAATATTTGCCTTAACATGAAATGAATAAAATATCATGCCGTGACAGAGGCACTCCGGAACGAATTGGTGCATCTTGGATGTGACTGGATTTGAAACGGGGCGCAATATATGGGAGTGAAATGGATGATAATTAATTCCCATGACACGGACCGCATCTGCGACTAACAACGAACGGAACTCTGGAGCATGTACTGAAATGAGGCCAAAACAACTGGGGCACACCGGAACGAATCAGTGCATCATGGATGCAACTGGATTCGAATCGGAGCGTGGTATGTGACAGTGGAATGGATTTGATTGCCATGAAAGAGGCACAAATCGATCATGTCGCTGTTGCGACTGACTACGAATCAGACTCTGGAGCATGTAGCAAAATGTGTCTGAAATACCTGGGGCATGCCGAGATAAATTGCTGTATTTTAGATGCAACTGGATTCATATTGGAGCGCGATACGTGACAGTGAAATGATATACCATGACAGAGACATGAATCGGTGAGCTGTAACCTGCGACTGACAATGAATCCGACTCTGGAGCATGTACTGAAATAAACAACTGGGGCACACCGGAGCGAATTGGTGCATGATGGATGTGACTGGATTCGAATCAGAGCGCGGTACGTGACAGAAATTAATGAAATGATTAATGAAATGACTCGAAATGGTTTGAAATGGTTTAAAATGTTTTGACATGTTTGTGAACTGAATTAGCCTTGATATGGCATGGATCGGTGTACAAAATTTGCGAGTGACAACGACTTGTCTTGTGAAGCATGGTAAACAATTTTAGACATGCCTGAACAAAGCGGTGTCTGCATCGAAGTGGGGTACAAAAATAAAGAAATGACTGATATAACAACGGTGCGAGTGAGTGGTATGCGTTACGGCTATGTATAAGGTTTTACAAATGATTTGTAAGTTTGATTTCACGGTTTAGTGACATGATATCTAAAAAACCCCGCAGGGAATATACCTGACCTTCAAATTTGATAACAGGGTGTGCAGCTAGCTCAGATTCCCCATGCGCCCCCCCTTTCGCTAGTGCCATGGTATCTAACAATTGCGTGAAATGAAAAACGTCAGCCGAAACCCTACCTGCGACAGTCGAGCCAGACACGTTGTACGAAACTGCAAACTGGTAACGAGAGCCTTGAAAAATCCAGAAAAACGGGAACTCACGAATAAGGGAACTCACGAACAAGGGAAATCACGGACACTGAGTTTCGAATAGTCGGCCTAGTGACGTAGTATCACGCACAGGAAACCGACAAAGACCACAGGTGAGCAGGCTGGTTAAATACCCCCCAGGCTCCTCCCATAAATTCAGGCCACAATATATATATATTTATGGCCCAGAGCCCTCTGACCGATACGGATAAGGATGACAAACAAGGTTAACACAAACTCGCTTACTTGAACCGGACCTGAAAGTGTGCCCTGGCCTAACGTAGGGTATACCAAAATAAGGGGGCATACCCTTGATAGAGAAATGAGTAATAAATGAAATGAAAATGAAATGGAGTGAAATGAGTACTCGCCCGAGGAGTATAATGCTTGAGAAATGCCCTGACAGGGGATGGGTGGGTGGGTATCGCGCACCGGAACCGACGAGGGAGCCAGGCGAACGGGCTGGTTATATACTCCACCGGGCTCCACCCATAATTCCAGGCCACCATACTGGCCTTTCCATTTATGGCCCAGAGCCCTCTGACCGATACGGATAAGGATGACAAACAAGGTTAACACAAACTCGCTTACTTGAACCGGACCTGAAAGTGTGCCCTGGCCTAACGTAGGGTATACCAAAATAAGGGGGCAAAAACATACAGGTAGGGAATGCCTTTATTGATTCAAGTTTGTTACTGGGTGAGCTTGACAAAGGCCTGGGCCATCTCTACTTGCGGATTGGGTATGTAACGGGCGAAACAGGTGGACTTCCATCTACCCAACTTTTTGATAACGTGGACCGGGACCCCTTGGCGGGAGGCAGTTGAAGCCGCTCCGATCCGAAATGACTGTCCGGAGTAGTGAGCCGGATTGAGGTGAAGGATGCCCAGGAGTATCCTGACATGCTCCATGAACTGGGCTGCGTTCAGTGGCTTACCGTGGAATGGCAGAAGCGGGCCAGTTCCTGGTTGATCGGCCAGAAGGGTCAACAAGCGGGTGAGCATGGCGACCGGGCACCAGCGGTTGTTAGTTTTATAAAAATGTATGTCCGTACCTGGGCCAAGCTGCTGCGTCTTGGATACTGCTATATGTAGGATGAAATGGTCTCCGTGCCTGACCAGGTGGTGCTTGCATAGCGTGCGAGCTGAGGGGCTACTGGAGGTAAACTCGCCTGGCCGCAAGAAGCCGTAGAAGGCCAGGTGTATGGCTGCTTGTATAACGATACTAGTGTGGAGTCCGAAAGGTGCAGTGGCCAGAATATCAGACATGTTTCTGAAAACGTCTCCTGTGATAGGCAGGCGTTTGAGGGAGGCCGTAGGCTGGCGTTTCTGGATGCCACGCATGACGGCCCGAATGGCGTGAAAAGTGAACAAGGAGGGTTCAGCAGGGTCCTGGAGGGACGTAAAATGTTGTACCCCGGCCAGGTATAGTCGGATCGTGTTAAAGGATAACGCCAAGTCCGAGTGGCAATGGGCAATGAAGGCCAGGACTTGCTTGACCCGGGAGGTCTCTGTGGAGTGAGATGTTAAGAAACGGTTAAAGGCCCTCCAGGCTGTTTGGTAGGCCTTGCGGGTATTGTCTGCGAGGGAGTGATTGATGAGTTGAGTCGCGGCTACTAGGTGAGGGGTTAATCCAGGGTCAGTTGAGACCAGTCCGGGATAACTGCTGACGTTGGTCCGGCTCCGGGCACCTGATCAAAAAAGGAAACGAAGTTAAAGCGGGAGAGGGCGTCCGCTGCCCGATTACATTTACCGGGGATAAAGGCACAATGAACATTAAATTGAAACAATAACGAGAGCTGGACCAGTCGCCGCAGGAAGGACATAATCTCCAGAGACTTAGACCTGCCTTTGTTAATGATTTCCGCAGTGGCGAGATTGTCCGTTGAAAAGGTCACTGTTTGACCGGACCAACTGCGGCCCCACGTGTGGGCAGCGGCTACGATGGGGTACAACTCGAATAGGGAGGACGTCTCGGTGAAGCCCGGAATTGCCAGTATCTGAGGAGGCCAAGGGGCTGCGAGCCAGAGGTGGCCAAAAATTGCCGCAAAACCCGTGGAGGCCGCTGCGTCGGTCACGACCTGCGGTGACGAGGAGGACACGGAGGGAATGAATAGGGACACACCATTCCAGGACGTCAGGAATTCCTCCCACATGGCAAGATCTGCTATAGCTGCGGGGTCCAGGCTGAGGATATGCTCCGGGTCTTGTGAATGAGACAGTAGGACTAACAGGCGTGATACGAAAGCGCGACCTTGAGGGATGATGCGCATAGCAAAATTAAGCATACCGAGAAGGGACTGTAGCTGCCTCTTGGTGCAAGTTCTGGTGCGGGTGAAGTCCCTCATGACCGACCTGATGCGGCTTAGTTTATCCGGGGGGAGGCTGGCCTGCATAGTGCTGGTGTTTAAGCTGACCCCGAGGAAGGTGATTGCCTGCGCAGGGCCCTCCACCTTGTGCTCAGCAATAGGGACGTCAAGGTTATTGAAGACCACCCTTAGTTTATCCAGATCCCCTGGAAGGGAGCCAGGTGACTCGACCAGCAGGAAGTCATCCAAATAGTGTATGACTCCCTGGCACTGGGCTACGTGCAGCAAGATCCATTCGAGAGCCTGCGCAAACGAGTCGAAGAGCCAGGGGCTACTCTTGGACCCGAAGGTTAGCTTAGTGGCAAAATAGTAGAGCTCCCTCCATTTGATGCCATGCCAGCACCAGAGAGATGGATGGATAGGAAGGAGCTTGAAGGCGTCCGAGATGTCGGCCTTGGAGAGCCATGTTCCTGTGCCTGACTTGAGAATGGCCTGGATGGCCATGTCTACGGATGCGTATTTAAGGGAGAACTCCTCAGAGGGGATAAGAGAATTAAGACTGGGGACAGAGGAAGAATAAGGCGCTGACAAATCGTAGACCAACCTAAGTTTATTGGAGAACTTGCCCTTGACAAGCCCAATAGGGCTGACTCGCCAGGTGTTAAATGGGGGCTTTGTGAAAGGGCCTATGATGAAATCCCGGTCTAGCTCTGCCCGTAATAGCTGGTCGATGGCTTGTACGTCCGTGGCTGCTGACCGCAGGTTCTGGCACTCGTGTGTAAGGTGAGGGAGAGAGACAAGTCCTGTATGAAAGCCCTGAGTAAAGCCCTGAACTAGGTAGGTGGCAAGTGAGGGGGTGGGATGATTGGCGAGGTAGACACTGAGCCACGACATGTTGACCCGGCTTAGTCAAGATTTTCTAGCCTGCTTGACCTCGCACATGAGCCTGGGATGAGCTCTATGACATCGTGAGCATACATGAAGCAGCCTGCACTGGCTGAAATTACACGACCCGCTGTTGAAGTTGTTACAGATGGCTGCGCCTCCCAAGGTCTTGACCGGGCGCCCCAGTTCATCCGTCTGCGGCAGGCGTACCGGCGCCGGTAGGGCCTGGGCGGTACCTGAGGTCGATGGACCGTCTACGGGCGGGGTTGCCACTGAGCTGGCACACCAAGTTGCGGTGTGAGTAGCCGACTGGCAAATGGCACAAAGGGGAGACCGCAGCCCTGCGAAGTGTCGGCAGAATAACTCGGTGTCCATGACACTCCAATCCGTAGGTATCTGAAATTGGGAAAGCCTGGCGGCCGCCTTAGCGGAGACGGAGCGGTGATAGTCATAAAATGAAAAACCGCCGTATTTATACCCCAGGTCAACTACCGCGTGGAGGTAACGATCCAGTTCCTCCCTCCTGCCGGGGGAGGCCGAGCAGATGACATCCCTCAGCATGCCGAAGGCCAAGGTGAACTCGGTGACAGAAAGCTTCCTGTCCAGCCTGGGGTCTTTGGCTTTGAGGACCACCGACACGTCCCCCCAAGTGTAAGCTTTGTTTTCTGCCAGCTCATGAATGGATATCAGGAGTGAAGCCAGATTGACGTCCTTGCCCTCTAGGATGTCCTTCCTGACGTTGGCTGAAATTAAATGAGAAGGGTACACTACTGGTGTACACCCGGGGGTACCTGCGCTGGTGTTCTCCACTGCTTGTAAAGCTGGTGTAGGAGGAGAAACAACTGGGCGGGTCTCGAGGAGGGCCACCCGACTCTGAACCTCTGACATTGAGGTCGTCAGGGATGACACCAGCGTGTGAAGCTGCGTGATGGAAGCAGCGATAGAGCCCAGGGAGGCCTGCTGGACACTATCCTCAACCGCGGCTGGGGGAGGAAAAAGGAGCCCGAAAAGCTCGGCCTTTCTGGCTGTAGCTGGGAAGGGTACACCCCTACGCCTCAACTCGGCTGTCAGCCTGGGAATGGTCCATGATCTGAAGGACCTTTGGCTGCCGCTCTCTGAGACGAGAGACGGGGACAACGGAGCCGTGTAGTCCTCGCTGCCAGCCTGGGACATGGTGGCAAAATCCAGGCTTGGTGAGCCTATTACTCCTTGGGTCCGGGTTTTTCTCCTATACGGAACCTAAGAGGGTGACATGGATTACAAGACTCGTAGGAGACTCCTGAGCAAACATTTTTTTTTTTTTTTTTTTTTTTTTTAGAGAAGGATACTACCGCTTGTGAGCGTTCCCTTCCCAGAAGATTCTCTTACCTAAGGAGGCACCGTCCGACCCGGTGCAGGTTGGACCTACTGAAAACTCGACTGATCTGAGGAGATGAAGGTGAGTTTGTATGAGACTCCTATACCTGCAGAGAGATGTCTAGCTAAATAGTGGAGGTAAGACTTGAAATGTGATGAAAGACATAACTGAAACGAGCTACATAAATAAAACGAGCAGACAACTGAATTTAGAATAACGTGCATATGGCGACAGAGACGTGACTTGGTTGCGCTGCAGATGCAAAATTTCCTTTTCCTTCCCTTTCCCCATTTTTTTTTTTTTTTTCCTTTTTGTTTCTAACGCAAATTGCACATAGAACGTGGGGCTCAAGCGAAGGTGGACCCTGCCACGTGGAGCTCAGGCAGGGGGGTGAACCCCGCCACGTGGAGCTCAGGCAGGGGGGGGGGGTCTGCCACGTGGAGCTCAGGCGGAGGTGGAGCCCGCCACGTGGAGCTCAGGCAGAGGGGGGGGGGGGGGCCTGCCGCGTGGAGCTCAGGCGGAGGTGGAGCCCGCCACGTGGAGCTCAGGCAGAGGGGGGGGGGGGGCCTGCTGCGTGGAGCTCAGGCGGAGGTGGAGCCCGCCACGTGGAGCTCAGGCAGGGGGGGGGGGGTCTGCCACGTGGAGCTCAGGCGGGGGGTGACCCCGTCACGTGGAGCTCAGGCAGGGGGGGGGGGAACCCCGCCACGTGGAGCTCAGGCGGGGGGTGAACCCCGCCGCGTGGAGCTCAGGCAGGGGGGGGGGGGAGGGGACCCCGCCGCGTGGAGCTCAGGCAGGGGGGGGGGGGACCCTGCCACGTGGAGCTCAGGCAAAAGGGGGGGGGTGCTGAAATGAGGTGTAGCAGCTGGGCGCACCAGAACGAATCGATGCATAAGGAATGCGATGGGATTCGAATTGGAGCGTAATAAGTGACAGAAATGATATGCCATGACAAAGACTAGAATCAAGGACCATGCTTGAACCTGCGAGTGACTCAGTCTCTGGAGCATGTACAGAAATGAGGCCGAACCTTGGGGCACTTCGAAGCGAATCGGTGCGTTAGAGATGCGATGGGATTCGAATCGGAGTGTGGTAAGTGACAGAAATGATAACATGGTTAGAAGTGGCAGAAATGAAATGATTCGACATAACCGACTGGCATGATTGAAATGACTGCAATGATTGACATGGAAAGAAATGACCTGACGGACATAGTACAAACGGTATGAAATGATTTTTTTTTTTTTTTTGAACAACCTGAGATTGACATTGCCCGGACTGCTCAATTTAGCGTGACAAGCAGACAGCTGTGCTTTCTAAACGGTTCGATCGATTCGAACACGACGAAATGAGTCGTTCGGTTTAGCAATGACGTGCTACGAAACGAAGTGCCTGTCGGCACGAACGACAAGTACCGAAAAGGTGACAACGACTTCTTCGAAGAAGGGGTAGTGACATGAGGTATCGAATATAAGTTTAAGACGTTCGTGTAGTCTAGAGTGAGTGGTTCGTGAGTTCCGGAATCTAGTTTACGTGACTTAATAACACATGAACGAAAAGGGTGCCGAAGCCCTACCTGCGACAGCCGGCCCAGACGTGTTGTACGACAACGGAAAATTCGATTTAGAGTATAGCGACTCAGACGGCAACCAGACGGACGCTGACGAACGACAAGGCTTTGTCGACACGAGGCGGACGAAAACGTGGAACTCACGAACCCGGCTCACTGTAAAGTCTTGTGGATAGTCGGCCCTTGATTTCTGACGTATCAGATATCGCGCACCGGAACCGACGAGGGAGCCAGGCGAACGGGCTGGTTATATACTCCACCGGGCTCCACCCATAATTCCAGGCCACCATACTGGCCTTTCCATATATATATATATATATATATATATATATATATATATATATATATATATATATATATATATATATATATATATATATATATATATATATATATATATTTATGGCTGGAGCCCTATGGCCGATATGCATCTGAACAAAACAAGCTTATCATGAGACACCTTATATGAAATGGACCTGAAAGTGTGCCTTGGTCTAATGGACGGTATACCAAAATAAGGGGGCATACCCAGTAATTAGAATAAATGTGATTGAAGAGAAATGTTTTAGATAAATGCCCTAAAAAGGGGATGGGAGGGAGGGTATTGCGCACCGGAAACCGACAACTACCCCAGGCGAACGGGCTGGTTAAATACCCCCCGGGCTCCTCCCATAAATTCAGGCCACCATACTGGCCTTCTTACTTATGGCTGGAGCCCTATGGCCGATATGTATCTGAACAAAACAAGCTTATCATGAGACACCTTATATGAAATGGACCTGAAAGTGTGCCTTGGTCTAATGGACGGTATACCAAAATAAGGGGGCAAAACAGTCAGGTAGGGATAAGAGTTTTATTGTTTCCTGGTTAATCTTTATTGAGCCAGTTGAGTGAATGCTCGTAACATCTCTACCTGTGGGTTAGGGATGTACCGAGTGAAGCAGGCCGACTTCCACCTGCCCAACCTTTTGATGACGTGGTCCGGGACCCCATGCCGGGATGCGGATGAAGCTGCTCCGATGCGGAAGGAGTGGCCGGAATACTCACTGGGATTGAGGAGCAAGTTGCGGAGGAGAATCCTGACATGCTTAATGAATTGGTGGTTAGTTAGTGGTTTGACCGGGAAGGGCAAAAGAGGGCTAGAGTCTGGGAGCTCGGGTAGCCGAGAGAGAAGCTGTGTAAGCACCGCGACCGGGCACCAGGCATTGTTAGTCTTGAAGAGGTGGATGTCTACGCCGGTGCCTGTCTGCTGGGTCTTGGTTACCGGGAGGTGGAGGATGAAATGGTCCTGGTGACGGAGCAGATGACGTCTGCGGAGGACTGGGCTGTGTGGGCTGTTGTGAGTGAACTCCCCGGGCCGAAGGAAGCCATAGAAGGCTAGGTAAATGGCTGCCTGTATGACCAGACTGGGGAGAGCACCGAAGGGGTAGCTGTTGAGTATGGTGGACATGTCCCTGAAAATGGAACTGGTGATGGGGAGCCGTTTGACTTTCACTGGCGGCTGTTGTTTTTGGATGCCGCGTAGTATGGCTCGGACAGCGTGGGACGAAAAAACAGAGGGATTGGTAGGATCCTGGATTGAGAGGAAGTGCTGAACGCCAGCTAAATATAGGCGGATGGTGTTAAAAGACAAGGCCAGTTGGTTGTGGCAGTACGAGATGAAGGCTAGTATGTGTCTAGCATCTGTGGGGGTGCCTACTGTGGAGGCCACCAGAAATGTGTTGAAGGCCTTCCAGGCTACCTGGTAGGCTTTCAGCGTATTGTCCGATAAAGAACGGTTGATGAGCTGCGTGGCTCCTAGTAGATGCGGCTCTAGTCCAGGGTCAACTGCGACCAATGCGGGATAGGAGCTGATGTGGTATCTGCACTGGGAACCTGTAGAAAGAAGGACCGGAAATTAAAACGGGACAGGGCGTCAGCTGCGAGGTTATATTTCCCTGGGATAAACATGCAGACAACGTTAAATTGGTGCTGTAGCGACAGCTGCACCAGCCTGCGTAGGAAGGACATCACGGAGGGAGATTTAGACCTGCCTTTATTGACAATTTCGGCTGTGGCCTGATTGTCGGTGGTGAAGCCTACCGTTTGACCAGACCAGGTAGGGCCCCAGAGCTGGGCGGCTGCAACCATGGGGTAGAGCTCGAAGAGTGAAGAGGATTGACTAAACCCCGGGATCCTAAGAATTTGAGAAGGCCAGGGTCCGGCGAACCAATGGTGGCCAAAAATTGCTGCAAACCCTGTAGAGGCCGCAGCATCTGTGACTACCTGTGGTGAGAGAGGTGAGATGCATGGGATGAAGAGAGAGATGCCATTCCAGTTGGACAGGAACTCGTCCCACAATGCCAGGTCTGCTAAAGCTGCGGTGTCTAGGCAGAGGATTTGATCCGGGTCTTGAGCCTGAGACAGGTAGACCAACAGACGTGATACAAAGGAACGGCCTTGTGGAATAATGCGCATGGCATAGTTGAGCATGCCCAACAGCGACTGCAGCGGTCTCCTTGTACATCCCCTGGTCCGAGTGAATTCCTGGAGTGCCGCCTTGATGCGGGTTAGTTTGTCAAGGGGCAGGCTGGCTTTCATGGAGCTGGTGTCTAAATTGACTCCAAGGAAGGTGATTGAACGTGCGGGTCCTTCCACCTTATGTTCAGCGATGGGAACATTGAGGTTCCCAAAGACGGTCCTTAACTTGTCGAGATCCCTCGGAGGTGTGCCTGGCCGTTCTATCAACAAGAAGTCGTCTAGGTAGTGGATAATTTGCTGACAGCCGACCTTGTGTAAGAGAATCCACTCGAGGGACTGAGCGAACATGTCGAACAGCCACGGGCTGCTTTTGGAGCCGAACGTCAACTTCGTAGCGAAGTAATATTGATCCTTCCACTTAATCCCGTGCCAGCACCAGAGGGACGGGTGGATAGGCAACAGTTTGAAGGCGTCGGATATGTCCGCTTTGGCCAGCCACGCACCTGTGCCTACTTTAAGGATGGCCTGAATTGCCATGTCCACGGAGGAGTACTTTAAGGAGAACTCCTCAGAAGGGATCAAGGAGTTTAAGCTGGGAATGTGAGAAGAACGAGGAGCAGACAGGTCATACACTAAACGGTTTTTATTGGAAAACTTGCCCTTGACAAGCCCAATAGGGCTAACTCTCCACATATTGAAGGGGGGCTGAGTGAAGGGGCCTATGACGAAGCCTCGATCCACCTCGTTCTGCAGCAGCAGGTCGATGGCCTGTTCGTCAGAGGCTGCTGAGCGGAGGTTTCTGCACTCGTGGGTTTGGTGGGGTAGGGAGATGAGGCCGGTGTGGAAACCTGAGGTGAAGCCACCGATGAGGAAGGTGGCTAGTGAAGGAGTGGGGTGCGTGTTGAGATAGAAGCCCAGGCAAAGCACATCTATACGGCTTAGTCAAGAGCCTTTGTGCGCTTTGACCTCGCACAAATTTCTGGGGTGTGCCCTGTGGCATATCACGCAGATGTGCAGTAGACGGCACTGGCTGTAATTGCAAGAACCATAGTTAAAGTTATTGCAGATGGCCGCACCCCCAACGGTTCGGACCGTGCGTCCAAATTTGTCCACCTGGTTTTTAGGTGCCGAGCCTGATGGGCCTAGGGCTGCGGCAGAGGTGGAGGGGAACTCTACTGGGCGACTAGCCGGTATGTTGGCGCACCAGGGAGCGGTATGGGTGGAGGACTGGCAGATGGCACACAGGGGTGAACGAAGGCCGGCAAAATAGTTCCGTATCCATAAGGCTCCAGTCTGTGGGTGACTGGAACTGTGCCAGTTTGGCGGCTGCTTTCGCTGAGAAGGAACGATGGTAGTCGTAGAAAGCAAAGCCACCATATTTGTATCCCAGGTCCACCACCGTGTGGAGATACAAATCTAGTTCTACCCTCCTGGCAGGAGAGGCTGAGCAAACGACATCTCTCAGCGTTCCAAAGGCTAGGGTAAACTCGGGGATGGATAGTTTACGGTTCAGCCTGGGGTCCTTAGCTTTGAGGACTACGGATACATCCCCCCAGGTGTAAGCCTTATTCTCTGCCAGGTCATGTACTGAAATGAGCAAGGAGGCAAGGTTAACATCCTTGCCGTCCAAGATGTCCTTCCTAATGCTGGCCGGCACTAGATGTGCTGGACAGACCACGGGACATGTGCCTTCGGTACCTGTTGGTAGTGGAGACGGGACTGCGTCCGGCACCGGGGTGGCTGTGGCTGGGAGTGTTTCTAAGAGGGTCACTCTGGTTTGAACATCTGTGACCGAGCTGGATAGAGACGACACCATGGCATGTAGTTGGCCTATGGCCGTTGAGATGGACTGCAGAGTAGCCTGAGGCGGGGTACTAGGCCCGGCGGTAGCTGGGGGGGTAGAGAGGAGCCTAAACAGCTCTGCTTTCCTAGCTGTGGCTGGGAAGGGGATGCCCCTGCGTCTGAGCTCTGCTGTCAGCCTAGGGATAGTCCAGCCCCTGAAAGACTGAATACTGTCGCTCACTGAAGGCGGGCGAGGTGACAGGGGGGCAGTAAGGTCTTCGCTGCCGAGCTGGGACATGGCTCCTGATGGATTGTGTCCTAGGAGTGATGTCCTATCTCTTTGGGGAAGATAGATGGACGACCGGAACCTATAAAGGATGACAAAGTCAAGACTGTTTCTCTATTTTCCAAGTGAACCCACCTGTTGCTGGGTACTAAGGCGGAAGCGAACGCGTATACACATATATATTGACGTGTGCCTTAGCGTACATACATATGTGTATCGGTCCGTCTCGCTGTCGCCTTTTCCACTCCTAGCCCTCTTGTTTTTTTTTTGTTTTTTTTTACCTGGGAGATAACGTCCAAGCTGGTGCAGGGTGGACCTGCGAAAGTTAGACTGACCTGGAGAGAGAAACAGATGATAATTGTTGAAGGAGCCTAACAAGGAAACTGACAAGCGACGTAAGCGGCTGGCTAACACAACTGAAGTGCACCGGTGAGTAGATATTTCTTCGCCACAATTTCTAAGTCATCGCGCCGTTATTTCCCTCATACTTTCTGTTTTCCTTCTCTCTTTTTTTTTTTTTTTGGCCGAACGCCAGGCAACCTGTGGAAAAAACGAGTGAAATGTGGCTGTTCCCTCTGGGGCACGCCGAACCGTATCGATGCATCATAGATGCTACTGGATTCGGGTCGGGGCGCTATAAGTGATCGTGAGATGAAGTATGGTTGCCGTGACAGAGGCACCACTGGTCGTGTCGCTAGTACGACTGACAACAGCACGGACTCTGGAGCACGTACTGAAATGTGGGAAATAACCTGGGGCGAACCGGAACGAATCGGTGCATGCGATCGTGCGACTGGATTCGAACCGGAGCGCGGAATGTGACAGTGAAATGAATTAAAGGACTATTGTCATGACAGAGGCCTGGGACGGCCGGCCACGGACTGAGGCTGGAACCGACCCGGATTTCTGGAGCATGCACTGAAATGAGGCCGAAAACCTACAAACCTGGGACCGTCCGGACGAGTCGATGCAAGTGAATGTGATCGGACTCGAACCGGGCGTACTAGATGAGGATGAAATGTTTCCCATGGTAGAGCTACGACTCGGAGAGGACGCGACTCGCGACCGTCAACGAACGGGCTCTAGCGCATGTTCCCGAAATGAGGCCAACGCAAACTGGGACACGTCAATCGAAACCTGTGCGTTTTGACAAAGCGACTGGTATTGATTCGAACGTGATAGGTGACGTGAAATGACTCCCATGACAGGGCCCGGGTTGGAATGGTAACGAACGGGCTCTGGAGCATGTACTGAAATGAGGCCAAGATCCTTGGGATACGTTGGTCGAACCTGTGCGTTTTTATTTGAAAAGACGACTGGTATCGATTCGAACGTAGTAGGTGACGTGAAATGACCCCCCCCCCCCCATGACAGAGACCCGGACGGTTGGAACGAGCGGGCTCTGGAGCATGTACCGAAATGAGGCCGAGTACCTAGGGGCACACCGGGACGAATCGGCGCATTTAGTTTATGCAACTGGATTCGAATCGGAGCGTAGTAAGTGACAGGTGAAATGAAGAAATGGCCTACGTGAGCCAGCTTGTGGCAGAGGCACGAGTCGTTGTGCCGTAAGATACGACTGGCAACGATATGACTGCGGCACACAACAAACAAGATTTAGACAACCAGCTACTAACATAGTATACAAGCAATATCTACCGAACGACGCCCGTGAAATGAAGGGCGTATGCGGACATGTGCGTTTTAAGTGATAACCACCCGGTATCATCACGAACGATATGACATTTTTTTGGGTTTTCCGACACTCAAATAAATATGGAAAGGAAGGTCAATCGAGACCCCTACCTGTGGCAGTCGAGCCAGCGAGATTGTACAAAACCGGACGGAACACGAGCACTGCGAGACTTCCTAGAAGGGAGACGTTTTGTCCGAATGGTAATCAATGGTGATCAACACGCGCTGTCGGCCTAGTGACGTGGTATTGCGCACCGGAAACCGACAACTACCCCAGGCGAACGGGCTGGTTAAATACCCCCCGGGCTCCTCCCATAAATTCAGGCCACCATACTGGCCTTCTTACATATATATATATATATATATATATCAAATACACTGCCACTAACTGCCTGCTTAATCTAACTCAAGCTATCTCTCTGTCCACACCAACAACACTACACATGGCTGCTATGTAAGCAGCCTTATATAGTGTGGGAAAAGAAATAAGAGCAAGATATTAGAAAACTAAAAATCCTACTCCCTCAGCGCTCACGGTAAAACATAAATTGTAGCTGCTGCTATATTAATCAAAAAGAACTCAAAAAATGGAGCCCAAGACATTCACCAAATGGTGAGCCGCACTAAGACCCTAGCATCGCTTTATTGTTTTTAAAACTTAAACATCCAACTGTAAGTTTAAATTTGAAATGTGATACAAAATATCAAACTGCGCCCAGTAAGAAACCTTATAATATATACAATCAATTTCAAACCAAAAACTTAAATGGTATCACATATGCCAGAAACACAAAATATAGTCCATTAGTATATTGCATAATAGTTCATATTCAGCACCAATCCTGCCAATATAAAGTGCTGTAAGTCAAAAAGTGGCAAAAGTTGCTAGCAGATCGTTCAGATTCACAGTAGTCCACCACACCTCCTGTGCAAATCCCTATAGGTTATAAGCACATCTCATATCACCGGAAGACCGATCGTATCATTAGCTCTCACGTATAGTAAGGCATCGGATATATTTCATCGGCTGTATAATAGTCACTTTCCCAGAAGGTATTTTGCACATATAAAGGAATGGAGAAACTACATAGCGTAATTCCGTACGTATCAAAAGATTTATTTATATTAAAAACACTCGTAAAATTTCGCACTCACAAAGTAAACATCTTGAATAGTGCATAAAATTCAAACTCAAAATCCGATGGGTATGGTCTAACCTTACACCGCCGTCCATGGTGTTCCCGGGAAGGGTAGACTTTCCAACGATCGCACAATCAGGTAAGCTGCGTGACTACGCCCTCTGACGCGTTTCAGTCATCACTTTCGTCAGAGGGCGTGGCCACGCAGCGCAGCAACCAACACAGTAATCACATGATGTCGTACAACACTTCCTGCACTTCCCAAAGTGTCAGCAATGTATGTAACCGTTCGGATATCAAACCTGCTTCAACGCTACAATTATTACATGCAAACACCCGAAAATAAATGCATGAAAAATATTTTACAAAATCCTCAACTGCAATGATAATTAACCTATTATGGTCAATCGCTTATATTCAGTAATACTTTAAATCAACCTAAATCAAAAAAACTCGATACGAATCGCATGGTTGTACAGACAAAATTGAGGTAATTAAATATAGGTATTAATAATCTCTTTTAGATCCAATAAAAGTAGTTGTCTTCAGTTTGTAGTCAGTTAGACAAAATATAGTCCCTCCTTCTAGTGTTTTACTTAAAACCACAAGGAACTGCTTCCTCAACCCATGCGATTCTATCTTTATGCACGTGAATAACTGCATGAAGTTCCATAATCAAAATAAAAAATTCAATCGAATCGGATACATTAAATATATTGCACCATTAGGTAGTGTAAAATAATTTAAAATACAACCAAAACAAATAATAACAAGAAAAAAGAAGAACAACAAGAAAAACTTTGTCTATATAAACAATTAAAAAATCGCTAATAAAACAATTTAAATCCAGATCCACATTCATCCCTTTGGGGTGTAAAGTGTCAGCTAAAAATATCCATTTTGTTTCGCATTTAGATATTTCACGAACTTTATTGCACCCTCGCCAGTCAGGATGTAACTTTTCTATTCCCCAAAATTTGAGGCCTGAGGGATCTCTATTGTGTTTTAATCTAAAGTGCATAGACACACTATGCTCTTTATACCCAATTTTAATATTATTAATATGTTCTGAAATTCTTCTTGTTAGAGTCCCTTTTGTACCTCCTATATAAAGCATATTGCACGGACAAAGGAGGCCATACACAACATGCGTGGTCATACATGTTATAAAATCCTTGTCAGGTCACCTTGAGGCGAGGTGACAGATGCACACCGTAGGGATCAGGAGTGCACCGCAAGGTTGTGGATCCTACGGCTGACTGCTGCAGACGGGAGACAGATCCCACTGGGGTTAGAGCATAAGATTCCCTGGGGTGCGGAGTCTAAGAGCCAGCAGGTGTTCACCAGCGCCTCTAGTGGTGAGGATGGACTTGGCTGCAACTGGCTCCAGGTCGCGACCCCCAGGGTCCCCCAGCTCACACCCACAGTAGGCAACAGGAGGATAAGGAAAGTGAGGGACAAAGCCAAGGTCGGGGCCACAAGTAGACAGGAATAGACAGGGACATGCCAAAAGGTCAGGATCACAGGCAAACAGGGATAGTCAAGGACACGCCAAAGTCGGTAACGGAAAACAACAGAAGAGCACACGGCAGGTAACAGGAAGCTTACACACAAAGGTTGATCAGCAGGGATGGCCTGCAGTGCACAGGTTAATATAGAGCTCCCTGATAGGAGCTAGGGTGGAGCCATGCCAGAGGATGGATTACAAAAGCAGACAGGTCAGGGTCGGCTGGTCTCTAGATGATAACATGGGAACAGGTAAGCAGACAAACTATTGCATAACCATGACAATCCTCAATTTAAAAAAATTTAAGATTAGAAGGGGACTGAAACTCTGTAAATTTGCGTAGTCTTGTATGAACCTGGCGACAGGAAATACACCTACGACAGGCGAAAAAAACAGGAGACTCATTAAACATAATCGGTCTCATTGGTGGATCTAAAATTTTCTTAACAATTGCGTCTCCAAAACTCCTGCCTTTTTTATATATAAATACAGGATTCTCCGGGATAAAATCTTATCAGAAGTCAAAAGGGGCCAATACTTTCGAAAGATACTTTCTACCTCTTTTCGTTGGGTATGAAACTGACCTCCCAGCCCTGTTTAATTTCTTAGGTGAGGAACCAATTCCGATACCGGATTGGCAACAACTAATGCCTCGCAGTTTAAGTGGGCCGGGTGGTCCCCTACACAACGGGTTACCATCTAGTCGCCACCAGCAATCAGGAAGACGACGACGTTCTGTACCAGGTGAACCACCACATGAATAACCTAGGGGCACGACGGTCCCCTCCTCCATGACGGCTACTGGTATAGGACACTAGAGAGATATTCCCGATGGAAGATAGATAGGTACTCCGTTACTGGGGTAATGATTATTCTTCACCATTTTGGGGGGAATAATTTTGGATAACTTTGGGGAGAGTGTGGGGGAAGTCGTGGGGTTATGGGGTAAGATGTATAGGATAGGTTATGTGAGAGTCTGTGAGAGACTCGCCTCCTAGTCCCTAGCCCCACACGCTTACCCCGCTTAGACTTAGACTGCTACCCTACGGGGCCCATTGATCCCATGACTTTGCCCGTTGGGACGGGGGTTTATGAGAAGGAACAAGACGTACCCACGAACGTATTAAACCATCTACAGGACCTTATGGAGGAACCTAACTCCCAATAAGTTTAAATGTTTCCTTTTCGGTTCCGGAATGCTCCTGAGGACTTATTGTAAAGTTGGGTATGGGATAGGGGATTTGGTAATAAGGATATAGACGGGGTTTTTTTTTTTTTCTCTTTTTGAATAGATGAAGGGGCTTGGGTACTGGATTGAAGGGTAGGGGTGGTGTGGTAATTAGAGGAGACCGGGAGTTGAGGGAAGGTAGAGATATTTTTGGTATTTTGTATGTTCTCCCCCCCCCCCTTTTTTTTTTTACGGTCCCTACCTTGACCCCTCTCCCCTGCCCTACGCCCTCCCTTTTGTTCCCGCCCATGCCCAAACCCTTCCCCTTTTTTTTCTCCTTTTTTTTCCCCCTCCTGCTCTCCTTCACTGGTTATCACTTATTATTATTGGTCTCTGGGAGCGAGTACAAGACTTAGTGGTTAAAATCGGGGTAGAGAATATATAAGTAACCCAGGAAACCGATGTTTCGCTCCAGAGTTATATGCATGCTATATGCATGTATGTGGTATTAAGAGGAGGGGAGTGGGGATTCCTCTTTTCTTCTTTTTTTTTTCTTTTGTTTTATTGTTCCCCTGTTATGATCACTGCGGACCTGACGGGTTCTCCTGTGCGTTTCCGGTTTTTGGGTGCGTCGGGGGACCCCCTCTAGGTTTTGCTGAGTAAAGAGATGGATAGTGTTATGTTATAAAGTTTTCTGATTGGTGGTACAAATACGTTGTCTAACGGTTATTTACATATGCATATCGATACTGGATATATTATACTTTTCTTTCTTTATGCCGAGCTTGGGGGGCTTGAGATCCGGGGACTCCCTCTCCGGAATGCTTACCCACTTACCCATTTAGGACGGCGCTTTAAATCCAGCATAACGCTGGTAAGTACTTTAGCATAATCGTGCTAATTTAGTATAATATCTCTGGATTAGTAAATCCAGGATAACTTTTTTTTTTTTTTTTGTGCTGCTCTCCTGGTTTCTACCGGGGACACGATGGCAGGTTCTTTTAAAGTTATCTCTCTGAATGTCAAGGGATTGAATTCCCCTGAAAAAAGGCGAGTGCTCCAGCGGGAGTTGAGGACATCCCATATAGACGTAGCATTCCTTCAAGAAACCCATTTCAAAACTACTAGCCTCCCGATACTACGTTCGCGAGCTTTCACCCATGTTTACCACTCTACCAATTTATCGTCTAAAACTAAGGGGGTCTCCATCATGATTTCTAGTGGCCTCCCTTGGGTCATGCAGGATTTACTGGATGACCATGAGGGGCGCTTTTTGTTTATTAAAGGTAAAATAGGAGAACTTATCTTTACTTTTGCTACAGTGTATGCCCCCAATGAACGTCAGGATGTGTTTCTCAGTACGACTTTACACAAACTACGTGATTTCCGTGAAGGTCAGATGATATTGGGAGGGGACTTTAATGTCCCCCTCTCTCCGTCAGTTGATACCTCTACCTCTTGTTCCTCGATCTCCGTTGCGTTAAGAAAACAGATATCTAAATGTCTATTGGCCGATCAGTTAATGGACGTTTGGCGCTTACAGCATTCAGGGGAACGGGACTATTCCTTTTACTCTCCCCCTCATAGATCATATTCAAGGATAGACTTCTTCTTGATACCACATGATCAGCTGCATTTAGTGAGTGCCTCTTCCATCGGCCATATTACATGGTCTGACCATGCCCCTGTAATTATTACATACGTGCTTTCTAGGCAGTTCTCGCCTAGATCTACTTTTTGGCGTCTAAATGAGAGCCTTCTACAGATTGAATTGGGGATGCTTCGTACCCAGATTACAGATCTACTCCATTACAAAGCAAAGGCAGCACTTCAATTTTGTCGTAAACTGACCTATGAGTCAGGAGATAAGTGTGGGAAATTATTGGCAAAATCGGTCAAGGAACTGAAATTAGCTTCCTTTATACCACAGATGACGACTGACAAGGGTCAAAGGGTTTCGACCCCGACACAAATAGCGGAAGTCTTCGGAAAATGTTATGCTAATCTTTATAATATACCAGACTCAGAAGTAAAGCAAACCGATATAGATAGCTATGTAGCTAGTGCTGGCTTAACGACCCTTTCATCAGAGTCAAAGGAATCCCTGGAAAACCCGATCACGTTAGAAGAAGTCCAAACCGCAGTGGGCTCATTGAAGTTGGGTAAAGCCCCGGGCCCAGATGGATATACGGCGCAATACTATAAGATCTTTCTCCCTATTCTTGGCCCGCAGTTAGTGAACTTATTTAATGCTCTGAGCTCGAACGTGGATTTCCCATTAGATACTCTTAGAGCCCATATCTCATTGATCCCTAAGGAAGAAAAAGACCCAGGGCTTTGTGGGAGCTATAGGCCTATCTCCCTACTCAATTTAGACCTGAAATTATTTTCTAAAATTCTGGCAACCCGAATGGCCCAACATATGCAATCCCTTATTCATGCTGATCAGGTGGGGTTTATCCCCACCAGAGAAGCTAGGGACAATACTATTAAGGTGCTTGCTTTGGTACATAAAGCAAAATCCACAAAGACTCCGTGTCTCCTTGTAAATACGGATGCTGAGAAAGCCTTCGATAGGGTTAATTGGAATTTTATGTTTTCGGTCCTTCATTATATAGGACTGGGAGACCGGATGTTGACATGGATTAGGAAGATATACTCACGACCCTCAGCCCAAGTTAAGGTGAATGGGGTGCTTACATCTCCGATATGCATAAGGAATGGGACTAGACAAGGTTGCCCGTTGTCCCCTCTCTTGTTTGTACTGTCCCTGGAGCCTTTATTAGCTTCTATCCGCCGGAATTCGGACATTATGGGCCTCCATATGGGTACCACTGAATGTAAAATATCTGCTTTTGCAGATGATATGATGTTTTCACTCACAAGCCCCAGAATTTCCCTGCCAAACTTATTTCGAGAATTTAAGTTGTACGGGAAGCTCTCACATCTGAAAATAAACCTTTTAAAGTCTGAAGCTATGGGGGTAGCTATCTCTTCGAATGTGCTACAGGACTTGCAATCGGGTTTTCGGCTTAAGTGGACAGACTCAGCTCTTAAATATTTAGGTACTTATATTCCGGCAGATATTGTGCATACGTTTAAGTTGAACTTTCCCATTCTTATGGTTAAGACCCACAATCTGCTGTATAAGTGGCACTCGGGCCTTCATTCCTGGTTCGGGAGATGTAACTTAATTAAATGAGTATACTTCCTAAGTTTATATATCTTTTCCGAGCTCTTCCGATCCATTTTTCAAACAAATTCAAATTTTGATCACTCAATTTGTATGGGCACACAAAAAACCCAGACTTAAGCGTTCCCAATTAACCCTATCCAAACAGCAGGGGGGGTTGGCCTTACCTGTTACTTACGACGTTACTATTTGGCCTCCCATTTGGGGCGCATTTTAGACTGGAATCGTAACAACCTCACTAAGCTTTGGGTTCGACTAGAGCAATCCCAATCAGGGTTTCCCTTGAGAAGTGCCATTTGGTGCTATCAAGCACTACCGGCAGAGATAAAATCACATCCTACTATTGGGGCGACATTGAAAATTGGTTACTTAATTGCTTCCCAGAATAAGCTTACATCTCTGACATCCCCTTTGTACCCTATATTAGGCCATCCACATTTTGAGCCGGGGAATTATCCCCAAGAGTACAAAGGTCTCAAGGATTCAGCACTAGACCATGCATCGAAATTTGTTATTAATGGGCAATGGCTATCTATGCCCTCCTTAACTGATCCGATGGGGTTATACCGTTTAACATTTTGGAGGACGGCGCAACTACACCATTTCTTACACTCCATTCCTAACCCCCTAGCTTTCACTAGGCCTTTAACAGGATTTGAGGTATTATGTAGGAGTGAAGGTCCCTTGGCTCATAGTCTCTCTCAGATTTATGCTCTCTTGAACAAGCCAGAGGACCACCTCCACTTGTCTTGTTTAGTAAGATGGGAGAGAGACCATGGCTGTGTTTTCTCCCCAACACAGAAACAACGTATTATCACTTTGACTTTTTAAAACCTTGTTGTGTACTAGGATACAAGAGATGAACTTTAAAATTCTCACCAGGTGGTATTTGACCCCGTCGAAAATGCGTAAATATTTTCCGTCTGCCTCAGACAGGTGTTGGAGATGCGGCGAAAATGAGGGTACGTTGCTCCACATTTTTTGGTCATGCCCTAGATTGCTGGATTTTTGAAAGGAAGTCCGCCGTATAACACAAATGTTTACAGATTTCTCCATTCCAGAAGAGGCTGTTTTTTTTCTTCTGCACCACTCTCAGATTCCCATTAAGCAGTATAAAAAAATCTATTTTGCGACATTTATTGAATGCGGCGAAATCCTGCATTCCCCTTTATTGGAAACAGAGCTCTCCTCCCTCTATTGCACATTGGATCAGGAAAATAGAGGATATAAAGAAAATGGAAGATTTGATTCTGACGGCTCAGAATAAACAAGAAACTTTTAAACAGACATGGGATCCTTGGAATGTTTTTTTACTCTCGCTGGAAGGACGTAGCCTACAGGTGTCTTAAAGTTTAGCAGTTTTCCCGGTCTGGTCCATGTGTTTTGACTTGCCATCGCACCCTGTTCGGCTCTGCCTAGTTCCATTCTGTCCCCTGGGACTTTAAGGGTGCGGCAGGAAGAATACAATTAAGAGCAGTCATTTTGCCCTTAGTACATGTTCAGATCTATTGTACCTATATTTTCTTTTTTTTTTTTATTATTATCCCTGTAGATAGAGTGAAAATGGGAAAGACGGTTCCCCCCCCACCCCTGGAGAGGGGCTGGGCTAGGGGGGTTTGGTATTAGGGAGACCCCGGATCTTGGCTTTATTCTTCCTTTTTCTTTTTTTTTTCCTTTTGATACCTCTTAAAAGGTGGAAAGCCTGATTGGTACTTTCTGTATATTCTTAATAAGATCTATGTATCTGTCTTATGTTTTGTACTTAGCTGCTTGTATCGTACCTTGGGGACTGTCTTCCCTTGTTTGGAGCTTAATAAAGTTATATTTGAAAAAAAAGAAACTGGGTAATAAAACCCCATTCATGTGTGTTTTTTTATTAATTTTGGTTTTTCAGTTAAACAAGCTACCTGGGATGTTGTCATAACTTCATCAACTAATTTAGTCAGTCTATCAGATTTGTATCCTTTTTCTACAAAACGTGTATGCAATATTTGTACTTGTTCTCGATAGTCATTATCATTTGTGCAATTCCAACGTACTCGTAAAAACTGATCTTTTGGGATGTTGTTCAACCAAGATGGCTGATGGCCACTAAGTATCGATAGGTAACTATTTCTATCGCTTGGTTTAAAATAGCATTTTGTCGTCAACTGATACTCCTTCAGCATAACAGTCACATCCAAGTAGTTAACGGAATCACGATTCCAACAGCAATCCAGCTTAATGTTATTATTGTTGTTGTTTAGAATTTCGATAAATGCTTTTAAAGAACTTTCAGTACCCACCCAAATAAAAAAACAGATCATCTATATATCTCTTATAAAATAATAGTTATTTTCTTCTATTATTGTATATGACCCTGTCCTCCCATTCACTCATAAATAGATTAGCTAGTGATGGGGCAAATTTAGCACCCATCACTATTCCCTTAGTTTGTACATAAAACTGACCTCCATAACAAAAATAATTATGACTAAGGCAGTAGTCCAAAGCACAACCTAAAAATTTCTTTTGTAAAAAAGGTAAATCATCACGTTTACATAAGGCCCAATTTAGAGCCAGCAAGGCGTCATCATGATTGATTATTGTGTATAATGATGACACGTCCCCAGTAACTAAAAACACATCTTTTTCTTTTGGAATTTCTAAGCCACTTAATAACTGCAAAAACTGTCTAGTGTCCTTCAAATACGCTTTAGTATTTGTCACACTTAATTGCAGAAAATAATCTAAATACTGACCTAAACGAGCAGATACTGAATTGATACGATTTACAATTGGTCGAGCAGGTGGATTTATAGGATCCTTATGAACGTTCGGCAATGTATATATGGTCGGTATCCGTCCGAAACTTGGTATTAAATACTTTTTTCTTTATTATTAAGAACCCATGTATCAAAGCCATATTCTATAAAATTCAACAAATCTTTCTGAAAACGTCCAGTAGGGTCTTTGTTCAATTTAGTATAGGTACTCTGATCAGATAGCATATCATTTAACTGTGTGCAGTAATATGTTTTATTAAGAATCACAACCCCTCCCCCTTTATCAGCAGGTCTAATAATTACATCTTTCCTAGCCTCCAAGGACTTCAAACCTTCCTCTATATACCTTGGGTTGACCTGCTTTTTAGGCACCAACTTATCTACATCCTGTAATACCATCTTTTTAAAAACATCCACATGTTTGTTAGATGGTTAAGGGGGATTGAATAAAGATTTATTTTTAAGGCCACTATCCACCCCTACCGTTGCATAGTCTTTTTTTCTTGTGTTTGAATCTGAACTTCTAAAAAATATCTTTTCATATTACTTTTTCATATGTACTTGTGTACGTCTATGTATACCTTAAATTTGTTGATAGGTGTATTCATGGCACATTTTAATCCTGCATTAAGGATATCTTTATCGTTTAAATCTACAGTAGGTGACCGCGATATTGTGTCAATCTCGCCGCTTCTAACTGCTAGATTGACACCCTACGAGCTCCGTCGCAGGAGCCAGCGCCGAGCTGGCTCGCATCGGGAAAGGAAAAATGTTTCTTTTCCTTTCCCAATAAGCGACAAGCATCGCTGGCCGGGTTGACACTGGTGCGGGGATCCGAATTGGATTCCCGCCAATACCAGGCACTGTTTGGTATGAATCCTAAGGGAGAACTCCACGCCAAATATAAAAAAAATGGCATGGGTTCCCCTTTGGGAGGCATACCAGGCCCTTAGGTCCGGCAGGGATTTTAAGGGGAATCCCCTTCACCGAAAAAAACGGCGTGGGGCCCCCCCAAAATCCACACAAGACCCCTATCCGAGCACGCAGCCTAGCTGGTCAGGAAAGGGGGTGGGGGACGAGCGAGCGCCCCCCCCCTCCTGAGCCGTACCAGGCCGCTTGCCCTCAACATGGGGGGTGCCTTGGGGAAGGGGGGCCGCGCGGCCCCCCCACCCCAAAGCACCTTGTCCCCATGTTGATGAGGACAAGGGCCTCTTCCCAACAACCCTGGCCGTTGGTTGTCTGTGTCTGCGGGCGGGGGGCTTATCGGAATCTGGGAGCCCCCCACCCTATGTGAATGAGTATGGGGTACAATGTACCCCTACCCATTCACCTGTGAAAAAAATTTACAAAAAAAAAACCACACACACAAGGGTTAAAATTGTTTGTTGCACAGCTCCGGGGGTCTTCCGTCTTCGGGGGTCTTCTCGCCGGAGTCCTCCGCTATCTTCTGCTAGCTCTTTTGCTAGCGGAGGAGCCCGGCAATCTTCTTCCGACTTCGGGGGTCTTGTCCCCCTCTTTGGTTCTTCCTGCCGGGCCACCGCTTCTTCTTCCAGCTCTTTTATTAGCGGTGGCCCGGTCTTCTGTTGCCGGTCAGGGCCTGGTATGCCCCGAGAAAGCATGCAGGCTTCATGAGTGAGGCGACATTAATCGCCTCTCTCTGGCTGCTATAGGAAAATAACATTTTCCTATTGCAGCCAGCGCAACGGTATCGCGCTGGTTAGAGAAGCCTGTTGCCGGGAACCAGCGCAATACTGTCCCGCTTGAAACACAATATCAGCGGCACCTACTGTATCTGTGCTAAATTATAAATGCCCCCAATCTGTTTCCCTTCTTTTTTTGCACTCTGAATCCCCCTCTTGTGCCCCTTCCTCTCCTCGTTCCTCATCCTAAAAAAAGGAAAATGGCTTCCTCTGAATCCGTCACTGTTTTGTTGATTTAATACCTCATATCTATTAGAAGTAGGAATTGGATAAGGGCTCCAATGGCCCCTATCCTCGTATTGGTGCTGGTAATTAGGTCAAGGACTGCTTTGATAGTAGTCTCTAGTTTGCTGTAAATGGTCTTTGGGCCATTGATTATAATAATGTGTCATTATTTGCTATGGAGTTAAACCGTCCTCCATTACCACTTGCATGTGTTTGTGGTGGCAATGTATACTGATCATTTGTTCCAGTATATGTGCCTTGATATTGCACCTTTGCCCTATTCTCAAAATTCATATTTTTAATTCCTATTTGTACCTCTTAGTGACTTTTGACCTTTTGGGAGTCTCGGGCGCAGTGCCCACTTTTCCTGTTGGCACTGTTTGGACAGACTGTACTCCCGAATTGTGGGGTCCAGTTTGGATATCCATGCTACTAGATTGCCATAAGTATATATTATTCGTTCTGAAATCCTCCATGTCTCTCTGGTATTTTTTACTTTTCTTTTTTTTTGTATATCTTTATCTATTTTTTCTAATTTCTTCTTGATCTAAACATTGAAATTAAGAACTTGAGATGTTTTTCTAATAGGATCTAGCTTCGTCTGTAAATCTGTAATCTTTGCTTCTAAAAGTCTCATTTTATGTTGTTTTCTTTTGAGAACTAGCTGTTGTAATTTAAATCCTACCCCATTAAAAAAGTCCAACCACTCATTCATCGATCCTTGGTCAGTTAGACCATCTTGGGGAAACACCTCTTATCTTAAACTTCTCTTAATAATGTTGTCTTTTAAATATTGTTCAAAAGTACAGATGTCCCACCATGTGCGAATTTGTTTTTCCAAGGTAAAGCCCAAGGTGGATAACATCTGACTCTGATCAGCATAATCGGTGGATGCAAACTCAACCAAAAATACTGAATCTAAATTGATAGAACAATTTTTTATAAATTGAACTGCATCCATGGCTGCTATCGGTATTGGAAAAAAAATGAAAAGAAATAAGAGCAAGATATTAGAAAACTAAAAATCCTACTCCCTCAGTGCTCACAGTAAAACATAAATTGTAGCTGCTGCTATATTAATCAAAAAGAACTCAAAAAATGGAACCCAAGACAGTCACCAAATGGTGTACTGCACTAAGACCCTAGCAGCGCTTTATTGTTTTTAAAACTTAAACGTCCAACTGTAAGTTTAAATTTGAAATGTGATACAAAATATCAAACTACGCCCAGTAAGAAACCTTATAATATATACAATCAATTTCAAACCGAAAACGTAAATGGTATCACATATGCCAGAAACACAAAATATAGTCCATTAGTATATTGAATAATAGTTCATATTCAGCACCAATCCTGCCAATATAAAGTGTTGCAAGTCAAAAAGTGGCAAAAGTTGCTAGCAGATCGTTCAGATTCACAGTAGTCCACCACCACACCTCCTGTGCAAATCCCTATAGATTATGCACTTACCAGAAAACCCTGGTTTAAAAGCACATCTCATATCACGGAAGACCGATCCTATCATTAGCTCTTACGTATAGCAAGGCATCGGATATATCTCATCGGCTGTATAATAGTCACTTTCCCAGAAGGTATTTTGCACATATAAAGGAATGGAGAAACTACATAGCGTAATTCCGTACGTATCAAAATATTTATTTATGTTAACCACTTCAATACAGGGCACTTTCGCCCCCTTCCTTTCCAGCCCAATTTTCAGCTTTCATCGCTCTAGCGCTTTCAGTGACAATTGCGCGGTCATGCTACACTGTACCCAAATGAAATTTTTATCATTTTGTTCGCACAAATAGAGCTTTATTTTGGTGGTATTTATTCACGACTCCGTTTTTTATTTTTTGCGATATAAGCGCAAAAAAAGCGGAAATTTGGAAAAAAAAACAATAATTTTATTTATTTTTATTTTAAAATAAATCCAATAAAATCAAATTTTGTCATAAATTTAAGCCAAAATGTATTCTGCTACATGTTTTTGGTAAAAAAGATTCCGTTAAGTGTATAATAATTGGTTTGTGTGATCACGGACATATGTACGCAAATAATCATGTACATATGTGTGCAGGTGATCACGTACATATGTGTGCAGATAATCATTGGGACATGTGATTTTAGTGGGACATATGTGGGGGACATGTTTTTATTATTAGGGACATGTGTTTTTATTATTTGGGGACATGTATGTTTTGGGGGCATGTGTGTTTTGGGGCCATATGTGGGGACTGTGTGGTGTGTTGTGTGTTTACACTAGTGATCAGTGAGTAAAAAGCTGTAAAAAACAGCTCATACTCACTGATCATCAGCCGGCTACAGCGATCTGCTCTCCTCTCCTCAGCGATGACTTCTGTGTGAGGAGAGGAGTAGCCGATTGCCTAGCAACTGGCTGTTTGTTTACATCACATGACGGCCGTGATTGGACACAGCCGTCATGTGATCAGGAGGGCCAATTACAGAGCCCTCCTGCCGATCTGAGATGCGCCGTGTCCGGGTGACATGAGCACATCGGGATCGCGCCTCTGCGCGGGCACAATCCCGCTCCTTCTGAAGGACGTTCCTGAACGTCCTATCAGAAGTAGACGGCTCCCACCCGGCCGTATATGTGCATTGGCCAGGTGGGAAGTGGTTAAAAACACTCGTAAAATTGCGCACTCACAAAGTAAACATCTTAAATAGTGCATAAAATTCCAACTTGGCGGTGTAAGGTTAGACCATACCGATCGGATTTTGAATTTGAATTTTATGCACTATTCAAGATGTTTACTTTGTGAGTGCGCAATTTTACGAGTGTTTTTAACATAAATAAATCTTTTGATACGTACGGAATTACGCTATGTAGTTTCTCCATTCCTTTATATGTGCAAAATACCTTCTGGGAAAGTGACTATTATACAGCCGATGAGATATATCCGATGCCTTGCTATACGTGAGAGCTAATGATACGATCGGTCTTCCGGTGATATGAGATGTGCTTCTAAACCAGGGTTTTCTGGTAAGTGCATAACCTATAGGGATTTACACAGGAGGTGTGGTGGTGGACTACTGTGAATCTGAACGATCTGCTAGCAACTTTTGCCACTTTTTGACTTACAGCACTTTATATTGGCAGGTATTTTGTGTTTCTGGCATATGTGATACCATTTACGTTTTCAGTTTGAAATTGATTGTATATATTATAAGGTTTCTTACTGGGCGCAGTTTGATATTTTGTATCACATTTCAAATTTAAACTTACAGTTGGATGTTTAAGTTTTAAAAATAATAAAGCGCTGCTAGGGTCTTAGAGCGGTTCACCATTTGGTGACTGTCTTGGGCTCCATTTTTTGAGTTATATAGTGTGGGGCATGGACTTATGCCATGTACACACGTTTCAGACTATCTGGCGGACTTAGTCTGGCGGACAAACCGCCGGACTGTCCCATGGACTTTCCAAATGAGCTACCTGCCCACACACGGCACTTTTGCGGCAGACTAGGTCCAGCGGACTAAGTCTGCCAGACTATCCGCCGTACTTTTGAAATGAACGGACTCGCCCACACACACAGAGGAAAGTTTTGAGCGCGGCTCCAGGTAGCCGGGACCAGCGAAGGAGGCGTCGCTGGCCCCGTCACCTGGTATGGAGTTAAAGGGGAATCCCTACGCCGAAAAAATGGCATGGGGGTCCCCCCTAGGTCCATATTAGACCCTTATCCGAGCACGCTACCCGGCCAGCCAGGAAAGGGGGTGGGGACGAGCGAGCGCCCCCCCCCCCCCCAAGCACCTTGTCCCCATGTTGATGAGGACAAGGGCCTCTTTCCAAAAACAATGGCCGTTGGTTGTCGGGATCTGTGGGCGGGGGCTTATCGGAATCCGTGAGCCCCCTTTAATAAGGAGGCCCCTGGATCCCGGCCCCCCACCCTATGTGAATGAGTATGGGGTACAATGTACCCCTACCCATTCACCTGTGAAAAAAAATGTAAAAAAAAAAAAAAAAACACAACACACAAGGGTTAAATTCGTTTATTGCACAGCTCCGGGGGTCTTCTTCCGTCTTTGGGGGTCTTCTCGCCGGACTCCTCCGCTATCTTCTGCTAACTCTTTTACTAGCGGAGGAGCCCGGCTTTCTTCTTTGCCGCCAAAGTCGGAAGAAGAGCTGTGCAATAAACTATTTTAACCCTTGTGTGTTGTGTTTTTTTTTTCGCAGGTGAATGGTAGGGGTACATTGTACCCCATACTCATTTACATAGGGTGGGGGGCCAGTACCCAGAGGCCCCCTTTTTAAAGGGGGCTCCCGGATTCTGATAAGCCCCCCGCCCGCAGACCCCGACAACCAATGGCCAGGGTTGTCGGAAAGAGGCCCTTGTCCTCATCAACATGGGGACAAGGTGGTTTGGGGTGGGGGGGCTGCGCGGCCCCACTTCCCCAAGGCACCCCCCCCATGTTGAGTGCACGTGGCCTAATACGGCTCAGGAGGGGGGGGCATTTGCTCATCCCCACCCCCTTTCCTGGCTGACCGGGTAGCGTGCTCGGATAAGGGTCTGATATGGACCTGGGGGGGACCCCACGCCGTTTTTTTTAGGCATAGGGATTCCCCTTTAAGTCCATACCAGGTGACAGGGCCAGCGACACCTCCTTCGCTGGTCCCGGCTACCTGGAGCCGCGCTCAAAATGAGTGGACTTTTCTCCGGTGCGAAAAGTCCGTTCATTTCAAAAGTACGGTGGACTAGCACACACACAGCCGTATTGTCCGCCGAAATGCGAATCCGGCGGACAGATTGATGTGCAAAACTACAATCTTAGTCCGCTGGACTTTTGGGTAAAAAAAAGTCCACCGGTGCCCACACACGGGCGGATTGTCCGCCGGACTTTTCCACCGGATTGTTTGATCATGTGTACGCGGCTTTAGTCCCCCTGAGCCACGATTAAGGCTCTCTCAGCAGATTGCGTTGTGATTCAGGTCAGATGCATGCTTTGGCTAATCATCATACAGCAACGCGCTGCAATCTTACAGTGCATTATGGGGCGTTCCATGGCTCTCGAATTTCCTGCAAACACCCCATAATGTTCGCTGATCGGTGAATGGGCGAACACCCGATGTTCGAGTCGAACATCAAGCTTATCCCTATTCTTCATCTATTTTGTTTTTAGAAATGCTAGAATGTGTAATGTTGTTATGTTTTGGTACAATATATTTACCTCTGTCTCTCTCACTTGTTGCTGTTCATCTCACAAAAATCTTTACCCAAACACACACAGGTGTCTTTACAAACCACAAACAATACCATTGCTGATGCAAATTTTAAATGAGTCACAATTTTGTGTGTTGTTTAGTATTTCTAAATGATCATAATTTTAACCCAAAACATGTGATATGTGTACCAACATCAGAAATAAAAATGTCATTCCTAAAATAATATCACTATTCTACACTCGCACATCAAGAACCACCAAATATCACAGGATAAATTAAGAAGAATAACTCCTGACTAAATGTAATTCCACCACCTATAGGTACAGTATATGTCCAAAGAATGCAGTATTTATGTTTATTTATGTATAGGAGGGTTCCACATGTGGCAGCACAGTGGCTAACAGGTTAGCACTTCTGCCTAGCAGCACTGAGATTCTTGGTTTGAATCCTAAACATGCCACTTCATGTAGAGAAGTTGTCTGTTCTCCCTATGTTGTTAAACATAGCTCCTAGCTCCTGAGTAATAGCACCTGACTTTTGTGGTGTTAAAGTTTCTTTTTCACCAGTGATTACATTTTTGATGGGTTTCACATAATAGAACTCCAAGAAATAACAGTCAAGCAAGTGTGAGTTTGCACCAAATCTAGAACTGTGGTGTTTTGGGCCAGATATGGATGTATAAGTCGGGTGTGATCCTGCACACATATTTTAATGTTGTATGCTGATGATTACTCGCGGCCCAACAAGAATTCTCTTGCCTTTGTGGCTGTGTGTGGGGAATAGTTGAGCACGGGTGTGTTATTTGGATACACCATATTTATTGGCGTATAACACGTACCTTCACTTTAAGAGGGACGTTTCAGGAAAACATTTTTTATTTTAAATAAAGAACTGTGAAGCAAAATAATAGTCAGTGCTCATCAATGTAGCCTAATCAATGCCCATCTGCAGACCCACCATTGCCATGAATGTAGCCTCACCATTGCCAGGAATGCACTCACCATAGCCAGGAATGCACTCACCATAGCCAGGAATGCCCCATCCATTGACAGGAATGCCCCCACCATAGCTAGGAATGCACCACCATTGTCAGGAACGCAGCACCATAGCCAGAAACGCAGCACTGATGAGCCTACCAGAGAAGCTCCTGTTTACACAGTGGCCTCTTTAATAGAAAGTCCCGCCTCCTTTGATGGACAGAACAGTCCTCCAATGGCAGTGCCGGAGACAGGACTTCCTATTACAGAGGCCACCCATAAACAGGAAATTCTCCTGTTTGTGTATGGCGCACGGTCCCGCCTCCTTCCTGTCCCTTCCAAGGCATATACATCTTTTGTGGCCCCGGCACTGGGAGATTGTTGGGGTGGCTCAAAAAGATGGCTCACAAAAGATATAGATGTCCAAATAACCAGGTGGGCCGTTCAAAACTGGGCCGCGATTGGCCGGACTTTGGACATGCCTGGTTTCGATGAAAAGGAAGGTTCCTGCTAATTCATTCCTGCTGTGTGTGTCACTGTAGTTTGTGCACTGCCTTTTTGGCTTTTGCATTATTTTTCCCTGCTTTTGCATATGATAACCCTGCCATTTAACTTTTTAAGGGTTTGAGGTGAGGACTTCTGAACACCACAAAGGTTCATCATGCTTGTTATTACCTTGATTTGTATCCCTGCTTTTTTAATGTGTCTAATGTTTAGTGTCCTAGCCTTGTAGATTGTAAACTCTTGAGCAGGGCCCTTCTAACTATATTGTCAAATGCTGTAGCATCATTTCCATGCCTTTTATGTTTTTTGGCCCAAGTACATTAATGTACCAAATGATTATAATAATGTTGAACTAAAAGTTGATATTTTTTTGCTTTGTTTAACTTTTGCAGACATATTACAATAATATGTCTAATAATAATAATAATAATAATAATCTGACAACAATTATATAATAATATAAATTAATACATAATTTCTAAGTGCAAACTATTTATACCCCTTCAAATCTGTCTTACATCTAGTTGCATACAAAAGCATTTGGTTGTGCACACATGCAAGTCCTTGAGTAGAAAGTTTAATGGGGGGGAAGGGGAAGAAAACAAACCCCCAAAAAATCCCTGCCTCAATACTGAATTTCGGGGCTCTATTAATTCTTTTGTGGACTAGGTAAAACATGAAATATGTCAACTAAATGTGAATTCTCACTAAGCACCAAATTAAGAAAAAAATATCCCCGAAACAATAAAAGAATAATTTGGTGCCCCCCCCCCCCAAATCCATACCAGACCCTTATCTGGAGGATGCAGCCTGGAGGTCAGGATGGGGGGGATGAGCAACCACCCCCCCTCCTGAACCATACCAGGTCACATGCTCTCAACAAGGGGAGGGTGCATTGCGGTGCCCCCCAAAGCACCTTGTCCCCATGTTGATGGAGACAAGGGCCTCTTCCCGACCACCTTCCCTGGCCGTTGGTTGTCAGGGTCTCGGGCGGGGGGCTTAGCGGAATCTGGAACCCCCTTTAATAAGGGGGCCCCCCAGATCCCACCCCCCATGTGAATGGGTAAGGGTACATTGTACCCCTACCCATTCACCCAAAAAGTGTCAAAAAATACAAACCACAAGAGAGTTTTTGACAATTCCTTTAGTTAAGAAAAGAAAAGTGTCTCATGATGTACAACCATCATCGATCACGGCCCCCCGACAGACCCAAAAAAATCAAAATGCTTTGCCTCGATGGGAGGGCTTCTGCGGTATGCGCTCTGTGTGCTCTTTGACAGTTCTTTTATAGGTAAGGGAGGGGCCACACAGGTACGTCATGTGTGGCCCCACCCCCATTGACATCACGTGACCTCAAAAGGGTGGTGGCACCGCCCTTACCAATATAACACCTGTAATAAGCGAAAAGACAGCAGTTGGTAGGAGCCTTCCCATCAAGGCGAACCGGTTTATTTGTTTTTGTTGTTTTTCGGCTCCGTCGAACCCCGTGATTGATGATGGATGTACATTGTCTCTTGTGATTTGTATTTTTTTTACCCTTTTTGGGTTAATGGGTAGGGGTACAATCAGGGGTGTTGCTAGGTCTACAAATGAACTGGGGCTAGAGCCCATATCAGTGAAGTAAAGAAAGTCATACACTTGGGTGGGCATACACACGTATATAATATACGTGTGTGTCTATATATATTGTAAAGTTGGGGGTTATTTAGCTCAAGTGTAGCATCCGCTAGCGAGAACAGTCCACACAAATAGTTATTTTTCAGGGCTTATAGGTCCACTTTTATTAAAGAAGATGAAACAAAACAGGGTTTCTCTTGCAGGGGGTTTTCACCGTCAGCATCAGCATTAAATGACAGTATGTTCACACTCCTGGCTCACACATGCAACCTTTCAAACAAAAATACTGAGCCACCTGGCTCTCTTCAGCAGCAGCGCCATTGCTCAGGCTCCCACATGGAGCCCTCCTGACAGTGATCTTAGACTCCGGTCTCTGACTTTCACAGTGCAGCCTACACTCTCTGACTACACCAGTACACACCTGTACTCTGGGCTCTCCCTCGCAAGCCTGGACTCCTCGGGAGGGTGGAGCCCAGAACCCTGGTCCTGACTCTACTATCAGGCCCACACACATCTGAACAATCAGTGTGCCAGTGAGACTTAAAACCCAGACCAGGACTGGGGATTTCATCCCACCCGGATCTCTAATGCCGCGTACACACGACCAAACTATCCGGCGGACTTAGTCTGGTGGACAAACCGCCAGAAAGTCCACCGGACTTTACGAACGAGCGGACCTTCCCACACACAAACGGACTTTTCCAGCGGATTAGGTCTGCCGGACTATGGCAGGAGTCCACCGTACTTTTGAAAATGAACGGACTTACCCACACACGGAGGAAAGTCCGTTCATTTTGAACGCGGCTCCAGGTAGATGGGACTAGCGAAAGAAGTCAATGTCGCCGCCTTCGCGGTGAGATTGACAGGTCACTGGCCCCGTCACCTGGTATGGACTTAAAGGGGAAGCCCTATGCCGAAAAAACGGCATGGGGGTCCCCCCCAAGGTCCATATAAGACCCTTATCTGAGCACGCAGCCTGGCCGGTCAGGAAAGGGGGTGGGGACGAGCGAGTGCCCCCCTGAGCCATACCAGGCCACGTGCTCTCAATATGGGGGGGTGCTTTGGGGAAGGGGGCCCTGTGGCCCCCCCACCCCTAAGCACCTTGTCCCCATGTTGATGAGGACAAGGGCCTCTTCTCGACAACCCTGGCCGTTGGTTGTTGGGGTCTGCGGGCAGGGGGCTTATCGGAATCCGGGAGTCCCCTTAAAATAAGGGGGCCCCAGATACCAGCCCTCCACCCTATGTGAATGAATATGGGGTACAATGTACCCCTACCCATTCACATGTGAAAAAATGGAAATAAAACACAACACACAAGGGTTTAAAATTATTTATGGCACAGCTCCGGGGGTCTTCTTCCGTCTTGGGGGGTCTTCTCGCCGGACTCCTTCGCTATCTTCTGCTAGCTCTTTTACTAGCGGAGGAGCCCGGCTTTCTTCTTCGTCGCCGCCCGGAGGTCTTCTTCTGACTATTGGGGTCTTGTCCCCCTCTTCGGGGGTCTTGTCTCCCTCTTCGTTTCTTCTTGCCGGGCCTCCACTTTGTTCCTTTAGCTCTTTTACTAGCGATGGCCCGGTCTTCTGTCGCCGCCGCCTCTTCTTCCGATTTCAGGGGTCTTGTTCCCCTCTTCGGGGGTCTTGTCCCCCTCTTCGTTTCTTCTTGCCAGGCCTCCGCGCCTTCTTCCAGCTCTTTTACTGGCGGTGGCCCGGTCTTCTGTCACCCCCTTCTCTTCTTCCTTGAGATGTTAACAGGGACATGTTGGGCGACTTATATAGGGACAATAGGCGCGTCACCGGGTGATGCCCCTGCCCATTATGATGTCACAGTCCTAGAGGATCCCGTGTGTACGCGGCATAAGAAATCCCCAGGCTCCAGGTCCCAAAGCGGTCTTTAGTAAATAATGAGGAAACTGAAAAGACAGTTTGCTCCCAAACGAGCAAATACACTGGAGCCCCTCAACCTGCCTGATTGAGTATCCTGCATCCATACACTGGGGTACCACAATAAATAAATATTATATATATATATATGTATATATATATGTGTATGTATGTATGTATGTATGTGTGTATGTGTGTATGTGTGTATGTGTGTATGTGTGTGTGTGTGTGTGTGTGTGTGTGTGTGTGTGTGTGTGTGTGTGTGTGTGTGTGTGTGTGTGTGTGTATACAGTGGTGTGAAAAAGTGTTTGCCCTCTTCCTCATTTCCTGTTCCTTTGCATGTTTGTCACACTTAAGTGTTTCGGAACATCAAACCAATTTAAACAATAGTCAAGGACAACACAAGTAAACACAAAATGCAATTTGTAAATGAAGGTGTTTATTATTAAAGGTGAAAAAAAATCCAAACCATCATGGCCCTGTGTGAAAAAGTGATTGCCCCCCTTGTTAAAACATACTATAACTGTGGTTGTCCACACCTGAGTTCAATTTCTCTAGCCACACCCAGGCCTGATTATTGCCACACCTGTTCACAATAAAGGCATCACTTAAATAGGAGCTGCTTGACACAGTAAGGTCCACCAGAAGATCCTTAAAAGCTACACATCATGCCGAGACCCAAAGAAATTCAGGAACAATTGAGAAAGAAAGTAATTGAGATCTATCAGTCTGGAAAGGGTTATAAAGCCATTTCCAAAGCTTTGGGAATCCAGCGAACCACAGTGAGAGCCATTATCCACAAATGGCGAAGACATGGAACAGTGGTGAACCTTCCCAGGAGTGGCCGGCCGCCCAAAATTACCCCAAGAGCGCAGCGAGGACTCTTTCAAGAGGTCACAAAAGACCCCACAACAACGTCCAAGGAACTGCAGGCCTCACTTGGCTCAGTTAAGGTCAGCGTTCATGCCTCCACCATCAGGAAAAGACTGGGCAAAAATGGCCTGCATGGCAGAGTTCCAAGGAGAAAACCACTGCTGAGCAAAAAGAACATCAAAGCTCGTCTCAATTTCTCCACAACACATCTTGATGATCCCCAAGACTTTTGGGACAACATTCTGTGGACCGATGAGACAAAAGTGGAACTCTTTGGAAGGTGTGTGTCCAAGTATATCTGGCGTAGAAGGAACACTGCATTTCATAAAAAGAACATTATACCAACAGTAAAATATGGTGGTGGTAGTGTGATGGTCTGGGGCTGTTTTGCTGCTTCAGGACCTGGAAGACTTGCCGTGATAAAAGGAACTATGAATTCTGCTGTCTACCAAGAGATCCTGAAGGAGAATGTCCGACCATCTGTTCGTGTACTCAAGCTGAAACGAACTTGGGTTCTGCAGCAGGACAATGATCCTAAACACACCAGCAAGTCCACCACCGAATGGCTGAAGAAAAACAAAATGAAGTCTTTGGAGTGGCCTAGCCAAAGTCCTGACCTGAATCCTATTGAGATGTTGTGGTATGACCTTAAAAAGGCCGTTCATGCTCGAAAACCCTCTAATGTAACTGAATTAGGACAATTCTGCAAAGATGAGTGGGCCAAAATTCCTCCAGGACGCTGTAAAAGCCTCATTGCACGTTATCGCAAACGCTTGGTTGCAGTTGTTGCTGCTAAGGGTGGCCCAACCAGTTATTAGGTTTAGGGGGCAATCACTTTTTCACACAGGGCCATGATGGTTTGGATTTTTTTTCACCTTTAATAATAAACACCTTCATTTACAAATTGCATTTTGTGTTTACTTGTGTTGTCCTTGACTATTGTTTAAATTGGTTTGATGTTCCGAAACACTTAAGTGTGACAAACATGCAAAGGAACAGGAAATGAGGAAGGGGGCAAACACTTTTTCACACCACTGTATATATATATATATATATATATACATACATACATACATACATACATACATACATACACACAGTTGTGAACACTGGCAGAATTTATGATTTCTTGGCCATTTTTCAGAGAATATGAATGATAACAAAAACTTTTCCTTCACTCATGGTTAGAGCTGGTTCACACAGCGGGCGATGCGAGGCGACACGACTCGCCTCGCTCTCGCAAGTCGCCCCCGTTCTGTACAATGGAACCGTTCTGAGAGGAGCGACTCGAGTCGCTCCGACTCAGAAAAAAGGTTCCTGTACTACTTTTGGGCGACCTCGGGGCGACTCGCATTGACTTCTATACAGAAGTCATTTGCAAGTCGCCGCCGAGGCCGCTGCAGGTCGCGGCGAGGCAAGTCGGAGTCGCCTCGCCTCGCCTGCAGTGTGAACCGGCCCTTAGTGTTTGGCTGAAGCCATGTATTATCAATCAATTGTGTTTACTCTTTTTAAATCATAATGACAACAGAAACTACCCAAATGACCCTGATCAAAAGTTTACATACCCTGGTTTACATACCCTTGGCCTGATAACATGCACACAAGTTGACACAAAGGGGTTTGAATGGCTAGTAAAAAGGTAACCATCCTCACCTGTTTGCTTGTAATTAGTGTGTGTGTGTGTATAAAAGGTCAATGAGTTTCTGGACTCCTGACAGAACCTTGCATCTTTCATCCAGTGCTGCACTGTTGTTTCTGGATTCTGAGTCATGGGGAAAGAAAAATAATTGTCAAAGGATCTGCAGGAAAAGGTAGTTGAACTGTATAAAACAGAAAAGAGATATCAAAAGATATCCAAGGAATTGAGAATGCCAATCAGCAGTGTTTAAACTCTAATCAAAAAGTGGAAAATGAGAGGTTCTGTTGAAACCAAACCACAGTCAGGTAGACCAACTAAAATTTTAGCCACAACTGCCAGGAAAAACCCACAAATAACTTTGAAATACAACACTCTCTGAAAACATGTGGGGTGGCTATTTCAAGATGCACAATAAGGAGGCACTTGACGAAAGATGGGCTGCATGGTCGAGTTGCTATGCAAATGCCACAAAGTATCCAGCTTACAATACGCCAAACAGCACAGAGACAAGCCTCAAACCTTCTGGCACAAAGTCATTTGGAGTGATAAGACCAAAATAAGCTTTTTGGCCACAACCATAAACACTAAATTTGGAGAGGAGTCAACAAGGCCTATGATGAAAAGTACACCATTCCTACTGTGAAACACGGAGGTGGATCGCTAAATTTTTGGGGATGTGTGAGCTACAAAGGCACAGGAAATTTGATCAAAATTGAAGGCAAGATGTTATCAATAAAATACTGGAGGAACATTTGCATTTATCAGCCAGGAAGCTGCACATGGGACATACTTGGACATTCCAACATGACAATGATCCAAAACACAAGGCTAAGTTGGCCTGTCTTTGGCTACAGCAGAATAAAGTGAAGGTTCTGGAGTGGCCATCTCATTATCATTGAGCCACTTTAGGGAGATCTCAAATGTACAGTTCATGCAAGACAGCCCAAGAATTTACAGGAACTGGAGGCTTTTTGCCTAGAGGAATGGGCAGCTTTACCATCTGAGAAGACATAGGTGTATGCAGCCTATTGCATTAGGGTGTGCAGCCCAGAGTTCAAACACACACGCCTTTCTCTGCAGCCTCAGCTGCACTGGACAGTGAATGAATGGTAAGAGCTCTGTGAATGAGCAGTTTCCTGTTCATTCACAAACGGAAGCATAGTAAACACAGTTTACTATGCTTCAGTTATGAATGGACATGGTGAGTGAGTATGTTCCTGGTATTCATTTAGAAAGGGGAAGGGGTCGGTAAATGACATATTGACTAGCCCTTTCCCCCACTCACCAATCACCATGATTAGGGTGTGCCCGGGCACACTCCCTGCGCAAGTCTATGTGAGAAGATAAAAAGTGCCATCTACAAATACAGCAAAAGACTTCAAGCTGTCATTGATGATAAAGGGGGGCAATACACAGTATTAAGAACTGGGGTATGTAAACTTTTGATCAGGGTCATTTGGGTAGTTTCTGTTGTAATTATGATTTAAAAAGAGTAAACACAGTTGATTGACAATAAATGGCTTCCGTAAAACACTAACCATAGATAAAAGAAAGAAAATTTGTGTCATCATTCATATTCTCAGAAAAAAGGCGAAGAAATCATCAATTCTGCCAGGGTATGTAAACTTATGAGCACAACTGTATATGTGTATATATGTTTTTAAGGTAAATAGGTTGTATTAAAAAAATTCTATATACTGTATATTTATAATACATGCAAATTTCCCCATATCTTGCTGCTTTAAAATCACTGCTTCCTTATATCAGGCTCCAGTCAAGAACCAACCAATTGAAGCAACTAGTGGAACACAATTCCAAGCATTAATGCCTAAGATCTAAGGATGTGACCCCCCTTAGATCTCATGGGTTCATGCTGTGACCTGTAGTCCTTCACTAGTTGGGGGAGGGGCGGGGTGTGTTACACATCGTAAGCTCTGAGGGGTTCATGCTGAGATACAGCAATAAAAGGTAAATTTTCTGAGTTAAGAATATACTGTATAATTAAAGTTGAACTGATCTTTTTTTAAAGCAGCATTTGTACCATTTCAAGCATTCAAACAGAACATTTTCTAGTTATATGCCTAGGTCTCCTTCCTTTCCTACCGCAGTCTTCATTGATGCGATGATAAAATATTACTGAAAATAGGGCTGACACAGTAGAACACACATCCACACAAAGTGCAATATTATTGGAGCCTTATGAATAGAACCAACAGCCAAAGGAGGAGCATCCTAGCCATAGTCCCTGCAACAGAACACACCTTCTTGTCACCACTTCAGCAGTTCAGTTTGAGTAGCTCGGCTGTGAGTCTCCTGGAGGGGCGGGGATAAACACTCAGCATGGAATTAGCTTTCTAGTACTTATGAGAAGAGGCACGTTAGGCTTGATCTCTGCAGCCAGCCATAACTCCTCCCGCTCACTCACACTACAGGAAAAACCAGGGAGAAGGCAGGCTCCACCTCCAGGATGTTTGAGCAGTCAGAGTCCTCAATAAGAGCAGGGGGAGGAGATTTGTCTCCAATCAGTTCTGGGCAGCACCCCACCCTGCAGCATCATGTCAAACAAATACTCATGCCTCTCCCCGATGTGCCGGAAATGTCATCCTGTATGGGCACCTGCAGTGGCCTTATTACCGGGCACCAGACTCTGGGCTGTGGGCCCCAGATTCAGGGCTATAGCCCCAGTAGACACCACTTAGTGACACCTATGGGTACAATGTACTCAATATCCAGGGCCTCTGATGGGGGGGACCACTGGTTCTCCTGTAGGGGGCCCCACCACACAAGGGGCACGGAGGATCGGGGGAGAAAAATGCCCTCCGTGCCTCAATCAGGTTTCTCACCCTTCCACTTACGGCGGCTTTTAGCTGCTGGGTGAGAGACATGGAGGGATGATGAGGCTGGCCGCCACCGCTGAGCTCCTTCCCCCGCCCACATTCACAGCCAGGACAAGGAGACGGGAGGTTGGAGCAGAGAGGGGGAAGGAGCTCAGCAGCATCATCCCTCCGTGTTTCTCAGCCAGCAGCTAAAATACAGCACACCTCCTCCTGGTGCAATCCTTCCTGTCAGAAGAGCATTCTACTATACAGCACAAGACCACGGGTCGTTGTTACTATAGATTGCATTGCACTGTATACACAGCGCCCCCATCCACATTTCCTGTTCCCGGGAGAATAGCAGCCCTTGGAGGAGATAAGGGGCACTGTATGTGTACAGTCCAATGCGATCTACAGTAAGATCCGGTCCCATGTCCTGTATACTGTAGGTGAATGCTCTTCTGACAGGACAGAACACAGCACACCTGCTGGCTATTAGTGACTCCCCCTATAAATTGGGGGAGGGGGATGGGTGGCTATCTGTGTTGAGAAAAGTGGTGGGGATTTAGAGAGGGGGGATATGTGCTAGGAGGATGGAGGCAGAGGAGAGGTAGGGAGTGGAAATTTGAACCATGAGAGGGTTGAACCAGGAGAGGGGATGCTTGTGCTAGGGGGGATTTTGGAAGAGAGGAAGAATATTTGCTGGGAAGAGTAACTTAGAGGGGGTTGTGCTAGGAGGAGGGATTTGTGGGAATGTGTCCTAAGAGGGGTATTAAAGCAAGATGATTTGTGCTGAAAAGGGAGATGGGGGGATTTTGTGCCAGGAGCAGGTGGGGGAATTTGGGGCTAATAGGAGGAGATTTGTACTGGCAGTGGGGATTTGGGGGAGAAGATTTGTGCTAGGATAGAAGGAGGGGTTCTGTCAGGTAGGCTGTATGGGGCCCTGTGATTCCTAACAGCGCTCCTGCTGATACCTATTCACAAAGGGGGGGCCGGGATCTAACAAGGGGGCTTCTAGATTCTGATAAGCCTCCGCCCGCAGACCCCAGCAACCACTGGCCAGGGTTGTCGGAAAGAGGCAAAGTGCTTTGAGGGGGCACCCCAAAGCACCCTCCCCATGTTGAGGGCATGTGGCCTGGTATGGTTCAGGAGGGGGGCCGCTCGCTTGTCCCCCCATCCTAACCTCCAGGCTGCATGCTCAGATAAGGGTCTGGTATGGATTTGGGGGGGGCACGCCAATTTTTTTATATTGGCGTGGAGTTCCCCTTAGAATCTATGCCAGACCCAAAGGGCCTGGTATGGACTGGGCAGGGACCCCACGCTGGTTTTTCCAATTTTTTTCCTAATAGTCACCACATCAGCATGAGCATGTTTTTTTTTCCATAATATTGTAAGTATTCAATAATATGGTGGTGTGGAATTTCAAACATCACACTAGTCAACGGGCAGTTTACATTTTTTTGTTTGTTTTATTTTAATTTGCTTGTGCAGTGGAAACATAAACACAGCTGATGGGTGGTATGTTGGCTGGGATTTGAACTCATAACTTAAGTGCTTTAGGGACATCTGAGAAAAGCACCAAGCCATTGTGCTAAGTACACTGAGACCTGCATAATAGTGTAGTAGCGTGTGAACATAAATATTTACTGCTTTAAAGTCACCAAAATAAAAAAATAACATGAAAAAAAATAACATAGAACAGATATGTACAGTATCTCACAAAAGTGAGTACACCCCTCACATTTTTGTAAATATTTTATTATATCTTTTCATGTGACAACACTGAAGAAATTACACTTTTCTACAATGTAAAGTAGTGAGTGTACAGCTTGTATAGCAATGTAAATTTGCTGTCCCCTCAAAATAACTCAACACACGGCCATTAATGTCTAAACCACTGGTAACAAACGTGAGCACTCCCCTAAGTGACAATGCCCAAATTGGGCCCAATTAGCCATTTTCTGTCCCCGGTGTCATGTGACTCCTTAAGCCCCATACACACTATCAGATTTTCTGCAGATTTTTTCCTTCAGATTTACCCAAACCATGTAGTGCAAGGGTCTGCCTGATTGCATACAAATTGAAACTCCTAAGGTTTGACCTCATATTATATGGTTTTGGTAAATCTGAAGGAAAAAATCAGCAGAAAATCTGATAGTGTGTATGGAGCTTCAGGGTCGGTTCACACTGGATCGACTTGTCAGGCGACTTAGCCGCCTGACAAGTCGCGTCCCATTCTGTACAATGGATCCATTCTAATCGGAGCGACACAAGTCACTCCGACTTAGAAAAAGGTTCCTGTGCGACTTTGGGGGGCGACGTGAGGCGACTTGGATTGACTTTTATAAACAAGTTGTTTTGCAAGTCGCCGCAGCTGTCGTGTCCAGGTCGCCTGAGGCAGTCGTGCTGCAGGTCGTGCTGCCTCAGTGTGAACCGGTCTCAGGTGTGAATGGGAGCAGGTGTGTTAAATTAGGTGTTATTGCTCTCATACTGGTCACTGGAAGTTCAACGTGGCACCTCATGGCACAGAACTCTCTGAGGATCTAAAAAAAAAAATTGTTGCTTTAATAAAGATGGCTAGGCTATAATTAGAGCCACCTTGCAGATGCTGTTCTGTGAGTGTCAGTTTACACAGCAGTGTCAGTTCACACACTTCTCATGTGTAAACAAAATTTGCTGGTTAGTGCAGCTGGAGAACTGTGGGGCAAGAGAAGGTTCTTGGTGTATTTTACACGACCATGTTTTTTTAGATGATTTTTTTTTTTGGCATAATTAGGATACATTGTGTTTATTTTGTTTTGGTTGAACGTTATGGACACTTGTCTTTTTCCAATCTAACTGTGTAACTTATTGTAGATATTTTTATTGAATAGCATCACATATTTTCCAGAAGAATGCATTAATATCTACTTAAAGTAGAACTCTGGGTAAAAACGTTTTACACGTTCTTTTTGCTAACTTCCTACCTTCACTGAATATGACATCCATCTTCTTGTTAAATCAGTAGTTTCCTTGAAATAGCCTGGTTATTTTTAAATAAAACCATTAAGTTAAATTAAAGGATAAGTTCATCTTTTAGGGCAGAATTTCACTTTTCATAATAAATAGAAACGTTTTTTCCAATGCCATTTCTGGCCCAGCCATCCAAATATGCTTTTCTCTCACTAACCTCATCCACAGAATATTTAGAATCCTGTCAGTTTATTTGTATTTTTGAACAGATTTTCAGATTCCATCACTTTCTGTAGCTTGTATCAGTATTCACATCCTGTTAGGTCATCTCCCAGAAGCTTTCACATCCTTGTTCACCACTCTGGACCACACTTCCCTCATTACAATACCACCATCCACCTACTCCCTATACAATCTGATTGTACAATCTCCTTTGGATCTCCCATCAGCTATGTTGTACAAGGGCTTGTCAGATTGGATACAAATTTGAATTAATTGTTCAGGTGTGTCCTCTATCCCATTTTTCTGGTAAATCTAAAGGAAATTGTACAATCAGATTGCATAGTGTATGTCCATCTTTATACAAGTACATATTAGGGAGTGGACATAAAAACTCAGTTGGCAGGCCTCATTCACATCTCCACATAATGAAAACTCATATTCTGTCATGCATCTGGGTGTCTTCAACTGGAATGTTCCTGGTTCCACAGCTGCAGCCTTACCTGTTGTGCCATGGGGCAACTCTGGAGTTGTTGCAATGTTCTCCCAGCTTGATGCATTGCCTTGGACTCACTAGCTCCACCTGTTGCCAACTGCGGACAATGTACAATCAAACAGCCCATAAATAGCAGCACCTCCTGTTACTCAGTGCCCGTTTGTGTGGACTAGCTCCATGGGTGTATTGGTAACTCTATGATTCTGATTATTGTGTATGAACTTCTGCCTGAATTCTTGACCACTCTCTAGCCTGCTGATTTTGTACTTCACCGCCAGCTCGTATATGACCTCTGCCTGCCTGACACCTCTCTATATTTCGATTGTGTACCACTTTGCCCTATCTGTTGCCGACCTGACCTGCCTAACTACATTTTCGCCTAAATCCTCAGCATACAAGCTCCGTTTCGGACACTACCTACCACAGATTACTTACATTACAAATGTGCCATTTTGCATCAGGAACAATTGATTGGAGCTCATTAACAGCATCTTTCTTCTCTGGGATGCTAAGCTAGATGAACTTTAAGTCTTACTGTAAGTCTTGTTTGCCTGGGTCCTCTGCACCAGTTCAGACTCCAGCTCCTACTCCTGCTCCAATCCAACCCACCTCTTCTGTGCCACCCAAACTTCCCTTGTTTGAAATATTTGGTGGTGATACTGAGGACGGAAGAGTTTTTTTTTAAACGTTTGCATTTCCGCAACAACCCTGGTACTTTAAGCACTTCTTCTGCCAAAGTGACTTTTGTAATTTCATTGCTAAAGGGGAAAGCCCTGGTATGGGTCTCTCCTTACCTGTGTCGCGGACCCCACGGTGGGTAGTATGGGTTCTTTTTGTGAGTGTAGGTTAGGTGTAGGTAAATTTGGCTGGGCCTGGTTGTTTTTCCTAGGCCTGGTTGTTTATTTGGGGATGGGAGCGATAGTGTAGAATAGGGTATGACCACCTACACGTGGACTCAGGGATATCTCCTCTGCTGGACAGTGGGCAGGACTGAAGAGAGAGGAAAGACTGAGGCCTGATTGGCAGGAAACCCATGTGGGAAAATTGACCAATAGTTAATTTCTATGGTCAGTGGGTGTCTCTCATATAAAAAAGGGGGGTCACATGCTCAAAGGAGGCTGGAAAGAGAGAAGAGAGGAGGAGGGCCAGAGGGCCGGGGGTTTAGAAACCCTGGAGCCTTTAGGGCAGAGGTTTGAAAGCCTGGGGGTTCAGAGACCCCAGAGCTGGATAACCGGAGGAGTAGGAGTCCAGGGGACCCACAACTGGTCCCTGGAGAATAATGACGATGTAGCAGTTTAATGAAGACCAGACGTCCCAATGCGGGGATGCACCGGACATCAAAGGAGGAGGAAGTAGGAGTCAAGCGGATGGAGGAAACTGGGAACCGGCTTTCTGTGAGTAACATGGACTGTTGATTGGGAGTGAGCAAAGGGAGTGCAACCCAGTAGTGCTATTCGGAGAACACGCTGTGTGTCCAAGGACTACAGTGATACACAAATTCCAGGACTTGACGGAGATATGACAACAATAGCCATGGAAATATGAAGTGTGGCCTGTGACGTTGTAGTCTAACTCAATGCATTATTCAGAGTCGTGCTGGCCAGGCCATACTGGAAGTGTTAAGTTCTAAGTTGAGAGCAGGAGGGAGTCACCAGGAGAGAAAATTGTAACTTGCCAACATGATAAGATAACGGGGCATCTCATATCATCTACTACATCAGCTATTGATTTACCCAAGAATAAAATATTATCAACCTTAAAGTCGTTTGGTGTCTAAAATTCCATGGGGAAGGAAGAAACGGGGCTAACTGACAAAAAGTTAATGAACAACACGGAGGTCCCACCGAAATTATCTTTATTGTCAACCCGTTATCCATGGCAACTAAGAGAAAATTTTAGCATTCAGTGACTGTAACGTGTAGTCATACGTGGCAATCAGAGCGGCACCGTGCCATTCATTTACAGAGGTGTCTGGCGTGGGGATAATGCTGACAACCTCCACTGTCTACAAAAACTGTCCTGCTATCACAGTTGAAATATGGATGGGGCTTGTGGATGTCGCTGTTGCCCTTGGAAACATGGACACAGGGGGTGGGGTGGCCGAGAACTGAGAAGAAGTTGGTTCCTTACAGTTGGGACATCACAAGGAGAAATTTTTTACTGTGAACTAGTGACTGCTGCCTTAACCTTCAATTCTACAGTCCCTGCCACCAAGCATCACTGGGGTGCATCAAGAAAATGTAGTGTTACAGTTCCTCACGCGCTGGACCAACAAGTAAGGGGGGCGGAGCCACACCCAGGAGGAGAAGATCCCAGCGTTCAGTGTACCACGCGCCACACCCAAGGCGGAGGAAGATGGCGGAGGGTGTTCAGAGCACACCCGCCATGCAGCGGTTACCTGATATGCAGGACCGGGTCCTGATTGACACTGGTATATGGTTGGAGCTTACCGGAGGATTGGCGCTAGGAGTCATTGAAGGAGTAGAAAGACTTTGACTGTTGTGCCCCGAGTGAGTGTAGGTTACAATAGGTGTAGGTATATTTGGCTGGGCCTGGTTGTTTTTCCTAGGCCTGGTTGTTTGGGGATGGGAGTGATAGTGAACACTGGGATGTGACCGCCTGAACTTGGACTCAGGGATACCTCCTCTGCTGGACAGTGGGCAGGACTGGACAGAGAGGAAGGACTGAGGCTTGAGTGGCAGGAAACCCATGTGAGAGAATTGACCAATAGTTAATTTCTTTGGTCGATGGGTGTCTCTCATATAAAAAGGGGGGGTCATGTGCACAAAGGAGGCTGGAAAGTTCAGAGAGAAGAGAGGAGGAGGGCCGGGGGTTCAGAGACCCCGGGGCCTCTGGGCAGAAGTTTGAAGGCCTGGGAGTTCAGAGACCTCAGAGCTGGATAACCAGAGGAGTAGGAGTCCAGGGGACCCACAACTGGTCCCTGGAGAATGACGATGTAACAGTTTAAGGAAGACCAGACGTCCCATGTGGGGATGCACAGGACAGTAAAGGAGGAGGAAGTAGGAGTCAAGTGGACGGAGGAAACTGGGAATCAGCTTTCTGTGAGTAGCATGGACTGTTGATTGGGAGTGAGCAAAAGGGAGTGCAACCCAGTAGTGCTATTCCGACAACACGCTGTGTGTCCAAGGACTGCAGTGATACATACACAAATTCCAGGACTTGACGGAGATATGACAACAATAGTCATGGAAATAGGCAGTGTGGTCTGTGACTTTGTAGTCTAACTCAACGCATTATTCAGAGTGGTGCTGGTCGGGCCATACTGGAAGTGTTAAGTTCTAACCTAGCATAAGTTGAGATCAGGAGGGAGTCACCAGGATAGAAAATTGTAACTTGCTAGCATAATAAGATAACGGGGTATCTCATATCATCTACTACATCATCTATTGATTTACCCCGGAATAAAACATTATCAATCTTAAAGTCGTTTGGTGTGTAAAATTGCATGGGGAAGGAAGAAACAGGGCTAACTGACAAAAAGTTAATGAACAACATCGCAGCTCCCAAGGGAGTAGTGCACTACACCTGGAATGCAATGATCCTGTGCTGCAAGACGCTGATAGATTTCTGGCTTCTCTCCAGACTGTATTTGGCAGTGCTCGCTTTTTGACATACAGCAAGGTATCAGGACTGTGACACAACATGCTACTGAGTTCCGTACCCTGGCTGTTTAGACTAATTGGAAGTCTAGGGCATTACGTGCAGCTTTCCGTAAAGGTATTACAGATCACATTAAGGACGAATTGGTCTATAAGGATTCAACAGAAAACCTTTAAAAATTCATAGAGCTGTGTGCTCGTCTGTATGTCCGATATCATGAACGATGCCATGAGAACTTGCAAGCTTCCCAGGCCAGTTTATCTTTTGGACCCTAAGTTCCAAGCACCACCTCAGCCTAAAACTGAAATTTCAGTTGAGTCCAAGACACCTGTGGAACCCATGGAAGTCAGCCGTCTCCACCTAACAGAGTCAGAGAAACAAAGGAGGCGTGCATTGGGCCTATGCTTGTACATTGAACTTAAAGGACATTTGTTATCTGTCTGCCCTCCCCATCCAGTAAAAGGCAGGGTCTAACCAGTGTTGGAGGAGCTGGGTTAGACCTTACAAGTACCTCCTCCAAGTCCAAGATTACTGTAACCACTAACTTGTCTTCTATGAGGCTTTTGTGGATTCTGGAGATGCTGGCATATTCTTCGATTACACTTTTGCTATGGAAAATAACATATCATTTGTTCCCAAGTCTAGACCACTCAGCATCAGTTTGAGACTATAATAATCACCTTTCAGGTAGGCACACTTCACAAAGAGGAAATTGTCCTGTCTCTTATTAATTCTCCACTTCTGCCTGTTATTCTTGGTTACCCATGGTTACAACAACACAACTCTTCTATTGATTGGGTAAATGGAGAACTAACCTCTTGGGGGCCTCCCTGTTATCCAAACTGTTTGTCTCGACCAAAAAGACTTTCTGGTTGTCTGTTGGCTTCCGTGGCCATCCCTCCTACCTTGCCTCATGAATACCATGGATTTGCAGATGTACATTATTTTGCAAGCAAAAGGCAGAGGTTTTATCTCCACATCGTTCCTTTGACTGTGTGATTAATCTGATTCCTGCAGCACCTCTCCCCAAAGGAAGGACCCATCCCCTGTCACTGCCTGAACAAAAGTCCATGGAGGAATACGTCAAGGACAACTCGGAGAGAGGTTTTATCCAACACTTTTCTTCTCCAGTAGGGGCAGGTTTTTTCTTTGTTGAAAAGAAAGATGTGGTCTTTGACCATGTATAGACTATCGAGGGTTAAATCAGATCACCGTAAGACTCCTATCTTTTGGCTCTTATTCTAGAATTGTTTATTGTGCTTAAGGGAGCAGTTATCTAAACTGGACCTCCGAAGGGCTTATAATCTCGAATTAGAGAGGGAGATGAGTGGAAGACAGTATTCAATAACCGCAGGGAACATTTTGAGGATCTGGTTATGCCATATGGACTCTGTAATGCCCCTGCTGTCTTCCAATGTTTCATGAATGACATTTTTCATGATTTCAGCAACAGTTTTGTGATTATCTACTTGGACAACATTTTAATCTTTTCCAAGACTCACCTGGAGCACATCTCACATGTAAAGCAAGTATTACAGTGACTGAGAGAAAACCACCTTTACGCAAAGATTGAGAAATGCAGTTTTCATCAAAACCACATACCTTTCCTTGGATACATCATAAGTGCTGACGGTTTTCAAGTGGACCCACAAAAACTTTCTGCTGTCTTGCAATGACCCCAACCGACCACTTTGAGTGGTATCCAAAGCTTTCTAGGGTTCGCAAATTACTACAGGCATTTCATAAAAGGTTTTGCCTCTATTCCTGCTGCCCTTACTGCTATGACTAGGAAAGGTGCAAATTGCAAAGTGTGGCCCTCAGAAGCAGAATCAGCTTTCCAGCAATTAAAAGGCATGTTCAGCAAGGCTCCAGTTCTTCAGCATCCAAACCCTGTTCTTCAGTATATAGTTGAGGTTGATGCCTCTGAAATAGGAGCAGGTGCCGTGCTGTCCCAGAAACCATCTAAGACCGGAAGAATCCATCCTGTGGCATTTTTCTCTAGAAGGTTTTCTCCAGCGGAGATGAATTATGATGTTGAAAATCGAGAACTGTTGGCTATCAAATTGGCATTATCTGAATGGTGACATTTTCTGGAAGCCTTTTTCTATCCTGACTGACCATAAAAACCTGCGGTATCTTCAGACTGCTAAAAGTTTGAATTCACGTCAAGCTTGATGGGCTCTGTTCTTTTCCCTTTTTAATTTTGTTCTTTCATATATCCCTGGACATAAGAACAAGAAAGTCGGTGCTCTTTCCAGACAGTTCGCTACTTCTGAAGATCGACCAACCGAGCAGTATATAACCACCTCACAAAATTGTCACACAGATCTCTATGGCTCTCTCCCAACAGTCACAAGAAACCCAGAATCGTGCTCCTCAAGGCTTGAAGATACCACAGGTCATCTGTTCATAGGCTCCAGCCTCAGAAAACCTATACTTGTCTGGGCACATGGAGTGTTATCCAGTCATCTTGGTGTCACCATCACTCTTAAGACCTTGCAACGTCATGTTTGGTGGCCTCACATGAAAAAAGATGGTACCGACTATGTGGTTGTCTGTCCAACTTGTGCTGCTAATAAAGTACCTCGCACATTGCCTACTGGGCTGTTACAACGACTTTCTGCACCTCGTCAGCCTTGGACCCATTTGACTATGGACTTCATTATAGAGTTACCCAAATCCGATGGCATGATGGCTATATGGGTCATAGTGGATCGCTTTTCCAAAATGTCTCATTTTGTACTGCTCCCTGGATTACCTACAGCAGAAGCACTGTCTTGCCATCTTCCTTTCTCATATTGTGAAACATCATGGCATACCTACCAATATCATTTCAGACTGCCGATCCCAGTTCGTTTCCCGATTCTGGAGAGCATGTTGTAAGAAACTGGGAGTAATGCTCTCACGCTATGCTTCACATCACCCACAAAAAGATGGTCAAACCGAATGCATGAACCAGACCCTTAACATTATGTCAACTAGTTACACATCAATTGGTCTGAGCATTTGCCTTTGGCTGAATTTGCCATTAACTCTTGATGGCACCGTGCTCTTCATACCATGACATTGTATGCAGCCCTAGGCTATCACCCTCAGACTTTTCCCCTACTTCAACCTTCTTCCGGTGTACCAGCAGCAGATCTGCAGTTGAAAAATGTTCTGCTACACTGGAAAAAGATTCGCTTATTGCTAGGGAAGTCAGCAGGCAAATATGCGCTTTTTTCCAAGATGCGATATACCTCCATATGTGGTGGGGGACAGAGTTTGGCTGTCTACCAAATATGTGAGACTGAAACAACCCTCTACTAAATTATGTCATCAATTCATTGGTCCTTACAGAATAATAGCTCGAGTAGGGCCAGTCTCCTATCGGTTGAAATTGCCCTCCTCCTTCCTCATACATCATCAAAAAATTAATTTTCAATCGTTACTCCAGAATGCAACAGCTACCTCCTCCTGTTCTTGTTGATAGACAACATGAGTTTGAAGTCACTAAGATTCTGGATTCTAGAAGGCAGGGTCATGGCCTACAGTATCTGGTTCACTGGAAGGGATATCCCATCACAGACCATTCCTGGGTTCCAAGATTTAGGAAAAAGTCGGCACAATTGGGGGTCATGTTGAATGTATCCAGCAAAGTAAGGCATGGTGTTCCCCACAGTAAGAAAAGTGTGCAAGCTGTAGTTACATAATAGGTGAGGTTGAAAAAAGACACAAGTCCAACCTATGTGTGTGATTATATGTCAGTATTACATTGTATATCCCTATATGTTGTGGTTGTTCAAGTGCTTATCTAATAGTTTCTTGAAACTATCAATGCCCCCTGCTGAGACCACCACCTGTGGGAATTCCACATCCTTGCCGCTCTTACAGTAAAGAACCCTCTACGTAGTTTAAGGTTAAACCTCTTTTCTTCTAATTTTAATGAATGGCCATAAGTCTTGTTAAACTCCCTTCTGCAAAAAAAAAATTATCCCTATTGTGGGGTCACCAGTATGGTATTTGTATATTGAAATCATATCTCCTCTCAAGCGTCTCTTCTTCAGAGAGAATAAGTTCAATGCTCGCAACTTTTCCTCATAACGAATATCCTCCAGACCCTTTATTTCCAGTACATCCTTCCTGAGGACTGGTGCCCAGAACTGGACAGCATACTGTAGGTGCAGCCGGATCAGAGTCTTGTAGAGTGGGAGAATTATCATTTTATGAATCCCCTTTTTAATGCATGCCAATATTCTATATGTAGGGATATATATGTTTGCTTTGTTAACAGCAGCTTGGCATTTCATGCCCATTGCTGAGCCTGTCATCTACTAGGACCCTCAGGTTCTTTTCCATCCTAGATTCCCCCAGAGGTTCTCCCCCCCAGTGTATAGATTGCATTCATATATTTGCCACCCAAGTGCATTATTTTACATTTTTCTACATTGAGCCTCATTTGCCATGTAGTTGCCCACCCAATTAATATGTTCAGATCTTTTTGCAAGGTTTCCACATCCTGCAGAGAAGTTATTGCCCTGCTTAGCATCATCCACAAATACAGAGATTGAACTGTTTACCCCATCCTCCAGGTCATTTATGAACAAGTTAAATAGGATTGGTCCCAGCAAAGAATGCTGGGGGACCCCACTACCCACCCCTGACCATTCAGAGTACTCCCTATTTATCACCATCCCCTGACCTGGTGAGGTACTTGACTGAGTTCCCCAAGTACACTCGGATGCAAGCCATCTCCCAGTGATTTATTAATGTTATGTTTCCTAAGTCTAATTTTAATTCAGTCCTCTGTTAACCATGGCACTGCTTCTCGTGATGTGTCATGAGGATAAACACCACAGTTTTGGTTACTGAAGCCCCCCCGATTCCCTCGTGATGACTGAGGAAAATAATAAATTCAATACCTTCACCATCTCCCCATCCTTTGTAACCAGATGTCCTTCCTCATTCTTTATGGGGCCAATATGGTCTGTCCTCCTTTTTTACTGTTTACATACTTAAAGAGTTTCTTGGGATTTTTTTTGCTTCCCTGCGCTACGTGTCTTTCATGTTCTATCTTAGCTTATCTTATTGCACCCTAACATTTCTTGTTGCATTATTTATAAAGTCTGAATGCTGATGATGATCCCTCAACCTTGTATTTTTTTTAAGGCCTTCTCCTTTGCTTTGATATTTGCTTTGATATGCATTTTTACATTGGAGTTAAGCCATTCAGGACTTTTGTTCGCTCTTTTAAATGTATTACTCAATGGGATACATTGGCTAATGCCCTTATTTAATATGCTTTTAAAGCAAACCCATCTCTCCTCCGTGTTCTTTGTTCCTAAGATGTTATCCCAATTCATGCCTTCTAGCAAGGTTCTTAGTTTAGGGAAGTTGGCACTTTTAAAATTCAGTGTCTTTGTATTCCCCTTATGTTTCCCATTTGTGTGATTTATACTGAAGCCACTTGACCTGTGATCGCTGTTACCTAAATTGCCCTGTATTTCCATATCCGTGATCTGGTCTGTATTGCTGGTAATCAGTACAGTAGATCCAGTAACACTTTATTTCTAGTTGGTGCGTCTACCATCTGACCCATAAAATAAAGAAATAGTGGTCTCTGGGGCGTGTCCGGACGTGGGCGACGGCAGACGTCTTTGCAGGGGCTCCAGGTTACTGATGCTAATCCACCACCATCTGGCTCTTAAATGGCTGTTTTGTGCCTGAAAACCTGCCTGCACGTCCATCTGGGCTCCCCAGCAGTGCCCCAGGCCATTATTGTGCAGTGACTCTGCGGACGATCCACCGGGAGAGACAGCATCTGGCCTCCCGCGGCTGCCGCCATCTTGCTGCTCCGAGGCCTCCCAGGGATATCAGCACATGGTACAGGACAAGATCAGCAACCCGTGGAACCCACAACCGACCATCACAGCCCGGTATTCAACATTTCTTCAGAGGGAGTCCATGCACTTCCCCTGGTGCCATCGCCGATACGCCTCCTGTGACCCAATTGGAAACAGTCCCCTCTGGGACACAGACCCTCTCCGCTACACCCGCATCAGACCCCCTCTCAGGGACTCCAGCTGTGTTCAGATCTGAGATGGCCAGCTCTACCTCAAACCAGGGAAACCTTGATGACGACCTCCGCAGTATGCTGCGAGCTCTGCCTACAAGGGCGGACATTGAGGCCCTCCCCACCAGGGCGGACATTGAAACCTTAATCCTGCGGATAGAAGAGGCACATAATAGGGACATACAAGAGGTGAGGACGGAGCTGCTCGCCATAGAAGACCAAGTTTCCTCAGGGTAAACCCAGATCACCTCGTTGGAGACTAGGGTGCAAGCCCTGGAACACGCACAGGATGCCCATGCAGTGGTAGCGCAGGAGACGCAGCTCCATCTGGAGGAAATGGAGGACCGTAGTCACCGTAATAACTTGCGACTGCGGGGTATCCCGGAGGCTACAGGCCCAGAGGATCTGGCAGAGACTGTTACTGCTATCTTTCACAGGCTCCTGGGAGACCCGCCTCCCTCCCTGGAAATTGACTGGGTCCACCGTGCGCTGGGCCCCAGATCTACCGATCCGGCAAGACCCCGCGATGTTCTGTGCCGCCTACACAGGTACGCACAGAAATAAGTGCTCCTAAAGAGGGCATGGGATCATGGGGCCATTGGCTTTGACGGGGCACAGATTCAGATACTCCCGGATCTATCCAGGGCCACACTACAACGCCGTGCCATGCTGAAACCGGCTCTTGAAGTTGCGAGACGCCATGGTTGCACATACCAATGGGGCTACCCCCTGACAGTCATCTTTCACACGGATAGTGGCTCCTTTACATTACGCACACCAGCGGACCTCCCCGACCTCTTTACTTTCTTGGGGGCAGAACCAGTCCAGGTGTCAAACTGGCTGGTAAGGATATCGCGCCATACAGGCCACTTAGGCCCATCGTCAGGCGGTGCCGCCCCACCAGCTCGCTCCCAGAGGTCCCGAGGTCGGTCCCGCACCACGTCCACATCCATAAGAGGATCACGTGAGTCATAATGGCACCCTCCAGCACTTACTATGTTGTTCTACACTGGTTGAAATCTTCACCCCTCCTCAGCACTATTTTCTTGTGATCGGCATCCCCCCACCAGGATTATCCCCCGCCATATGGCCGCCTTGGCTGCTGGCGCCATGTAGAGGATATGTGGAGCGGTGCCGCACCTTGGTGGCCAAGGGCGCACCTACATGTTTGTCACTATCCGAGGGCAATGCGGGGCCGCTCATGCAAAACCCTGGTGAGGCGCTGACGGCCCCCTGGAGGGCCCGGGCAGCTCTCACCTTCAGAGCCCCCTACGGCCCATCTACATAGATCCCATGACTATTATGCTCCTGCGGACGCTCGGAGTGTGGAGACATCACGGAACATGTGTGGGGGTCAAGTGGGTCAATGTAGCAGGTTCTGCGCTGCAGTTGGGGGGTGGCTGGGTGGTGACTCCCGAATTTGTGATGTGGGATGGGGGTTGTTGGGGTGCCTCCCTCTCTCCCCCGCCCCCCCTCCCTGTCTCCCTCTCTCCGTGACCTGTTGGTGTCCCCCGGATGGCACGGGGGGGATGCGCCACACTGACATGCAAGGGGGAATGTTTGTTTAGAGATGTTATGTGTTTTTTTGCTCTAGTTAGTTTGCTATGTCACCAGCCAGTGTAGTTACTGTGTAGATAATTGTGCAATGTTATAACTTGCCTAGTTGTATGACATGTCACGTGTTCACGAATCCTGGAAGGTCTCTATTCTTCCGCGTATATTAGTCCTGCCCACAGACGTCACTCAATTGCCCACATCTACACATACATCTCAATTGCCCACATCTCCCATACCTCTTACCCTGACACGATCATGGATGTGCTTAACATTGTTACCCTTAATGCGAAGAGACTCAACATCCCCGAGAAGAGACGTATGCTACTGAGCGACATGAAATGACAGAATGCTGACATTGTCTTAATACAGGAGACACACTTTAGGGAGAACAGGTTCCCTATCTTAAAAAACTGATTTTACCCGACAGTCTACCACTCCACATATCCAGAGGCCAAATCTAGATGCGTCTCCATTCAACTATTAGCCAGAGTCCCGTGGACTCTGATAGATCTAATGACAGATCCAGAGGGAAGGTTTTTATTCCTCAAAGGCCTGATTGGTAGTATGAAGGTTACCATCGCAAACCTCTATGCCCCTAACAGCAGACAAGACCTGTTTGTGAAAAGACACTTAAACTTGCTTCAAAACTTTACGGAAGGACAACTTATTATAGACGGGGACCTGAACATCCCATTAATATCCGCAGAGGACACCTCCACTGGGCTGTCCTCCATCCCCCATGGCACACGGAAGGCTGTCCACGCAGCCCTACATGACGCACAACTGGTGGATGTCTGGCGCCTCTTCCACCCCGGTGAACGGGATTACACTTTTTTTCTAGACCGCACCACGGGTACTCATGCATCGATTACTTCTTGATGCCACACAACCAACTTCAGGCGGTCAAACGATCCACTATTGGGTCTATCACATGGTCAGACCATGCCCCAGTTACATTACGCTATGCTCTGACTGACTTTTACAGGGGACAAAAGAAGCCATGGAGACTCAATGAGAGCCTCCTCCAAGACGCTGAGGTACTAACAGACGTAACGACAGAATTATCACATTATTTCCACTCTAACAACACAGGGGACTGCGACGCGGCCTAATTTGGGAGGCGCACAAGGCGGTGATTCGAGGGGTACTGATAAAACACGGCGCACGACTTAAAAAACAGCGAACCGCTCAACTATCTGTGTTATTCGGCAAACTTCAAATTTTAGAAGCAAAACACAAATAGACACTGACTACTCCCTTAGGTAGTGAGCTGGATACGATACGCACTCAAATAACCGCTCTTCTTCACTTTAAAGCTAAGGCAGCGCTCCAGATTTCCCGTAAAAAATCTACGAATCAGGTAATAAATGTGGTAGACTACTGGCGCAATCTCTGAAAGCCCAACGAGCAGCATCTTATATACCCCACATCTTCTCCTCCTCGGGGAGGCGAGAGACGCTGCCCCAACAAATTACCAACACATTCAAGTCCTTTTATGAGACTCTATACAACCTAAACATAGCCCAGCCCTCCCAGGAGCATATAGCCGACTATATAGTGTGGCAGCACGCAGGTAAAATCACCTGGTTGTATTCAGGATGGGAAATATGTGTGTCCTAGATTCAGGCTGTATGCAGACTTTTACAATTAGAGGGGAAGAGTTAATGAGCCCAGCTGTAGTAAGTGGGCTCATTAAGACCTCTACAAAAAACCCCAGCATGCATAGGGAGATGCTCCATCCTGGAACCAGTTTTGTGTGTATAGACTGGGGAGTCTGAGATCTGTTCTGTGCGGTGAGTTAACGCCTGTGTGGCAAACCCCTACAATAGAGACAGGGACTGGGGCAGCACAAGGCTGCACCCAGTTGTTAGACAGGGAGTCTACGTGTGTAGTTAGAGGTCAAGCTGACCAGGATTTATTTTCTTGTTTTATTTTGTTTGGCTATTTATGTATCACTGCATGTAGCAGAAATAAACTGGATCTTTTGTTTTTTGAACCTACACCGCTGTCTGCTGTGCCTGACTTTGTGTTGTGAACCCATCCAGGGGGTCACACACACACGCTACCGAGCTAACCCCTCACAGTTGGTGGAGAATTTTGGGCAAGTTTTTTTTTTTTTCAATTTTTTTTAAAGGCCAGCATGGAGGAGATACTGAGACAGCTGGCTCTAGCAAATGCAAACCAGCAGCAAACAAATGCAGCTTTACAAAAGAGCCTTGCAGCTCAACAACAAGCCCAGCAGCAGACAAATGCAACTTTGCAGGAGAGTTTGGAAGCTCAGCAACAAGCCCAGCAGCGATCTGAAGCCCGCTTCATAGACCTGTTGCAGAAGCAAGAGCAGAATTTTCAACAGCAAATAGAGACATTGATACAGCAACGTCCGCAGACCAATGAAGCAAGTGGGAACAATAATACCGCATCCTTTGGTGTGAGCCGTTTACTGACAAAAATGACTGGAGAGGATGATCCGGAGGTGTTTTTGACCACATTTGAAAGGACTGCGGAAAGGGAAAAGTGGCCTAAGGAGCAATGGGCTGGACTGGTGGCCCCTCTGTTAACTGGGGAATCGCAGAAAGCTTATTATGACCTAGAGCCTGACCAAGCAAAAGACTATGTGGTGCTAAAAGCAGAAATATGGCACGGCTGGGTGTCACCCTGGCAGTCCGGGCTCAGCGTGTGCATAACTGGACTTTTCAGGTTGGAAAACCTCCCAGGTCTCAAATGTATGATCTCATTCACCTGAGCAGGAAGTGGCTGCAGCCAGAGATTTTGACCGCACCAAACATTGTGGAACGTGTGGTTATGGATCGTTTCCTGAGAGCTCTTCCTACTGCCATCCAAAAATGGGTAAGCCATGGAGACCCAGAAAATGCAGATAAACTTGTGGATCTGGTTGAGAGGTACTTGGCTACAGAGAACTTGACCACCTCTTCCAGGGACTCACGGACTTTCCCCCCTAAGACCAGATCATCAGAGGGTGGGAGTTCTACCTAAGGTCTGGCGGGAGCAGCCCAGGAAGCCCATGCTGCAAGAGGCAGCGAAAAAAATTATTTGCTACCGCTGCCGGCAAGAGGGACATATTGCAGCCAATTGCCCAGTTGTGGATGAGCCTATGCAATGTGACTTTATAAGGGAGAGACGTCAGTCGCTGTTTGCGACAGTTGCATGCACTGCCATTCGGGGACCTGAGAGACATTTATGTAAAATGTGTATTAATGGTAGACATGTTGATGTGTTGCTAGATTCAGGTAGCCTGGTAACATTGATAAAAGCTGAATTAGTTACTACAGAGGTCTCTGGGAAGAACAGGGTGGCTGTTATTTGTGTGCATGGGGACACCCGAGAGTATCCTGTAACTTCAGTGTTTTTTGAGACCCCCAAAGGTAACCTCTCTCATCAGGTGGGGTTAGTGTCTCACTTACCACATGATGCTATTGTGGGAAGGGATTTTCCAAAATTCTGGGAACTCTGGGATTGTCCTGAGCCCCCCACTGGTGCCCCTATAGACCAGGAAGATGACCAGAATTCCTCTGGGAGTGGTGAGGACTCTCCTGAATTTCCCTTGTCGGTATTGGCGGGGGAAACTCGAGAAACTGGGGAGGAGCCAACATCCTCAGTTGAAAACATGCCGTCTGTGGAGTTTTCGGATCTTGAGGTTCACAGGGAAAATTTTTGCCACAGAACAGTTAAAAGACCCCACCCTAATAAAGGCACGGGAAAATGTGGTGAAAATAGATGGCGAGTTAGTGAACCCAGATAAGACTTGCACTTACCCGTACTTCACTGTGGAAAGGGACATGCTGTATCGAGTGGCTCAAAGGGCAGAAGAAACCATTGAGCAACTTGTGGTGCCCAAACCTTACAGGGAGTTGGTGTTAGAATTGGCTCATGGACACATTCTGGGAGGTCATCTGGGGACAGAGAAAACCAGAGAGAGGGTATTGCAGAGATTCTATTGGCCTGGGGTCATGAAGGAAATAGAAAAGTATTGTTCCTCCTGCCCTGTGTGTCAGAAGTCGGCACCTATGCCACATTTCCGTAACCCACTGGTACCTCTTCCTATCATTGAGGTCCCCTTTGAGAGGATCGCAATGGATTTGGTAGGTCCGATAATGAAGTCTGCTAGGGGGCATCAGTACATTTTGGTTATATTGGACTATGCCACCCGTTATCCGGAAGCAATTCCTCTCCGAAATACCTCGGCCAAAACCATAGCCAAAGAGCTATCCCTTGTTTTTAGCCGCGTGGGTATTTGTAAGGAACTGCTTACGGACCAAGGTACACCCTTTATGTCCCGGGTTATGAAAGAATTATGCAAGTTGTACAAAGTGAAGCAATTGCGTACATCTGTGTATCACCCCCAAACAGATGGGTTGGTTGAAAGATTCAACAAAACCCTAAAACAAATGTTAAAGAAGGTGGTGGATAGAGATGGAAAGAATTGGGATTGTCTAATACCCTATCTGATGTTTGCCATTAGGGAGGTACCCCAATCCTCTACGGGTTTCTCACCCTTCGAGTTGCTCTATGGGAGACACCCAAGAGGGCTGCTGGATATCGCCAAGGAAACTTGGGAAAATGAGAGTTCTCCTCACAGGAGTGTGATTGAGCACGTCGCCCTGATGCAAGATAGAATTGCACAGGTAATGCCAATTGTAAAGGAACATTTGACCCAAGCGCAGTTAGCACAGCAGAGAGTGTACAACCGTGGGGCCAAGACCCGTACTTTTTCCCCGGGGGATAGGGTCTTGGTGCTAGTCCCTACGGTTGAAAGCAAATTTCTGGCCAAATGGCAAGGTCCATATGAAGTAATTGAAAAAATTAGTGAGGTGAACTACAGGGTTAGACAGCCAGGAAGGCGAAAGCCGGAGCAGATCTATCACGTCAATCTGCTGAAAGCCTGGAGGGATAGGGAATCCCTAGTCGCAGAGACTTTGTCACAAGTACAGCCTGATTGCTTAGTTCCTGAGGTTGGAATAGCAGACACCTTATCGAAACCCCAACAACAGGAGGTTAAAGAGTTTGTACTTCGTAACAAAGAGATTTTCTCTGAGCTTCCGGGACAAACATCTGGCGTAGAGAATGACATTATCACCCCGCCAGGAGAAAGGGTAAAACTAAAACCTTATAGAATACCAGAGGCCCGACGGGAGGCAATACGTGGGGAGGTTCAAAGGATGCTGGAATTGGGTGTGATAGAGGAGTCCCAGAGTGACTGGTCCAGTCCTATTGTACTAGTGCCCAAACCTGATGGGAGCTGGCGGTTTTGTAACGATTTTAGACAATTAAATAAAGTTACAAAATTTGACACCTACCCCATGCCACGTATAGATGAGTTGATTGACCGGCTGGGAACAGCCCGATATATGACAACTCTTGATCTCACCAAAGGGTATTGGCAAATTCCCCTGGCCGAGTCGGCCAAGGAGAAAACTGCGTTTTTAACCCCAGATGGGGCATTCCAATATAAGAGAATGCCGTTTGGGTTACAGAATGCACCGGCAACATTCCAGCGGAAAATGGATAAGATTCTGAGGCCCCATCAGAAATATGTTGCAGCTTACCTGGATGATGTGATTATCCATAGCACAGACTGGGTCTCACATTTGCCAAAAGTACAAGCAGTCCTAGACTCTATCCGGGAAGCTGGGTTTACGGCCAATCCAAAGAAGTGTACCATTGGACAGGAGGAGGCCAAATATCTTGGGTACACTATTGGGAGGGGGGTGATAAAACCCCAAGTCAATAAAGTCGAGGCCATACAGAGTTGGCCACGTCCCAACAGCAAGAAACAGGTACGAGCCTTTCTGGGAATCGCTGGCTATTATCGACGATTCATTCCCCATTTTGCTTCTCAGGCTGTGCCCCTCAGCAACCTGACAAAAGGGAAAGAGTCGGTTATGGTTAAATGGTCCCCAGAGGCTGAGGAAGCATTTCAGTCCTTAAAAACAGCTTTATGTAGCCAGCCAGTGTTGTACTCACCAGACTTCTCTAAGGACTTTGTTGTACAAACTGATGCATCAGACGTTGGGTTAGGAGCAGTGTTATCCCAGGTCTGGAACGGGGAAGAACACCCAGTCATTTACCTCAGCAGGAAGTTGAAGTCCCATGAGGTAAATTACTCCACGATTGAGAAGGAATGTTTAGCAGTGAAGTGGGCTCTAGATTCCCTTCGGTACTATCTGCTAGGTAGGCACTTTGACCTGGTGACTGATCACGCTCCTTTAAAGTGGATGGCTCAAAACAAGGAGACCAATAGAAGGGTAAATAGGTGGTTCCTGGCCCTACAGGAATTTAACTTTACAGTTAAGCATCGCCCTGGTGTTAAAATGGGGAATGTGGATGCTTTGTCTCGGATACATGCGTGTCTGGCTACTTGTGTTACAACCCCAAGGTTGAAACAAGAGGGGGGGTATGTGGCAGCACGCAGGTAAAATCACCTGGTTGTATTCAGGATGGGAAATATGTGTGTCCTAGATTCAGGCTGTATGCAGACTTTTACAATTAGAGGGGAAGAGTTAATGAGCCCAGCTGTAGTAAGTGGGCTCATTAAGACCTCTACAAAAAACCCCAGCATGCATAGGGAGATGCTCCATCCTGGAACCAGTTTTGTGTGTATAGACTGGGGAGTCTGAGATCTGTTCTGTGCGGTGAGTTAACGCCTGTGTGGCAAACCCCTACAATAGAGACAGGGACTGGGGCAGCACAAGGCTGCACCTAGTTGTTAGACAGGGAGTCTACATGTGTAGTTAGAGGTCAAGCTGACCAGGATTTATTTTCTTGTTTTATTTTGTTTGGCTGTTTATGTATCACTGCATGTAGCAGAAATAAACCGGATCTTTTGTTTTTTGAACCTACACCGCTGTCTGCTGTGCCTGACTTTGTGTTGTGAACCCATCCAGGGAGTCACACACACCCGCTACCGAGCTAACCCCTCACAATAGCCTCTTCCAACATGCCCACCCTGCCGACGGAAATACGGGACATTCTAGAGGAACCTATAACATTGTCCGAAATCCAACTGTCAATAGGAAATACCAAGCGAGGGAAGGCCCCAGGACCTGATGGCCTAACAATACAATATTATAAGACTTTACTCCCATCTCTTGGACATCATCTACTTAATCTTTTCAATGACCTTAATAAGGGGAGCAAGCTCCATGATGCCACGTTACAGGCCCATATAGCAGTGATCCCCAAGGAAGGTAAAGACCCATCTCAGTGCCGGAGCTACCGTCCAATTTCCCTACTGAATTCAGATCTTAAGCTGTTTACCAAAATCATAGCCTCAAGGCTGCAGCCATACATCCCCGATCTGATACACCTAGACCAGGTAGGCTTTGTCCCAACCAGGGAGGCTAGGGACAACACCACCAAAGTCCTGAACCTGCTGCATGCTGCCACCTTGGAAAACAGGCCAAGTGTCTTTCTCAGCACAGACGCTGAGAAAGCCTTTGACAGGGTGAACTGGGCTTTCATGTCTGCCACACTACGCCATATAGGACTGGGTAATAACATGTTGCAATGGATCTCCGCAATATATACGACACCGTCGGCCAGGGTTAGGGCTAATGGGGTAATCTCTGAACCCTACCGAATATCCGAGCCTACTATCAGGCTGTTCGTTTAGGGAGACTCATAGATTGGTGCCGCCATCAGGGAACCAAGCTATGGGCCAAGCTGGAACAATCCCAATGTGCGATCTCTCTACAGGGGGTGCCATGGTACTACCCAGCACTGCCAACAGAGTTAAAACGTCATCCAATGATTGGTAACTCGGCGAGGGTCTGCGCCCAGATAATATCGCAAGCGTCCCTCTCCTCCCCAAATTCACCCCTTTACCCTATAATAGGCAACCCCTTATTTACACAGGGTCTTTATGACAGATGTCATCGGAGTCTGGGTGAGGCGGGCCTACACCAAGCCTCCCACTACAGTTCAGGTGGATGCTGGAAAACGATGGCGGATTTCCTGGATCCTGCGGGCCCGTTTTGCCTAGACTTCCTGAGGACTCTCCAGCTAACACATTTCCTTTTTTATGATCCCACCTCCCAAGGCAGACGCCCAGACGCTTACAACCCTGGAGGTGCTATGCACTGACACTGGTGCCCTACCACACACACTTTCGTTGACTTATAACCTTTTAAATGCTCCCTCAGCAGACTTTACACCCCCGGGATTACTTAATTGGGAAAAAGAGTTAGCTTGCCAATTCAATACCACCAAGAGGCAACGTATTCTCCGATTTACACACAAATCCTCAATCTGTGCCAAGATCCAGGAAATAAATTACAAAATTCTCTCACGTTGGTATAGGACCCCCTCGTTACTCCACCAGTTTTACCCGACTACATCAGACCTGTGTTGGCACTGCCACACAGACAAAGGGACCATGCTACATATTTTTTGGTCATGCCCTAAACTAACGAACTTCTGGAATATAGTGCGTGAGACAATACAACAATTCATGGACTGGCCCCTCACAGACGACCCAGCATTCTTTCTCTTACACGCCTCCAATATCCCTGAGAGGAAATACAAGAAATCAGTGATCCGCCACCTGCTTGACGCAGCTAAGGCTTGCATACCACTCCAATGGAAATCGGCTCTTCCGCCGACCATTGACCTTTGGCTTCGTAAGGTGGAGGACATCAAGATAATGGAGGACCTTATCCTCACAGCACAACACAGAGAAGAGGCCTTCACTAAAACCTGGCAGGGCTGGAATATGTTTATATACTCAGCTGAGGGCCAGGCCCTGAGAGGGTCTGACACAGACACATAATACCGCGGGAAATGACAATACTATGTTGAGTCAGGTGGTCGTAGACATAGGCCCCGTAACTGCGATTTCTGAACACTCCATGATCATGTAACACACATTGCTCCCCCCTTCTCCCTCCCTTCCCCCCACCCCTCTCCCACAACCCCCCATACTCGATACATTCCCGCTCTTCTCTTTTCCCATCTGTCCTTCCTGCCTCTTTGCTTCACCCCCCCCCCCATATATTGGGGGTTGTATCAATGTAGATACTTAGTTACAAAGAACCTGGGAGGTGTGCCCATGAGACGGTGATAATTCACAAATTCCACAAGATGGTATTTACTATTATTGATGATAATGTTAGCAGAGACATGATGTTGTATCACCTGTTTTGCCTTTTACTCTGTAGGTCATGTGGAAAGTATGTAACTTGTTGGTCTATGTGGACCCATTTCCTGATATAAATGAACAATAAAAAAAAAAAGAAATAGGGGTCTGGGACCTGGACCATTTCTCCATGCGGGCCCCAAGCATTTGCAGAACACTCTTGGTATTGTTTCCCAGGCTTTCTAATGACGACTTTGTCCTTGTGGGCCATCCAGCTCCAAATTCAACTTTTCTTTAAACTGACAAAGTCCTTCCAGAACTCAACAGATCCAGGGTGGCAGTGAGGTTTGGGCACATGGAGATATTCCTATATTATCTTGTTTCACCAGTGCTCCCTCTTTGCTTCCATCTAGTGATGGACGAACTTCCGACAGGTCGTTTCGCAAACGCGGACAAAAGTTGCGGTTCACGGCAGACCCCATTGACCCCATCACATTTTCAGCCACAAAATACTTACTAGCTGTGCACACATAGTCCCACAACATGGACACTGACATAACAAAAGTATTACGTGAATCTGGGATCGACAATGGCAAGCATTCTTTTTTATCTGTGAAATTTTGACAATTCAGGAGCGCATGAAGGCCATGGAGGAGAGGCAAGGTCAGGGCAAGCTATGAAGGGGGTGCAGGAGATGATCAGTGCCACAGTTAGGGCAGCGCAGTCCTGTGCCAGTGTCCCAGTGTGCCAACCACCTGTGCTTGAGCCCCTCCCTCTGCCCGGCCCTTACCCCCACCTATGCAGGGCTCCACTAAGGTGGTCCGGAGGTGCCAGTCCAGTGCTGATCCTCAGTCCTGGTGCTGGCACTGCCTGCTGATTGGCTTCTCTGCTGCTACCTCCCTCACTGTCTGAAACCAGCACCGCGATAGAGACTGAGCACTGACACCAGCACTGTGATAGAGACTGAGCACTGACACCAGCACCGAGATGGAGAGCACTGACACCAGCACCGTGATAGAGATCACTGACACCAGCACCAAGATAGAGAGCACTGACACCAGCACTGAGATAGAGAGCTCAGACACCAGCACCGTGATAGAGAGCACTGACACCATCACTGTGAGAGCACTGACACCAGCACCGTGATAGAGAGCACTGAGACCACACCAGCACTGAGATAGAGAGCACTGACACCAGCACCGTGATAGAGAGCACTGACACCAGCACTGTGATAGAGAGCATTGACACCAGCACCGAGATAAAGAGCACTGACACCAGCACTGATACCAGCAACTCGCTGCGGGACCCAAAAATATGACACCGCTCAACCTCTTCAAACAGGAGGGTACGGGCATATAGTACGGTGTGCTATTTTTTGTACAAGGAAGTGAGCCAAAGGTAGAAAAAAGGTCCGTGTGCTCGATTAAATAAATTGTTTATAGAGTTAAGTTGTTGACTTGTCTCAGATAGAATAGCCCCCCCTGGGAATTCATCCAGCATTGCGACTTCCTCATCTTCCTGCTCCTCCACGGCTTGATCAATGACACAACGCAATGCACGCTCCATAAAGATGGCATAAGGTATGATGTCACTGATGGCGCCATGGCTACGACTGACCATCAAATGGCCACAGAAGTCTGCATGTGTCGCTCATGAGCAGCCACTGGCGCTGTGAAAAAAAACCAAGCTCCCAGAACCTGTTCGTACAGGTAGTCGTTAACTGCACGTTTCTGCTGGAGCAGCCTATCAAGTATATAGAAGGTTGAGTTCCATTGCGTTGGGCAATCGCAAATAAGACGTCTGACCAGCAGATCGTGTCACCGCTGAATGTCAGTAAGGCGAGCCATGACCATGTAAGATCTTCTGAAATGGGCCAAGATTTTCCTTGCCTGCTGCAAGATGTCCTGGACCCCAGGGTATTTGACAACGAATCGCTGCACGACCAAGTTTAAGATGTGTGCCATGCATGGCAAGTGTGTAATTTTGCCCTGTTTCAATGCACTAAGCAGATTGGCACCGTTGTCACACGCCACTTTACCAACTGTCAAATTGAGCGGTGTTAGCCACTGATCTGCCTGTGAACGTAAAGGTGAAAGGAGTGCAGGGCCAGTGTGGCTCTTGGCTTCCAGGCACAACAGACACAGCACAGCATGGCAACGTCTCACCTGGCATGTCGAATAGGTTCTGGGGATCTTGGGCGGCACAGCGGAAGAGACTCTAGCAGCGGAAAAGGAGGAGTCAGCCTAGGAGGAGAGGAAGGAGGATGGTGTAGGAGGGGGAGAAGAAGAGCCAGGCCTGCATGCAATCCGTGGCGGTAAAACCAAATCTACATGGGTGCCACGGGTTACATGCTTGACGGCCGTCAGAAGGTTCACCCAGTGGGCAGTAATGGTTATATACCTTCTCTGCCTGTGTTTGCTAGACCACGTGTCTGTGGTCGGATGTATCTTGGTACCGACACTGTGTACCAGAGATACATTTACTTGCCGCTGAACATTGCCATATAGCTCTGGGATGCCCTTCTGTGAGAAATACTTCCTTCCTGGGACCTTTCTTTGTGGTGTTCCAATGGGCACAAATTTTCGAAAGGCCTCCGAGTCCACCAGTTTATATGGCAGTAGTTGGCGGGCTATCAGTTCTGACAAGCCAGCCGTCAACCATTGGGCAAGAGGGTTATCCAGCATCATAATTTTTTTACGCTTTTACGCTCGAACATTTGGCCCACGGAAGCCTGCCTTTTTCCAGAAAAACTTGAGGACGGCATGATGGAAGGTGGAGTGGAGGACAATTGTGAGGAGAAGGAGAAGTAGAAGACGAGGCTGGACGGTGAGAGCCTGGAGTGTGGCTTTGTGGGTTCCGTTGCTCTCACTGGGCTTGGTGATGGCAGCTCATGTGCCTTCTTAAGGCGGTCGTCCCTAGATGAGTGTTGGGCTTACCGCAACTTATGCGTTGACTGCAAAGGATGCAGATGGCAACACTATTGTCGGCAGCGGACACGTTAAAAAAAGCCCACACTGTGGAGCCATGTGCCGGCATCCTGGGAACACCAGATGTGACCGTACATGGTTGATGCCTCGCTCCTGATACATTAGCAGTCTGGTTTGTCCCTCCTGTGCAATCTAAGTTCCGCCTGCTTCTCCTCCCTATCTGCTGGTCCATATCTCCCTCTGAACTCCCCTTCTCTTCCTCTCTTGTGGGCACCCACGTGACATCACTAGACACGCCATCATCAACGTCACCTTCCCCACCGCTATAATTAGAGATCTCAGAGTAGGCAGAAACACTGGGGACCAACCTCCTCCTTGGGCTGATCTGGGTACTGTCGTCAGATTGCTGAGTGGCGGTTGTTGCTACCTCCTCTTCCTGATCCAATGCCAAGAGTGGCTGCGCATCGGCAATGTTTTGTGATGGATCAGAAAATAATTCCTGTGACTCAAGTGGAAGGTATATGGTGGTGGAGTTGGTGGTAGTGTCTTTGGGGGTGCACACAGCAGAGAGTGAAGAAGAGGGTGCAGATCCAGAGGATGAGGAGGGTGCAGAAGAGTAAAGCTGAGTGAGCCACTCAGCCAAGTCTGGTGCGTCCTTTGCCGTAATCAAATGCACCTTCTGCAATTTGCCACATTGGCTCAAGCCTGTTGCTCCTGCCCTACCCCTACCACCCCTGCGGAAGGGCCTGTCTCTTCCTCTGCCTGTCATTTTTTAAATGACCCTGTGACAAAAGTCTCTAGAGAAGTGCAGGAAATGTGGAAGAAGGTATATAACACCCTGCTTCAATCTGTCAATTTGGGGGGCCACTGGTCTATCACACCAGTTATACTTTTTTCTTATCGCATTTGTCACTCTTTGTAGTATCGCTGCAGAAACGCTCAGCAGTCACAATGTTGCACAGTGGAAATGCACTATACTATGCTTTCTATATGTGCAAGTATTTTATACGTGTATTACACCCCTATATACTGCACACCAAATAGTACACCTATACCAGTCCTTAAAAGGACCTTTGTGGACCTAATAGTAGCTAGCTAGTAGCTAGTGAATTGCAGACTGTCCCTGCTCCAAAAACCAAACTGTCCCTCCCTACACTGAGAAGCAACAGCTGCAGAATCGGTCAGCAGCACAGCAGTCAAGTATAATATGCTTTCTATATTTGAAAGAAAGTATATTATATGTTTACACCTATACCAGTCCTTAAAAGGACATTTGTGGACCTAGTAGCTAGTGATTTGCAGACTGTCCCTGCTCCAAACACCAAACTTTCCCTCAGTCCCTACACTGATAAAAGACAGCTGCAGAATCGGTCGCACTCAGCTCAGCAGCACAGCAGTCAAGTATAATATGCTTTCTATATTTGAAAGAAAGTATATTATACGTGTACAACCCTATATACTGTACACCTATACCAGTCCTTAAAAGGACCTTTGTGGACCTAGTGGCTAGTGATTTGCAAACTGTCCCTGCTCCAAACACCAAACTGTCCCTCAGTCCCTACATTGATAAAAGACAGCTGCAGAATCGGTCAGTACTCAGCTCAGCAGCACAGCAGTCAAGTATAATATGCTTTCTATATATGAAAGAAAGTATATTATACGTGTACAACCCTATATACTGTACACCTATACCAGTCCTTAAAATGACCTTTGTGGACCTAGTAGCTAGTGATTTGCAGACTTTCCCTGCTTCAAATACCAAACTGTCCCTCAGTCCCTACACTGATAAAAGACAGCTGCAGAATCGGTCAGCACTCAGCTCAGCAGCACAGCAGTCAGCAGTGCACCATAATATACTTTCTATATTTGAAAGAAAGTATATTATAGGTTTATTACAACCCTATATACTGTACACCTTTACCAGTCCTTAAAAGGACTTTTGTGGACCTAATAGTAATAGCTAATTAGCTAGCTAGTGATTAGACTGACTGTCCCTTCTCCACACAGCACACTGCCCCTACACTGACAAAAGACAGAATGTAAAATGGTCGCCAGATCAGGTCTTTTTATAAGGTAGGGGGTATGTCCATGTGCTGAAATGCCTTAATTGGCTGTCCTGTACCCTATGATGGATGTGTCATGGGTCAAAGTTCTTCACAATGTAAACAAATATGGCCGCCGCAAACAGCGCCAGAAGTCCACCGGTTTGGCGAATCGCAAACGAGCCAAATTCGCCGTGAACCGACCGCCGGGTGAACCGCAAGGCCATCTCTACTTCCATCTGCTCCATGATAGTAAGGGGTGCATAAGGATACTCATATACAAATTCTAGAGCCACCTTTTTTGGACAATTCTCTATATCTGCGAGAATTATGGTAGCTCATCCTTCACTCCCTTCCCTGGGAGCAAAATGGGTTGGAGGCCAGTCTCTAGCCTAGTGTCTCTGACTGGTCCCCGACCTGGAGACATGCTGTAATCTTTTTCAGCCCTGTCCTTGCCCTACCACATCAGGAGAAGGCTCTGGAATAGGCAAAACTTCTGGCTTAGAAGTGACACCGTCAGACTTACTGGTAATTGCTGGTGTCTCTGGATCATGGTGACTTTCCCAAGACCATTCAGATGAGGAGACTCAAGTCTGTAATGAATCTTAGAGATCCTGGATCGGTCTCTGTATCACTCTCTTCTCCTCTTAAGTCTATCTCTTGTACCAACACATCTGACACACTTTGTACCATCACTCCTGAGCCACTTTAACTGGCTCTAGTGGTGCTGCAGTCACTGGCTCTCTTGTGTCTTCATTCCCAGCTGCCAGCCCATCCTACACTGAAAGGGACATGTCCGAGATCCCTGAAATGGGACCCTGGTGGTGGTTAAAGGCATAGCCTCACACTTTCCTGCTCCCTCTTAGCAACACTCCTCCCTTTCTCTGCTCAACAGTGGATTTACGTCCCATACCAGTACTCACGTTCCCATGCTGTCCCGGCTCAGCGACTTTCAAGCAGAATCCTGTATTTCAATCCAATGAGTATACTGTAAGTGTTTTACTGCTGGGCAGCAAATTCAAACACAGTGTCAGCAGTGACTGCACACTTGGCATTTGCCAAGTCCTGCATATGGTACACAGAGCTATGCTACCCAACTGCACAACCGTGACTGTCTTTCTCTCATCTTCTGCAGCCATCCAGTTCGGTTTCTCCACTCACAAACCCAGATAAATGAAACTCCCAGGCAGCCAGCACACCTGCCCTGCCATCTTGCTGCACCCACCTCATGGGTCTTTCACCTCTGCACCTGGACATGACGTGGCCACTTCTTCCAATTGGACAAATCTCTACATCAGCTCCACCCGCATTCCCTCATTGGACAATGCTCGAGTGACACTCCTACTCACCTCTGAGCCATTTCCTTTGGCACCAATTTTTCCATGCCACATGTTAACCCCTGCACTGGCAATGCACCTGGCTGTAGCGCAGACATCTTCCACAGCAGTGCCAGAATTCACCAATGGCTCGATTGCCTCCCTGTAATCATTACAACTTCACATTGCATGTAATCCCTGATGCTCCCATTCTGCCGATCATCATCCCACTCAGCAGATTAACCCCCTGCTCGCTAAGCAATGCAATTCTGCAGTGCAGTGTCAGTAGCTACAGTCTTCCATGTTACTTTTAACACTTGCCTCCATACTCAGGCAGATAAGTTCTCCCACAAGCAATTGGGTGAGGGATTTTTTTATGTTGTGTTTATAAGGCATGGATTTGTGTGAGAAAGGAGGAGAGATGTGTCATGCTGTCCTTTTTGCATTTGGTGCCTAGTCTAATAAGTAGGCAATGGATGTAGCATTTGTATGCTTCCCAGGTAGATAATGATATAACTTATTTTTGACCACTAAGAGTAAAGAAAGCGGAAATTTCATGTAAAAGATCAGCCTTTATCTTTTCATCCTTTAACAGTCTTTTGTTAAGTCACCAGCGGGAGGAGATTCATTTGAAGAGGTCAGAGAAACTGAAAGGGTGATTGGGGCATGGTCCAAAAGGAATATTGGATCATTTGTGGAAGCATTCATTTTATCAGGAAGGGCATGAAAAATGAACAAAATGGTCAGGCTGATGAAGGAGGCTTGGTGTGTCTTCCGAAATGCGGTCTGATTGGCTCACATCATTCTGGCTTCTGCTCCTAAACCTATGAGTCCTAAAAAGTCAAGCCCTCTGGATTACCTCTACCTTTGCCTGTCCCTAAACACCCTTGGACCCACATCCAGGCTAAATTGTCCTCAAGTTCTGGTGACTTTACACCTACCACAGTCTGCCTTTGTAACAGCCCATGCCAGTTGAGCCTCCTGATTTTTTATAGTTGGGACTTCCAGTAACCTGGTCTCACCCTACGGCAACTACAACTGCTCAAACCTGTATAAGAAGTTCCAGCTAATAGACTGACTCAAGACTGTACTGTATGGTGTCAGCTCTTTTCTGTGAAGCCTAAAAGTTCAGGGAAGCAGTCCTGAGAGAACAGAAGCCAGGCATTGAGAGTTGTAAACTGCAAGTGCTTGGGTAATAATTGTAATAGTTTACTGGGGGATGTTTGTTTTATTGTGCTCAATGTGTTAAGCTAAAAAGACAGGGTTTATTACCACTTTAATATGATGTGTAATAGATAAAGAAAACCCTTACCTTATTTGATTGATTCATTTTACTAATCTTTTAGGGATTCCTAACTATAACCTGGAGTTTTCTCCACCTCCGCTAATTAGATTCTTTTAGGTCATGTTGAAGGCTAGTTTTTGAGGCAGTAACTCCAGTTCTTATTATTGATAGATCAGGCTCTTAGCTTACAAAGTCCTGTTGTGTATCTTGAAATTCCCGTTTGTTCTTTAATAACATGTATAAGTCTGCATGTGAAATATTGTGCTGCAGCAACCTAATGGTTAAGAGTAGACATAAAACATTTCTTGGCACGCAGAGATAGGATGGTTTGAGAGTAAACATTGAATATTTGTATATAAATGCAGAGAGATAATCCCTGTTTCTCTAAACCCACTGAGGATTAGCAGTCGGGAAACAGCAGCTTTCATAAAATGAAAACCTTTTACTGGAGTGGAAAAAAAGCCCAGTTGGCATTAGTCATTCTTACAATAGTAATGTCAAGCAGGGTCATAACATTCCAAATATCTCTTCCCTACTGTCTGCCTATCTGGATTTTTTTGTGAAATTGTCCTAAGGTTTTTTTTTTTTAAAGATGACAAGTAAATATGTTAGAGTGTACATGATTATTAAAGCATATAATATAAAGTAAAATTTCAGCCACAAAATTACCTTTGATTTAGCATACCATTTAGGTTATGTGTCTTTGGCTTTCATTTACTTTTTGAGCTGTAGAATTACCTATGTTGAATGAAAAATATTGTTCTGCACATTTGCAGGCCTTTTTTATTTTTTTTAGGGATTTGGGGGGGGGGGGGGTGCACTGTTACTGGGTGGAACTGAATTAATAAGCAGGATGTTTGACGCATTCTGTATTTCCTGCTACAGGCATATAATTTGTGTAAGGTGATTAAAGTACTCAGTGATGCATATTAAAGTAGCATAAATAGTTACACAATCTGAATAAAACATTTGCAATAAATCATTCAAGATAAAGCAAACAAAAGTATAAACAGAAAGACAAGATGAAGAGATCAAAATAATGATACCACATCCCAAATATATATATTTAAAAACAGAAATGGGGGAGAAAAACAGAGGCTGGGAGGTGACCAACCTCGGGACTTTAAACGGTATCAAATTAATTAAGTCAAAATATTACAGTATAAACAATAAATTTTATTTTCACAGAGTAAAAATCATAAAACATGAGAAACCTTAATACATAACAATAGATATATGCATTATTTAGACATGGATATATAAAATGCTACCACTCTCAACCTGTTTCGCTCGTTCAAGCTTCCTCAGGAGATTGGTGGTGCAGCTTGTGGTATATGCTAAAATAACAAATTCAAGTAAGAAAACATCTATTTAGATACATAGAAAATATTCAAAGAAAAAAACAATTAATAATGTAATTAATACAGGGCACATAGAAGGCACATGACCAGGAGTAACAAAGAACAAATCTCACCACATAAGACTAGATTTCAATGGTAATGGTACAACTGGTAAAAAACACTAGAAATGTATATTGAGGTTGAAATTGAAAAAACAAGAATAGTTCAGCCACCGCAAAATGACGCATCCACTCAAGCCTGTAAGAGAGGGACAATAAGTAGATATAATCAAAAAAGAGGAAAAAATCAGTCCTCAAATTTTTTTAGTACGTTGACAAGTCTATTTTTAAATGAGAGAGAAAGCCTGCCAATAATCAAAAAGAAAAAGAAAAAGGGGAGGGTACCTGAATGACGATATAGTTAATGATAGAATCAATTAATAGTAGCTGAATTTGCTCATAAATGGTTGCTTGAATGCAATACAGCAAGAGATAATGTCAGGATCTAAATTGCCAGCCAGGTCCACAACAGCCCCAAACACCTGGCAACAAAATAAAATAAAATAAAACAAATTGTTTAGATTATTTAAATAATATAGAAGGAATCCATAGAAACAGAGAAAATCTTGAAAGATTATACTCGAGTGCTCTGGATTCCTTAAACAAGAATGAGAGAAAGTGCATGGGTTAAGTAGCTTATAAAATTGCGTTTTACCTCTAAGGGAGTAGATAATCCCATAGGGGAGATCAGTCGGCAGTAAGAAGATATATTTGTCCCTTCGTGTCCAGTTTCACCTGTCAAATGCAGAGAAACACATGAAACAGGCTGTAATTTATAGCCCTCTGCAGCTCGGCGGCGTCTGACGTCACCGCTGAGCCGCAGGTGCAGCTGAGAGGCTCCGTCATTTTTGGAATTCCCCAAGCATGCGCCGATGACATTCCACACATCATCAGAGCCCGGCGGCCATCTTGGAAAGTCCTCATGCCCACATCTCAAAACAGGAGAGGGCATGGACCAAACAGAAGGGGAGTCAGCGGGACATACTTCCCGCCCGCCCCTTAATGTAAGGATAAGACTCAGCAAGACCTGAGGAGAGCCAAAAGAGAATCCACAAAAAAGGGGCAGACCACTAAGGCACTTGATTGAATAACGAGATAATCACTGTCGGGGGCCCCTGGGGACGCGGCATAATGCTGTCAGCCAAAAGAGTTTTAAAACCGATACTATTCAAATTATTAAAGTCTGCAATCAGCAAAAATAATTCTTTTTAAATGTTTAATGAAGGTTTTAAATGGAAATTATTTGAAAATTATAGCTAGTAGTGGTGATGAGACAGAATCATTGCACATTCAGTGTAGTCAAGTACCTTGAACAATAATTCAACAAAAAAATATTTATTTAGAAAACACTCAAAAATTAGAATTAAATTAATGAGAAAAATTACCTAAAGAGAGAAAAAAAAGGATTATTTGTAATTGGAAATTAATTTGTTTTGATGTGATTCAATCATGTTATAAAAAAAGGCTTAAAACTGAAAGCATTGTTTAAACCGGGAAGAGTGGTGGCCCTAAGATCAAAAATCCATCGCACCTCACGTTGTAATAAAATTTGATTATAATCGCCACCCCTGTCGCCTGGTGGTATATATTCTAGTGCAAAAAAGTGCATCTTGGTGTCATCGAAATTGTGGTATAGGCCCAAGTGGTGACTAATAGGTGTTTCCATTTTCTTCCCATTCACCAGGGAGACATGGTCCCTGATGCGGTGGAAGAAAGGGCGTTTAGTCTTGCTGACATAGTACGTGTCGCAGTTGCAGATCATGATGTAGACCACATCTACTGACTGACACGTAGCCAAAAATGTAGGTCTATATAGCCGGCCATTGGGTAAAATAATTTGTTTAGAAGCATAAATATACCTGCAAAAGTGGCATTTGTGGCAAGGTCTTGAGCCAAAGAGTTTGGTGTCCATAGGTGAAGAGGAGGCGTAGTGGCTTCGAATCAGAGTATCTCTCAGAGATCTAGATCTTCTGAAAGTGATCTCAGAATAATCCCTCAGGTGTTTAGATACAATGGGATCCCCTTTGAGGAGATACCAATATTTCTTAAAGATATTTCACACCTGAGAGTGTTGACCACAAAATCGTGTAATTATTCTTATTCCAGAGTCAGATTTGGGCACCCTCTTACCATGAAAAAGGGCAACCCTGTTTTGTTTTTTTGCTTTAAGGTAAGATCTTTTAAGGCATTGGTTGCTATAACCTCAGTGTCGTAACCGTGATTGGAGTTTTTTGGCCTCTAATTCAAAGTGAGCTTCCTCACTGCAATTTCTTTTTAAACAGAGGTATTGACCATACAGGACACTAGCTACTAGGTAGGCTGGATGAGAGCTTGTAGCATGCAGCAAAATATTTTCTGCAAGAGGTTCTAAATAAAGTAGAGCCAATATTGCCATTAGGGTTGATGAAAATTTGTATGTCCAAAAAAGTCAAATGTGATTGGCTCTTCTCCATGGTAAATTTCAGGTTAAATGTATTAACCTTAAGATTATCAAAAAAGTTAACAGGTCTGCCTCAGTCCCCATCCAGATAAAGAAAATATCATCGATGTATCGTCTCCATATGGGGATCAAATCAAAATTTTTTTGCATATCATCTCTATGGAAAATGTGTCGCTCCCACCCCCCCAGGTACAGGTTGGCATAAGAGGGGGCACATTTGGTCCCCATAGCCACCCCCTGCACCTGGAGGTAGTGGGAACGTCCAAAGAGAAAGATGTTGTTGGTGAGAATAAACTGAAGCAACTTCAAAACAAATTGGTTGTAATCCTGTGAAGCCTCATTGCTCTCGGAAATGAAGCCCTCCACAACTCTGACACCTAAATCATGAGGAATGGAGTTATAGAGGGCTTCAACATCGAGAGCAACAAGCCAAGAACCTTCTAGGACCGAGATTCCATCCAGCACCCTCAGCAGATCTAGTGTCCTGTAGATAGGAAGTTAGTCCCTCAACATGTGCATGGAGAAAGTTATCAACTAAGGCACTGGCATTTTCTGTGAGGCATCCATTACCTGACACTATTGGGCGTCCTGGTGGATTGGAGGTATGTTTGTGGATTTTAGGTAGAGCGTATAGGGTAGGTGTTTTGGGGGCCATGACATTCAGAAACTCCTAAGTTTTTTTGTTAACCACTTCAATATCGGGCATTTATACACCTTCCTTACCAGACCAATTTTTAGCTTTCAGCGCTCTCACAATTTGAATGCCAGTTACTCAGTCATGCAACACTGTACCCAAACAAAATTTTTATCATTTTTTTCATACAAATAGAGCTTTCTTTTGGCGGTATTTAATCACCACTGGGTTTTTTTATTTTTTGTCACATAAGTGAAAAAAGAGTGAAAATTTTGAAAAAAAAAACACATCTCTTTGGTAAAAATAAACCAAATTAGTGGATATTATTTAGTCTCTTTGAAAGTTATAGAGTCTACAAGCTATGGTGCAAATCATTGAAAATTGATCACAATTGATCACATCTGATCACACCTGATGTACTGATGGCCTATCTCATTTCTTGAGGCTCTGAAATGTCAGGAAAGTACAAATACCCCCCAAATGACCCCTTTTTGAAAAGTAGACAGTCAAAGGTATTTAGTAAGAGGCATGGTGAGTTTTTTGAAGTTCCAATTTTTTCCCACAATTCTTGGGAAAAAATATATATATATTTTTTTTCTTTTTACAAAATTGTCATAATAACAAGTTATTTCTCATACACAGCATATGCATACTTCCAATTACACCCCAAAATACATTCTGCAGCTCTTCCTGAGTATGGTGATACCACATGTGTGGGACTTTTACACAGGCTGGCCACACAGAGAGGTCCAACATGCAGGGGGCACCCTAAGGGGTTCTAGGAGCATAAATTACACCTCTAATTTCCTAACGACCTATTACATTTGTGAAGGCCCTGGAGCACCAGAACAGTAGAATTACCCACAAAATGACCCCATTTTGGAAAGCAGACACCCCAACGTATATTCTATGAGGCATAATGAGTCTTTTGAACAGTTAATTTTTTTCCACAAGTCTTCGGAAAGCGTGGAAAGAAAAATGAAAACATTTTTTTTTTTTACACAAAGTGGTCAGTTTATAAGATATTTCTAACTCAAAGCATGTACATAGCAAAAATTACACCCCAAAATACATTCTGCTACTCATCCTGAGTATGGCGATACCACATGTGTGTGACTTTTACACAGTGTGTCCACGTACAGAGCCCCAACATACAGGGAGCGCCGTCTGGTGTTCTAGAAGCATAAATGACACCTCTAATTTCCTAACGACCTATTACATTTGTGAAGGCCCTGGAGCACCAGGACAATGGAATTACCCACGAAATGACCCCATTTTGGAAAACAAACACCCCAAAGTATATTCTATGAAGCATTATGAGTCTTTTGAACGGTTAATTTTTTTTACACAAGTCTTCAGAGAACGTGGAAAGAAAATTCAAATCTTTGTTTTTTACACAAAGTATGTCCATTTGTAAGATATTTCTAACACATAGCATGTATATAGCAAAAATGACACCCCAAAACACATTCTGCTACTCCTCCTGAGTATTGCGATACCACATGTGTGAGACTTTTACACAGCCTGTCCATATACAGAGGTCCAACATGGAAGTGGTACCTTCAGGCGTTCTAGGAGCATAAATGACACATCTCATTTCGTTCCTACCTATCACACTTTTGAAGGTCCTGGAGCACCAGGACAATGGAATTACCCACAAAATGACTCCATTTTGGAAAGCAAACACCCCAATGTGTATTCCATGAGGCATGGGCTGCAAATAGGTACTCGGGTACTCTGACGGGCTGGTGACATGTACTCTGTTACTCCGACGGGCTAGTGACAGGTACTCCGTTACTCCGACAGGCTGGTGACAGGTACTCGGGTACTCCGGGCTGCTGACAGGTAATCGGGTACTCCGACGGGCTGGTGACAGGCATTCGGGTACTCAGATGAACTGTGACAGGTACTCAGATAGACTGTGACAGGTACTCAGCTGAACTGTGACAAGTACTCAGGTACTCAGATGGGCTGTGACAGGTACTCGGGTACTCGGACTGTGACAGGTACTCAGATGGACTGTGACAGGTACTCAGGTACTCGGGTACTCAGATGGGTTGTGACAGGTACTCGAGTACTCAGATGGGCTGTGACAGGTATTCAGGTACTCAGATGGGCTGTGACAGGTACTCGGGTACTCAGATGGACTGTGACAGGTACTCAGATGGACTGTGACAGGTACTCAGGTACTCAGATGGGCTGTGACGGTACTCAGATGGGCTGGGACAGGTACTCGGGTACTCAGAAGGGCTGGGACAAGTACTCAGGTACTCAGAAGGGCTGGGACATGTACTCAGGTACTCAGATGGGCTGGGACAGGTACTCAGGTACTCGGGTACTCAGATGGGCTGGGACAGGTACTCAGATGGGCTGGGACAGGTACTCGGGTACTCAGATGGGCTGGGACAGGTACTCAGATGAGCTGGGACAGGTACTCAGGTACTCGGGTACTCAGATGGACTGTGACAAGTACTCAGGTACTCAGATGGGCTGTGATGGTACTCAGATGGGTTGTGACAGGTACTCAGGTACTCAGATGGGCTGGGACAGGTACTCAGGTACTCGGGTACTCAGATGGGCTGGGACAGGTACTCGGGTACTCAGAAGGGCTGGGACAGGTACTCGGGTACTCAGAAGGGCTGGGACAGGTACTCAGGTACTCAGATGGGCTGGGACAGGCACTCGGGTACTCAGAAGGGCTGGGACAGGTACTCGGTTACTCAGAAGGGCTGGGACATGTACTCAGGTACTCAGATGGGCTGGGACAGGTACTCAGGTACTCGGGTACTCAGATGGGCTGGGACAGGTACTCGGGTACTCAGATGGGCTGGGACAGGTACTCAGATGAGCTGGGACAGGTACTCAGGTACTCGGGTACTCAGATGGACTGTGACAGGTACTCAGATGGACTGTGACAAGTTCTCAGGTACTCAGATGGGCTGTGACGGTACTCAGATGGGTTGTGACAGGTACTCAGGTACTCAGATGGGCTGGGACAGGTACTCAGGTACTCGGGTACTCAGATGGGCTGGGACAGGTACTCGGGTACTCAGAAGGGCTGGGACAGGTACTAAGGTACTCAGATAGGCTGGGACAGGTACTCGGGTACTCAGATGGGCTGGGACAGGTATTCAGGTACTCGGGTACTCAGATGGGCTGTGACAGGTACTCGGTTACTCAGATGGGCTGGGACAGGTACTCAGGTTGTGACAGTTACTCGGGTACTCAGATGGGCTGACAGCTACTCAGGTACTCGGGTACTCCGACAGGCTGGTGACAGGTACTCGGGTACTCCGACGGGCTGGTGACAGGTACTCGGGTACTCCGACAGGCTGGTGACAGGCATTCAGGTACTCAGATGAACTGTGACAGGTACTCAGATGAACTGTGACAAGTACTCAGGTACTCAGATGGGCTGTGACAGGTACTCAGGTACTCGGGTACTCGGACTGTGACAGGTACTCGGTTACTCAGGTGGGCTGGGACAGGTACTCAGGTTGTGACAGTTACTCGGGTACTCAGATGGGCTGACAGCTACTCAGGTACTCGGGTACTCCGACAGGCTGGTGACAGGTACTCGGGTACTCCGACGGGCTGGGACAGGTACTCAGGTACTCAGATGGGCTGGGACAGGTACTCGGGTACTCAGAAGGGCTGGGACAAGTACTCGGGTACTCAGATGGGCTGGGACAGGTACTCAGGTACTCGGGTACTCAGATGGGCTGGGGCAGGTACTCAGATGGGCTGGGACAGGTACTCAGGTACTCAGATGGGCTGGGACAGGTACTCAGGTACTCGGGTACTCAGATGGGCTGGGACAGGTACTCAGATGGGCTGGGACAGGTACTCAGGTACTCGGGTACTCAGATGGGCTGGGACAGGTACTCGGGTACTCAGATGGGTTGTGACAGGTACTCAGGTACTCAGATGGGCTGGGACAGGTACTCGGGTACTCAGGTGGGCTGGGACAGGTATTCAGGTACTCGGGTACTCAGATGGGCTGTGACAGGTACTCGGTTACTCAGATGGGCTGGGACAGGTACTCAGGTTGTGACAGTTACTCAGGTACTCAGATGGGCTGACAGCTACTCAGGTACTCGGGTACTCCGACAGGCTGGTGACAGGTACTCAGGTACTCAGAAGGGCTGGGACAGGTACTCAGGTACTCGGGTACTCCGACAGGCTGGTGACAGGTACTCAGAAGGGCTGGGACAGGTACTCAGGTACTCGGGTACTCCGACAGGCTGGTGACAGGTACTCGGGTACTCAGATGGGCTGGGACAGGTACTCAGATGGGCTGGGACAGGTACTCAGGTCCTCGGGTACTCAGATGGGCTGGGACAGGTACTCGGGTACTCAGATGGGTTGTGACAGGTACTCAGGTACTCAGATGGGCTGGGACAGGTACTCGGGTACTCAGATGGGCTGGGACAGGTATTGAGGTACTCGGGTACTCAGATGGGCTGTGACAAGTACTCGGTTACTCAGATGGGCTGGGACAGGTACTCAGGTTGTGACAGTTACTCGGGTACTCAGATGGGCTGGCAGCTACTCAGGTACTCGGGTACTCCGACAGGCTGGTGACAGGTACTCAGGTACTCAGAAGGGCTGGGACAGGTACTCAGGTACTCGGGTACTCTGACAGGCTGGTGACAGGTACTCAGGTACTCAGAAGGGCTGGGACAGGTACTCAGGTACTCGGGTACTCCGACAGGCTGGTGACAGGTACTCAGGTACTCAGAAGGGCTGGGACAGGTACTCAGGTACTCGGGTACTCCGACAGGCTGGTGACAGGTACTCGGGTACTCCGACGGGCTGGTGACAGGTACTCGGGTACTCCGACAGGCTGGTGACAGGCATTCAGGTACTCAGATGAACTGTGACAGGTACTCAGATGAACTGTGACAAGTACTCAGGTACTCAGATGGGCTGTGACAGGTACTCAGGTACTCGGGTACTCGGACTGTGACAGGTACTCAGATGGACTGTGACAGGTACTCAGATACTTGGGTACTCAGATGGGTTGTGACAGGTACTCGGGTACTCAGATGGGCTGTGACAGGTACTCAGGTACTCGGGTACTCAGATGGGCTGGGACAGGTACTCGGGTACTCAGATGGGCTGGGACAGGTACTCGGGTACTCAGATGGGCTGGGACAGGTACTCAGATGGGCTGGGACAGGTACTCAGATGAGCTGGGACAGGTACTCAGGTACTCGGGTACTCAAATGGACTGTGACAGGTACTCAGATGGGCTGTGACGGTACTCAGATGGGTTGTGACAGGTACTCAGGTACTCAGATGGGCTGGGACAGGTACTCAGGTACTCAGATGGGCTGGGAAAGGTACTCGGGTACTCAGAAGGGCTGGGACAGGTACTCAGGTACTCAGATGGACTGGGACAGGTACTCGGGTACTCAGATGGGCTGGGACAGGTACTCAGGTACTCGGGTACTCAGATGGACTGTGACAAGTACTCAGGTACTCAGATGGGCTGGGACAGGTACTCAGGTACTCGGGTACTCAGATGGACTGTGACAAGTACTCAGGTACTCAGATGGGCTGTGACGGTACTCAGATGGGTTGTGACAGGTACTCAGATGGGCTGGGACAGGTACTCAGGTACTCGGGTACTCAGATGGGCTGGGACAGGTACTCGGGTACTCAGAAGGGCTGGGACAGGTACTCAGGTACTCAGATGGGCTGGGACAGGTACTCGGGTACTCAGATGGGCTGGGACAGGTATTTAGGTACTCGGGTACTCAGATGGGCTGTGACAGGTACTCGGTTACTCAGATGGGCTGGGACAGGTACTCAGGTTGTGACAGTTACTCGGGTACTCAGATGGGCTGACAGCTACTCAGGTACTCGGGTACTCCGACAGGCTGGTGACAGGTACTCGGGTACTCCGACAGGCTGGTGACAGGTACTCGGGTACTCCGACGGGCTGGTGAGATTCAGGTACTCAGATGAACTGTGACAGGTACTCAGACTGTGACAGGTACTCAGATGAACTGTGACAAGTACTCAGGTACTCAGATGGGCTGTGACAGGTACTCAGGTACTCGGGTACTCGGACTGTGACAGGTACTCAGATGGACTGTGACAGGTACTCAGATACTTGGGTACTCAGATGGGCTGGGACAGGTACTCGGGTACTCAGATGGGCTGGGACAGGTACTCGGGTACTCAGATGGGCTGGGACAGGTACTCAGATGGGCTGGGACAGGTACTCAGATGAGCTGTGACAGGTACTCGGGTACTCAGATGGGCTGTGACAGGTACTCAGGTACTCGGGTACTCAGATGGGCTGGGACAGGTACTCGGGTACTCAGATGGGCTGGGACAGGTACTCGGGTACTCAGATGGGCTGGGACAGGTACTCAGATGGGCTGGGACAGGTACTCAGATGAGCTGGGACAGGTACTCAGGTACTCGGGTACTCAGATGGATTGTGGCAGGTACTCAGATGGGCTGTGACGGTACTCAGTTGGGTTGTGGCAGGTACTCAGATGGGCTGGGACAGGTACTCAGGTACTCAGATGGGCTGGGACAGGTACTCAGGTGGGCTGGGACAGGTACTCGGGTACTCAGATGGGCTGGGACAGGTACTCAGGTACTCAGATGGGCTGGGACAGGTACTCAGGTACTCGGGTACTCAGATGGGCTGGGACAGGTACTCAGGTACTCAAATGAGCTGGGACGGGTACTCAGATGGGTTGTGACAGTTACTCGGGTACTCAGATGGGCTGACATAGGGGGTGTTTTATGTGGCGCTACCTAAATAAGTAAATCGAATGTAAACACTGGTACTGAGAAAGTCCCGTGGTATGTGACGCAACGCGTCAGGAAGGAGCTAGGTGTCGATCGTCACTTCCAGTCGCGGCCGAGACCGGAAGTACCAGTGTTTACATTCGCAAATTACTGGATTCATATGTAAGTGTGGATATTTTTATGAATAAATGGTTTTTAATTATACTACACATTGGAGGCCCCTTTTATTCTCTTTCCCCATTATTATATAACCCGGATTGGGAATTGTGGAGATCATAAATTGGTGTCCCGGAGGTTATATTTAAGAGCAGGTGGAAGATTGCCAGCCCACCATCCCTGAAGTGTGATCCGGTCCTTAGGGACCTTGATTAGAGGTGAGAGGCTGGGGGAAACAAGGGGTGCACCATAAGCACTGAAGTGTGGAGGAATGGTGTAATCTGCACCTTTATTCACATTGCATGGTTATCATCATCCGTTGGACTGATTGCACAATTTGGACATATTGGAGTGGACTAATTTATATGCACTTTGCACTTTATAGCTTGTTTGGAGCAACACGATTTTTTACTTTATATTTATTTTTGGCTTGATTGTGTGCGTTATGATTTGCACTTTTGCACATTTGCACGTATTAATTTATTTATGCAATTAATTTTTACGTTTGTGATACTGTTAATATTTTCTTATTGGGAGCAACACTATTTTAATTATTTTTCTGGCTTGATTGTGTGCGTTGCGATCTACACTATTGCACATTTGCACGTATTGATTTATTTATGCAATTAATTTTTACGTTTGTGATATTGTTAATATTCCCTTTGCATTTTATATCTTTTTGAAAATTAATGCACTGTATGAGATTTTATATATGAATTAGATCTATTTATGATAATTTATATACTTTTCTGAGAATTCACATTTATTAGGATCCACTTAGGATTTACTTATTTAGGTAGCGCCACATTAAACACCCCCTATATCTATATTCTTGAGTGCAGAGAACACTTTTATATGTGAGCAGCTTTCTAAAATTAAGATCAGGTTCATCTGGCGTAGGTTGTGCGCAACAGTATTTATCAAATTTGTATATCAGATGGGCTGACAGCTACTCAGGTACTCAGATGGGCTGGGACAGGTACTCGGGTACTCAGAAGGGCTGGGACAGGTACTCAGGTACTCAGATGGGCTGGGACAGGTACTCAGATATGCGGGTACTCAAATGGGCTGGGACAGGTACTCGGGTACTCAGATGCGCTGGGACAGGTACTCAGGTACTCAGATAAGCTGGGACAGGTACTCAGGTCTTTGGGTACTCAGATGGGCTGACAAGTACTCGGGTACTCAGATGGGCTGTGATGGGTGATGACAGGTACTTTGATGGGTGGTGACAGGTACTTTGATGGGTGGTGACAGGTCCTCTTTATTGGGGGGGTAATCAGTGTGTGATTGGTGTACACTAGGCGGTAACAAGATGTTACCGCAATCTCCTCCTCACACACGATCAATGTGTGAGGAGGAGAACCCGGTAACATCTCGTTACCGCGATTTGTTTACATTCTGTGACCGGCTGTGATTGGACACAGCCAGACACGTGGTAAAGAGCCAATTTCATTGGCTCTTTACTGCGATCAGAGTTGGGCTGTGTCAGGGTGACAAGCCGCATCGCCGATCGCCGCTCTGCACGCACCCTAGGCGCGTGCACGAACGCTGTAAAAGCACAGTACATGTGACGGGCTGTGATTGGACACAGCTGGTCACATGTATTGGGGGGTGGATGGGGCTGGCAACCACACAGATCGGGGATGGGCTGTGTCCAAGGGAGCAGGAGCGGTGAAATACCGAGGCCGTCATATAACGTCCACCCAGGGTAGGAGATACCATCTGTGGCTGTCATATGACTATGGCCGGGTATTGAAGTGGTTAATTAATCCCTGGTGGTATGCAGAGCCGAGCATTTTTCTATACTTAGTAATGATATAATTGACATGGCTCTCAGGAATTTTGCGATACCATTCCCGATTCTGTAGCAATTTCCCAACCATCGACTCGTACTGACAGTTGTCCATCACAACCAAGTTTCCACCCTTGTCAGAGGGTTTGATTGTAATACTTATTTCATGCTGTAAAGAGAAAAGTGCCTCTTTTTGTTGAGTAGTTAAATTGGATTCTTTTAAACCCAACCATTTAGGTTAGCATATTTAATTTGTTACCTGTTGGGTAAAGGCCCAGATATTGGGATTACCTTGTAGGGCGGGAAAGCTGGTAGATTTGGGTTTGTAATCCTTTAGTGTAGAGACTATGGAAGGGGGGACAGATCGACGAGAATCGGATGATCCCCGAGAGAGTACATCAGCCTCCACCAAATCCATCTCGTCAATGTGTCCCTCCTCCCACAGCTCCATCAATTCTTCCATGGCTTTAATGTCATTTATACTCATCTGTTGCCAGAGTGGAGGGTTGGGATCTATCATACAAAACACGTAACATCAATTTCCGAGCAAATAAATTTAGGTCTTTGACCAGTTCAAATACATCAACTTTTTGTGTGGGACAAAAAGTTAAGCCAAGTTTTAGAACAGAGACTTGAGCCTCGGTGAGAGTAATCGACGATAGATTAATTATTTCAAAGTCGTTTTGGATTGCTTCAGAGGTGCCGCGATCAGATCTAGTACTTTCTTCGGATCGTGTACAGGTTGAATGAAGATAGGGGCTGTGCTAAAAACCGATTCGGTGGTGGTTACAGCCTGCCCAGACCTAGTCGTAGGGGAGGCCAAGGTCAGCAGCGAATCGGTTGTGCCGATGTGTGAGGTGATATCAGATTGGGCGTGTGTTTTTGAAGTGCCTGAAGATTTAGCCACTGAGGCTCTAGTGTTTATTGGGGTGCGATTCGAATTGGGAAGCTGTTTAGGCTTACCACTTGGTTAATTTACATTTCCGTGCGTTCCATGCGTTTGTGAAATTGTTGCTTCCTCGACAAAGTAAGCCGATCTGTTGCCTGTGAAGAAGAGACAGAGATGGAGGATAATGATGAGGAATCAGAATCTGATTGTTCAGAAGTCACTACAGTTTGATTAGGTTTTTCTACATTTTTTCCTCTTACTCCTAAGAAGTGCCCAGTTATAGGCTTGACTATTGTCATATGCAAGTTTATCCCTCATGAACTTTTTTTCTTTAGTTTTTAATAATTCGTACATATGATTCCAAGCTTGCCTTGAGCGCAATCTCGTGATCAGCGAAATGGCATCCAGGGTAATTGGCTTATTGTCCTCATACAGTTTTTCAATTTCCCCATCTACCATAGTTAGCTCATTGGTGTAATGGCAGCAAAGAAGCTGCAACATCTTAGCAGAACATTGCTGTAGATTAGCCTCCCATTGAGATTTAAAGTCTGGTTCAAGTGTATGAATAGTAGTGAAAATTTGGATTCTCAGGCCCCAAGGGGACATCTGATCATCCGCATATTTGGTAAAATACCATTTATTCCAATAAATTCTAGATTTTCTTTCCAACATCCGTTGGAGTCTGAGAAAAAAATGATCCATAGATAGACCACCTCCTGCTGCGTCTTATATGGTGATGGGTGGGTAACACCCTAAATGCAAATACAGAAAGACAAAATGAAGAGATCAAAATAACGATACCACATCCCAAATATATATGTTTAAAACCAGAAATGGAGGAGAAAAACAGAGGCTGGAAGGTGACCAACCTCGGGACTTTAAATGGTATTGAATTAATTAAGTCAAAATATTACAGTATAAACAATTAATTTTATTTTCACAGAGTAAAAATAATAAAACATGAGAAACCTTCATACATAACAATAGATATATGCATTATTCAGACATGGATATATAAAATGCTACCACTCTCAACATGTTTCGCTCGTTTGAGCTTCCTCAGGAGATTGGTGGTGCAGCTTGTGGTATATGCTGAAATAACAAATTCAAGTAAACATCTATTTATATACATAGACAATATTCAAAGAAAAAACAATCAATAATGTAATTAATACAGGGACATAGAAGGCACATGACCAGGAGTAACAAAGAACAAATCTCACCACATAAAACTAGATTCCAGTGGTAATGGTATAACTGGAAAAAAACACCAGAAATTTATATTGAGGTTGAAATTGAAAAAACAAGAATAGTTCAGCCGCCGCAAAATGACGCATCCACTCAAGCCTGTAAGAGAGGGACAATAAGTAGATATAATCAAAAAAGAGGAAAAAACTCAGTCCTCAAAATTTTTTTGTATGTTGACATGTCTATCTCTAAATGAGAGAGAAAGCCTGTCAATAATCAAAAAGAAAAAGGGGAGGGTACCTGAATGATGATATAGTTAATGATAGAATCAATTAATAGTAGCTGAATTTGCTCATAAATGGTTGCTTGAACACAATACAGCAAGAGATAATGTCAGGATCTAAATTGCCAGCCAGGTCCACAACAGCCCCAAACACCTGGCAACAAAATAAAATAAAACAAATTGTTTAGATTATTTGAATAATATAGAAGGAATCCACAGAAACAGAGAAAATCTTGAAAGATTATACTCGAGTGCTCTGGATTCCTTAAACAAGAATGAGAGAGAGTGCATGGGTTAAGTAGCTTATAAAATTGCGTCTTACCTCTAAGGCCGCGTACACACGGGCGGACTGTTCGCCCAACTTTGTCCGCTGAACAGTGTTTGGGCGGACAGTCCGCTCGTGTGTGGGCTTTCAGCGGACAGTTTCAGCGGACAGTTTGACGAACAAGGTTTTTCGGAAATTCCGTAAAACTGTCCGCTGAAACCTTGTTTCAGCGAACAGTCCGCTCGTGTGTAGGCTTGTTCGTCAAACAAAGTTGCGCGCATGCTCAGAAAGGATTTTCACGCCGAAAGTTATAATGCAGTGTATAGGACGTCGTATTTTTCGTCCCGTCGTACGTGCCGCTCACGTCATCGCGCACGGTTTCAGCAAACTGTTCGTTCGTCGTGTGTGGCCATGTCCGTCCATGCTAATTTTGAGCAGACTGTTTGCCGAAACTGTTTGACGGACAAAGTTGGGCGAACAGTCCGCGCGTGTGTACGCGGCCTCAGGGAGTAGATAATCTCATAGGGCAGAAAAGTCGGGAGTAAGAAGATATATTTGTCCCTTCGTGTCCAGTTTTATCCATCAAATGCAGAGAAACACATGAAAAAGTATAAACAGTTTAAAATATAGTACAGCAGTTGCTGCATCTCCTAAAAACCACGGGGAATGGGCTCCAAAATAGCACTCATTCAGCAAAAAAACAGAATACATTTGAAAAACAGAATGCCCTATGGGTGCTTAAACTACAGGTCAGGGATCACTCTGTGGCACCTGACAACGTCAACTGTAAAACGACTGTATCCATAACTAAGGACAGGTAGCTAGAGAGTTGCCAGCATACTTGGTATGCTACTAAGGGCCAGTGGCGGCCTGTAATGCAGGGCGTAGGGGCGCCACCCCCTATCCATCCGTCTGGCCCCCTAATTTACTTGCAGGGTGCCAGATGCATAGATTCCAATGTTTTTTTTTTTTGAAGCACATGATTAGACTAAGTTTTGTGACAATAGTGAATTAATATTCACTATTGTCTGCTTGATTCTCCTCCCGGCCAATTAGGAAGTGGATCATGAGACCCGTCATCTGGTTGGCCAAAATGAGAACCGATCCTTTTGGCCGCCTAGGAGGAGAAAGGAGGAGGAGGGAGGAAACACATGCCGGAAGCAGGGGAAGCCATCGCCCGGAGGAAGCACTGTCCAATAGATGGGGTAAGTGCAGGGCTGGTGACCGACTGGGGGGAGGATGTGGGTGCATTATTTGCCGCCCCCCCTCAATAAAAATATACCAGCAGCTGCCACTTCTACGGGCTAGTGCTGTTGATTTATTTGCCAGGAAAAAGAGAAAGAAGTGCATAGAATTACTTTTAAACGTAAGGCTTCCTTTACATTGTGTGGTGCGTCTTCCTTGCATTTAACCTTCTTGCTGCAAGAGATGTTTTTTGCAATGTTTTTTGAGTTTTATAAACACTTGTTAAATAATTATTTTAGATATTTATAAGAATTAAATCCACGCTTAATAAGTGAAAGTAAAAATAAAACAGCAGCTAAACACTATAACCCAGATATTGAGCACTAAACCAGAATATAAAATATAAAGTGCAGCACTAAAAAATTATGTGATTCAAGATGACAATGCATGTGTAGCATGTGATAACTATAAAGTGCAAATGTGCAATACCAACTGTAACTGATGTACAATAGTGATACATAATGCTTGTATAACCAACACAATACATAAAAAACATGTTATGCTATAAAGTGAAAAAACATATAAAGTGCCAAATATAATAACAAATAACAGTGAAAATGTTAAAAGTTCATATATGGCTGGATCAGTGGAGGGGACCCCATGTGAAATATGAAAAATATTTGAAAAAAAAAACATCTAAAAGCTAATCCTGAGTGTCCTCATCACATCCCAAAGAAATATTTGGAAAAAAGGAGATAGTATGGGCAAGGAATTAACACAGGAAGGACAAAGAAATAGTACAAAAAATGTAAAAAACATATTTAAACGTATTTATCGGCGTATAAAACCCGATGGAGTATAACATGCACATCAAGCTTAGGAGGGAAGTTTAACCACCTCAATACAGTGCACTTACATCCCCTTCCTGACTAGACCAATTTTCAGCTTTCAGTGCTCTCACAGTTTGAATGACAATTACTCAGTCATGCAACACTGTACCCATATGAAACTTGCGTCCTTTTTTTTTTTACACACAAATAGAGCTTTCTTTTAGTGGTATTTAATCACTAGTGGGTTTTTTATTTTTTGTGCTATAAATTAAAATAAAAATTAACATTTTGTGAAAAAAATGCATTTTTCTTTGTTTCTGTCATAACATTTTGCTAATTAGTAATTTTTCTTCATAAATTTTGGCCAAAATTTATACTGCTACATATCTTTGGTAAAATAACCAAAATTAGTGTATATTATTTGGTCTTTGTGAAAGTTATAGTCTACAAACTATGGTGCCAATCACTGAAAATTGATCACATCTGATCAGGCCAGTACATCAGGTGTATCTCATTTCTTGAGACACTAACAAGTCAGGAAAATATAAATACCCCCCAAATGACCCCTTTTTAGAAAGTAGATATTCCAAGGTATTAAGTAGGAAGCATGGTGAGTTTTTTTTAAGTTGTTGTTTTTTCCCACAATTCTTTGCAAAATGAAGATTTTTTTTTTTTTTACAAAATTGTCATATTATCAGGTTATTTCTCACACACAGCATATGCATACAACAAATTACACCCCAAAATACATTCTGCTACTCTTCCCGAGTATGGCGATATGGCGATACTACATGTGTGAAACTTTTACACAGCCTGGACACATTCAGACGTTCTATGAGCAAAAATGACACATCTCATTTCACAACCACCTATTACACCTTTGAAGGCCCCGGAGTACCAGGACTATTGAATTGCACACAAAATGACCCCATTTTGGAAAGCAAACACCCCAATTTATAATCTATGAGGCATAATGAGTCTTTTGAACGGTTCATTTTTTTCCGGAAGTTTTTGCAAATGTGGAAAAAAATGAAAACTAATTTTTTTTTACACAAAGTTGTCAATTTATAAGATATTTCTAACACATAGCATGTATATAGAAAAAAATTACACCCCAAAAAACATTCTGATACTCCTCCTGAGTATGGCGATACCACATGTGTAGGACTTTTACACAGCCTGGTCACATAGAGAGGCCGAAAATTGAAGTAGTACCTTCAGGCGCTCTAGGAGCATAAATAACACATCTCATTTCATTCCTACCTATCACAATTTTGAAGGTCCTGGAGCATCAGGACAGTGGAATTACCCAGAAAATGACCCTATTTTGGAAAGCAAACACCCCAACGTATATTCCATGAGGCATAGGCTGCAAATAGGTACTCGGGTACTCTGATGGGCTGCAGATAGGTACTCGGGTAATCTGATGGGCTGGTGACAGGTATTTGAGTACTCTGATGGCCTGGTGACAGGTACTTGGGTACTCTGATGGCCTGGTGACAGGTACTTGGGTACTCTGATGGCCTGGTGACAGGTACTCGGGTACTCTGATGGCCTGGTGACAGGTACTCTGATGGCCTGGTGACTGGTATTCGGGTACTCTGAAGGGCAGTGATAGGTACTCAGGTACTCATATGGACTGTGACAGGTACTCGGGTACTCAGATGAACTCTGACAGGTACTCAGGTAGTCATATGGACTGTGACAGGTACTCAGGTACTCAGATGGACTGACAGGTACTCAGGTACTCAGATGAACTGGGACAGGTATTCAGGTCCTCAGATGGACTGGGACAGGTCCTCGGGTACTCAGATGGACTGACAGGTACTTGGGTACTCAGATGGGCTGTGACACTTACTCGGGTACTCTGATGGGCTGTGACAGGTACTCGGGTACTCTGATGGACTGTGACAGGTACTTGGGTACTCTGATGGGCTGTGACAGGTGCTCGGGTACTCTGATGGGCTGTGACAGGTACTCGGATGGACTGTGAGTGACAGGTACTATGATGGGTGGTGACAGGTCCTCTTTATTGGGGGGGGGCAATCAGTGTGATTGGTGTACACTGTAAGCGGTAACGAGATGTTACCGCAATCTCCGATCGTGTGTGAGGAGGAGAACTTACAGTGCGGTAACATCTCGTTACCGCGGTTTGTTTACATTTAGTGATCGGCTGTGAAACTGTGATCATCACGGCCGATCGCGTGGTAAACGGCCATACACACCGCCACCGAAGGAACAGGGATGCGCACGCATGATCGCACGCATTCCTTGTTTAAATGGGAGGCCGTCATATGACAGCCTTCTGCCACAAGAGCTGCGCCGCCTGGCTATCATTTGACAGCTGGCGGTCGGCAAGCGGTTAAGGAAAAAAAAACTTACATTTTAAATGCCCATCAATGCAGCCTTCCCCAGTGTCCATCTGCAGCCTTGCACACTGTCCATCTGCAGCCTTGCATACTGTCCATCTGCAGCCTTCCCCAGTGTTTATCTGTTGCTTGCCCAAAATTGAAGCATGTTTGGTGTTTAAATTTAGCGCTGCCGACATAGACCGAGCTGAGTGTACTGTGTACTCGGCTACTCGGCTCCACTTGCAGTCATGGCCTGTCCCGCCCCTTGCCCCAGCTCCTATGAGGGACACAACACCGGTCCAATGGCGAGACGTACAGGCTAGGAGGCAGGACTGGGCATGACTGCGAGTGGAGCCAAGCCTAGCCGAGTACACAGTACACTTGGCTTGGCTCGGTTAATGTTGGCGGTGCTCCTCTAGCCCTCAAAGAGAGCGGGGATTGGCGTATAACACACACCCATGATTTTCCCCTGATTTTATGGGGAAAAAAGTATGTGTTATATGTCGATAAATACGGTCAATTTTTATTAGATGTATAACGGTGTAAATATCTAAAAACCTTGATAGGAACAAGATTACAAATATAGAAATACAGTTGCCAGATGCCGCAGCACACAATGGGGGTTATTTACGAAAGGCAAATCTACTTTGCACTGCAAGTGTACTTGAATGTACACTTGGAAGTGCAGTCGCTGTAAATCTAAAGCCCCGTACACACGAGCAGACTTTTCAACATCCAAAGTCCGACGAAATGATTCCGTCAGACTTTTCGATCGTGTGTGGGCTGCAACAGACTTTTGATTCGCAAAAGTCTGACAGACTTTTGATTCGCAAAAGTCTGACAGACTTTTGATTCGCAAAAGTCTGACAGACTTTTGATTCGCAAAAGTCTGACAGACTTTAGAAAATGGAACATGCGTCAAATTTTTCCGACGGAACTCCGCCGGACCCAGTTCCTACCGAAAAATTCGCTCGTGTGTATGCTATTCCGACGGACTAAAACCGACGCTAGGGCAGCTATTGGCTACTGGCTATGAACTTCCTTATTCGAGTCCAGTCGTACGTCATCACGTTCGAATCCATCGGAGTTTGATGTGATTGTGTGTGGCCAAGTCCGCTCATTCGAAAAGTCAGTCAGAACTCTGTCGGAACTCCGGCAGAACTCCGGCAGAACTCCTTCGGAAGTCTGTCGGACATAAGTCCGCTCGTGTGTACGGGGCTTAAGGGGTACATCTGAAATCAGTGTAAGCTCTGCTGATTTTATCATCCAATCATGTGCAAGCTAAAATGCTGTTTTTTATTTTCCTTGCATGTCCCTCTTGGATCTACAGGGACTTTACCTTCAAGTGCACTTTAAATGCACTTTGCAAAGTGGATTTTCCTTTAGTAAATAACCCCCAATGCGTTTATAGACCTTAGGTCAAAAGTGAACTGTGGTTGCAGCAAAGGACCCAACAAGTTTCGGAAAACTCAAAAAGATTTTTTCTTTTTATGGTATATGTACTTCCTTCTTCGGGGGTTCAGAAAAAGCGTGCTGTTGTATTTCTATAGAAACAGATATATATATATGTAAAAAGGGAAAAGTTTGGTGAGAAAATCTAATTAATAGGGCACCTCATCCCAAATTACAAGTCAAAAGTGTGGATCTGGGCAGAAGGGGATTATTATGGTGCCTAAAGGTTTAACAGATTACAAAAAATGGGAAACAAATGTAATACAATACATACAAATTTAACATTAAGGCTTTATTGGACAGACAAATATTCATAAAAATAAGTGAATACAGGACACTCCACAGTACAAAAAGTAAAACAATCGTCTACTCAATTTTGATTGCTGGTCAAGGGAGTCCCAACATGTTTCACCATTACCATGGCTTCTTCAGGGGAACCATTTTTGACCCAAAGGAAGACGAGCAACAGCTATGAATAGTGATAAATAACAAACAATCATTTATTACGGATGGTAATTAATTGAGCACTGCCTGATACCCTAGCCAAGACAGTTCGTATAGGCTAATAATCAGTATAAAAATTAGACTTAAAAAATGTATTTGTAGAAATCTCTTGATCATGTTTGAAATTAAATACCTACCCCTGGCTCATCCGCAGGCCCACACTCAATGAAACTGTCCCAAGAGGAGAAAAGGAATGGAACATCCAGCCCTAGATATCACCTATGGTGACTGCAGGGGGTAGAGGAGAAGCCAGTCAACATAATTTGTAAATAAAAAAATCAAAGCGTAAAAATAAAGTAATGATATGCAGGGGAAATATAAATCTCATACATACCATATACGAAAATAGTGTAGAAAACTACATCTCAGGGATGCCCAAAATTCAAAAAAGTTTGAAAAAAAGGGGACACACGGCCGAGCTGCCTGAATGCACACAAAAAAATAAAATACCACAAAAACAAGACCGTAAAAAACATGGGCCTCTTCAAAAGTAGGGGAACAAGGATTTAGAATGAATAATTTATAAATAGGCTCACCTGAACCTTAATTAGAAATATTTAAGTATTTTCGCCAATAGAGGGCAGTAGTTGGTATCCAACACGGAAATCTAGCCTAAATAAGGCTATACAGTGAACAGGCGGCTTTATAATAAAGCTCCTAAGGTTACAAAGAGAGAAAAAATATAAGCAAAAATTGTAATAAATCAACTACAAAGAAGGCTGGAAAGGTGTGGATCGCAATCAGCCAAACCTTTAAACTAACCTTACGTTCCGTGTGCATAACAGGACGACATCCCCAGAGAGCCAGCAAACAGCCTTGGGCTGAAGGATCTTTTATACCCCCCACTCTGTCAGCGCTCAAACGCAGACGCCGGCGACGTGCGACGTAAACGTCACACCGCGCATGCGCCGAGCGTGAGCGCAGACGGAGAGCGGACCAAGCACTGTCCGTGCGACTGCTCGCTCCGTATCCAAGGCCTACAATCCCCAGAGTGCTTAGCGGCTGGCAATGCATCACACAACAATGTGTTTGACGCAGCTGCCAGCGATGACAATGCTGAGAGAAGTCAGATGGAATACTCTGGAGTAAAAGTACCGGACAGGGCAGTGGGAACATTGACACAGAGCTGGCGTAGGTAAACACGGGCATTGCAATAACGGGCACTGTTTCCACAATACAGAGCCCGGGGCGTCCATACAGGCACCAGAAGGCGAGAAACTGAGCTGGTTTACCCGGAGGGAAATGTATCATTAAATGAGACACAAGGAGACAAGCCAGGGGCAGCAAAAGCCTTAGGAGTAATATAATCAAATGATAAATACTGAAAACAGCAAAATACTCAAATATGCGATAAAACAGATTATACCAAAATATCAATGGAAGGTCAGGCAGTACTCCATCAAGAAATCCATGATAAGTATATGTATGAAAAAATTATGTAAATTTAGAGTAACACAATAGAAAAAAGCGAAAGATGAATAATCACAAATAAACAAATAAACACAATACTAAAAATCAATTAGTAATATACAAAATATTACAAGAAAAAAAAGGGCCTGACCTTCCATTGATAGTTTGGTATAATCTGTTTTCCTGACAGACTCCATGGCAGCCTACGTATGGGTTAATCCCTCCTCTCATACCTCATAGGACCCCACTCCCATAAATATTTGCTTCTAGCCAGAGACTGTTCCTTTTTTGTCCTCCTCCTAGGACCAAGGTGTATTCTTACCTTTCGGAAGCTTTAATCCAGTCCTGGTGGTTTGCACGTTGATGATGATGGCGGTTATTCTTGGAGTCCATATTTCCCAGCTATTAGCAGGGAGGACACAGGCACTGAAGAGCGATGCTGTGAAGATCTTAAAGTCATCCATTGGTTGACAGATTGCATCATGGCCATTCGTCCTAGCTATTAGTGGGAGGCCCCTTTATTAATATGCCGATCGTGCAGAGAGTGTATCGACCCTCCCAGTCCCAGGATGGATTTTGCCGGCTTCAGTGTGGTGATGTATAATATTCTCATGGCAGCCTGTTTTTGTGTGTTTGTTTGTCCTTACCTGCTCCGGTGTAGCCATGGCGGCTGGAACGCTTTGCATTCCAGTCCGCCGCTCTTCGCTCTCTCTGCGCAGCTGCGAGGCTTCGACTGAGATCGAGGCTTGGTTAGCGCGTGCGCAGTTGGGACAAGATGGCGTTAGTTACAGCGCAGGTGCGCTGCTAATGTAATGACCTCATCCTGGTGGCAGATTTAAATAGCTGTCAGAGACAGCTATGTTTTGGAAGGTTTCCAAGCAAGGCAGCTACTTCCCGTGCTCGTGGCTTTTCTGCTCAAGGTGGGGGGGGAAGTATTATTGTGTGCCACTGTGCATATTATTGCTCTCTCTATGTTCCTACCTTTTTACATGCTTATTTGAATTGTGTTTGTTTTAGCTGTTTAAATCTTTGCTGCGATGGATGTGTCACCGCCCCCTAGTGGCCAACCCTTATGCCACAGGTAGGATGGAATTTTTTTCCCTCTGCCTGTTTGTATTTGGGTTTCCGGAGCAAGTTAACTATTTATCCTCTTTTCTCGGCCCTCTAGGTCTGAATCTCAAGTCTTGGCACACGGTGATAGTGACAAATATAGGTCACAATGCCATCCTTCATCTTCAAGCACTAGACCTACCGGATCGTCCTCCAGACATAGGAGGGAAGGCTCAAAGTCTGGTTCTGGACACCATTCCTACCGCCATTCCAGCCGTTCTGTGGAAAGGACTTGCTGGGGATGTAAAACTCAGGTTCCAGAGGGTAAATCTCTCTGCGAGTTATGTTACTCTCGGGCTATGAAGGAAAGAGGATCTGAGGACCAGCATGTGGAGGCTCTGGTCAGGAAGGTGATCCAAGAACCCATGAACAAGTCAGATTCCAGCCATACTTTCAATTCTCCTTCTCTTCCAGCCCTAGTTACTGATGTGGTTGATCCTGAGGCTCCAGGTCCCTCTCATCACAGTCTTTCTATTAGTGGATCCTCCGATAGCGAGGCGGAGACGGATGAACCTGGCGCAGGTTTAGAATTTTCTCAGGTTCCGTTCTTAGTCAGAGGAGTCAAAGATGCTTTAAAATGGGATGAACCGGTGGAAGCTCCCTCTAAGCAGAGGAAATACTTCAAGCATCTCAAGAAAGACCGTCCACATTTTCCTTTTCTTGAAAAACTTGGTGAAATATTTTCTGATGAGTGGAGCAAAGTTGAGAGGAAAAATTCCTTGATCTCTAAGGTAGCAAAAATGTATCCTTTCAAGAGCGATGAGGTTAAACATCTTGAGTCGGCCCCTCTTATCGATGCCGCTTTAATGAGGTTGGTGAGGCATGTTACTCTCCCTCTGGAAGATTCAGTTTCCTTCAAAGATGGTCTGGAAAGGAAGATAGATATGGACCTCAAGCGCATCTACATTACTGCAGGCATAGCTTGTAAACCAGCCCTAGCCCTCGCTACATTATCTAAGGCCATGGAATCCTGGACGGATGATATAGGTACGACCTTAGGAAGCATTTCTGAGGAGCTGGTCAAGAGCTCACCAGTGCATGAACTGAAGATAGCCTCGGCTTTCCTGAGGGAGGCATCCCTGGACATGATTCGTCTGGTAGCTCGCGTAATGCTCTCTTCGGTCACGGCCAAACATGCCCTGTTGTTGCGCCCATGGGTCGCGGATCCTGCCTCTAAACAGGCATTGTGTAAAATTCCTTTTGAGGGATCTTCCCTCTTTGGGAACAAACTTGACTCAGCTATTACCCAGGCTACCGGGGGAAAGTCGGGTTTTCCGCCCCAGGATCGTCGTCTCATGGGTCAGAGAAGAGTTCTCCCCAGACAAGAACTGGAACGTGCTAGGGACGCACATCGTTACAGACCTGGCCGCGAGTTTAGGAAGAACTGGAAAAGAAGCCAGCCTTCAGCTCAAAAGTCCTCAAAAGCTTCTTCTTCTGGTGGTCGGGAGGCTTCAAAGTCCTTTTGATACGGGGTCTGTCCAGACGGAGCAAGTCGGGGCTCGTTTACTCCGTTTTCAGCACGTCTGGGCAGCCTCGATTCAGGACTACTGGACCGTCAAAACGGTCTCTTCGGGACATTCTTGGGTCTTCAACAATCCACCCATTCACCAGTTTATGCCAACGGTTCTTCCCCATTCAGAAGAAAAAAGACAGATTCTTGTATCTTACACAGAATCACGCATGGCTCAAGGAGCCGCCATTCCGGTTCCAGCCGAGGAAACATTTCAAGGAGTTTACTCCCCTCTTTTCATGGTCCTCAAAAAGAATGGCTCCTGGAGACCGGTCATCGATCTGACACATCTAAACTCCTTCATAAAAAAGGAAAAATTCAAAATGGAGTCTCTGCTGACAATACGCCAGGCTATTCAACCAAGCGACTGGCTTATCTCAATAGACCTCAAGGATGCCTATTTCCACATACCGATTGCAGAAGATTACCAGAAGTATCTCAGGTTTGCAGTAGATCAGGTGCATCTTCAGTTTACATGTCTCCCGTTCGGGCTTTCTACTTCGCCTCGAGTATTTTCAAAACTCTTAGGCCGCGTACACACGGGCGGACTGTTCGCCCAACCTTGTCCGCTGAACAGTGTTTGGGCGGACAGTCCGCTCGTGTGTGGGCTTTCAGCGGACAGTTTCAGCGGACAGTTGGACGGACAAAGTCTTTCGGAAATTCCGAAAAACTGTCCGCTGAAACTGTGTTTGAGCGAACAGTCCGCCCGCGTGTGGGCTTGTCCGCTGTACTTTCGAAATGAGCGGACTGTTCCCGCTCGGAAAGTCCGCCCATTTCGAGCGCGTGTACAGGTAGGCGGGGCCCGCGAAGGAGACGTCGCGGGCTCCGCCGCCTGCAATGGGCTTAAAGGGGAACCCCAACGCCGAAAAAAATCGGCGTGGGGGTTCCCCCAAAGTCCACACCAGACCCTTGTCCGAGCACGCTACCCGGCCGGCCAGGAAAGGGGGGCGAGCGAGCGCGCCCCCCCTCCTGAGCCGTACCAGGCCGCGTGCCCTCAACATGGGGGGGTGCCTTGGGGAAGGGGGGGCCGCGCGGCCCCCCCACCCCAAAGCACCTTGTCCCCATGTTGATGAGGACAAGGGCCTCTTCCCGACAACCCTGGCCGTTGGTTGTCGGGGTCTGCGGGCGGGGGGCTTATCGGAATCCGGGAGCCCCCTTTAAGAAGGGGGCCCCCGGATACCGGCCCCCCACCCTATGTGAATGAGTATGGGGTACAATGTACCCCTACCCATTCACCTGTGAAATAAAGTACAAAAAAAAACACAACACAGGGAAAAAATATTTTATTGCACAGCTCCGGGGGTCTTCCGTCTTCGGGGGTCTTCTCGCCGGACTCCTCCGCTATCTGTGTGTAGCTCTTTTACTAGCGGAGGAGTCCGGCTTTCTTCCTCCCCGCCGCCGGCCTCTTCTCCCGACTTCGGGGGTCTTGTCCCCCCTCTTCGGTTCTTCTGCCGGGCCACCGCGCCTTCTTGTAGCTCTTTTACAGGCGGTGGCCCGGTCTTCTGTCGCCGCTGTCGTCGCCGCCGCCGCCGCCGCCTTCCGTTCTTGTTCTTCTTCTTCTTCTTCTTCTTCTTCTTCTCCTGGAGATGTTGACTCGACGAGCTCTCCGGCCGGAATGCCAGGGACACGCTCCGCTGCCACTTATATAGTGACAATGGGGCGGTGTCACATGGTATATGTCACATGGGTTGGTCACATGGTGACCCCGCCCCCTTACGATGTCATAGTCCCCATGTGACATCAACCCATGTGACCAACCCATGTGACATATACCATGTGACACCGCCCCATTGTCACTATATAAGTGACCGCACAGCGCGGCTCTGGCATTCCGGCCGGAGAGCTCGTCGAGTCAACATCTCCAGGAGAAGAAGAAGAAGAACAAGAAGAAGAACAAGAACGGAAGGCGGCGGCGGCGACGACAGCGGCGACAGAAGACCGGGCCACCGCCTGTAAAAGAGCTACAAGAAGGCGCGGTGGCCCGGCAGAAGAACCGAAGGCGGCGACAGAAGAACGGAAGGCAGCGGCGACAGAAGACCGGGCCACCGCCTGTAAAAGAGCTACAAGAAGGCGCGGTGGCCCGGCAGAAGAACCGAAGGCGGCGACAGAAGAACGGAAGGCAGCGGCGACAGAAGACCGGGCCACCGCCTGTAAAAGAGCTACAAGAAGGCGCGGTGGCCCGGCAGAAGAACCGAAGAGGGGGACAAGACCCCCGAAGTCGGGAGAAGAGGCCGGCGGCGGGGAGGAAGAAAGCCGGACTCCTCCGCTAGTAAAAGAGCTACACACAGATAGCGGAGGAGTCCGGCGAGAAGACCCCCGAAGACGGAAGACCCCCGGAGCTGTGCAATAAAATATTTTTTCCCTGTGTTGTGTTTTTTTTTGTACTTTATTTCACAGGTGAATGGGTAGGGGTACATTGTACCCCATACTCATTCACATAGGGTGGGGGGCCGGTATCCGGGGGCCCCCTTCTTAAAGGGGGCTCCCGGATTCCGATAAGCCCCCCGCCCGCAGACCCCGACAACCAACGGCCAGGGTTGTCGGGAAGAGGCCCTTGTCCTCATCAACATGGGGACAAGGTGCTTTGGGGTGGGGGGGCCGCGCGGCCCCCCCTTCCCCAAGGCACCCCCCCATGTTGAGGGCACGCGGCCTGGTACGGCTCAGGAGGGGGGGCGCGCTCGCTCGCCCCCCTTTCCTGGCCGGCCGGGTAGCGTGCTCGGACAAGGGTCTGGTGTGGACTTTGGGGGAACCCCCACGCCGATTTTTTTCGGCGTTGGGGTTCTCCTTTAAGCCCATTGCAGGCGGCGGAGCCCGCGACGTCTCCTTCGCGGGCCCCGCCTACCTGTACACGCGCTCGAAATGGGCGGATTTGCCTCCTCCTTACGTGGGCGAGTCCGTTCATTTCAAAAGTTGAGCGAACTGTTTGCCCAACCTTGTTCGTCAAACAGTCCGCTCGTGTGTGGGCAAGTCCGCTCATGCAAATTTTGAGCGGACTGTTTGCCGAAACTGTTTGACGAACAAGGTTGGGCAAACAGTCCGCGCGTGTGTACGCGGCCTTACTGGCGGTCGTGGCCTTAATCAGGATCAGACGCATCCGGTTACATCACTACCTGGACGATCTGCTCCTACTTTCTCAAGACAAAGAGCAACTGTTGTCTCATCGGGAACAGGTTATTTCTACCCTAATGGAGTTCGGCTGGCTCCTGAACAAGGAGAAGAGCCATCTAGAGCCAACGCAGTCTCTAATCTTCCTCAGAGCCCAGTTCAACACGGTAATGAGCACCATCTCCTTACCCCTGGAGAAAATTCTGGTGATCCGAAACAGGATTCCTCTTGCAATGTCCTCTTCTCTCCTCAGAGTCTCTCAATGTCAAAAGATAATCGGCACTATGGTAGCCACAGCCCCTATGGTGAAGTGGGCACAATGGAAGATGCGTCCCTTTCAGAAAGGGTTCCTCCAACAGTGGGATCCAGGGGCTCGAGATCATCTCGTCCAGATAACCCCTTCCATGTGGGAGAGCCTCCCTTGGTGGCTACAATGGAAAAAATCTTCTTCATTGTCATTCCATAGCACCTGTTTCCTGGGTCACAGTGACAACGGATGCCAGCAGCAGAAGTTGGGGTGCTCTCTGTCTCTCGGAAGTAGCCCAAGGCAGTTGGGATTTCGTGCTGGAACTACGAGCCGCCTTTCAAGCGCTGCAAGCCTTTCTTCACCTGACATCAGGAGCTTCAGATCTCCTTCGAATGCACAATACAACAGCTGTATCTTACGTCAAAAGACAGGGGGGCACTCGCAGTCTCTCTTTCCTGAGGGAAGTAAGACCGATTATGTCCTGGGCCCAGTCGAATCTGATGGATCTGACGGCAGTTTACCTCCCAGGAGTTCAAAATGTCCAGGCAGATTTTCTTTCAAGATTCTCTCTGGACAACAACGAATGGTCTCTCCACAGCGAGGTATTCGATTGGATTCTGTCTCTGGGGATCCTACCGGAAGTGGACCTGTTTGCCTCCCCGTGCAATTTCAAACTGGAGAAATATTACACGAGGTGTCGTTGCCCTCAGGCCTTCGGAGTGGATGCCCTGAGGGACCAGTGGAGATTCCACAAATCTTATGCCTTTCCCCCGACTCCGATCATTATCCGATTTCTGACGAAGCTCAGGTGGGAAGAGGTCGAAGTAATAGTGGTTCTTCCGTATTGGCCCAACAGGCCGTGGTTCCCACTTTTGTTGCAGCTCAGTTTCCAGGATCCAGTTCCTCTGCCCTCCAGACCGGATCTCTTGTCACAGGGAATGACTCTTCATCCATGCCCATCCCAGCTAAATCTGATGGCATGGTTTTTGAGAGGGAAAGGCTGGAAGCGTTAGGTTGTCCCGACTTGGCAATTGCTACTTTACTGAATGCTAGAAGACCAGGTACCAACAAGGTCTATCAGAGAATTTGGTCAAAATTTGCAGACTATGTGTCCACAACCAATGGTTCGTGTAAAGACCCAAAGATGAGGGATGTTATTGGCTTTCTTCAGACAGGCCTGGACTTGTCCTTATCGGGGAGTTCCTTGCGGGTCCAGATTTCCGCAATATCTGCCTTTTCAGGTGTTTCCTGGGCCAAGCACCCTCTCACAAAACAGTTCTTCAAGGGAGCAGTGAGGCTCAGACCTCAGAGGAAACCAAGGTTTTCTAAGTGGGATCTCCGCTTTGTCCTGGATTACTTTTCAGAGAAAGATCTACATCAGGGGGATCAAGTATCTATTAAAGAACTTTCTTGTAAAACTGCCTTTTTAGTAGCCATAACGTCAGCTAAGAGGGTTTCGGAGATCAGTTCTCTAGGCTGTAAGGAGCCGTTTCTCACTTTCTTCCCTGATCGAGCAGTTTTGATTCCTATGTTAGGGTCGAATCCGAAGGTGTCAACCGTTTTCCATAAAAACCAGGAGATCGTTCTTCCATTCTTTCAGGCATCTGAAGATTCTGGTATTCATCCTTTGGACGTTGGGGACGTTTTGAAGCAATACCTGAAAGCCACAGCTCCTTTCCGGAGATCCGATCATCTATTCATCCTTTTCTACAGAAAGAATAAGGGTTTACGTGCTTCTATTGCAGCTTGGATCGTTCAGGCCATCCAAGGGGCTTATAAGGCTAGGGGTTTGGCTCCTCCGGAAGCGGTGACGGCTCACTTTACTAGGAGCGTTTCTACATCTTGGGCAGCTGCCCGTCACGTTTCTCCAGAAGTGATTTGTAAGGCGGCTTCATGGTCGTCAATCAATACATTTATGACGCACTATTGTGTAGAACCAGCGTCCTTGTCTTCGGTTAATTTTGGTTTGAATGTCTTATCTGTTGACGGTGCCAATTAAACCTTTTTTTTCTTTATCAAGCAATTGCCCACCCGGGTGTGTATGGCTAGTTATTTCCCATATGTAGGCTGCCATGGAGTCTGTCAGGAAAATGGAAAATTTATATCAAATACTTACCGTAATTTTCCTTTCCTGATGGACTCCATGGCAGCAGGAGTTCCCTCCCGTTTGCTGGAGTAGGTTAACTTACGGAACACAGTCTCTGGCTAGAAGCAAAGATTTATGGGAGTGGGGTCCTATGAGGTATGAGAGGCGGGATTAACCCATACGTAGGCTGCCATGGAGTCCATCAGGAAAGGAAAATTACGGTAAGTATTTGATATAAATTTTCCATTTTATCGCATATTTGAGTATTTTGCTGTTTTCAGTATTTATCATTTGATTATATTACTCCTAAGGCTTTTGCTGCCCCTGGCTTGTCTTCTTATGTCTCATTTAATGATACATTTCCCTCCGGGTAAACCAGCTCAGTTTCTCGCCTTCTGGTGCCTGTATGGACGCCCTGGGCTCTGTATTGTGGAAACAGCGCCCGTTATTGCAATGCCCGTGTTTACTTACGCCAGCTCTGTGTCAATGTTCCCACTGCCCTGTCCGGTACTTTTACTCCGGAGTATTCCATCTGACTTCTCTCAGCATTGTCATCACTGGCAGCTGCATCAAACACATTGTTGTGTGACGCATTGCCAGCCGCTAAGCACTCTGGGGATTGTAGGCCTTGGATACGGAGCGAGCGACCGCACGGACAGTGCTTGGTCCGCTCTCCGTCTGCGTTCACGCTCGGCGCATGCGCGGTGTGACGTTTATGTCACATGTCGCCGGCGTCTGCGTTTGAGCGCTGATGGAGTGGGAGGTATAAAAGATCCTTCAGCCCAAGGCTGTTTGCTGGCTCTCTGGGGATGCCGTCCTGTTATGCACACAGAACGTAAGGTTAGTTTAAAGGTTTGGCTGATTGCGATCCACACCTTTCCAGCCTTCCTTGTAGTTGATTTATTACAAGTTTTGCTTATATTTTTTCTCTCTTTGTAACTTTAGGAGCTTTATTATAAAGCCGCCTGTTCACTGTATAGCCTTATTTAGGCTAGATTTCCGTGTTGGATACCAACTACTGCCCTCTATTGGCGAAAATACTTAAATATTTCTAATTAAGGTTCAGGTGAGCCTATTTATAAATTATTCATTCTAAATCCTTGTTCCCCTACTTTTGAAGAGGCCCATGTTTTTTACGGTCTTGTTTTTGTGGTATTTTATTTTTTTGTGTGCATTCAGGCAGCTCGGCCGTGTGTCCCCTTTTTTTCAAACTTTTTTGAATTTTGGGCGTCCCTGAGATGTAGTTTTCTACACTATTTTCGTATATGGTATGTATGAGATTTATATTTCCCCTGCATATCATTACTTTATTTTTACGCTTTGATTTTTTTATTTACAAATTATGTTGACCGGCTTCTCCTCTACCCCCTGCAGTCACCATAGGTGATATCTAGGGCTGGATGTTCCATTCCTTTTCCCCTCTTGGGATAGTTTCATTGAGTGTGGGCAAGCGGATGAGCCAGGGGTAGGTATTTAATTTCAAACATGATCAAGAGATTTCTACAAATAAATTTTTTAAGTCTAATTTTTATACTGATTATTAGCCTATACGCACTGTCTTGGCTAGGGTATCAGGCAGTGCTCAATTAATTACCATCCGTAATAAATGATTGTTTGTTATTTATCACTATTCATAGCTGTTGCTCGTCTTCCTTTGGGTCAAAAATGGTTCCCCTGAAGAAGCCATGGTAATGGTGAAACATGTTGGGACTCCCTTGACCAGCGATCAAAATTGAGTAGACGATTGTTTTACTTTTTGTACTGTGGAGTGTCCTGTATTCATGAGAACACTTATTTTTATGAATATTTGTCTGTCCAATAAAGCCTTAATTAGTGATGCACCGAAATTTCGGCCGCCGAAACATATCGGCCGAAAATGCCCTTTTTGGCAATATGCCGAAAGAGAAAAACGGCCGATAATGGAGCCGAAAATGGGGCGTGGCCTGGGTGGGGGCGGGGCTCCACCCCTGGTGACGCCCATCATGGGGGGTGTATAGCGCAGGAGAGCCGCATCCGCCGCCTGTTTGATCACAGCGCCGGGAACATCACAGCTTTCATTTCAATAGCTGTGTGTTCCCGGCCGCGCGCCGTCTCACGCAGCCCCTCCCCCTTGTCCGGGCACTTAGATAGACAGATCATCCGCAGGATTGGACGGATGATCTGTCTATCAAAGTTCCGGACAAGGGGGAGGGGCTGCGTGTGACGGCGCGCGGCCGGGAACACACAGCTATTGAAATGAAAGCTGTGATGTTCCCGGCGCTGTGATCAAGCAGGCGGCGGAGGCGGCTCTCTTCCCTGCACAGGCTGGCTGCAAAATGGCACACAGGCTGCAATGGGATACACTGGCTGCAAAATGGCACACAGGCTGCAATGGGACACACTGGCTGCAATGGGCTGCAATGGGACACACTGGCTGCAATGAGGCACACTGGCTGCAATGAGGCACACTGGCTGCAATGAGGCACACTGGCTGCAATGGGGCACACTGGCTGCAATGAGGCACACTGGCTGCAATGGGGCACACTGGCTGCAATGGGGCATACTAGCCGTAATGGGGCACACTGGCCGCAATGGGGCACACTGGCCGCAATGGGGCACACTGGCCGCAATGGGGCACACTGGCTGCAATGGGGCACACTGGCTGCAATGGGGCACACTGGCTGCAATGGGGGACACTGGCCTGCAATGGGGGATGCCTCCTGTACCACGTCCTCTGTCTCTGACCATCTCCTGTACCATGTCCCCAGTCTGACCATCTTCTGTACCACGTCCCCAGTCTCTGACCATCTCCTGTACCACGTCCTCTGTCTCTGACCATCTCCTATACCATGTCCCCAGTCTGACCATCTCCTGTACTGTGTCCCCAGTCTGACCATCTCCTGTAGCATGTCCCCTGTCTCTGACCATCTCCTGTACCATGTCCCCAGTCTCTGACCACCTCCTGTACCATGCACGCAGTCTCTGACCACCTCCTGTACCATGTCCTCAGTCTCTGACCACCTCCTGTACCATGTCCTCAGTCTCTGACCACCTCCTGTACCATGTCGCCAGTCTCAGACCACCTCCTGTACCATGTCCCCAGTCTCTGACCACCTCCTGTACCATGTCGCCAGTCTCTGACCACCTCCTGTACCATATCCCCAGTCTCTGACCACCTCCTGTACCATGTCGCCAGTCTCTGACCACCTCCTGTACCATGTCCTCAGTCTCTGACCACCTCCTGTACCATGTCCCCAGTCTCTGACCACCTCCTGTACCATGCCCCCAGTCTCTGACCACCTCCTGTACCATGCCCCCAGTCTCTGACCACCTCCTGTACCATGTCCCCAGTCTCTGACCACCTCCTGTACCATGTCCCCAGTCTCTGACCACCTCCTGTACCATGTCCCCAGTCTCTGACCACCTCCTGTACCATGACCCCAGTCTCTGACCACCTCCTGTACCATGACCCCAGTCTCTGACCACCTCCTGTACCATGTCCCCAGTCTCTGACCACCTCCTGTACCATGTCCCCAGTCTCTGACCACCTCCTGTACCATGTCCCCAGTCTCTGACCACCTCCTGTACCATGCCCCCAGTCTCTGACCACCTCATGTACCATGTCCCCAGTCTCTGACCACCTCCTGTACCATGTCCCCAGTCTCTGACCACCTTCTGTACCATGTCCCCAGTCTCTGACCACCTCCTGTACCATGTCCCCAGTCTCTGACCACCTCCTGTACCATGTCCCCAGTCTCTGACCACCTCCTGTACCATGACCCCAGTCTCTGACCACCTCCTGTACCATGTCCCCAGTCTCTGACCACCTCCTGTACCATGTCCCCAGTCTCTGACCACCTCCTGTACCATGTCCCCAGTCTCTGACCACCTCCTGTACCATGTCCCCAGTCTCTGACCCCCTCCTGTACCATGTCCCCAGGCTCTGACCACCTCCTGTACCATGTCCCCAGTCTCTGACCACCTCCTGTACCATGTCCCCAGTCTGACCATCTTCTGTACCACGTCCCCAGTCTCTGACCATCTCCTGTACCACGTCCTCTGTCTCTGACCATCTCCTATACCATGTCCCCAGTCTGACCATCTCCTGTACTGTGTCCCCAGTCTGACCATCTCCTGTACCGTGTCCCCTGTCTCTGACCATCTCCTGTACCATGTCCCCAGTCTCTGACCACCTCCTGTACCATGCACGCAGTCTCTGACCACCTCCTGTACCATGTCCTCAGTCTCTGACCACCTCCTGTACCATGTCCTCAGTCTCTGACCACCTCCTGTACCATGTCGCCAGTCTCAGACCACCTCCTGTACCATGTCCCCAGTCTCTGACCATCTCCTGTACCATGTCGCCAGTCTCTGACCACCTCCTGTACCATATCCCCAGTCTCTGACCACCTCCTGTACCATGTCGCCAGTCTCTGACCACCTCCTGTACCATGTCCTCAGTCTCTGACCACCTCCTGTACCATGTCCCCAGTCTCTGACCACCTCCTGTACCATGCCCCCAGTCTCTGACCACCTCCTGTACCATGCCCCCAGTCTCTGACCACCTCCTGTACCATGTCCCCAGTCTCTGACCACCTCCTGTACCATGTCCCCAGTCTCTGACCACCTCCTGTACCATGTCCCCAGTCTCTGACCACCTCCTGTACCATGTCCCCAGTCTCTGACCACCTCCTGTACCATGACCCCAGTCTCTGACCACCTCCTGTACCATGTCCCCAGTCTCTGACCACCTCCTGTACCATGTCCCCAGTCTCTGACCACCTCCTGTACCATGTCCCCAGTCTCTGACCACCTCCTGTACCATGTCCCCAGTCTGACCATCTTCTGTACCACGTCCCCAGTCTCTGACCATCTCCTGTACCACGTCCTCTGTCTCTGACCATCTCCTATACCATGTCCCCAGTCTGACCATCTCCTGTACTGTGTCCCCAGTCTGACCATCTCCTGTACCGTGTCCCCTGTCTCTGACCATCTCCTGTACCATGTCCCCAGTCTCTGACCACCTCCTGTACCATGTCCCCAGTCTCTGACCCCCTCCTGTACCATGTCCCCAGTCTCTGACCACCTCCTGTACCATGTCCCCAGTCTCTGACCACCTCCTGTACCATGTCCCCAGTCTCTGACCATCTCCTGTACCATGTCCCCAGTCTCTGACCACTTCCTGTACCATGTCCCCAGTCTCTGACCACCTCTAGTGTAAAAATATTTTTTAAAAACAGTCATTTTCGGTATCGGTGCTGTTTCGGTATCGGTTTCGGTTTTCGGCCTAGTGTATTTTTCATTTTCGGTATCGGTTTCGGCACCAAAAAACCCATTCAGTGCATCCCTAGCCTTAATGTTAAATTTTTATGTATTGTATTACATTTAATTGTTTCCCATTTTTTGTAATCTGTTAAACCTTTAGGCACCGTAATAATCCCCTTCTCCCCAGATCCACACTTTTGAGATATATATATGTGTGTAAATAATCAAAAAAAATAAACAGTAATATTTACATATAACAATTGATTTTAGAAAAGCAGTGCCTGACCTCACAAATGTGCTTCTGGAAGAATGGTCAAACATTTCCATAGACATTTCCATAGACACACTTATAAACCTTGCGGAAAGCCTCCCCAGAAGAGTTGAATCTTTTCTAGCTGCAAAGGGTGGGACAACTCAAAATTTAAACCAATGGACTAAGACTTTGATATGATTAAAGTTCATGTGCCTGTAAAGGCAGTCATTCTAAGCCCCTGTACACACGGTCGGAGATTTCGACAACCAAATCCGTCGGATTTTGTCCGTCGGATCTTGTCCGAAACTGTTGCATACACACGGTCGGACTAAGTTGTCGAAAAATCAGATCTTTCAGAACGTGATGACGTAATTTCGTTACGATGGGACAACATTCAGGCTAGTACCCAATAGCTTTGATGTAGGAATTTGATCTGAGCATGCGTGGCACTTGGTCCGATTAAAATTTGCTACACATGATCGGAGTATGTCCGATCGAACCAGTTGGTCGGGAAATATTTCCAACAAGTTGGAAAATTGGGTCAGACGGATAGTCCGACGGAATCAGTCCGATGCATACCACACACAGTCGGATTATCTGACAACGCGGTCCGATAGGACACATTCCGACGGATTCTCCGACCGTGTGTACAAGGGCTAAGACTTTTGGTAATAATAAAGTGTATATATACTTTTGGCAATGTCTATTGAAATAAGCTGGCTTAATAAACATTGTCACAAATAGGTGTAAAAGGACTCCTAACATTCCATGCTTTCTACATTCACCAGCTGCTAGAAATTGACTGTTGATTGTTTGAACACATGGAGACTGGATGGTAAGAATTTGACTATAAAAATTAATGTTGATTTTGACTATAACATATGCTGAAAATGTAGCAGAAGAACTCTGAATGTTTTATGCAACAAAACATTATTTTTTGTGAATCTGAATGAGGAGTGTGAAAAAGATTGGACAACTAAGGCAGAGTAATGTTATTTTGAAGTGGTGACAAAACGGTTCCTTTGGCTTGCATTTCCTCATTTCATCCTATACTTACTATTTATGAATGAATATTGTGGCTACCTTTCAGGCATCTGTGATTGAACTAATCCTTTGAGTCCTAGGGTAATTCAAATTTGACCAAATTTTGCACTTTTTGTGAGCACCAAACAGTAATGTTCATTCCAACATGATTTTCATCCCATTTTTTAGCGCATATTGGTCTTTCATTTGTTAATTCGTTTTTTTATAGGTAGAATGGTGTAGTATGTAGACACATTCCAACTGGATAAAAAAGGGGATCCAACAGATTTGGACCATTCCGATAGGCAAAGGCGCAGATTGTTCTAGCTCATTCCAGTACTGTATCATATCAGATCTAAATGGTTCAAAAACCCTTGAGTCAGATAACCAAAACCGGGAAAGACCCCACAGACTATCTGCCAGATTATTTGAAAATTAGAATATCATCAAAAAGTTTGTTTATTTTAGAAAATCCATTTAAAAAGTGAATCTCACTTTTAAAGTGAAATCAATAAAAAAAAGTTTTTAATTCAGATCTATTGGCTTACTGAAAAGTATGTCCATGTACATTATAGTATAGTATGCACTCAATACTTGGTCGGGGCTCCTTTTGCATGAATTTCTGTGGCCTGGCATCGAGGCAATCAGCCTGTGGCACTACTGAGGTGTTATGGAAGCCCAGGTTTCTTTGATAGTGACTTTCAGCTCATCTGAATTGTTGAGTCTGGTGTGTCTCATCTTCCTATTAACAATACCCCACAGATTCTTTATGGGGTTTAAGTCAGGTGAGTTTGCTGGCCAATCAAGCACAGTTAGACCATGACAATTAAACCAGGTATTGGTACTTTTGGCAGTGTGGGCAGGTGCTAAGTCCTGCTGGAAAATTAAGTCAGCATATCCAAAAAGCTGGTCAGCAGAGGGAAGCATGAAGTGCTCAATAATTTCCTAGTAGAGGGCTGTGGTGACTTTGGACTTGATAAAACACAGTGAAGCAACACCAGCAGATGAAATGGCTCCTCAAATCATCACTGACTGTGGATACTTCACACTAGACCTCATGCAACATGAATTCTGTGCCTCTCAACTCTTCCTCCAAACTCTGGGACCTTGATTTCCAAACAAAATGCTACATTTTTCACACTCCGTGATGATTTGGAGAGCCATGTTATCTGCTGGTGTTGGTCCACTGTGTTTTATCAAGTCTAAAGTCACCGCAGCCCTCTACCACGAAATTCTAGAGCACTTCATGCTTCTGTAGCGGTGACACTTTGGACAAAGTGTCATTCATGTACAAATCTAGTTTTTGCCTCAGAACAGTAAAAGAGGGTTCTGAGGGTTAATTGTGTAGGTTTAACTATGACATCAGTTTGGCTGGGCTGTGTTAGAGTTCTCCCTGGTCATGTGTACAGTGAGGTGCACATGACAGGCCAGAACCAGGCCTGGTTGGACGTTTTGGGTATCAGTTTCCTCTGAGCCAATCAGTGGGTCTGCCGGGCCCTGCTGAGGAGTCTGGGGAAGGATATTTAAGATGTTGAAGTCACGTGTTCTGGGTTCGTTCGCGAGGCCCTAGCGGTCTGTTCCTGACTCTGGACCGGGGTAGTCCCTCGAGGGGTCCCAGTCACTGGAGCGTTCGTCGCTCTGCAACATGCTTTGGTTGGTTGGTTTGGGATCCGCCTGTTCCCGAGTCTCGGAACCGGCTGGTCTGAGGCGCAGTAACTGAGGGAGGATTCAAGGCGTCTGGGTGTGCTCTCGGCTTGGAGGGGCACTGCAGCTCGTGCAAGTGACCAGGGAAGGACTCTTCGGAGGAGGGCCAACAAGCTGGCATCCTAAATATTTTTGAATATATCTTTTTTCTTATATATTTTTTTCTTTGGTATATTTAATTACAAAATTTGCCTAAAAAGTCCAATATAACCAACACCTTTTTTTGAGTTTTTTTGTGTGTAGGTTTTCCTCCCCCTCCCCCCCATCCCCTTTTTTTCCCCCTTCATTCTTAATTTTAGTCATGATAAGGACGTGGCAATTGTTTTTTTGAGTGTATCCACAGAAACTACCCTGTGATAGATACACATTTTTGTGTTTTATTGTTAATGTGGAGGGTCTAGATGTACACAATAACACTGCGCAATAGTCAACAATAGAGGAAACCTGAGAAAGCAATTGACAAAACCTGAAAAAGGATTTTGAAAAAAACAATACTGTGTACATATACCTATAACAGGCAAATACAACGTGACCCAAGATGTGAGGATATCACAACATGTATAAAAAATAAAAAAGTGAGTATATAAACATTGAAATCTATATATCCATAGGACTAAACGTATATCATACTAACAGAAAAAATCCCACTTTACTGTGACATAACCCTTGAAAAAAGGGGGTGGCAAAAAAAGTGTACAGTGAACATCAACATAAACATAAAAATAATGAAAAAACACTAAAGTTCATAGATTAATAAAAAGGCGTATAAAGTGCAAGTCCCAATAGACTTCGGTGTCCACAAGCGTCCCACTTTACTGTAACTAGAAGTAACTTCACCCAGTGTAGCTCCCACCACCTTAAGAAGCACAGGCTTACCAGATGAACATGACCCGGATAGACATATGCCTAAGGGGTCAGTAATAGCTTGTAATCCCAGTTACTGCAACTTTAGATTCAGCGTTCCACCATGGGGGAAGTCCAAACATGAACGATTCATTCGGTGTGACAGGCTGCGTGTGATCACCGTTTTTGTGTATATAGACAGCTCCGGTAACAATTCAGGCATGAAAGTAAAAAGGTAGAGCCGACATAGCGTAATAACGTTTTTTAAAAGATGGCTTTAATAAAAGTAAAATAACAAACTCACATTTCCATTGTAATCAATAAGGATGTCAGAGGAAAAATAGGCAGTGGCGGAGTCCACCCGACGCGTTTCGACCTACAGGTCATCATCTGGGGTGGGCTCCAACCACTGACCCACTGCCTTATATAGATAATACACAGTAAGATAATTGAAATCCCCCCTGTGTGTCCAACATACCCACTTCCGGTGCGGGCAAGATGGCGGATCGGCGTGCGTTCCACGACTCGGTCCGGATGCGTTCCACCCCTATAATCTATAATAATAACATGGGACTCGTATTGTGAATAATGAATGCCCACTTCCGGTTCGGGTAAAATGGCGGCCCGGCGTGCGCTCCACGCCTCGATGTCAACACAAACCACCCATATAGTTCCATGACAAAAACATGTGCCTCGTAGTATACAGACAAACCAAACATATATGGCAGCGACACAGGGCGTGGAAAGCAGACGGCATCACAACCAATCCAAACGGGTCATCAGGGTACATGGGGAACGTATAAATCAACAGGATACACTACCTAATGTTGTTATAGTGATATACGTGTCGGGAGGACTCCGCCACTGCCTATTTTTCCTCTGACATGCTTATTGATTACAATGGAAATGTGAGTTTGTTATTTTACTTTTATTAAAGCCATCTTTTAAAAAACGTTATTACGCTATGTCGGCTCTACCTTTTTACTTTCATGCCTGAATTGTTACCGGGGCTGTCTATATACACAAAAACGGTGATCACACGCAGCCTGTCACACCGAATGAATCGTTCATGTTTGGACTTCCCCCATGGTGGAACGCTGAATCTAAAGTTGCAGTAACTGGGATTACAAGCTATTACTGACCCCTTAGGCATATGTCTATCCGGGTCATGTTCATCTGGTAAGCCTGTGCTTCTTAAGGTGGTGGGAGCTACACTGGGTGAAGTTACTTCTAGTTACAGTAAAGTGGGACGCTTGTGGACACCGAAGTCTATTGGGACTTGCACTTTATACGCCTTTTTATTAATCTATGAACTTTAGTGTTTTTTCATTATTTTTATGTTTATGTTGATGTACACTGTACACTTTTTTTGCCACCCCCTTTTTTCGGGGTTATGTCACAGTAAAGTGGGATTTTTTCTGTTAGTATGATATACGTTTAGTCCTATGGATATATAAATTTCAATGTTTATATACTCACTTTTTCATTTTTTATACATGTTGTGATATCCTCACATCTTGGGTCACGTTGTATTTGCCTGTTATAGGTATATGTACACAGTATTGTTTTTTTCAAAATCCTTTTTCAGGTTTTGTCAATGTGGAGGGTCTACCTTTTGTCTTTATCGCTGATGAATCGTTCGGTCTGGGTGACCATTTGATGAAGCTGTTCCCACAAAGGACCCTCACCCCAGAGAGAAGGTTTTTATTTTTTTTAATACATACTTTTATTGAGACTTATAAAGAAAAAATAGGCACATACATAGAGCGACTGAGTGCTCCAGAATACAACCATCAAAGTACAGTACATCGAGTTAACAATAATACATTGCTTGCAGTAAAGGAGTAGCAGGCATACAAGTATAAAACAGAATAATGGATGGTAAGTAGCTGCTATCCAACGCAGTAGTCATTGCTCATGGGGGTATAAAGAGCGAGGCATCCGACAGAGATAAAGTATCCCCCACTATACCAAGCACTGGGGTAGTGACTGTAACATCGATAAACAACAAACATAGAAATGCCAATGAAAACCAAAGAAAAACAAAAATCATAACGTAAGACAATAACTAAAACTGAATTAATGAAATAAATGCTCCCAAAGGGTACGGGACTGCAAGATCCTCCACCTAGGTCTGAACCCCGTTCGGGGGCGAGCAAACTCCCATGAAGCCCCAGCCCAAAGGCTAAGGGTATCAGGGGGACCAAGTCTTCCATTTAAGCTCGTATACCGGCATGGTGTCCAAAATTGTATGGGAAATCCTCTCCATTAACTGTATTGCAGCCATCCTCTTGAGCACCCGCTCCCATGCTACCGTGGGCGAACGCCAGAATAAGGCGATCGACCAGTGTACTGCACTAAAAAGAGTATGGGAGAGCTTTTGCTCTGGGGGGGTAGAGCCTGGGATATCGAGAGAAGGTTTTTAATTACCGGCTGGCCAGAGCAAGAAGGGTTGTGGAGAATGCCTTTGGTATTATGGCCAGCCGGTTCTGTCTGTTTTTGTCCTCAATAAACTTGGCAGAGTACAAACTGAACCATGTCATTCTCTGCTGCTGCATTTTACATAACTTTTTACGAAGACATTCAGGAACACATTACCTGCAACCAATTGGGCCTAAGGCCGGACAAACACCAGAACTCACAGGCCTGGATCCTGCCCATCCTGGCTCAGCCCCCCAAACAGCATGTGAGGTGCGTGACCAATATGTCACCTATTTTAATGGTAGGGGGCCATTCCAATACCAGATGAGCAATAAAGATTTCCTTTTGTTCAAATATAAATTGCCTGCTCAAATCTTTATGTTTTCTTCTTGTTTGCTTTTCTTTGTGGCTGTCTCCTAGTTCATGGATATGCAATTAGCGGACCTCCAGCTGTTGCAAAACTACAAGTCCATCATGTCTCTGGGTCTCATGCTTGTGGCTGTCAGAGTCTTGCTATGCTTCATGGGACTTGTAGTTCTGCAACAGCTGGATTTCCACTAATTGCATATTCCTGTCTTCGTGCATTTGTGTTGCAAAGTGGTTTTTCCCTTTAGTAAATAAGGCCCTTTGTCACTGAAAACACAAAATGACTTCCCAAACTGGTATTGAGTATTGAAAGAAGGAGACACACACACACACACACACATATCTTTTTTGGAAATTTTTAATAGTGCGCATTCCAACAAGTGCCCTTTTCATTTTTTATTTATTTATTTGTTTTTTTTTGGTAAACAATATAGATTTGTTTTGGTAAACAATATAGATTTTTTTTGTTGGTTTGGAAAAAAATGTTTTGTCTTATGTAAACAATATATATATTTTGAATTTTTTTTTAACTTTTAACTTTAATTGTAAACAAATAAATATATATATAAAACTTTTTTTTTTTTTAACAAGATATTTTTTTTTTTTTTTTTTTACATTTTGAATTTTTTGGGGTTTTATAAAGAGTGTGTGTGTGTATATATATATATATATATATATATATATATCTCATACAATTTTATAAAAATGTTGATATAAAAAGTTGAACTATTTACATAAAACAAGGGGAAAAGCCAAATTTTGAAGATGCACACCAAAAATTGGTAATGTCAACATGTGCCATCTCCCATCATGAGTGATCAATGGATGTGTTTGGTGGGTGCAATCCCTTCCTCTCACATACTAGAATGAGGAAGGGGTTGCAAACACAAAATGCGTACATTGAGATCCTCTGATGGCATATAGGACATGTTGACACACCGTGTGCATCTTTAAAATTTGGCCTCTAAAAATGATTAACAAATGTTAAAAACATTAAACGCTTTTTGCAAGGAAATGAAGAACATGATCTTGCATTTTAGAGAAAAGGGGCTTAGATTCTCCTAAAAACATCGATCATGTTCTTCATTTCCTGCTGCATAGTGTCCAGTTGCCTTTGCATGTTTAAAATCTGGTTCCGCATGGAATTGATTGTGCCATTCCAGGCCATGATCTGCCCAATAAGTCTCTGGGCACTGTCACTTGTAAATGATTCTGCGGCTTTCTGTCCTTCCACAACCAGATCATCACCTAAAAAAGGTGTAGAGTAGTGTTAAAATATGCAGCCATTAATTGTTTACCTTAAGCTGGGTTATCAGACTCTCACTTTGTGGGGTGCGTAGCTCCACCACCTCTTCTTCTACCTCCACGTCTGGCCCTGGGCTGGGCTGCTCCACGTCTGGCCCTGGGCTGGGCTGGTCCACGTCTGGCCCTGGGCTGGGCTGCTCCACGTCTGGCCCTGGGCTGGGCTGCTCCACATCTGGCGCTGGGCTGGGCTGCTCCACGTCTGGCGCTGGGCTGGGCTGCTCCACGTCTGGCGCTGGGCTGGGGCTAACTGCCCAATCAGACTGGTGAGGTCGGGGGGTCCTGGGCTACTCCGACTCATGTCTGAGTCTTTGTTCCCCTATGACAGTGATGGCGAACCTTGGCACCCCAGATGTTTTGGAACTACATTTCCCATAATGCTCATGCACTCTGCAGCATAGGTGAGCATCATGGGAAATGTAGTTCCATAACATCTGGGGTGCCAAGGTTCGCCATCACTGTCCTATGAGAATGAAACAAACAAACAAAAAAAGGGTATACTTTTAAGCACAGTAATATTTGAGTCCAGAAATCGGAATATGAAACATTGGTTCGAAGTGGTGTACAATTATTAGCTGGTTGTTACAAGATCCTAGTTGAATACATCATTTAAATTACCTTTTAGTTAGGCTGGGTTCACACTGCTGCGATGCGGGAAGGCTGCAAATCTACTGCGGGTTCCCGCATCGCATGCCTCCCAGAGGCAGTTCACCCTGCCCTATGTGAACTGCTGGGAGTGTCAGTGAAAAGTTATTAACGACACCTCCAAATTAGTTCGCATATTGCAGTGCAATGTGCAAACTCGGACAGGAATCAGATTGCATGGTGTGAACACCCATGTGATCCGATTCTGCTGTGGACTAAAAAAAGGGTCCTGTACAAGTTTGGGCCGGATGCCATGCAAATTCAGCCATACTGTATGTATGGCTGAAATCGCATCGCACAGAGATCACATGTGATTTGCACAGCAGTGCGGTGCGAATCACATCCGATCTCGTACATCGCAGCAGTGTGAACCTAGCCTTTAACCAAACTGCGATACTTTTACATCTTTTGGCCAAGTTTCACAGACGGACACACTCAAATCATCCCCTGGAGTCCCTGTGTGTGATTATCCAAAAAAATGTTCTATGATGTCCCAAACTACACTAAATGCTTCCCAGTGCAGATGTTGAACCAGCATTTTATTTATATATATATATATTTTACTACATTACACGGAATAAAGTTATGAAACAGTTGTAGCTATAAAGACATGTACACAAGGATTTATCATGAACAATAATAAAAATAATAACTAATTAAAATCTAACCCAATACCAGATAAATTTACACCATATACAAATTCACGCTATTTACGTCCACCTATACGAATGATCAACCACACGAATGATCAAATTCGCTGTATTTATGAACAACCTATACGAATGATTAGGTATGAACGTCAAGATAAGCGCAAAGTACTCGCTTTTTTTGAGCGCCTTTTTTATTCTCCTGTATTGATCCGCCTCCCTGGATTTTATATCGGACCAGCGTTTGCGGAGTTGATCTTTGGTTTTTCGGACACCAAATTTGTTCTCCAAAGTGCTCACAACTGTCGTCATGATTCTATCCTTTCGGATATTGGGTTTGGGATAGGGGCCATTTTTTCCCATCATAATCCTCCCTTCTCAATATATCCACCATCTCCACCATCTCTTCAAATGCCATGTTTGTGGCCTTAAACGTCTTCCTTGCTCCGGAAGCATGGGATTCAGGGCTTTCCTCCGCGTTGCTATCAGAAAATGCGTCCGCCATCTTTTTCTATTCACTCTCCCACAGCGGAACAAGGGGAAAAGGGGCGGGGAAATTCGATCACAAGGAACGTCAGGGGCAGGCGACGTGGGCGACGCAGGCGGAGCTTGACGCATGCGCAGTGTATAAAGTGCTCTCGTGAGGTTGTACGTGTGTGTACGAATGGAAGCGGCGAGCGATCTGAACGACGGTAAGATTTTATATCTCAATGGTTTTTACTGTTTAGAAATTTAGGCCTACATTAGGACAGTATATTATGGGACTTTACATTGGCCATGGTTATTTTATTTTAGTGTGTGTAGTGTGGGTTGGTGTAGTGTGTGTGTAGTGTGGGTGCAGTGTGGGTGCAGTGTGTGTGTAGTGTGGGTTGGTGTTTGTGTGTGGGTGCAGTGTGTGTGTAGTGTGGGTGGGTGGGTGTAGTGTGGGTGTAGTGTGGGTTGGTGTTTGTGTGTGGGTGCAGTGTGTGTGTAGTGTGGGTGGGTGGGTGAAGTGTATGTGGGTGGGTGTAGTATGGATTGGTGTTTGTGTGTGGGTGTAGTGTGGGTGGGTGGGTGTAGTGTGTGTGTAGTTTGGGTGGGTGTAGAGTGGGTTGGTGTTTGTGTGTGGGTGTAGTGTGTGGGTGTAGTGTGTGTGTGTAGTGTGGGTGGGTGGGTGTAGTAATCGTCTCACCTAGATTGTCACAATAATAATACTGTGAGTTTGGTCTGACATTAGTATTTGTGTTGTGTGTGTGTTTTTCAGAAAAAGATGCAAAAATATAAATTCTAACCCCTTTAAGGAGGAGGCATTCCTCTCAAAGTTCATCTCTATGAGATGCACAGAAACCTGTGGGAGGTCAAGCACCCATTATATTCAAACTGTCCTGCCCGGAAGAAAACACTGGGAACACTTTTGAAGTTTGTGCAAACCCGACTCCCCCAGGCAGACATTACATTTGTGGACGCCAAAATTCAGGTCCTGCGGAACATGTATAGGCGGGAGCACAACAAGATCATGTAGTCCCACACATCAGGAGCAGCAGCAGATGAGATATATGTACCTAAGCTGTGGTACTACAACAAACTGTGTTTTCTGGATGACCAGTCAGAAGCCAGGCAGTCACTTTCCACCCTTCACTCCACCCTTATCTCCACCCTTGCCTCCACCTCAGCTGAGCCATCCCAGGAAGATCCAGACCCTTCCATCCTGGAAGAAGTTGATGTGCCTAGCTGGAGCCAGGTATATTTTATTTTAGCAAATATTGATTGCTCGAATATTAATGATGTAAAGTTACATGTTTGAATTGCTTCCAAATCTATGATTTCATCACAAATTAGATTAGATATAGATATAAGTATACAGTAGTTTTCACAAATGTGGCTAAAATATTGGTGAACAGCTGGAAAAATGCTGGTGTCAAAATGATAGCCTTTTGGATTTCAAGACAAATCTATTTGCAAGTGAGAAATGGAAAATTGTCAGGAATTGATGAGGCAAAAATAATAAAATGTATTTTTTTTTTTTTTTTGTTTTTACACAGGATGAGCTCACCCAGGAAGAGGCCGGGACCAGTGGTATGGAGGAGGAGGCCAGGACCAGCCGCACGCAGGAGATAGCTGGGCCCAGCAGGAGTCTGACAGAAAGTCAGGTCCTTCCCCTCTGCATAGCCAGCAAAAGGCCCAGGAGGATAACACGAACGGAGGAGGAGTCATTGGCGCTAATCCATCAGGCGAGCCAACCCCCCAATCCAGAAGAGGCCTACGCAACCTATTTGGCCAGCAAGTTGCTGGAAATGGAAAAGGGACAACGCAACTTATGCGAGGCAATTCTCTTTGACACCATTCAGAGGGGTGTGAAGGGTGAACTAACATCAAGCACCCGACTCTAAAATGCAGACCCCACTGCTACTCCTCCTCCTCCTCCTACTACTACTACTACTACAAGTCCACCACCAGAGGCACAGCCTCCAGCGAAGCGTGGAGGGAAGGCTACAAGGAAGAGTCGGAAGTGACTGCCTGGCTTCAGTCTGGTCTGACAGAAGACGCAGGCTGTTGTAGTACCACAGCCTGGGCACATAGATGTCATCTGCTGCTGTTCATCTGCTGTGGGATTCCAGGACCATGTTGTGCTCCCTATTTTCTTGTTTACACAGGATCTGAATTTTGGTGGCCACTGACTTGATGTATGCCCTGGGGAACAAAAGGCTTCACAAACTCCAAAAGTGTCTCCAGTGTTGCCTCTCGCTTTATTTTGTTTAACCCAGACTAAAAATAAACATTACATTTTTTTCCAAATAATGTAATATGTGTTTTGATTCCAAAAACAGAGTTTGTTTGTGAGTAGGCAGGTACATGTCCAAAGACTATGGGGGTTATTTACAAAAGGCACATTCATTTTGCTATACAAGTGCTAACTACAATTTAAATTGCACTGCAAGGGCATTTGGAAGTGCAGTCACTGTAAATCTGAGGGTAACATTTGAAATGAGGGGAAGCTCTGCTGATTTTAACATCCAATCATGTGTAAGCTAAAATGCTGTTTTGGGGATCTATCTATCTATCTATCTATCTTGTTACATAGTCTGGTTTAAAAAAAGCCACAAGTCTATCTAGTTTAAACACCCCCCCCCCCAAAAAAAAACAAATCAAATAAAATTAAAAATAATAAATATTAGTTAAAAAAATATATAATAATAGATAGATTATAAAATTATATATAATATATATAATTATTCAAATAATAATCATAAGTATAATAATATTAGCAAAAAAAATAAGATAATATAATAAAAAGAAATAGATAGATAGAATTTTTTTATATATCTATCTATCGATTTGTAATATTAATCATAAGATGAGGATGAATAAAGGAATAAAGATGTTTGGGATAACGCTGTGTGAATATAAGCAGCAAAGCAACTTCATTCTTCTAGCATTATGAAGAAAAGAATGCGCTGTATTAAAAGATCACAAAATTAGCAGCATAACGAATGTGCTAGCTTCAATACGAACGCTAGTTTTACCAGACAGAGTGCTTCCGCCCTGTAAATGCTTTCTTAGTCCGCCGGACTAGCATACTCACGAACGTATTGTCCGCTGAAACCCAAGTCCGGCGGAAAGATTGGACTGCAAAACTACTTTCTTAGTCCGCCGGACTTTACGCTGGAAAAGTCAGCTGAAGCCCACACACGATCAGATTGTCCGGTAAAATGCGTTTCATCGGACTAAGTACGCCGGACAATTCGATCGTGTGTACGTGGCATAAGTAATACAGCAGTGTTATTTATCTTCTCCCTAAACCTGCTGATAATGAAGAAGCATTACACTGATAAGTTATCAATTATGCTCATTCTGTTGTTATCATGGCCGTGCAGTCACTGGCCATCGCCTGTATTGTTGTGCCCACACAGTCTCTAACCGTCTCCTGTATCATTGTCCACACAGTATCTGACCGTCTCCTGTATCATTGTCCACACAGTCTCTGACCGTCTCCTGTATCACTGTCCACACAGTCTCTGACCGTCTCCTGTATCATTGTCCGCACAGTCTCTGACCGTCTCCTGTATCATTGTCCGCACAGTCTCTGACCGTCTCCTGTATCATTGTCCGCACAGTCTCTGACCGTCTCCTGAATCTTTGTGGCATGAGTGGGGCCTCATGTCTAAGTTTTGCCTAAGGCCTCACAAAGTCTAGAGCCGCCCCTGGTCAGCAGCTGCACTTTTTGTAGCTGCTGACTTTTAATAAACACAAAAAGAACTGGAGCTATGCTTTTGGGCTTTTCTTAACTTTCGGAGAGTCATTACCCTCATACACTGTGGGGGTTGTTTACTAAAGGAAAATCCACTTTGCACTGCAAGTGCACTTAAAAGTACACTGAAAGTACACTTGGAAGTAAAGATGCTGTAGAACCAAGGGGGAAATGCAAGGGAAATAAAAAACAGCATTTTAGCTTGCTGTATGATTGATTGTATGATAAAATCAGCAGAGCTTCCACTCATTTTAGATCTACCCCTTAGATTTAGAGTGAGACCAATATATTTCGTGCAGGGTGGTGGTCAACATATAGCTGGTCAATCACATCCCAATGAAACAATGCTAGAAAAATGGCCTAGTGCGACAGGCGCAGCCGGTACCCCTGGGGATGTTTGAATGAGATAGACCAGTCCGTAAATGAAGTATAGCACCGTAATTTATTAGTGGTACATTACATACATATATAGTAAAAAAACTTTATTGTGGCAACATATGTAGATAAAAGGTTACTAGACACAACTTTAATTAAGTTAGCAATGGACTTGCGACATATGTAAGCTTTGAGAAAAATGCCGACATGTTTCGGATCATCCGTCCTTTTTCCTAGGCATATATTGTATCTCATATGTACATAGTCTAGAATATAAGTATAATCATATTAATACAGGTATATCTGAAACAATACTTGCATAGCTTGTATGCTAATCATAAATAATAATGGGAGACATGTTCCAAAAAATAGTAATAATGGTACATACCAGCCAAGACCTCTTACCAATAGTAACCAGCAGGGGGCGACAGTGTTAGAGTGATGGTGAAAAGAGCAAGTATGTGGTACCACAATATTTTAAATGTGCCTTGGTCGAGCAGGGGATGCTGCAATACAGAAAGTAAGGCTATTGAGCCAGAACGTCCATGGTTGCTGTGGCTACAAGGTCTCCACTGGAAAGCCAAATAATTAGCCTCCACAGTATAACATCAGCTGACCTTGAAGAAAGTTTTGCGTCTAAGTAATGAGAAGAACACATAGGACCAATGAGTATTGTAGAGTATAGGCTTAATAACCATTAAAAAAATTAAAAATAGTCTATATGTATGTCTCACCTCAGTCAGATGATGAAAGTAGTACACAGCGGCGTGCAGCAAACAGCGTGCTGCACGCCGTTTGTGTGAGCTTTATATAACCCATAAGGGTTATAATTCTCAGCTGTGGATAGGCGGCATTGAGCCGCCTCCACAGGTGAGGCTGATGGGGCCCGCTGGAGCGCCATTGGCTGCTTCACAGTCGGCCCAGGGAGAACTCTGATGGGACATCGCGGGGCGCGGCCCTGGCCAAAAATGGGCGGGATCCATGCTGGAGCACAAGCACACCGCGTCACCTGGGCACAACGACCGCACACATCCCATATACAATGGGAGCATGCAAGTCTCCCGTGCGCCGGTGTCTTGTCTAATAACGTCCTCCATTGGATAGTGTCCGCTGTGTACTGCGCATGCAGCGAGGCCGAGCCCGAAGCGTGGCGAGCGAAGCTCGCCCGCGAGGGGCCCTTTAATACTCACAACCCTATGTCTGCTTGGATGGTGGGGCTACCACCTCCACTCATGGCGCAGGCGCCGTTCAGCTTCGGAAATTTTCCGAAGCTTCGTCTGCTCCGTACTGCGCATGTGCAGTACGGGGCGGACGCTATATGATGGCCGGACACTATACGGCAGAACACCGGGTAGCACAGCGACCCCTAGTGGACATATAGTATGTAAAGGAACAAGGGAAAGACAATGTGATATAGGAAGTATGGCATATATATGGGGGTCAATGCGAGGTACGTCCCCTGGTGGGACATGGCAGAGGTGTGGGCTTGCATGTAGGTACAAATAACAACAAATAATAATAAATAAAATAGCCATATGTGATCTGAACAGTCAAAAATATACATAATAGACACATGGATATATGGACAATATCAACATGATATACATAATAACGTATAAGTAATACAGGCAGCATCAGCATGGTACGAGAAGAGAGTTAACATATAAATAAGTAAGGTATAGAGATACTGAAAATAATATTTGCTCACGTGCAGGTATTTCATAAGTCAAAAGGATGAGTCAGATGAGTTTCAGTGCACTTGCAGTGCAAAGTGAATTTGCAGGAATAGAAGGAACCAATTTCTGAATGAATTCGCTTAACTACAGTAGGAGTATTTTTATTTTTTTTAAAGGTGTTTATTTTCATTTTTAAACAACAAAAATACAACAAAACAAAACAGTACAGACTGTCCTTACATATATGTATAATGCAATCGTCAGCTTAAATTCAGACAGTGAATAAATGGACGATTTAAGCAGTCTGAGGAAAACATAAATACCCGAAAAACAGAGACTAACGCCATTCACACACACAGTCATTCAAACTCACAACACAAACGACCCTACAACAGCAGTATATTTCTAGAAACCCACAAGTAGTAGATTTTTAAACATTTAAAGGACTCTCTATCCATTTGTGTAGGCATATATCCAGTATTGATCACTCAATCACAGTAGCATAACACTCACTGAGAGAGCTGTGAAGAGAGGACATCCCCCCAGGAGACGTCTAGCCACGGTTACCATATTTTGGTGAACTTCTTAGGGCATGCCCTGCTTTTATATATCAATTTGAATTTGGGGAGGATCCCATGAACAATGTGGAAAAAAGCGCGGGCTGAAAGAAGGCCCTCTTCCTTCCAATGTAATGTAATGTTTTACGTGCATAAAATAACAATATACGTATCAAAGTCCTGGCATGAGTGCAAGAGACATGGTCATTCAAAAACCCAAAAGTCCAACCTCCGGGGTATGAGGTATCAGTAAATATAGTTTGTGATTGAAAAAAAAAACCACATCCTTCCAGAATGTTGCAAGTCCAGAGTAGGGATGGCCGAACGGTTCGCCTGGCGGTCGTTTTGCGGCGAATTTCGGCTGTTCGCCGTCCGCCCGATCGGCAGACTATTGCCGCCGTTTGCCCGGCGGACTTCCGTGTTTACTGTGTAAAAGAACTTTGACCTATGATGACACATCCATCATGGGGTACAGGGCAGCCAATTGAGACATTACAGCACATGGACACTTGGACATTCCCCCTAACTTATAAATAGACCCAATCCGGCGGCCATTTTACATTCTTTCTTCTGTCACTATAGGGAGAGGTTGCTATGTGGAGCAGGAAGAGATTGTAGTGACCCCAATCGCTAGCTATTTGGTCCACACAAGTTCTTTTCAGGACTGGTATAGGTGTTAGATGTAGTTCAGGATATAGGTTTGAGGCACTGCTGTGCTACTGATTGTTGCAGCAGCCTGTCTCTTGTCAGTGTAGAGAGAGGGACAGTACGCTGTGTGCTGCAGGGACAGTCAGTTTAATCATTAGCTGTTACTATTAGATCCACAAAAGTGCTATTCAAGTTATTGTTCTAGCAGCCTCTGTTTTGTCAGTTTAAATAGGGACAGGCAGGAAGCTGTGTGTGAGGCAGTGAGGGACAGTGAGTTTAATCAGTAGCTGTTACTATTAGGTCCACAAAGGTTCTTTTCAGGACTGGTATGGTAATAGGCTTGTACACGTATAATATTCTTTCTTCCAAATATAGAAAGAATATTATACTTGACTGCTGCCCTTCTGCTGCAGTAGTCCTTTATCAGTATAGGGACCGAGGTACAGTCTGCTAATCATTCACAACCTACTTGTTCCACAAAGGTCCTTATAAGGACTGGTAAGTTCTTGGGTGCTACAGTACATATGGTTGAGTGAGGTACAGTCTGCTATTCCTTAAGGACTGGTATAGGTCCACAATACATAGGGTTGAGGTGCACTACTGCTGAGTCTGACTGCTGCCCTATACTGCAGCAGTCCTTTATCAGTATAGGGACTGAGGTACAGTCTGCTAATCATTCACAACCTACTTGTTCCACAAAGGTCCTTATAAGGACTGGTAAGGTCTAGGGTGCTACAGTACATAGGGTTGAGTGAGGTACAGTCTGCTATTCCTTAAGGACTGGTATAGGTCCACAATACATAGGGTTGAGGTGCACTACTGCTGACTGCTGCCCTATACTGCAGCAGCCCTTTATAAGTATAGGGACTGAGAGTTTTGTAACAGGGTCATTTAAAAAATGACAGTCATAGGAAGAGGCAGGCCCTTCCACAGGGGTGGTAGGGCAGGAGCAACAGGCTTGAGCCAAAGTGGGAAGTTGCAGAAGGTGCGTTCAATTACTTTAAAGGACGCACCAGACTTGGTTGAGTGGCTCACTCAGCCTTACTCTTCTGCACCCTCCTCATCCTCTCGATCTGCACCCTCTTCTTCACTCTCTGCTATGTGCACCCCCAAAGACACTACCACCAAAAACACCACCACCACCACATACCTTCCGCTTGAGTCACAGGAATTATTTTCCGATCCATATCAAGACATTTCTGATGCGCAGCCACTCTTGGTATTGGATCAGGAAGAGGAGGTAGCAACAACCGCTACTCAGCAGTCTGACAACAGTACCCAGATCAGCCCAAGGAGGAGGTTGGTCCCCGGTGTTGCTGCCTACTCCGAGATCTCTACTTATAGCAGTGGGGAAGGTGACGTCGATGATGACGTGTCTAGTGATGTCACGTGGGTGCCCACAAGAGAGGAAGAGGAGGGGAGTTCAGAGGGAGATATGGACCAGCAGATAGGGAGGAGAAGCAGGAATAACTTACATTGCACAGGAGGGACAAAGCAGACTGCAAATGTATCAGGAGCGAGTCATGGACCATGTACGGTCACATCTGGCGCTCCCAGGACACCAGCACATGGCTCCGCAGTGTGGGCTTTTTTTAACGTGTCCGCTGCTGACAATAGCGTTGCCATCTGCAATATTTGCAGTCAACGCATTCGTCGCGGTAAGCCCAACACTCACCTAGGGACGACCGCCTTAAGAAGGCACATGAGCAGCCATCACCGAGCCCAGTGGGAGCAACGGAACACACAAAGCCACACTCCAGGCTCTCACCGTCCAGCCTCGTCTTCTACTTCTCCTTCTCCTCTCTCCTCACAATTGTCCTCCACTCCACCTTCCATCACTTCCATCAGGTTTTTCTGCAAAAAGGCAGGCTTCCGTGGGCCTAATGTTCGAGCGTAAAAAATTGATGACGCCGGATAACCCTCTTGCCCAATGGTTGACGGCTGGCTTGTCAGAACTGATAGCCCGCCAACTACTGCCATATAAACTGGTGGACTCGGAGGCCTTTCGAAAATTTGTGCCCATTGGAACACCACAATGGAAGGTCCCAGGAAGGAAGTATTTCTCAGAGAAGGGCATCCCAGAGCTATATGGCCATGTTCAGCGGCAAGTGAATGTATCTCTGGCACACAGTGTCAGTGCCAAGATACATCTGACCACAGACACGTGGACTAGCAAACACGGGCAGGGAAGGTATATCACTTTTACTGCCCACTGGGTGAACCTTCTGACGGCCGTCAAGCATGTAACCCGTGGCACCCATGTAGATTTGGTTTTACCGCCACGGATTGCATGTAGGCCTGGCTCTTCTTCTCCTCCTCCTCCTACTCCATCCTCCTCCCTCTCCTCCTCGGCTGACTCCTCCTTTTCCGCTGCTAGCGTCTCTTCCGCTGCACCGCCCAAGCTCCCCAGAACCTATTCAACATGCCAGGTGAGACAATGCCATGCCGTGCTGCGTCTGTTGTGCCTGGAAGCCAAGAGCCACACTGGCCCGGCACTCCTTTCAGCTTTGCGTTCACAGGCAGATCAGTGGCTAACACCGCTCAATTTGACAGTTGGTAAAGTGGTGTGTGACAACGGTGCCAATCTGCTTAGCGCATTGAAACAGGGCAAAATGACGCACGTGCCATGCATGGCACACGTCTTAAACTTGGTCGTGCAGCGATTCGTTGTCAAATACCCTGGGGTTCAGGACATCTTGCGGCAGGCAAAGAAAATCTCGGCCCATTTCAGAAGATCTTACACGGCCATGGCTCGCCTTGCTGACATTCAGCGCCGACACAATCTGCCGGTCAGACGTCTTATTTGCGATTGCCCGACGCGATGGAACTGAACCTTCTATATGCTTGATAGGCTGCTCCAGCAGAAACGTGCAGTTAACGTCTACCTGTATGAACTCTGCAGCAGAACAGGTTCTGGGGAGCTGGGTTTTTTTTCACCGCGCCAGTGGCTGCTCATGCGCGACGCATGCAGACTTCTGTGGCCATTTGAGGAGATCACCAAACTGGTCAGTCGCAGCCATGGCGCCATCAGTGACATGGTACCTTATGCCTTCTTTATGGAGCATGCATTGCGTCGTGTCATTGATCAAGCTGTGGAGGAGCAGGAGCGGGAAGATGAGGAGGTCGCAATGCTGGATGAATTCCCGGGGGGGCTACTCTATCTGAGACAAGTCAACAACAGGAGCCTGAAGAGGAGTCAGAGGAGGATGGTGCCGGGGCGGATGAGGAGGAGCAAGAAGAACATGCTTTAAACCTTTCTGGGATCCCTGTTGTTGTGCGTGGATGGGGAGAGGAGAATGAAGAGGACGACATTATCCTGGATGATGAGCAGGAGCCAGGCCACCACACCGTTTCCAGTTTAGTGCAAATGGGGGCCTTAATGCTCCAGTGTTTTAATAGGGACCCCCGTATAAAAAGCATAAGGGTCAAGGACCAGTACTGGGTGGCAACGTACTTAGACCCCCGGTACAAACACAAAATGGTGGAAATGTTACCGCTGTCACAGAGGGCTGTCAGAATGGAGCACTTCCAGGCCTTGCTTCGAGAAATGCTGCATTCTGGCGCTGGCAGAGGAGCAATTCCCACTCCCAGAGAAGGAGTTGCGGGTACCAATCCAACAGCGCCTGCAAGAAGAGGCCGGTTTGAAGATGTGTTGGTGACTTCTGATATGAGGTCATTCTTTCAGCCAACCCATCGACAGGTGTCACCCGGATCCAGCATCAGGGAATGCCTAGACCGTCAGGTGTCCGACTACATCGGGTTAACGGCCGATGTGGACGCTCTGAGGAGTGATGAACCCCTGGACTACTGGGTGGGCAGGCTTTACCTCTGGCCAGAGCTTGCCCAATTTGCAAATCGAACTGTTGGCTTGCCCCCTGTCCAGTGTCCTGTCCGAAAGGACGTTCAGCACAGCAGGGGGGATCGTGACCGATAAGCGTACTTGCCTAGCTCACGACAGTGTTAACTACCTCACATTTCTAAAAATGAACGAGGCATGGATCTCGGAGGAATTCAACACATGTGATCAGTAGACCCTGTATATGTCTATAAACAATTTTTTTAATCGAGCACACAGACCTTCTTTCTTAATTTGGCTCACTTCCTTGTCCAAAAAAAGCACACCGTACTATATGACCGTACCCTCCTGTTTGAAAAGGTTGAGCGGTGTCATATTTCTACTGGGGCTGCTTATTATGAGGGGCTCCCACCATCCCTGTGCTGTGCTGACTTCCTCCTGGGGCTGCTTATTATGAGGGGCTCCCACCATCCCTGTGCTGTGCTGACTTCCTCCTGGGGCTGTACCTCTGCTGTGCATATTATGAGGGGCTCCCACCATCCCTTTGCTATGTTTATTATGAGGGGCTCCCACCATCCCTGTGCTGTGCTGACTTCCTCCTGGGGCTGCTTATTCTGAGGGGCTCCCACCATCCCTGTGCTATGCTGACATCCTCCTGGGCTGCTTATTATGAGGAGCTCCCACCATCCCTGTGCTGTGCAGACTTCCTCCTGGGGCTGTACCTCTGCTGTGCATATTATGAGGGGCTCCCACCATTCCTGTGCTATGCTCATTATGAGGGGCTCCCACCATCCCTGTGCTGTGCTGACTTCCTCCTGGGGCTGCTTATTATGAGGGGCTCCCACCATCCCTGTGCTGTGCTGACTTCCTCCTGGGGCTGTACCTCTGCTGTGCATATTATGAGGGGCTCCCACCATCCCTGTGCTATGTTTATTATGAGGGGCTCCCACCATCCCTGTGCTGTGCTGACTTCCTCCTGGGGCTGCTTATTCTGAGGGGCTCCCACCATCCCTGTGCTATGCTGACATCCTCCTGGGCTGCTTATTATGAGGAGCTCCCACCATCCCTGTGCTGTGCTGACTTCCTCCTGGGGCTGTACCTCTGCTGTGCATATTATGAGGGGCTCCCACCATCCCTGTGCTATGCTTATTATGAGGGGCTCCCACCATCCCTGTGCTATGCTTATTATGAGGGGCTCCCACCATCCCTGTGCTATGCTGACTTCCTCCTGAGGCTGCTTACGGTGCAGGTGTCAGTGCTCTCTATCACGGTGCTGGTATCAGACCACTCTATCACGGTGCAGGTGTCATTGCTGTATGTCACGCTGCTGATGTCAGTGCTCTCTATCACGGTGCTGCTGTCAGTGCTGTATATCACGGTGCTGGTGTCAGTGCTTTATGTCACGCTGCTGATGTCAGTGTTCTCTATCACGGTGCTGCTGTCAGTGCTGTATATCACGGTGCAGGTGTCATTGCTGTATGTCATGCTGCTGATGTCAGTGCTCTCTATCATGGTGCTGCTGTCAGTGCTGTATATCACGGTGCTGGTGTTAGTGCTTTATGTCACGCTGCTGATGTCAGTGCTCTCTATCACGGTGCTGGTGTCAGATTACTCTATCACGGTGCAGGTGTCATTGCTGTATGTCACGCTGCTGATGCCGGTGCTCTCTATCACGGTGCTGCTGTCAGCGCTGTATATCACGGTGCTGGTGTTAGTGCTTTATGTCACGCTGCTGATGTCAGTGCTCTCTATCACGGTGCTGGTGTCAGATCACTCTATCATGGTGCAGGTGTCATTGCTGTATGTCATGCTGCTGATGTCAGTGCTCTCTATCACGGTGCTGGTGTCAGATGACTCTATCACGGTGCAGGTGTCATTGCTGTATGTCACGCTGCTGATGTCAGTGCTCTCTATCACGGTGCTGCTGTCAGTGCTGTATATCACGGTGCTGGTGTCAGTGCTTTATGTCACGCTGCTGATGTCAGTGCTCTCTATCACGGTGCTGGTGTCAAATCACTCTATCACGGTGCAGGTGTCAATGCTGTATGTCACGCTGCTGATGTCAGTGCTCTCTATCACGGTGCTGCTGTCAGGGCTGTATATCACGGTGCTGGTGTTAACGTTACGGTTCGCGAACTATCGGCCGTGTTTGCGGTCTGCATTCGCAAAACGTCCCGTCGGAAGTTCATCCATCACTAGTCCAGAGCATGTCCAAAGCATATGAAAGTAATAGGCAGCAATTATGTTACATCTAGCTCATGCAATATCTCTGCCCAGACCCATCTTAACCAACCTAACTGGTGTATAGTGTAAATGATGTATAAACTTAAACTGTATCAGGAGATCAGTCGTGCTAATGATATTCTGAAAATGTATTTCCGTTGCCACTTCCCAATCCTCTTCAGAAAGCTCTGGCATAAATAACTGCCATTTACGTTCAGAATTCTGGAAGGGATCCGCTCCGATCCCCTGAAGGCATCCATAAAAGGTTGTCACTAGTTTGTTAATTTCTGGGAATGACAGGAGGTCCTCAATAGAAGATTCCATGAGCTCTATGGTCGATGACCCAAATTGTGCCCTATCGCAATAACAGATATTTGAAGATGAATTTGTTTTCAAGACCATATTCAAGTCTAAGTGTTTCAAAAGATAGTAGGGTATTCTCCTCAATTATATGAAAAAGGTGTGTAATGCCAAAAAGGCCCCACCACATCAAGTCCGGGTGGCCAAAGAGCTCAGGAATATTTGGATTCAGCCACAGGGGAGCCTGTGGCGAGATATCCGGTGAGTACAGTGCCAGCGGTTTACCCCCCTCCCTCCAAGCCATAAAGCAAACCTCAACAGGGGAGAATCTGGAGCCTCCAGACCTCCTTGATCTATGCAATTCATCCCCCAATGAAGTAGGAGGTTCAAATAAGGTCAAAAGGAAGGCAGTGCAAATAGACATGTGCAGACTGAAATATTTTGTTTCGGAATTTCGTTTTCGTCTGAAAAATAAATTTATTTAGTTACACCCCCGAAATTCGTTTTTATTTATTTTGTTTCGTTAAAAAATGCATTCGTCCGAAAATTCCGAAATAATTAAGGTCAAATCTGTCATTGAAGGCTTATGGTGTCTGTCAAATGTTCTAAGAAGATTAGATGGAAGAGCTTGTAGGCGGAAGATTCAACGGAGCAGCTAAACTGTTCGACGCTGCAATCGTACGTTTCCGATCAAATTTTCGGCCTACAATCTATAGTAGAATTCTAATGTTGATTGACACTAGTAATAATTATCTGTGGATGCAGAGAAAGCATTTGATAGGGTAGACTGGACATTCCTGAGAGCCAAGCTACAGTATATAGGATTAAAAAGTGGAATGCAGAACTGGATTACAAGAACAATTTGGGCTAACCCCGATATTGAGTGGGCATTCCAATAAAAAGAAATGAACATAAACTGGCCGCATATGCGGATGATTTGTTATTTTTCATAACCTTCCCAGTGATATCTTTACTTTCTCTATTATCAGAGTTACGCACATATGGGGAGATTTCCAATTTTAAAGTTAATTACAGTAAATTGGAAGCGATGGGTGTGGAAATGAATACCGAATCGAAATCCCAGCTTGTGGAACATTTTGCTTTTAGATGGACAGATTTCCACATATGCTACTTAGGAACTAAAATACCAAATAAGTTGAACAGATTGTTCGAACTGAATTTTGCTCCACTGATACGACACATCAAATTCGATTTCCAACAGTGAGATAAAATGGTCTTTACGTGGTTTGGGAAAATTAACATTATTAAAATGAATGTAATGCCGAGATTGCTTTATCTGTTTCAGACCTTACCTATAAAGCTCTCAGCAGGATTTCTGAAGGACTTGAGATCAAGATTTACTAAGTTCATATGGGCGGGCAAAAAAGCGAGAATACGCAGAGATATTCTGACACTACCAAAGGAGAGAGGAGGGGTGGGATTCCCCCACCCGGTGGGTTACTATAAAGCATCACATTTAGCACGGGTGGTGGATTGGTGTGTACTCCAAAAGGAAAAGCCATGGATACATATGGAGCAAGCAACAATTGCGATACCCCTGGAGGGATTAGCATGGCTCTCAGATGCAGAAATACCACAGGTGGTATGGAGAGACCCTACGGTGGGTCCTACACTCCAGACTATTAAAAAGTTATTTAAGAAAACTAAGATGTTGGTAAATCCAAGCCCCGTGATACCAATCTTGGACATCCCGAGCTTTGAGCCAGGCCTTACAGACCAAGGTTTTAGGGATCTAAAGAGAAAGGGAATCAGCAGGATTATAAATTTTTCAATTAACAACCATGTGATGAGAGAGAGGGAGAGATTGAACGAGAATTCTCGGGTAATCTGGACCCATTCGGGCGAATACAGCTCAATGCTTTCCTTTGATCAAGTAGGCAGCGAGTGCCGGTGGTTAGGACACCATCTGGTTTTGAACAGATATGTTTAAAAGGTGAACCACTGAAACACTCACTTTCATTCATGTATGCGTTGTTGACTGAGCAAGAAGCCTCACAAGAACTGGCATTCTTACGAGCATGGGAAAGGGACCTTGGAGTTACCTTCTCAGAGACACAGAAAAAATGGGATTTTTATATACAGCTTACCTGTAAAATCCTTTTCTTGAGAGTACATCACGGGACACAGGAGCTCATTACATAGTGGGTTATATAGGCACCTCTGGTGATTGGACACTGGTTAACCCCAATTAAGGAGAATTCCTCCCCTATATAACCCCTCCCATATGGGAGGCACCTCAGTTTTGTAGCAAAGCAATAAGAAACCACGTAAAACCCAAGAGGGACGGGAGCCCTGTGTCCCGTGATGTACTCTCAAGAAAAGGATTTTACAGGTAAGCTGTATATAAAAATCCCATTTTCTTGATCATACATCACGGGACACAGGAGCTCATTACATAGTGGGATGTCCCAAAACAATGCTCAGATTGAGGGGAGGGAGACACAGATCATAATTATAGACCGCCAGGGACCGGAGGACCTAAACTGCAGCCTGCAGTACACTGCACCCAAAGGCAATATCCTCTTGCCCTCTGACATCCACCTGATAGAATCTGGTGAATGTGTGGACTGATGACCAAGTTGCAACCTTACAGATCTGAGCCAGGGAGGCCTGGTGATGCACTGCCCAAGAAGCACTTACAGCCCTAGTAGAGTGCGCTTTCACTTGAAAAGGAGGGATTTTCCCTTTAACACTATAGGCTTGAGAAATAACCTGTCTAATCCACCTTGAGAGAGTGGATTTTGACGCCGCCTGGCCCTTCCTAGGGCCTTCCGGCAAAATAAATAAGCAGTTTTCCTTATCTGAGCAGTTGCCCGAAGATAGATACTGATTGCCCTTACCACATCCAAAGTGTGCAAAGATTCTTCTTCTGCGGACTGTGGGTCTGGAAAAAAGGATGATAGGATTACATCTTGATTCAAATGGAATCCTGAAACCACCTTAGGCAGAAAGGACCTGTTGGGACGCATTACCACCCGGTCCTTATGAATAATTAGAAACGGCTCTTTACTGGAGAGAGCTGCTAGTTCTGACACTCTTCTAGCCGTGGATATGGCTACCAAGAAAAACATTTTTTTAGTCAGGAGAACTAATGAAGCCAGATGCAAAGGTTCAAATGGTTGCCCCTGCAAAGCAGAGAGAACCAAATTCAGATCCCATGGGCATACCGGAGGTTTGACTGGCGGTCTTATCCGCATGGCCCCCTGGATGAAAGCCCGTACCAGGGAATGCGATGCAAGTGGCTTCTGAAAAAAGACTGACAAGGCCGAAATCTGCACCTTGATAGTGCTTATGGCCAAATTCATTTCTAGGCCTGACTGGAGAAAGGCCAAGATCCTGCTAATGACATACTTTCTAGGATGCCATTCCCTGAGTTCACACCAGGAAACATACACCCTCCAGATTTTGTAATAAATAAGCCTGGAGGCCGGCTTTCTGGCATTGACCAGAGTAGAAAGGACTGGCCCCGAAAGGCCACGTTCTCTCAGAATGTGTGTCTCAGCAGCCAAATCGTCAAATTCAGACTGTGTAAAGCAGGATGGTAAATTGGACCCTGTGAGAGCAGATCTGTCCGGAGAGGGAGGATCCATGGCCTGCCTACTGTCGCCTGGGCCAAGCCGGGGCTACCAAAAGGACCGATTTTGTCTCCCTCTTGACCCTTCCCAGGAACCGCGACAGAAGCGGGCACGGGGGGAAGGCATAAATCAGATTGTACTGATCCCAGGGAACTGTCAGAGCATCTGACCCCTGAGCTAGTACATCTCTTGTCCTTGACACAAAATTGTCCAGTTTCCTGTTGAATCTGGACGCAAACAGATCTACGTCTGGAGTACCCCACCTGTGACATATGTTCCGAAACACGTCGGGTGCAGAGCCCATTCTCCTGGGCACAACTGCTGGCGGCTCAGAAAATCCGCCTGCCAATTTTCCACTCCTGGAATGAAGACTGCAGAAAGACACGGAACATGCTTTTCTGCCCAGACAAGTATGCGATTCACCTCTTTTTGTGCAACCAAACTCCTGGTACCACCTTGGTGATTGATATAGGCCACTGCTGTGGCATTGTCGGACTGAACCCGAACAGGGAGACCTCGTAGTCTGTAAGACCACTTTATGAGAGCCATATTAACTGCCCTTATCTCCAAGACATTTATGGGCAATAGCTTCTCGATCGCAGACCATTTCCCCTGCGAGCACGTCTCCTCCAACACGGCTCCCCAGCCTGTCAGGCTGGCATCTGTCGTAATAATCTTCCATGGAAGAGGAAGAAAGGTTTTGCCTTTCAGCAAATTCTTGGTTTGTAACCAGCAGACGAGACTCCTGCGTGTCCCTGGGGATAGACGCATAGGAAGATCCAAGGATTGGGGCTTCCTGTTCCAAGCCGCAAGGATGCATCTCTGCAGAGGCCTTTAGTGGAACTGGGCGAATGGGACGGCCTCGAAGGAGGCGACCATTTTCCCTAACAGTCTCATGCACAATCGAATGGGGGAAGATCTCCTGCCCAGAATTAGGCGCACCAGATCCCCAATGGCCAAGGCTTATGGCCTTGGAAGAAACACCTGGTGGCAGGCTGTAGGGACAACTTTTCTAGGTTTATAATCCAACCTAGGCGTTCCAGGTGTTCTAGCGTTTTGGTAACGCTGTGGTTCAGGAACTCTACTGTTTTCTCCATGAGAAGCAAATCGTCTAGATAAGCCATGACGGCTATACCCTGAGCTCTTAGGTTTGCCAAGAGAGGGTCCAGAATCTTTGTGAAGACTCGAGGGGCCGTAGCAAACCTGAACGGCAAGGCCACAAATTGAAAATGGCGCCGCTCTACCACAAACCTTAGATATTTTTGGTGTGCGGGAAAAATTGGCACATGGAAATATGCATCCTTGATGTCTATTGATGCCATAAACTCTCCCCCTTGCAGGGAGGAGACCACAGTGCGAATTGACTGCATTCGGAAGGACCAAATGCGTAAGAACCGGTTCAGATCCTTCAGATCCAGGATAGGTCTGACACTTCCATTTGGCTTCGGAACGGTGAAGAGATTCGAGTAAAACCCTGAACCCTGTTCTTTTGGGTCCACTTCTACTATCACCCCCTGGGATAGTAAGTGATCTAAGGCCAGAAATAGCGTTTTTTACTTTACTGGATCCCTGCGGATCCTTGACCTTAGAAAGCGAGAAGGTGGAATCTCCTGAAACTCTAGCCTGTAGCCCAGAGATACCGAAGAGATCACCCACTTGTCCTGGATCTCTTTCCACCAGGCTCCTGCAAACTGCAGGAGCCTTCCCCCCACGCGGCCGAGCTGGAGCGCCCCTTCACAAGGAAGCTTTTGGGCTCTGCTTGGCAGGCTTTCGCCCCCAAGTCTTTTTCTGCCCCTAGGCCCGGCCCTGAGCCTTTCCTGTAGAAAAGGGTTGAGAAGGCCGTCGCCACTGCTTAGAGCTTGATGCTCCGGGAGAGAGAGCACGCCTAAATGATGGACGTTTGCTCCTTTTGACTGGAAGGAGAGTAGATTTACCCCCTGAAATTTTTTGGACGAATTTGTCTAATTCTTCTCCAAACAAACGTTCCCCTTTAAACGGGAACCCAATCAAATGCTTCTTGCATGACAGCTCAGCTGCCCAATTCTTTAGCCATAGGGCCCTTTGCATGTGTACCAACAGGAGAGACAAACAAGATGCTTGTTTGACAGAATCCAAAGTTGCATCAATCATGAAACACAGAATTTGAGGTATTTCTGCATAATTTTCTACTTCCTCACTGGGAAGGAGGCCAAGCAACTGCTTAACCTGTTCCACGATGGAACTGACACAACACCACAGCTGCGACTGTAGGTTGCACTACAGCACCATTCATGGAAAGGGAGGCTTTTAATAAGGTTTCCAGCTTCTTATCAGTTGGATCTTTAAATACCTGAGAATTATCCAACGGACAAGTCAGGTTTTTATTCACGCAAGAAACAGCCGCATCGACGGATGGGACCCCCCACTTCTTGGTGAAACTTTCCTCCAGAGGATAATGCATAGAAAACCTTTTAGGAGGAGCAAACAGTTTATCGGGATGTCCCCAATCCTCATACATCAATTTATCCATTAAGGGATGAATTGGAAAGGAAAAAGCAGTCTGTGGGACTTCCCTGACTCCCAGGGAAGAAACAGAGGAAGTAGCGACTTCAGCAGCAGGCATTTTGAATGTGGTACGCACCAATTCAGTATAATACTGCACCTGTTTTCTGAGCGCCTGGGAGGAGGGGACTCTCTCCTCTTCCTCTGATTCATCCGACTGCTCAAGATCCCTGTCCCAAGATAGGGATCTCTCCTCATTGTCAGAAGAATCATCTGAGAGAGGAATCTCAGCAGAGGGAGGGGATCTACCCCTTTTCCTGCTATCTTTCAGGGAAGCAGAAATTAAATTCATTATTCTCCCTTCAAAACCCTCCAATGTAGCCCTAAGGGAGTCCTCAGTGACATATACCGGGGCTGAGACATTAGGAGAGGCTGCAAAACCTGACAGGGGCACTGACTCATCCTGAGAGGCTGGCTCCAGTCTTGCAGGGGGGGATGGTAACTTACAGGCATTTTTACAACCCCTGGACCTAGGCGGTGATTTACCAGTGTCCTTGTTACCTCCCCCTGAGACCCTCTTACGAGGAGACATAGTCCTAAGCTACAAAGCAGAGGTACTAGTACAAAGTGCAATCACTGTTGTGCTTAAAGTCTCACAATAAATATATATGCTTAAACTGCACAACCTGATGCTGAGTAGGTGTCCAAGGTTTGCCTGGATACAATCCCTTGGGATGCTTACTGCCCACAGCTCCTATGTCTCCACTTACAGCCCCCTGACGCTCTGGGCTTTTTAAAACTGCCGCCTGGCGCCTGCGCAGTACAGCGCCGTGCACACTGATGTGCACGGCTCACAACAACACTCCCCCCTCCTCCATTTAGCCTGGGAGCGCGCCTGGCGCGCGTGAGTGCACGAGGACCGCGGAATCCAGGGGGGAAAGGGAAACTCCATCGGAGCTGCGTGGGACCCCCAGACTACGTGGGACCCCTGTGTTACCTCTATTGTGGCAGGGATTGCAGTGGAGACGTGAGACAGCTGGAGAACCAGGCTTCACTGAGCGTGTGTACTGAAAAGGCATGTAAGTATGCATCAGGCTGCTCTTACTCCCTCTAGTGGTGGAAACCAGGTAAAACATACAACTACTCAAAATGAAGAAATCCATCATATAATTATATATAGGAATAACTTCCCTTACCTGTCCTCGCCGCAGGAATTGCTGAAAACAGGCAGATTCCAGCCTTCACCCATCACGGCGGGCAGAGTTGTGCCAACCTTCATGTTTTTTTGGGGTTCTTTCTCAGAAGAACCTCCTACCTGGACCATGTTAAAGACTCTGCCAGAAACTTTTGTGCGCTCTGTGTAAACAGTACACCAAGTCTGGTTTTCCCAGAGCCCAGTCTTCCAATGGAGAGAACTTACAGGCCAAACCTCGTTTCTTCAGATGACGAGGCCCGGGTACCATATCATCTTGGGAGTCAAATATTGGCCCGAGATATGGATCCGGTTTGTTGTAGCCCTTAGGCCCCCGCAGGGACCTGCACAGAACTTTCTTCATAGCACCCACATGTTTTACGTGACCAACCACCATAGACACTGGTGAAAAAACTGAGGTGCCTCCCATATGGGAGGGGTTATATAGGGGAGGAATTCTCCTTAATTGGGGTTAACCAGTGTCCAATCACCAGAGGTGCCTATATAACCCACTATGTAATGAGCTCCTGTGTCCCGTGATGTATGATCAAGAAATACGATTTTCATGCTCATGCACAAGGCGTCAATAGCAATCAGAAACCAAGAAGGGGGTATAAAATCTTGACTAGGGGGTATAGAACCCCGGAAGTATTGCACGGGATATATCCACAAGTATCAAATTTGTGTTGGCGCTGTCAGGGTGCAGAGGGCACTATGCTACATATATTTTGGGAATGTCCTGGACTGAAAGAATTTTGGAAGATGGTCTCTGAAATAGTGAAAGAATTGACAGACGTGTCTGTTGGAGAAAACCCGGCAGCTTTGTTATTACATGACATTCCATTATCTATTGAAAGATATAAAAATTCCCCTTTAAGGCACCTGCTTACAGCAGCAAAAGCGTGTATTCCAGCTCTCTGGAAAAGTACGGTGGATCCAACTAAATCACAATGGATGAGTAGGATAATGGAGATTGAACAAATGGAGAATTTGACTATGATGTTGAGAGAGCAAGAAGATAAGTGTCAGGAAGTGTGGAATCCCTATATCATATATAGGGAACATAATCCCTAGGTAAGGCTGTGTCACTGATGCATGCACTGTCACTGCTCACCATCCTCGTGGCCCCCCTCCTGAACCATACAGGCCACATGCCCTCAACATTGGGAGGATGCTTTGGGGTCCCCCCAAAGCACTGTGTCCCCATGTTGATGAGGACAAGGGCCTCACCTCCACAACCCTGGCCGGTGGTTGTAGGGGTCTGTGGGCAGGGGGTTTATCAGAATCTGGAAGCCCCCTTTAACAAGGGGACCCCCAGATCCCGCCCCCTGTTTGCAATGGTAAAGGGGTACAAATGTACCCCTACCATTTCACAAAGAAAGTGTAAAAAATAGTTAAAAAAGACACACACACCGTTGCAAAAGTCCTTTATTAAAAATAAAAATAAATAAAAAAAAGATTCCAGCGGTGGTAATCCACTCTTGCTATCCAGCAACGGATGATCATCTCTCTGGAAACCTGCTTTACATAAGAGGGGGGGCGGGGTCACTCGCATGTCATTGGAGAAGTCGGGCTTTCCCCTTGCATCAGAGGGGGGCGGGGTCAGGTGATCGGTGGCCCCGCCCTCCTCATATAAGAAATGTCAGGCTGTCGGGATCTCCGCAGTGTCTCCGCCGATGGAGACAGAGGATGGATGTGCTGTGCTGGATGGATCACCCATTGCCGGATCAGATCAGCCATCGCTGGCCCCCGGAGAGATGATCACTCGTCGCTGGATAGCAAGAGTGGATTACCACCGCTGGAATTTTTATTTTTATTTTTAATAAAGGACTTTTGCAACGGTGTGTGTATCTTTTTAAACTATTTTTTACATTTTCTTTGTGAAATGGTAGGGGTACTTTTGTACCCCCTTACCATTTCAAACGGGGGGGGGGGCAGGATCTGGGGTCCCTTTGTTAAATGGGGCTTCCAGATTCTGATAAGCCCCCTGCCCGCAGACCCCCACAACCACCGGCCAGGGTTGTGGGGATGAGGCCCTTGTCCTCATCAACATGCGGACATGGTGCTTTGGGGGAACCCCAAGGCATCCTCCCAATGTTGAGGGCATGTGGCCTGGTACGATTCAGGAGGGGGGTGCTCTCTCGCCCCCTCTCTTTTCCTGCGGCCTGCCAGGTTGCGTGCTCGGATAAAGGGCCTGGTATGGATGTTTAGGGGGACCCCACGTCAATTTTTTTTTTAATTTGACGCGGGGTTCCCCTTAATATCCATACCAGACCTGAAGGGCCTGGTAATTGAATTTGGGGGAACCCCACACTTTTTTTTTATCAATGACTTTCAATGACTGTTCTCTGTATTCAGAGGAGCCGACAATTCATTATAGCCATGAGTGATTTTAAATGACTTTTCTTCCTGCAGAAATGAAACTTTGTGCAGGGACAGTTCTAAGCACGGGAAACATGCGCCCTTTTACAGGCATACTATACACACCCCCAGGTACAAAATATAAAGGAATATTACACTTTTATTGTTTCACTTTAAGCCAGGGGTCCCAAACAGGCGGCCCTCCAGCTGTTTTAAAACTACAAGTCCCATGAGGCCTTGCGAGGCTGATAGCCACAAGCATGACTCCCACAGGCAAAGGCATGATGGGACTTGTAGTTTTGCAACAGCTGGAGGGCCGCCAGTTTGAGACCCCTGCTTAAAGCATTATTAAAATCACTGCTCCCCAAAAGTTTTTAAGTTTTGCATTGATACATGTCCCCTGGGGCAAGATCCAGGTCCCCAAACACTTTTTATGACAATAACTTGCACATAAGCCTTTAAAATTAGCACTTTAGATTTCTCCCATAGACTTGTACAGGGTGTTCCGCGGCTTTTCGAATTTGCCGCGAACACCCCAAATTGTTCGCTGTTCGGTGAACAGGCAATGTTTGAGTCGAACATGAGTTCGACTCGAACTCGAAGCTCATCCCTACCGAAGAGGGAGCACTCGAATGACGAGTGCGGGCCTCCTCCAGAACTTTTTGGAGAGCCTCCTGTGTCACCCACCCGGCGGACCTGTAGCACTTAATTCTGGAGATGTAGAAAGATGTAGCAGCAAAGTTTGTATTGTGGAACCAGTAATTGGCCATGTCGGTCGGAATGACCTCAGAGATCTCTGGCGTGGAGATCCAGAGAGGACTGAGTCTCCAGTTCCGGAAAGCTGGTCTGTGGCCCACAGTCAAACCCACCTGTATCATAGAGTGATCAGACACTGTCTGGGGCAGATATGCTATGTACCAAGCTTGGGGTAAAAAATCCTTGGTGGTCAGGGCATAGTCAATTCTGGAAAGGGCTGCATAGGACCTAGACTGGCAGGAGTACACTCTGGCACTGGGATATTTCCAGTGCCATAGATCCACATATCCATAAGTATTGCACCACACACCAAACAACTTGGATTCAGATTGTAAAGGTTTCAGCCTGTCTAAATCAGGTTGCAAGACCGAGTTAAAATCCCCAAAGATAAGCATAGGACAATTAGGCAATGTGGCCAAATGGACACTGAGATCAGAGAAAACTGCAGCCGTGACCGGGAGAGGGAGATAAACCGTGACCAGAATGAGGGATGTTCCTTGTAGACATGTGCAAAAGGAAAAAAATTGTTTAGTTTCGTTTCGTTTTAATTCATTAATTCATTAATTTCGTTTAGTTATATTCGTTAACTTCCTTAAATTCGTTTTCGGATTTCGTTTAGTTTTCTACCGAATTCGAAAAATCGGCCACATTCGAAAATATTTCAACCAAATTCGAAAATATTTCTACCAGATTCAAAATGATTTCAACATGATTCTACATTATTTCAACCGCATTCAAAATGATTTCAACATGATTCGACATTATTTCAACCACATTCGAAAATATTTTGTGACCCGACTTTAGGGCCATGTATCTCGGGGTCACTTGGAGCTAGAAACTCCAAATTTGGATATGTTGTAGTGCTAGTATTATTGTGTTTTCATACCAAATTATATGAATCGGGTCGCAAAATCGGGTCGCAAAATGTCATTCTCTGCTCTAATAACTAATAACATTTTGCGACCCGATTTTGGGGCCACATATCTCGGGGTCACTTATAGCTAGAAACCCCAAATTTGGTATGCAAACACAATAATACTAGCACTACAACATATCCAAATTTGAAGTATCTAGCACCAAGTAACCCCGAGATACATGGCCCTAAAGTCGGGTCACAAAATATTTTCGAATGCGGTTGAAATAATTTCGAATCATGTTGAATTCATTCGAATTCATACGTTATATTTCTTTCGTATTCGTTGTAATTTGTTATTTTTTTATTCGGACATTCGGATGCATCCGAATGTCCGAAAGATGCAAAATTCGATTCGTTACGAAACGAATTGCACAAGCCTAGTTCCTTGCACTGATACATGCAAGATGACATACTGCCCCTTAGGATCTAGGATAACTTGGTGACATATTATTTATTTGAAAAAATGCTTAAAGAAGCATGTATAAAAGCATGGTAGTAATCTATACAAAACATTTGTACAAAACAAAACAATGAACACATAATATATTCTCTAAAAGTTCAAACATGAGTACAAATTCCTCCATAAGCCTGACATGTTTCAGGATGGTGTCCCGTCTTCTGAGCTATTTTTAGGAGAGAAAATGAGTATCTTCTGAAAAACAGGTAGAAATAGGCTTAACATAAACACTTTTTTTCAGGAAAAATTACCATTACAGTATCTGAAAATGTTCAATATACATACCAGCATTGAAATATAAGTAGAATGCGTAATTATACACAGAAAATCTATTTTCTTAAAAGGTTAAATAAATTTCTACTGCCAATTGTTCACCAAAAGATGATGGACTCCGTCCGAGCTCAGAGAAGCCCACACAAAGGTCCCAGAACAGGACAACCGCAACACTGCAGCCACAGTGGGACCCTAGGGGATAATTAAATGACTTATTATACTTGGCTTGGTGACTTAAATTTGCACATCAAACCCCCCCCCCCCCCTCCATCATGCCCCTTTCATATACCGGAGCTAGATGCTCTGCATTCCCTTTCGTATATTAAGAAATACTTGTAAATAAAGGACTTCCCATGTCATTACAGTTAATTACAAAGACGCTGAGTAGGTTATTTATGAGTCCTTTATTTACAAAAGCATCTGATGATGCTTTTGGAAGTGAAAGGCGTCGGGACCGTATGCTGATCCTCGTATTAGCGCTGATTTGTTCTTTGAAGAGCTTTTTATCTATTTGGAGTATGTAAGTGCAATTATTATATTACCTTTTAATAAAATATTCCATACGGAATTACACTATGTGCCCCTTTTTCCTTCTTCCACATCTTCCTGGCTGGGTTCATTCTTCCATGCATCTCTAATTTACCATATTCAAGGTCTATGAGAGTGATTGCTTGGAGGTTACATCCATACTGAAAACCTGGATCTTTGGGATCATATTAAGCCTGTTTGACTCACCAGGTGTATACCTAGGTGGATCCACGCTTTCTGGTAAGCCGCTAGTGCTTTTGGTGGTGGATTCTTCTAGATACACATCTCTATTGGGATATTCACTTAATTACTTATTTTCTGCATTATTCACATTTTGTTGGATGTCACATATTTGGACTTTTTATTATTGTTGAAACTTTTTTGAATTTCTAGTCCCTTTCTAGGGTTAATATTGGACCTTATATTACTACCATATATGTCACTATATATGTTTGTTTATTTTCAGTTATTTGCATATATATTCACTTCACGTTTGAAGCTGATTTTTTTTTTAGCTCTGCACTTTGTTTCACAAATACACTTACAAATCCATTTACACCTTTTGTGATGGCTGCTAATATTTGGACAGCGCGGTATATATATTTGATTTGTCTTGTTGTCTCAGTAACCCGGCCACGTAATTTGTGCATGTCCTGCCGCATAATAGTTAAGTCAATCTTAAGCTTATCCACCTTCTCCATAAGGTCCGCATGGTTTACCTTAATAATGGCGAGGAATTCTGCCAGGGTGGGTTCCTTACCGACATCTGTGACCGCTGAGCCCAGGGTTTCTTGCAGGGGCACAGTTGCAGGGTCTGGAATCTCGGGGGGGTGGGTTACACATCCTGGCCATCTCCAAAGAGATGGGGAGTGGAGGCTGGTGAGGGGCTGGGCCCATGGATGGCGTGACAGTGGCCATCTTAGCAGGAGTGAGTGGTGATGCTCATCTTTACCGGGGGTTGTTTCTTCCCTCACCGCTTTTCCATCCACCAAAATGCCCCCTGGAGATGCAGGAGACACCCTGGGAGGGATTAGGCAAAGAGAGGATTGACTTCTGGCAAAGGTTGATCAGGGTGGAGCAGGATTGCATAGGGAAAAACTGGAGCTACACAGGAACACATCCGTTCAAATCCTGAGCTAGGCCATGCCCCCTACAGTAGGAGTATTTAATGAAGAATTATTAAATATTCAAGAAGGTATCTTAGACTTATCATCCAAGTTTTTAAGCATTAAAGATAAAGAGGCATGGTGTGAGACCTTTATAAGTGAATCAAAGACACAGGAAGTGAGTTTAGGAATTGATTATCCAAAAGGTAATAACCAATTCTAGAATATGTATTATGTAATGATGAAAAATAAGAAAAATCTTTGGGGTTGGGATGTTGAGTCTGCCACACACCAAACAACTAGGCTTTATGTAGAAACTTCTTGTTCAAAAATTTTTATTTTATGTTAAAATAAATTACATGTACAGAATATAAGACAAATTATGTTATACCAGAAATAAAAAGTAGACATATTGAAGTACGGATGATACAGAGCAAAGAAGAATTTCAAGATATTCTCGTGGGAATGACAATAAATGGCCTTATATATTTTAGAATTTGAAAACATTCTTATAGCTGAGTTTTAAACATTTTAATCCCAAGAAAATATATATATGTCTAAAATAAAATATATGATTTTAAAGTTTTAACCATAACTTCTAAAGTATGTTTATAGTAAGTATTATATAGTAAGGGAAGAACATAAAAGGTATATAGGAGGGGAAGGGGAGGGAATAATTCTCCGGAGGAGAATCTAATGTTGTAATTCATTTTAGCATGGATGAAAGATTGATTCATTCTATGTGTGGTTTCTGCAATATTCACCACATCTGTTTTCCACGCATTGGCTATAGTCTGCTTTGTGGCTATCAGGAGTGTAAGAACTAATTTTAATTGTTTCTGATTCAGAAAGGCTGGTTTTAAATTAAGGAGAGCTATAATTGGGTCTGGAAAAATTGGACGATCAAAACATTTTGTAATTATCAGAAAGATCTTTTTCCAAAATGATTGTACAATTGAGCAATGCCACCAGGTATGTATATAGGTACCTTTTTCTGGACAGCCACGAAAGCAGAGGCCAGTGTTGTCTGTTGAGAATTTGGCGATTCTCGCAGGAACCAAATACCAGCGTGTGAGAACTTTATATGATGATTCAGACGCCAATATATTTATAGAGGAAGATTTTGTGAAAGACCATATGTTGGACCAAGACCTAGAATCGATCGTACAATCCAAATCTTTTTCCCACTTGGCCACATATTTAGGTATAACAGTATTAGAATTAGATATCAGTTGTGTATACAATGATGTAATAAGACCTTTAGCATGTGGTTCCTTAAGACAAAATCTTTCAAATTGAGAAATATTATGTAAGTTTACATTTAAATTGAGAAGAGGAGTATAAAAATCTTTGATTTGGAGATATCTGAATATTTCTGTTTGTGGAAGCTTATATAATTCACATAGATCTGTAAAAGATTTTATTGATGTAGTTGAAGTTAAATTATATAGACAAGTGATACCAGCCTTAGACCAAGCTTTAAAGGTTTTGGGATATTTCCAGGCTGGGTAAAAAGTCGGATTCTTGTGGAAAGATAATAGCGGATTTTGTGGAGATTGCATTGAATTTCTATACCTATCCCATATAGATAGAGAGTGCTTAGAAATGGGGTTATTTATAGACTTACGATCCGCAGGTTGTAACCATAATATATTGTTTATAGGAAGAGGATCACAGTCTACAGCTTCAATGAGGACCCATAAAGGAATCTCTGTAGAAGTGTGATATTTTGTTAATTGAGATAATTGAGCTGCCTTATAATATATGTTAAAGTCTGGGAATCCCAAACCACCCAAAGCTTTGGGGAGAACAAGTGTTTTTTTGTGAAGTCTGGGTTTTATTTTCCCCCAAGTAAATTTTGTTACTTTTTGTTGAATCAGCCTAAGAAAATATGCAGGAATATGAATCGGGAGAGTTCTGAATAAATATAAAAATTTCGGAAGAACAGACATTTTTATGATATTGATTTTAAATTTTGTAAAGATTGTTTATCTTTTTCGACAAGTGAAATGTTTAATGCTGAAGATTTTTGAATATTGACCTTAAGGCCCGAAATAAATGAGAATTCTTGTAGTACAACCATAAGATTTGGGGCCGATACATGTGGAGAAGATAGAAAAAGGAGAATATCGTCTGCGAATAAACAGAGCTTATGATGAAAGCCACCCATTTCAATACCTGTTATAGTGGGTTCCATCCTAATTCTTTGTGCTAAAGGTTCAATGAGTAAAGCAAATAATAATGGCGAAAGTGGACATCCTTGACGAGTCCCCCTCAGTATATTAAACTCGTCCGATTTGTACCCTGCATATCTGATATAAGCTTTGGGATCTTGATACAAACTAGAGATCCATCGTAAAAAATGAGGGCCGAATCCCCATTTGGAAAGGGTATAGTTCATATATGACCAAGATACTGTGTCAAAAGCTTTCATAATATCTAAAGAAAGAAAACAAGTGGGAATACGTCTTTTTTTAGTGGCATGTGACAGGAGTGTTGCACGTCTAATATTATCTCCTGCTTGACGTAATGGAATGAAGCCCACTTGATCAGGTTGTATTAGATTGCCTATAATAGTATTTAATCTGTCAAAAAATTTTATGTCCAAATCTAATAACGAAATAGGGCGATAATAAGACCATATTGAATCATCTGTGTGAGGTTTAGGGAGCATACAGATAATTGCAGTTAGGGTTTCTCTTCTAAAAGAATGACCTTCCAAAAGGGAATTAAAAGTGTTTGTCAAGACTGGAGATAGGGTGTCTACAAACGTTTTGTAATACAGCGCAGAAAAACCATCAGGACCTGGCCTTTTATTTAGTTTCAGATTTTTGATAACTTCAGATACCTCTATAATTGACACTTGTTCCTCCATCATTTCCATTTGTGTTTTAGATAGTGTCGGTAGAGATATATGAGAGAAAAAATCATTTGCTCTAGAAGGGTCCAACTCATTATTAGAAGAGTATACATTTTTTAATTGTGTTTTGAATTTTTGTAATATTTTTAAAGGATTATTTGTGTATACCCCCCTAGAGATTTTCAGACGTATCGGTTTTGTTGGGTTCTGCCAGGATTTTAATGCCCTGGCTAATAGTGTGTGAGGTTTATTCGCATTAATATAGAAATTGTGTTGTGATCTCTTGATGGTTTTATCCGCTGCTTCAGTAAGGAATAGATCAAATTCCAATTTAGCTTTGTCAAGATTTATTTTAGATAAAGAAGAAGGGTTATTTTGGAATGCTGTGTGACATTTATTGAAATTTGTTTCTAAAGTCTGACAAAGGATTTTTCGCTCTCTGTTGAATATATTTGCTTGCTGTAGACATATGCCACGGAGAACAGGTTTGTGTGCTTCCCATAATGTAGTCGGAGAGACGTCAGGTGTGGAGTTATATTTTATATAATCTTTGAGTGCAATTTCAATATTATTTTTATGAGCTGGATTTTTGAGTAGGAAATCTCTTAATATCCATGTTGGATCTTTTTTTTTGGAATTATAGAGGCAACAGTAATGTAGCCTGCACTATGATCGGACCATGGGATGGGAATAATTTTTGTAGATATTATTTCTGGAATTAGCCCTATGGACATAAATATATGGTCTATCCTAGAGAATGAGCGATGAGGGAACGAGTAATGTGTGTATTGTCTCTTGGTTGGATTCAATTCTCTCCAAGTATCTACTAGGTTATGTTTTGTAATTTAGTTTTAGTTTAGTTTTGATAAGAGTTGTTTGTCTGCTGTATGTGACTGTGGGATTGGTGATTTATCCAAAAATGGGAATATGGTCTGATTAGAATCTCCACATAGAATTGTAGTACCTATTTTGTGGTGTTCTATAGTTTGAAATAAATGAGAAAGAAAAGAAATAGGATTTTTGTTAGGAGCGTAGTATGATGTAATGGTGATAGCGGTATCAAGTAGGTGTCCTTTAAGAATCAAGTAACGACCTTCTGGATCCTTGATTTCCTTCATTAGTGAAAATGGTGTATTGCGATGGAAAGCTATAAGCACGCCTCGTTTTTTAGAGGAGGCCGAAGCTGTGTATACTTGGGGGTAGTCTTTACTGAAAAATTTGGGAGTGGATTGTGACGCAAAATGAGTCTCTTGGAGGCAAACTATATGTGCTTTCTTGGATGAAAATGTGCGGAAGGCTTTAGTGCGTTTGTGTGGAACGTTTAGTCCCTGAGTATTTAATGATATGATGTTTAATGGGGCCATGGAGTTGGGAAAAGTAAATATGTGTTGGTGTTTATGTTAGAATGTGTGTCATATAAGAAATTATTTGTCTCCAGAGTAAAGGGGTGGAGGGAAAGGAGATAATGACTGAAAAAGAAAATACAATTAATATACAATATTGAAATATATCTTAACATATCTATGTTCTTAATGTGTCCGTTGGGAGGAGAAAATCTCTCCCTCCAAGGGTACATGAGCCACTGTCAACTGCCCGGTGTACACCGAGCTGCTGAGGGTAGCAAGAGAGGGTGCAAGGAACTTCCCTGCAGGACACCAAGAGCCAATCATATAATTTCATTTTTCAAGCAAAAAATAAAAATGTAAGATTAAGGCAACCTCAGAGACAAAGAAGAGAAGAGAGAGAAAAAAAAGTTATAATAAGGTGCCTAAATTATTAGGAACATTTCTTAAATAAGATTATGATAAAAATATTGATTGGAAGTCAGAGAAACTCGGCAGTAGCCATTCTGTTGAAAAGGCAAGATAGTAGCCTCAGTACAAGTGTTTATCAGTCCATAGTGTCAGCCAGATCTGGAGGTGGAGATTGTATGCAACTTCTTTTCTGTGGATTGTAGTCTTCTTCTCTTCTGGAAGCAGAGGAGGGATTATCAGCAAATGAGGATGATTTTTGTCGAGTGTCCGCAGCATCTCTTGATGTGTTTATCATCCCTCGTTTCTGTAAAGTAGTTTGCAGGTCCTTAGCTGTTCGGCACATATATTTGCGACTTTGGAATGTAAAACGCACTGAGAAAGGAAAGCCCCATTGGTAGATTATGTCATTTCGCTGTAATATTTGCAGTAGTGGTTTCAGGGTTCTTCTTTTGTTGACTGTAATCTGTGAGAGGTCTGTGAATAATTGATATTTATGACCCTGGAAAATTAGGGGATCTTTATTTCTAGCTGTATTTAGCAGTAGTTCCTTAGTGCGGTAGAAATGCAATTTTGCGATAATGTCACGGGGGGGACCATCTATTTTCTTTGGTGCTAGGGCTCTATGAACTCGGTCCATTTCAAGACGCTCTAGTGGGATAGCTGGTTGTAATTCTTGAAAAAGTGCAGTAATAGCACCGTTTAAATCAGTCACAGATTCAGGTATTCCTCTAATACGTATATTGGAGCGTCTTGCACGATTTTCGAAATCCTCCAATTTGGATTGTAATATGTCATTTTCCTCTTTAAGAAAATCTATTTTTGAGGCAATGTTAGATGTATAATTTTCCAGATCGTCTGCTCTAATTTCCAGTGCTGATGTACGCTGATCAAGTATTCTAATTTCTTTGGTAAGGTTTGTGGTGATGATATCTGCAGTGGTTTTTAGTGATTTTTGAAGCAGATTTTCTATTTGTTTCAGCGTTACAGGAGGGGATAAGTCTTTTTGTGTGGAACGTTCTAAATTCTCCAGAACTGACATATTTTTCTCAGGTATTTGGTTAGAGAGACTATGTGCTTTTAATGAGAGAACATCTTTATGTAAAACAGCAGAAGGGGCTGTCTGTTTGTTCTCCTCACTGTGTCTCCCCTCAGAGGGGGAGGGTTTCAGTGCCATACTGCTGTATGTGTGAGGCGGCGCTTTCTTGTTAATTTTCTGCCTCATGAGTCTCCTCTGACCCCCCTGAATGTCACCAATGTAAGGTAGGGATATTTATCTACTGTTTGGTATGATATATATGCGGAGGGTCAAGTTACCTCCGCCGTTATATGTCTCCGTTGTCCTGCTGAGAATGGAGCTCTAAGCCAGCATTACCTCTCGGCTCGGCTCCGCCTTCTCCCATCCCTATGTAGAAACTTCTTAAGTGAAGATATTTTGAGATGTGGAAGATGTATCCATCTGAGGATCTGAATAAAGATTAAAGTCTCCCGCAACAATCAGTTTCCCATCTTTGAAAATGTAAAGTTTTTTTTTTAGTATGTAATTGAATATTTATTCGGGAAATATATATTTACATGCTTGCATTCCACATTGAACATTGACCAAGGTCCCTGAAATAGAAAATGCCCCTCAGAGTCAGGTATTGAGCTATCCATCCCTATGGCTATGCCTTTTTCCTCTTAGAAATGTATCACTATAGTACCATGTGGGGAGATATTTTGAGGTAAATTGAATGTGTGGACCATGGGGGTCATTTACTATAGCGCAGCGGCGCTAATTAGCGCTAATTGCTGCGAATTAGCACTAATCGGCGATAATTAGCGATAATTGATGCTAAAACGGTATTCACTATAGCGCTGGTGAGAAAATACTCCCAAAATCAAATTTACTATACTTCACTGTAACCAAATAGCGCCCAAACCCTTACTCTACTAAAACCTGGAGAATTGCACATGGAAATATTCTTTAGAACATCATATAATTGCCTAAATAGTACTGAAATATGCAGTATATTATTTAAAGATAATCTGCTTTTAAATTGTGTGAAAAAAGTGATTTCTACACTGAAATATCTTTAAAAGTCTGAGAAGAGATAAATTCCCCGTTTTTGTACAACTATATGTCAACACAACTGAGCATGCTTAGACCTGCAAGTAGCTCTCATTTTAGCTCCAGTGTCTGTTTTACAAGGCGCTATAGTAAATACGAAAATGAGTGTGTGAGTTAAAGAGCATTTTTGGAAGTGAAAATCTGCGCTACTATAGTCCAATGCAAGTTTTAGCCATTGATTCTAATGGTATAATTGTAACTTTCACAAATAAATACTTTAAGGGCCGGTTCACACAGCAGGCGAGGCGAGGCGACTCCGACTTGCCTCGCCGCGACCTGCCGCGGCCTCAGCGGCGACTTGCAAATGACTTCTGTATAGAAGTCAATGCAAGTCGCCCCGAGGTCGCCCAAAAGTAGTACAGGAACCTTTTTTCTGAGTCGGAGCGACTCGAGTCGCTCCTCTCAGAACGGTTCCATTGTACAGAACGGGGGCGACTTGCGAGAGCGAGGCGAGGCGAGTTGTGTCGCCTCGCATCGCCCGCTGTGTGAACCGGCTCTTAATGTTGAGATGAAATGTATCTTTCTCTAAAATAAATGTTCCTTTGCAACATTGTTGCTTCTACTTAAAATATTTTATTTTTAAGAATGCTAGAATGTGGAATGTTTTGATGTTTTGTTAAAATATATTTCCTGGTGCCTCCATGGCAGTATACCAGTCATAACTACGCCCTGGAGTCCTCTCCTCAGGATAGTTACTAGCTTATAAAAAGGAAACCCATATCCCCCCCAGCAGTCTCCTTTTTTTCCTCATACCTGATGGATAGTTTTGTATGTGGTCTTACCTCTGCCTGGTGCAGCTTCCGTCTGGGTTCCGGTGTTCTGCCTAATGGAGTCCGGCCATCCATATGTGTCCGCTCCGTACTGCGCATGCGCAGTACGGAGCAGACGAAGCTTCGGAAAATCTCCGAAGCTGAACGGCGCCTGCGCCGTGAGTGGAGGAGGTAGCCGCACTATCCAAGCGGACATAGGGTTTAGAATTTTAGAGGGCCCCTCGCGGGCGAGCTTCGCTCGCCACGCTTCGGGCTCGGCCTCGCTGCGCTCGGCTCTTTTTTATTCTAACTCTATGTCCACTTGGATAGTGGGGTTAGAACCTGGACTCACGGCGCAGGCGCCGTTCGTCCTCGGCAATTTTCGGAATCTGTGCTCCTGTGTACTGCGCATGCGCAGTACGCAGGGGACAGCGTCTGATGGAGGACCCTATTTGACAAGACACCGGCCTCTCCCAGACGCAGTCCCCTGTCTTGGGTTGCTAACAGCACTGAAAAGAGGGGAGCCCCTTCTGAGGGTCTTTTTGGGCAGCAGCAGCAACAGCTTCCTAAATTGGGGCTTCAGTTCTGCAGAAAGGCTATGCTGGTCTTTGAAGACAGGTAGTAGCTCTTTCTGAGTCTATTTTCCTTTGCTTCCCTTTTCTCCTCCCCCCCTCTCCATTTAAGCTCAAACAAGCTAAAAGGTGGCAGGCTCTGATAAAATTGTCCTGCCTGGGAGTGCTCCTGCAATTCTACCATTTCAACTTAGTAAGTGGTCTATTCCTTACGTTACTCAGGGATGTATGTGGGTAAGTGTGTATATGTATGTATGTGTGTGTATATGTATGTATATATATATGTATATATATATGTGTATGTTTAATTTATTTAATTTAATTGAATGATTAAACCTTTGTGTAGTTTGTATACTTTGGTATGCGGTAAGGATTAGTCAATATGTTTATATATATATATCTATATCTATCTATAAAATTCTAGGGAATATCGGGTCTTGGGGGAATATTTCCTTTTTTCGCTTGCAGTTAGTTAAAAAAAAAAAAAAAATTATATATATATATATATATATATATATATATATATATATATATATATATCATCTGTAATAAAGAAAAATAATGTATATATAAAAAAAAAAAAATCGTAGAATTAGATAATGACAATTTTTTTTTTTAGAGACTTTTTTTATTTCTTTCCTGTCCATTCTTTTAACTTCTATTTCAGTCGTCTTTTCCGCCCTTACTTGCCTTCACAATTATGAGCCAGCCGCCGTTTGTCCAAGACCCTCGCTTTCTTAGGTAAGGGCACATACATACTTTATATAAAAAAAAAAAAGAAAGGAATTAGACTAAAAGAGTGCCTTGTGCTGTTACTCTAGTTTCAGCCCTATACACCAGAACACGTCTAATCAGACTTCTGGCCAACCAAAGTTGACGCTCCCATCCAAGTTTAAGACAGCCATTCGTCTAGCTCCCATCATCAGTCTAAAAAGTCATCCTCCAAAAGGCAGCGGTCGAGCAGCCCATCCAGACTAGAGATCAATGAGTGTAGGGTACGTCTTTACCAGATAAACATATCTGCCAAAATTGCTTGCAGGGTTATGCGACTCAGGGGACCGAAGTTGAGCAGGTCACAGACCTTATTAAAAGAGTAGTCAAAGACTCCTTAACTGAACTAATGCAGGCAAACCCCTCTCCGCAGGGTTCCTCTGGCAGCCAGGTTCAGTCTCCTGAGTTATCCGCTCCTGGCCTGTCTTTTGCAGCCCCTGCAGGTGCTACATCAAGCCCACCTACCCTAGCTGGAGACAAAAGTGACTCGGAGGACTCCATAGATGAATCGGATCCATCTGGATTCCATTTTTCGCTAGTGCAACCAATTATATTGGCGGTTAAACAAGCCATCGGTTGGGAAGAAGCAGTAGAGCCTCCAAAAAAAGCAAAGACTTTCTTTCCTTTCCTAAAGAAAAAACAAATTTTTTTCCCCTTCCTGGAGGAATTGAAAGATCTAGTGCAGGGTGAATGGAAAAAAACGTTTTTCCTTGAATAGGCTACAGAAGTTATATACTCTGGCGGATTTGGATGCGGCTTTCCTGGACACTCCTCTGGTTGTTGACACGGCAGTAGTGCGGCTAGCAAAGAATATTACCCTTCCTATGGAAGATTCAGCTTCCTTTAAGGACCCATTGGATGGACGAATAGATGCGGATCTACAGAAGGCCTACCAGTTGGCCGGCGGAGCCTGCAGACCAGCAATGGCCCTGGCTTCAGTCTCCAATGCGGTCAAAGTGTGGACGGAGAATATCGAGGAGGCTATTTGAGAAGGTGTCCCCAAAGATGATATTTTTAAAGCTTTGGATGAGCTTAAAATATCGGCAGATTTTATTGGAGAGGCTGCAATAGACACCATGAGATAGTCAGCCAGGGCAATGTTATATGCTGTCATGACCAAAAGAGCATTGTGGCTAAAGCCTTGGACGATGGATGCGGCATCCAAACAAAATTGGTGCAAAATCCCGTTTGATGGGAAGGCCCTCTTCAGAGAGAGGCTGGAAAAGGCAATCTCGAGAGTGACTGGAGGAAAATCATGGGTTGCTTCCCCAGGATAGAAGGGTTAGGCGTTCTCGAGTGGTGTCGTCTAAATATCAGTGGTCTAGAAATAGAAATTCCAGCAACTTCCGGCAAAGTAGGGGCTCCAAAAGGACTTGGAGAAGCACTCAGGCTACTTTATTGAAAACAAATAAGCAAATAAGTCTCCCCAGCACCCAGGAGGGTGCAAAGTCCTTTTGACAAGAGGCCACCCCCACCAGTAGGGGCCAGATTGAAGGAGTTCGCAGAAGCCTGGCTGCACAGATGCAGGGACCCGTGGGTGGTATCTACGGTCAGGTTCGGACATTTTTGGATGTTCCAAGAACAGCCTCCACAAGACTCATTCATTCAAACAAAGATTCCAACTTCACCTCAAAAGGCAGAAGCCCTGCAAAGTTACCTTAAACTCCTGCTGGCGCAACAAGCGGTGATACCTCTCCCTCCCTCCGAAAGATTCACAGGGTTCTACTCTCCTCTCTTTCTTACCCCCAAAAGGGTGGAGAGGGGAGGCCGGTAGTGGATCTGAAAAGGTTAAATCGATTTTATTCAGTTGGAATCCTTCAAGATGGAATCATTACAGAAGATCATACAGGCTGTTCAACCAGGAGACTGGATGATCTCGGTGGATTTGCAAGATGCGTATTTCCATGTGACCATGCTGCCAGCCTTCCAAAGGTTTTTGAGGGTGGCAGTAGGATCAACTCGCGTTCAATTTCAGTGCCTTCCTTTTGGTCTGTGCACATCGCCAAGAATATTCTCGAAGGTGTTGATTGCAGTTCTAGCACCCCTCAGAGAGAAGGGACTTCCAATTGTTAGCACACAGGCAAATTACTCTGTCCAATCTGAAAGAGTTCGGGTGGCTAATAAACACAGGGAAGAGTGTCCTGATCCCGACGCAAGCAATGGTTTATCTAGGTGCCCTCTTCGACACCAAGGCAGGCACAGTGCGCCTTCCCCCCCAGAAAGTGACAGCGATCACTCAGAAAATGTGCCACGTAAGAACGCTATCTCACCTGTCGGTGTCAAATTGCCTAAGTCTGATAGGGACCATGTCAGCTTGTTGTCAGGAACCATGAAACAGACAGAGACAGAAGTACAATAAAATCACACTTGTTTATTAATAAAAATAAAAAGGTAAACAGGAAAAAGCGTAGTCAAGCAAGCCAGAGTCCAGTAGCCAGATCGGGTAGTCATCGGGAACAGCTGGTAACTGCGGAGAGAGAAGAGAGCTGGCAATTAGCCAACAGCTGAGCGGCCTGCCCAGAGGAGGAAGGGCTAAGCCAGCCCTGACAGTACCCTATGGAACTCGCAGAGGAGGACAGGGGCATGTACGTCAGAGGATGAAACCCAGGAGCTTTCCTCCGGACCGTACCCCTTCCAATGCACCAGGTACTGTAAGCACCCACTGCGCGTACGGGAGTCAACAATGGATTGTACCTCATGGTTCTCAACCTGAATAGGGTGAGGACGTGGCACGAGGTGGTAAATCGGTTACAGACTAACGGTTTCAATAAGGAGACATGAAACACATTTGAGATGCACATACTAGGAGGAAGTTCCAACGCGTAAGCTACTGGGTTAATCCTGCGAAGGATACGGAAAGGCCCAATAAACCGAGGTACAAACTTCAGTGAGGGAACACGAAGCCGGAGGTTGTGAGATGACAGCCAGACCCTATCCTCAACCTGGTAGGAAGGCGCTGGCAGGCGTCTGTGGTCAGCATGGAGTCTGTACCTATCATTAACATGACGCAAAGCCTCCTTGACTTGTACCCAAGTGGAATGAAGGCCACGGAGATGCTCCTCTAACACAGGAATACTCTGCGGAACAAACGAGTCAGGCAACATGGAAGGTTGGAAACCATAATTCGCCATAAATGGAGACAATCGGGAGGCAGAATTCAAGGCACTGTTGTGAGCAAACTCTGCCCAAGGTAATAGGTTAGACCAGTTGTTATGATGATCAGAAATATAGCAACATAGGAATTGCTCCAAGGACTGATTGGCTCGTTCTGCGGCCCCATTAGACTGCGGGTGATACACAGAAGAGAACGCAAGCTGGATTCCCAACTGTGCACAAAAGGCTCGCCAGAACCGGGAGACAAACAGACTTCCCCTGTCCGAGACAATCACCTTGGGTAGCCCATGTAAGCGAAAGATCTCCCGAGCAAAAATGGAAGCCAGTTGCTTAGAGGTGGGCAACTTCTTAAGTGGAATACAATGACACATCTTTGAGAACCGGTCAACCACCATAAGGATAACAGTGTTGCGGGAGTTGGGCAATTCCACAATGAAATCCATAGACAGCTAAGTCCAGGGCCTCTCTCCATTGGGTATGGGTTGTAAGAGGCCCACTGGAAGGTGTCGTGGAGTCTTACTCTGAGCACACACGGGACAGGCAGCTACGAAAGCAGTAACATCAGCCCATAGACTAGGCCACCATAATTGTTGGGAGATGGCCCAAATGAATTGATTCTTCCCAGGATGGCCAGCTGCCTTGGGAGAATGATAAGTCTGGAGCACTGCAGTACGGAGACTCTCTGGGACAAAGCAGTGGTCACAGGGTTTATCAGGAGGAGCATGGACCTGAGCAGCAAGAATTTTGTCACCCAAAGGAGAAGTAAGACTGGTGCGAACCGTAGCTAAGATATGATCAGGAGGAATCATAGGAACCGGAACCGACTCCGACTTGGAAGTGGAGGAAAATTGTCTTGACAAGGCATCAGCCCTTACATTCTTAGTACCGGGTAAGAATGAGACAATGTAATTAAAGCTCGACAAGAAAAGAGCCCATCGCGCCCTTCTGGGAGAGACTCGCTTAGCCTCAGACAAGAATGTAAGATTCTTATGGTCATTAAAAATAAGTACGGGCACAGTGGTACCTTCAAGGAGATGTCTCCACTCTTTCAGGGCTAAAATGATTGCCAACAGCTCTCTGTCACCAATCTCATAATTGCACTCAGCAGGTGACAATTTCTTGGAAAAGTAGTCACGCGGATGCATAGCGCTCTCAGAGTTAGGATGCTGAGACAGAAGGGCGCCAACTCTAGTCTCAGAAGCATCAACTTCTAGGATAAAAGGCAACGTATGATTAGGATGTGCCAACACAGGAGCAGAAACAAAGGCAGCCTTGAGAGTCTCAAAGGCCTTAATGGACTCCGGAGACCAACTCTGTGGGTTACCGTCCTTTCTGATCATATCAGTCAGAGGCTTGACCAGAGATGAGAAGTTACGAATAAACTTCCGATAGTAGTTGGCAAAGCCCAGGAAACACTGCAGAGGACGTAAACCAATGGGTTGAGGCCACTGTAGGACTGCCGAAACTTTCTCTGGGTCCATTGAAAAACCAGCATATAACCTGTTCACGATGGAACTCGCACTTCTCCAGTTTACAATAGAGATTGTTCTCTCTTAGTTTCTGAAGTACATGACAGACATCTGTGTGGTGGCTCTCCGGGGACTTGGAAAATATGAGGATATCATTGAGATAAACCACCACACATAACTACAACAAATCTCGGAGGACATCGTTAATAAATTCCTGGAAAACTGCCGGGGCGTTACAAAGGCCAAAAGGCATTACCAGGTATTCATAATGGCCTGTTCTGGTATTAAATGCAGTCTTCCACTCGTCGCCCTCCTTAATGCGCACAAGATTGTATGCTCCTCAGGTCAAGCTTCGTTAAAAACATTTGCTCCCTTGAGGCGGTCAGATAACTCCGCAATCAATGGAATGGCATTCTTAACCATGACACGATTGTGACCCCTATAATCTATACAAGGTCTCAGTTCACCGCTCTTCTTTTTCACAAAGAAGAAACCAGCACCAGCAGGAGACGAGGATTTGTGGATGAAACCTTGAGAAAGTGCATCAGCAACATACTCCTCCATGGCCTTATCCTCCAAGACCGACAAAGGGTAAACCCGGTCACGAGGAGGTATGGCACCAGGTTGAAGGTCAATTGCGCAATCATAAGGGCGGTGTGGAGGCAAACTACCGGCTTGACCTTTATCAAAGACATCACCAAAATCACGGTACTCCTCCGGCAGGAAAGGGAGTGAAGCGGCGCACAGGACCTTGGATACCTTCAGGAAGCATGTCTCACTGCATTGTGGTGACCAGGAGAGAACCTCAGCACGGAGCCAATCAAAAGAGGGGTTGTGCCTCTGTAACCAAGGATAACCAATAACCAGCGGAAATCTGGGTGAGGAAATAACTTGGAATTGGATTATCTCATGGTGAAGAGCCCCTGCGGCCATGGACAACGGAACCGTCTCATGAGTCACATCGGCAGGCTGTAAAGGTCTCCCGTCAAGAGCCTCAATGGCAAGTGGAGTGTCACGCAGCTGCAGCGGAATCAAGTGCTGTGAAACAAATGCAGCATCAATGAACAGGCCTGCAGCCCCAGAGTCGATTAGAGCCTGTATCTCGATGGACGACTCAGCCCAAGAAAGGGTGACCAAAACCAGGGGCTTATCCTTCTGGATAACTGGAGACGAAACAACGCCACCTAAGGTCTGTCCATGACAGGACCTCAAGGTTCGGGCATTCCCTGGACGGGTAGGACAAGACTTCAAAAAGTGACCTGCCTGGCCACAATAAAGGCACAATCTCTCCCTCCTCCTAAAGGCTCTCTCATCTGCAGAGAGACGCGTGAAGCCCAGGTGCATGGGTTCATCTTCACTGACCAACTCGGTACCAGGAGGCATGGGAGGTGAGGGTAGGCATGGGTGGGACCTCAAGGTTCGGGCATTCCCTGGACGGGTAGGACAAGACTTCAAAAAGTGACCTGCCTGGCCACAATAAAGGCACAATCTCTCCCTCCTCCTAAAGGCTCTCTCATCTGCAGAGAGACGCGTGAAGCCCAGGTGCATGGGTTCATCTTCACTGACCAACTCGGTACCAGGAGGCATGGGAGGTGAGGGTAGGCATGGGTGGGACTACAAAGCTCGGAGGCAAACGTACAGGAGGCTTCCGCAAGCGCTCCTTAAGAGAAAGTCTTTCTCTGAGTCTGGAGTCAATTAGGATGGCAAACGAGATCAAGCTCTCTAGCTCAGTGGGTATATCTCGGGCTGCTATCTCATCCTTGATGGAATCCGAGAGACCATGAGAAAAAGCAGCCACGAGGGCCTCATTGTTCCAAGCAACCTCTGCTGCCAGAGTATGGAATTCAATGGCGTAGTCGGCAACAGTTCTCGTACTCTGTTTGATGGACATGAGGCACTTGGCAGCAGAAGCGGAGCGTGCGGCATGTCAAAAACTCTTTTAAAGGAGGCCACAAACTGAGGGTAACTCAAGACAACAAGTTTTTGCATCTCCCGTAGAGGGTTAGCCCAGGCCAAGGCTCTCTCAGAAAGCAAAGACATCACGAAACCTACTTTGCTTCTGTCCGTGGGAAACGCCTGGGGCAGCATTTCGAAGTATATCTCAACCTGATTGAGAAACCCTCTGCATTGAACTAGATCACCCCCAAATTGCTGGGGAAGCGGAGCAGAACCAGACTGTAAAAAAGTGTAGAAGAGTAGTAAAAAAAGAGTAGTGATATAAATGTAGTGGAAACTCTACATACTCTACACTTCCCAGTAAAATACATATTACTCTAGTATTCTACTATACTCACAGGGGCGTTTCTTAATAACTAGCAAAGTCTTTGTGTAATATGTGAATCAGTATCCCTTCTCCTAAAGGGTGTGTAGCGGAGATATGTATGTCTTCATCCAAAGCTGCATTTGCTACGTATTTTCAGGAGTAGAAATTGAAGAATCCTTCGTTCATCCAATAGTTGGTTTATTGTTCAGAAAGATAAGCAAAGACAAGATTGACATCTGGTAACATATGGCATGGTTTTGGCTTCTAAGGTGGTACTTCTGGTGTTACATTTTCAAAGTATACCATTCCTTCTCTTCCCACCGATCTCTCCTCACTCTCATAATCCTACTCCATTCTTATACTGTTTCATGATGTTATGTCAGCATATCCTAATAACACCCATATTTGCATATATACCTAATAAGGTTCAGTCTATAGATAAGTAGCATAACTCCACCCATTGTCCTGACATAGTAACTCAAAAATAGATATACCTACTCAGCAAAACCACTCCTCTCTATACTCTGTGTTGTTCTGTGACCTTTAGAAACCATCACTTATTACCGTACATATAACTTACATATATTTTCAGAAACTTTTATCACTTAAGATATTAATTAACTCAAAAACTTCTAACACAGACATACCTCTTATAGAGGTAATACTCGAGGAGGGTGCCTGCACAGAGACTGGCGCAGCAGCAGGGATGGCCTGTGACTGGAGCAGCCACCGTGGGGAATTCCAGGTGAGCCGTGCGATTCAGGAGTGTTTTTAACGCCAAGGCAAACTGATCCATGCGGTGATCTTGCTCATCCAATCTGGAAAAAATATTACCAACAAGTGGATTGACTGTATCTTCTGAATTCATGGCCTTCACGTACTGTCAGGAACCATGAAACAGACAGAGACAGAAGTACAGTAAAATCACGTTTTTATGTTTATTAATAAAAATAAAAAGGTAAACAGTAAAAAGCGTAGTCAAGCAAGCCAGAGTCCAGTAGTCAGATCGGGTAGTCAGCTAGTCCAAAGTTCATAAACCAGATCGGGTAATCAGCCAGTCCAGACGTCAGGGATCCAAGGAGAGCAACTGCAAGCAGGATGGAAGCCAGGAGGGATTTAGCAAGCCAGTCTTGAAACAACAGCAGGAGATGGTTTCTAGTGATGTGACCAAATGTGAATGGAGAAATGAGCTGGAAGACTTTAAATAGGCAGGCCAGATGAGCATCATCAGGAACATCTGGTAACTGTGGAGAGAGAAGAGAGCTGGCAATTAGTCGACAGCTGAGCGGCCAGCCCAGAGGAGGAAGGGCCAAGCCAGCCCTGACACTTGTATACTGATGGTGCCCTGGTCCCATTGGCATCTGAGGACTTTTCAATGGGGCTTTTTGACATAATGGAAGAGGAAGTCACTATATCAAAGGATAGCAATATCGACATCCATGAAGAGGGGTCTGCTGTGGTAGACAAAAGAAAACAACATCTCAAGGCCTCGCCTCCTACGGGGCCCCTCTTTGACCATCCACCCCTGATGCGAGCGCGAAGGGATGGGGGGCACACTGTGGTCACCTGGAGGTACAAGGGAGATGGGATATCCCCACGGAGGGAATAGTATCCAATATCCTGGAGCTGTGAGCAGTATATTTGGCACTGATAAATTTGGAGGAACATGTATGTCAGAAACAGGTGCTGGTCCATCTGGACAACAAAGCAGCAGTAGCATATATATACAACATCAAGGGGGAACTCACAGCCTCATGCTGTTGAGAGAAATAGAGCCTATTATGTTGTGGGCAGAGAGAAATCTGGTGGATTTGAAGGCAATCTATCTCCTGGGCCATTTGAATCAACAGGCGGATCTCCTATCTTGCTGTTTCCCAGACAGCAACGAATGGACGCTCCATCCGGCGGTGTTCAGGTGGATTGTGAAGTTACAGAAACCTCCGGAAATAGACCTATTCGCCTCCCCAATGAACACGAAGTTGCCAAGGTCCCTGTCCCGCCTACCTCACCCTGGAGCAGAGGCGGTAGATGCCTTATCGAGCCCGTGGCACTGCAAGGCAAAATTTCTGCTCAGATTATCGAGGGAGCCAGTCAGGGTTGTGACAGTTCTTCCTTATTGGCCGAAGAGGCCATGGTTCTCATGGGCAATGAGCCTCAGTGTACGTCCTCCGCTCAAGATCCCAGTATTCCCGCAACTGCTCTCATAGGGAAAGTTTTTTTTCATCCAGCACAAGCTGAACTTGCATGCCTGGATCTTGAACGGAAAAGATTCCAATCCCTAGGATGTTCGGCAGGCGTAATTTCAACCCTATTAAAGGCAAGGAAGCCCTCTACTAATTACATCTACTCAAAGATATGGGATAAGTTCAAACAGTTTGTGAAAGACAGACAGTTGAACCCAGCTGTGCCGTCCACAATCAGGCTTGGACTTGGGACTCAGCCTAAGCTACCTAAAGGTCCAAGTGGCAGCTATTTCAGCGAGTACTCAGAAAAGATTGGCAGAAGATGCATTCATTGTACAGTTCTTTAAGGCAGTCAAGAAGCTTCGCCCACCGCTAAAACGTTCCTTTCCAGCCTGGGATCTACCTCTGGTTCTAGAAAATCTAATGGCTCAACCATTCATCCCATTGGATTCTGCTTCACTTTGGAACCCAACCCTGAAAACGGTTTTCTTGGTGGCTATTACTTCAGGAAGAAGAACTTCAGAGTTGCAAGCATCGGTGACAGAAAAAGAGCACATAACCTTTTTTTCCAGACAGGGTAGAACTACTGACAGTGCATGGTTTTGTCCCGAAAGTTTCTACCCCTGCTACACTCTCTGAAGTCTGGGCACTACCAACCTTACTAACTATGTAACTATGTAACTTGCTAGAACATCTTTAGGATGAATTAGAGTGGAGACTGCAAGCCAGGCCTTTTCACCCACAACAGTGCCTCAAAACTAATTTACTTCTGGCAAACAGATTGAAAAGTTTGAGTTTACATCAGACCAAAAACAGAACTAGTCCAGGCACGAGAAAAATAGAAAAAAATAAAAATAAAAATAAAAAAGGATTTCAGAACACTTGCTAAGTTGTATTCCAAACAACCTAAGCAAACCGAACCAAACTGAAGCCAAAACCTTTTTTCCCTAAATAAACTTACCCAATATAGCCAATGCCCTCATAACACTTTGAAAGCGCACATTACATCTGTGGAAGTAATTGCTGTCAGCAAATCCCTCAAAAGTGGCAAAGGGCACGCCATGCTTGCTTTTCCATTCTCTTTTATAAAAAAATTTGCAGACGTATTGACACCCCATCTAATAGAAATGTACAATGAAGTTAAAACCTCCAAAACTGACTTTCTAAAAGCACACATTGTAATGGTACCTAAACCAAATAAAGACTCTCAGCTTTGATCTAACTAAAGACCTATATCTCTTTTCAAAAATCGATCTAAAAATATTTACAAAGTTCCCTTCCTATAAACCTAATGACTACCTAGGGGAACTAATCAATTGAGACAAAACTGGTTAAATTAAGAAGCAAGCTAGTGATAATGTACACAAAATCCTACGTCTAATGCCCCGTACACACGAGCGGACTTTTCGACATCCAAACTCCGACGGACTGAGTCCGGCGGACTATCCGATCGTGTGTGGGCTGCAACGGACTTTAGCGAAGCTAAAGTCTGACGGACTTTAGAAATGGAGCATGCTTTAAATTTTCCCGACGGAACTCCGCCGGACCCGGTCCCCTTTGAAAAATCCGCTCGTGTGTGTGCTACTCCGACGGACTAAAACCGACGCTAGGGCAGCTATTGGCTACTGTCTAGGAACTTCCTACGTCGAATCCAGTCGTACGTCATCACGTTCGACTCCGTCGGAGTTTGGTGTGATGGTGTGTGGTCAAGTCCGTTCGGTCGAAAAGTCCGCCAGAACTCCGTCGGAACTCCGGCGGAACTCCTTTGGAGGTCTGTCAGACTTAATCCCTCTCGTGTGTACGGGGCATAACAGTTTTTTTGAAAAATTATAATTTTATCTGCTGATATAGATGAAGTACTGTACACTTTATCCTGGCAATATGTGGATTGTGTGCAGAGAAAATGGGGATTTACTGAAAACTTCCAGTTTCCAGTAACGGCTCAGTGGTGTAGTTATGGAAAAGGATACAGCTAAAGGGAAAGTAGTGGAGCCAGCCCACTACTGCTCTGCCTTCTGCTACTTCATCGAAGTAATTTTACTACTATGCTATAATTAACCTGGTTGGTTGAACTCTATTGCTATGCTATTCATAGTTTATTCACTACACTCATGCAGCTGGCTGAGTCAGAAAGGGGCACACCCCATACCGCTTGCTAATCTGGATTTTCAGTTACACTGGCTCAATAAAAAATGAACCACTCCCAGACCGCTGAATGCCAATATACGTCCTTAATTTGAGGACAGATATTGTTGTTATGACAGCAGCTAGCTGTCATAACCCCGGTATTCACACGCTCGGCCGATGGTCCGCTACAAGATAAATGTGGTCTCTGCAGTGGACTCGCTGCAAGATCACTTTTATCAACGGCAGGAGTGGACCCCGCCGCACTCCGGTGTCCTCCGCTGCTTACCGGAGCCGTTGGCGGCAGCAGCAGAGGTGATTCAGTCCTTCTGGTTAGACATGGAGATAAATGAGGGGAAGATGGCCCCCACCCGTCTCCATGACATTGCAGGGCGGAAGCAACGTCAAAATGTCACTTCCACTCATAGCTCTTAAAGGGATATTTTTTTAAAATCTTTTTTTAAATGTCAATTATTTTTTATTTTTTTTATTGCATTTTAGTGTAAATATGAGATCTGAGGCCTTTTTGACCCCAGATCTCATATTTAAGAGGTCCTGTCATGCTTTTTTTCTATTACAAGGGATGTTTATATTCCTTTTAATAGGAATAAAAGTGACACAATTTTTTTTTAAACAGTGTAAAAAAAATAAATAAAAGGTAAAATAAATAAGACATTTTTATTTTTTTTAAATACGCCCCATCCCGCCGAGCTTGAGTGCAGTAGCGAACGCATAAATAAGTAGTGCCTGCATATGAAAACGGTGTTCAAACCACACTTGTGAAATTTTGCCATGATCGGTAGAGTGAGAGCAATAATTCTAGCTCTATACCTCCTCTATAACTCAAAATATGCAACCTGTAGCCTATGGAGATTTTTAAGGGTAAAAGTTTGTCACCATTCCACGAGCGGGCACAATTATGAAGAGTGTCATGTTGGGTATCAATTTACTGAGCGTAACATTATCTTTCACAATGGAAAAAAATTGAGCTAACTTTACTCTTGCCAAATTCTTAATTCAAAAGTGGATTTTTTCCAAAAAAAAGTGCGCTTCTAAGACCGCTGGGCAAATACGGTGTGACAGAAAATATTGCAACAACCGCCATTTTCTTCTCTAGGGTGTTAGAAAAAAAAGTATAATGTTTGGGGGTTCTAAGTAATTTTCTAGCAAAAAAATGTTATAAACTTGTAAACAACACATCTAAAAAAGAGGCCTGGTCCTTAAGTGGTTAAAAATGTTAGAACTGAAAAGGATGTAATGCGCAGGCATTGCCACAGTGTGCACCTCAGCATACTGCACGATCCTATGTCTCATCTTGGTCACAGGACACATCCTGCCATCTCCATACCATCATGTTTTGAGGCACGACCTCTTTCTCAAGCTTGCCTCGGAACATGTTGCTAAGGAGATGGTGGGATGCCTCCAGTAACCAGGAAGTGACGTAGGGTCATATGGTGGGCTGATGTGTTTCTGGCTACTTCCCCATTGTCCTTCTGTTTGCTCCTCCTTTTTGTACTTCCTTCTTAAACCCTTAGCTCAATAATTATGGATTGTATCCCAGTAATGATGCCAGATTTTCCATTAATAGGTGACGGCTGTACTGTATATCTTAATGGTATATATATAATATCTGTAACTGTAACAAACCTGATGCTGACACTATTGATTGTGTAACTGAAATGTGTTAAGATATACCTTGTTGTGGGGTTTCTCCTCCTTTTGTCATTTGTATTGAAAATCTTTAATAAAAAAAAAAAAACACTAAACAAGAAAAAATTGTGAAAAATAATTTGTTAGGACAGTTCGTCTATACACTAAGGCCGCGTACACACAGGCGGACTGTTCGTCCAACTTTGTCCGCTGAACAGTGTTTCAGCGGACAGTCCGCTCGTGTGTGGGCTTCAGCGGACAGTTTCAGCGGACAGTTTGACGAACAAAGTTTTTCGGAAATCCCGAAAAACTGTCTGCTGAAACTTGGTTTGAGCGGACAGTCCGCTCGTGTGTAGGCTTGTTCGTCAAACTAAGTTCCGCGTATACTCAGAAAGAATTTACAGGGCGGAAGCGCTCGGTCTTGTAAAACTAGTGTTCGTATTGAAGCTAGCATATTCGTCATGCTGCTAATTTTGTGTTTTTTTAATATAGCCCGTTCTTTTCTTCTTCGTAATGCAAGAAAAGTGAAGTAGCTTTGCTGCTTATATTCACACAGAGTTATACTACATGTTTTTATTCATCCTCATCCTATGATTAATCTTCCAATTATAGAAAAAATATATTCCAAATTAAAAAACAAAACAAAAAAAAACCCTAAAAAAAAAAAAAATATATATATATATATATATATATATATATATATATATATATATATGTGTGTGTCTATCTTAAAAAAAAAATTATAAAATAAAAAAAATAAAAAATAAAAATTATATATATATTTTTATTTCTGAAAAAAAAAAATATATAATTTATCTATTACTATATATTTTTGGAACTACTATTGTCATATTTTTTTTTTTGTGGGGGGTTTGAAACAAGATGGACTTGCATTTTTTTTGGCCAAGCAGGACTATGCAAGTAGAGATAGATAGATAGATAGATAGATAGATAGATAGATAGATACCCAAACCAGCATTTTAGCTTACACATGATTGCATGTTCAAAATCAGCAGAGCTTCCCCTCATTTCAAATGTTAAGCCTCAAATTTACAGCGACTGCACTTCCAAGTGCACTTGCAGTGCTTTAAAAATTGCACTTGAAGTTAGCATATTTACATGAACGTGTGTTTTGTAAATAACCCCCAGAGTCTTTTGACATGTATCTGCCTACTCACAAATAAACTTTGTTTTTTAAGCCAAAATTATACAAAAATATTTAAAAAAAAAAATAAAATAAAAAAAACATACAAGATTTTTTGAAAATAATAAATTTTTATTTTTCCTCAGAACAAAAATAAATCAAGAGGGAGACAACACTGGAGACAATTTTGACGTTTGTGAAGCCTTTTGTCCCCCAGGCACACATCAAGTGAGTGGACACCAAAATTCCGAACCTGCGTAGCATGTACATAGGGAGCACAACCAGGTCCTAGAATCCCAAAGACCAGGAACAGCAGCAGATGAGATCTATGTCCCCAGACTGTGGTACTACAACAGCCTGCGTCTTCTTTCAGAGCAGACTGAAGCCAGGCAGTCACTTGCGACTCTTCCGTCTAGCCTTCCCTCCACGCGTCGCTGGAGGCTGTGCCTCTGGTGGTGGAGTTGTGGTAGGAGGAGGAGGAGGAGGAGGAGGAGGAGGAGGAGCAGTAGGGTCTGTGTTGTAAAGCTTAGTGGTGGGTGTGAGCTCACCCTTCAGACCCCGTTGGATGGCATCAAAAAAGATTGCTTCACACAAGTTTCGCTGTGGTTTGTCCATTTCTTGTAGCTTACTAGCCAGATAAGTGGCATAGGCCTCCTCCGGATTGGGGGGTTTTGACAAAATTTGTGTGGCTTGGCGTATAAGCACCAAGGACTCCTCCTCTGTACGGCCCATCCTCCTGGGCCTTTTGCTGGCTAGGCGGAGGGGAGGGACCTGGCTTTCAGTCCGACTCCTGCTGGGCCCAGCTAGCTCTTGTGTGTGGCTGGTCCCGGCCTCCTCCTCCATACCACTGGTCCCGGCCTCCTCCTGGGTGAGCTCATCCTGTGTAAAAAAACAAAGAAATCAATAAATAAAATATGTCTATATTTTGAAATCATCAATCACTAACAATTTTACAGTTCTCACTTGCAAATACATTTGTCTTGAAATACAAAAGGCTATCATTTTGACACCATCATTTTTCCATCAGTTCACCAAGATTTGAGCCACATTTGTGTAAACTACTGTATCCTTCTATCTAATTTAATTTGTGATGAAATCCTAGATTTGGAAGCAATTCAAACATTGAACTTGACATCATTAATATTTGAGCAATCCAAACTTTAGAAACTAAAATATACCTGGCTCCAGCTGGGCGCATCAACTTCGTCCAGCAAGGAAGGGTCTGGATCTTCCAGGGATGGCTCACCTGAGGCGGAGGGAAGGGTGGAGGGACGGGTAGACGGAAGAGTCGAAAGTGACGGCCTGGCTTCTGACGTGTCATCCAGAAAACGCAGCCTGTCATAATACCACAGCCTAGGTACATAGACGTGACCTGCTGCTGATCCTGATGTTTGGGACACTAGGATCTTTCTTTGCTCCCGCCTATACACGCTACGCAGGTTCTTAATTTTGGCGTTCACAAAGTCAGTGTCTGCCTGGGGGACTCGGGTTTTCACAAACGCCAAAACTGTCTCCAGTGTCTTCTTCCGGGCAGCACGGCTTGAATATTGGGGGTGTTTTGTATCCCAAAGATTGCTGTGCGACTCCACTAAATCGAGAAATGTTGAGAGGAAGGCCTCCTCCTTAAAGGGGTCTGCAGTATACCTTTGCATTTTCTGAAAAAAAAAAAAAAGACACAAAAAAAAAAAAAATAAATAAAAATAAATAAAGTCAGACCAAATGCACACTATATTGTGACAATGTAATGTAGGCGAGACACACACTACTACACACGCTACCCCCCACACACACACTACCCCCCCCCCCACACACACACACACACACACACACACACACACACTACCCCCCCCCCCCTATACACCCACCTCCACCCCCACACTAACACACAAAACACCAACCCCACTCAACCACCAACCCACATAAAAATCAATTAAACATCAATAAGAATAAAATTCAATATGCACATCCCTAACGCAGGCTTTAAATTAAACGAAAATAGAATGATAACTATCTTAGCGTCGCGTGTAGCACTCGCTGCTTCCGTTCGGACAAGCGTACGGCCTCGTGGTAACGCTGTATATACAGCGCATGGTGCGCTCAGGCTCCGCCTGCGTCGCCCGCCCCTGACGTTCCTTGCGTCCGTGTTTCCCCGCCCCTTTTACCCTCGTTCCGCTGTGGGTGAATGAGAGGAGAAAAAAGCGGACGCAAATTCTATGAGCAGCGTGAGCAGCGCGGAGGAAAGCCATGGGCCCCATGCTTCCGGAGGAAGGAGGAGATATAAGGCCACCAATATGGCCTTTGAAGAGATGGTGAAGATGGTGGCTATCTTAAAAAGGGAGGATTATGATGGGGAACATGGCCCGTACCCCAAACCTAATGTCCGGAAAAGCGCCATCTTGGATGAGGTAGTCACAACCTTGGAGACCAAATTTGGGGTACGAAGAGGCAAGGACCAGCTCCGGAAACGATGGTCCGACATCAAGTCCAGGGAGCCGGACCAATATTACCGCATCAAAAAGGTCCGGAAAAAAAGTGAGTAAACTCCGCAATTTGATCGTAATCGTTCGTGTAGATAGTGTATGTAAATCTGGCGGATTTTATCGTAATCGTTCGTGTAGGTAGTGTATGAAAACTGGCGGATTTGATCGTAATCGTTCGTGTAGATAGTGTATGTAAATCTGCGGATTTATCGTAGTCGTTCGTGTAGGTAGTGTGTGTAAATCTGGCGGATGTTATCGTAATCGTTCGTGTAGGTAGTGTATGAAACTGGCGGATTTGATCGTAATCGTTCGTGTAGGTAGTTTATGTAAATCTGGTTGTTCGTATATGTGGGCGTAAATAGCATGAATTTGTGTATGGTGTAAATTTATCTGGTGTTGGATTAGATTTTAATTAGTTATTATTTTTTTTTGTATTGTTCATGATAAACTGAATTGTCATGCTCAGTTTATAGGATATACATTTTTATTAAAGTTTCATAAATTTATTCAGTGCAATGTAGACTCAATTAAAAAAATTAGATAGATAGATAAAATGCTGGTTCAACATCTGGACTAGGAAACTTTTATAAGTGTAGTTTGGGCCATCATAGAACATTTTTGACATAATCACACACAGGTACTCCAGGCGATGATTCGAGTGTGTCCGTCTGTGAAACTTGGACAAAAGATATACAGTATCACAGTTTGGTTAAAGGCTAGGTTCACATTGCTGCAATGTACGAGATCAAATGTGATTTGCACCGCACTGCAGTGCAAATCACATGTGATCTCTGTGTGATGCGATTTCAGCCATGTATATAGTATGGCTGAATTTGCATCGCATCCGGCCCAAACTTGTACATGGCCCTTTTTTTAGTCCACAGCCGAATCGGATCACATGGGTGTTCACACCATGTGGTCCGATTCCTGTCCGAGTTTAAAGATTGCGCTGTGAAATGAGAACTAATTTGGAGGTGTCAATAAAACTTTACACTGATACTCCCAGCAGGTCACATAGGGCAGTGCGAACTGCGCATGCGATGCGTGAAACCACAGTAGATTTGCAGCGTTCGCACATCGCAGCAGTCTGAACACAGCCTAACTAAAAAAAAGTCATTTTAAGGATGTATTAAACTAGGATATTGTAATAACCAGCTAATAATTGTACACCACTTCAAACCAATGTTTCATATTCAAATTTCTGAACTCAAATATCACTATGCTTAAAAGTTTTTTTTTTTTTTTTTCATTCTCATAGAGGAACAACGACTCAGACAAGAGGCGGAGCAGCCCAGGACCCCCCGACCTCGCCAGCCTGATTGGGCAATTAGCCCCAGCCCCGTGTCGGTGATGGAGCCATCCAGCCCCGTGTCAGTGATGGAGCTTCCCAGCCCCGTGTCCCAGCTGGAGCAGACAAGCCCAGGGCTAGATGTGGAGGAGGAAGAGGTGGTGGAGATCTGCACCCCACAAAGTGAGTGTCTGACAACCCAGCTTAAGGTAAACAATTAATGGCTGTATATGTTAACCAATTTTTTATCTACACGTTTTTAGGTGATGATCTGGTTGTGGAAGGACAAGCCGAGCCATTTACCTCGGACAGTGCCCACAGGCTGATTGGGCAGGTCATGGCCTGGAATGCAAGAATGGATTTGATGGAGAGCAACATCCAGGCCATGCTACACCAAATCCAGGCTATACAACAACAGCTGGTCCCTATGAGGCAGGAAATGAAGGCCATGATTGATGTTTTAGGGAGAATTTAAGCCCCTTTTCCCTAAAACACAATCGATCATGTTCTTCATTTCCTTGCCAAAAAGTTTTTAAGGTTTTTACTTGATTTTTAGAGGCCATATTTTGAAGATGCACACGGTGTGTCAACATGTGCTATGTGCCATCAGAGGATCGCAATGGACGCATTTGGTGTTTGCAAACCCTTCCTCATTCTAGTATGTGAGAGGAAGGGATTGCACACACCAAACACGTCCATTGATCACTCATGATGGTACATAGCACATGTTGACATTACCAATTTTTGGTGTGCATCTTCAAAATTTGGCTTTACCCCTTGTTTTATGTAAATAGTTAAAAATCTGATTTTATTTTTTTTATTTTTGTGATAATTGCATTTTTGATATATCTATATATTTCTATGTTTACCAAAAAAGAAAAAAAAAAAAAAAACAACAAAAAAGAATTTATAAAAATATATATATATATATATATATATATATAAAAAAATTAAAAAAAAAAAAAACAAATTCCAAAAAAAAAAAAAAAAGAATTTATAAAAAAAAAAAAAAAAAAGACACAAAAAAAAAAAAAAAGATCTAAATAAGAGGCACTGGTTGGAATGTGCACTATTAAAAAATCAAAAAAAAAAAGGTGTGTGTGTCTACTTCTTTCAATACTCAATACCAGTTTGGGAAGTCATTTTGTGTTTTCTGTCACAAAGGGCCTTATTTCCTATTGTCAAAAACCACTTTGCTATACAAATGCACTAGGACAGGAATATGCAATTAGTGGAAATCCAGCTGTTGCAGAACTACAAGTCCCATGAAGCATAGCAAGACTGACAGCCACAAGCATGAGACCCAGAGGCATGATTGACTTGTAGTTTTGCACCAGCCGGAGGTTGGCCAATTGCATATCCCTGAATTAGGAGAATGTAGGATACAAGCAACGTGAAAAGCAAACAAGAACCAAACTTCAAAATTTGAACAGACAAGACATATTTCCAGAAAAATACATTTTTATTGGTCAGCTGGCATTGGAATAGCCCCCCTACCATTAAAATAGCTGACATAGCGGTCACGCACCTCACGTGCTGTTTGGGGGGCTAAGCCAGGAAGGGCATGATCCAGCCCTGTGAGTTCTGGAAGCCTGAGTCCGGCCTCAGGCCCAATAGGCTGCAGGTACTGGTTACCTGAAAATTTCCTTAGAAAATTGTGCAGAATGCAGCAGCACAGAATCACATAGTTCAGTTTATATTCTGCAAGGTTGATGGCTGTCAGTAACAGACGGAACCGGCTGGCCATAATGTCAAAGGCACTCTCCACAACCCTTCTTGCTCTGGCCAGCCGGTAATTAAAAACCCTCCTCTCCGGGGTGAGGGTCCTTTGGGGGAAGGGTTTCATAAGATGTTCACTCAGACCGAACGCTTCATCAGCCAGAAACACAAACGGTAGACCCTCCACATTCTCGGCATCTGGTGGCAAGTCCAGGCCACCAGTGATAAGACGGTGGCAGAACTCGGTCTGCCTAAAGACTCCTCCGTCAGACATCCGGCCGTTCTTCCCCACATCCACATAAAGAAAGTCACATTGTGCCGACACCACCGCCATTAGCACCACACTATGGAACCCCTTATAATTCCAATAGTAGGACCCCTAGGGTGGGGGCACAATCCTCACATGATTCCCTTCGATCGCCCCTCCGCAGTTGGGAAAGTCCCAACGGGCAGCGAATTGGGAAGCCACAGTCTGCCATTCCTGTGGTGTGGAAGGACACTGGGGAGTCAAACACAGGGAAAAAAAAAATAGTCATTAAATAAAAACAATTCATAACAACTAAAACACCAAGCCCCAATATAGCACGAACTCGTTCCCGAGTACGTCCACTCTCCATGGCTTTCAAACGGTCGGATGGACAGACAAGCTCAACTGAACGCACTGAAGAACAGCCAGACCTATGAAGAACGACCTGAAACCCAGAAACGAGCGGACCAGAAGCGCCTAATAACAGGTACAACTGATCCATGCGTACCGAAAGACAGATATAAACCTCACAGGTAGACTGCGCTGTAGTGAACGGACAAATTAAGCTGAAGTCTGAAAAGCGCGAATCGTCTCTAACCAAACTTCTACTAACGCAAAGTCAGCAGAAGGAGCTCAAAGGGTGCTTTGCTGTGTCTTGGACTTCCTATTTCCAGTCCCGTCGTACAGTCAGCGGACTGTTCGTTCGTCGTGTGTGGCCAAGTCCGTCCATGCTAATTTTGAGCGGACTGTCCGCTGAAACTGTTTGACGAACAAAGTTGAGCGAACAGTCCCCGCGTGTGTACGCGGCCTTAATCAGAGCAATTTGTCAAAAAAGAATGACACCACAGGGATTGACAGTAGCCCAGAAGATTAGAATATAAGCACCCACAATCCCCTAATCTTCGCATAGAATGTCCATGGTTATCAAACACACACACATTTTTTTTGCTACACTCCTATAGAATCTGTTAAATGACACAAAGTACCAGTTAGCATTAGCTATTAAGCCTACAACAAAACAAACCTAAATATATACTTTTATTCATTTGTCAGGTTTAATTGTTTGTGGAGCTATGATTCATATTTGCATATACTTGCATTGAAAGATGTCTGGTGATTCTTACCTTTAATGGACAGAAAAATAAAATGGAAGCTGTCCCAACAGTCAACATTTAGGGGAAATTCCTCATCCTCAGCCTATCAGTCCAGATGTGAACATTACCCTCATTTTGTATACCTCTACCATTAGAGAAATTAGACCTAGAATTTGCAAAGCATGCACAATTGTGTTTTACATTCATCCAATGGATGCTTTATAAATAGACCTCTCAAACATCTATATTGTACTCCTTTTATAAAAAAAATATATTTTAGGTGAAGACACGTGACCTAATCTGCTGTTCTCACAAATACAATTATAAATTATGCCAGGTGGTACAGGGTCAGTGTATGTGAAAAGACCATTTGAAGGTCTGCTTACTTTTTAATTTAATTTTAACTACATTGGCATATAGTTTAAAACAAAAAAAAAGATGTATAACACTGCCTGAAAATATAGTAGTTAATGACAGAAATGACCTAAAATGTCAATTTAAAGCATGGTTCAAAAAATAACAAAAGCTATAGTTCTTATAAATTGAATAATGACTTTTATGCAACCACTTTGTATCCATGATAATTAACCTTCTGTGCTCTGACCTAATTAGTGTACTGTTACATAACAAAAAATGCATTATAGGGACAGGATAGTAATATCCTCATTGTTTGCCTTAACTTTCCTCCATTAACATGGTTTGAATGCCTAAGTATGATGGTAATCCTCCTGAACTGTGTGACCCTGGGAATGTTTCAACCATGTGAAGATGTTGATTGCTCATCAGACCGATGCCAAATTCTTCAAGTAAGTTTTCAAACCTTTTTAATGTAAACAAAATTTATGAGAAAACAGTATTTGTCTGAATCATGAATGAGGCTCATGTACTAGAATATGCTAGGAGTTCAAATGATCTCTCTAAGTACTGTACCATTTTTTACATTGTATCTTCTGTAATATGAGACCTTAACCAAAACTTGTAATACATTTTGGGTGAAGGTTTGTGTTTGGAGAACTATTTCTGAAAATGCTTCTTACCATGGCAGCCCTATATTTAAATGTAGTGCCAAGAAGGAATTCCAGCAATTTCCTACACTCAGTGATTTCACCAACCATGGTGTTGATAAAACTTATTTAAAAGCGATGGGGCTGAGATCAAAGTCTAGTAAAAAACAAAAAGCTGAGCAGCATCTGGAGATTACAGGAGGATAAATATGTTAAATATATACAGTGGGGAAAATAAGTATTTGATCCCCTGCAGATTTTGTAAGTTTGCCCAAAGAAATAGATTGTCTATAATTGTTATCATAGGTGTATTTTATATCATAGAGGCAGAATATCAACCAACAATCCAAAAGAAAAAAAAACACATAAAAATGCTATAAATTAAGTTTCAGTTCAGTAAGTGAAATAAGTATTTGATCCACAAGCAAAACATGACTTAGTACTTGGTGGAGAAACCCTTATTGGCAAGGAAAGAGGTAAGACGTTTCTTGTAGTTGCTGACCAGTTTGCAACCATCTCAGGAGTGATTTTGGTCCCCTTTTCTTTACAGATCTTCTCTAAATCCTTAAGTTTTCTTGGCTGTCACTTGGCACCTCGAAGTTTCAGCTCCCTCCATACATTTTCTATAGGATTAAGACCTGGAGACTGGCTAGGCCACTCCATGACTGTCAGGGCTGGCTTAGCCCTTCCTCCTCTGGGCTGGCCGCTCAGCTGTCGGCTATATGCCAGCTCTCTTCTCTCTCCACAGTTACCAGCTGTTCCTAATGATGATCGTGTGACCTGCCTATTTAAAGCCTTCCAGCTAATTTCTGCATTGCCTTCACGTTGGTAACATCATAAGGAACCATCTCCTGCTGTTTGTTTCAAGACTGGCTTGCTGACATCCCTCCTGGCTTCTTATCGTGCTTGCAGTTGCTTTCCTTGGATCCCTGACTTATGGACTGGCTGATTACCCGATCTGGTTTATGAACTTTGGACTGGCTGACTACCCGATCTGGCGATTGGACTCTGGCTATGCTTGACTATGCTTTTTTCTATTTACCTTTTTATTTTTATTATTAATAAACAAGTGTGATTTGATTGTACTTCTGTCTCAGTCTGTTTCATGGTTCCTGACAGTACGTGAAGGCCAGGAATTCAGAAGATACAGTCAATCCACTTGTTGGTAATATTTTTTCCAGATTGGATGAGCAAGATCACCGCATGGATCAGTTTACCTTGGCGTTACAAACGCTCCTGAATCGCACGGCTCACCTGGAATCCCCCACGATGGCTGCTCCGGTACAACCTGAGTCACAGGCCCTCCCTGCTGCTGCGCCAGTCTCTGTGCAGGCACCTGCCTCGAGTATTACCTCTAAAAGAGGTATGTCTGGTTCTGCTCCGCTTCCCCAGGGATTTGGGGGTGATCCAGTTCAATGCAGAGGGTTTCTCAATCAGGTTGAGATATACTTCGAAATGCTGCCCCAGGCGTTTCCCACGGACAGAAGCAAAGTAGGTTTCGTGATGTCTTTGCTTTCTGAGAGAGCCTTGGCCTGGGCTAACCCTCTATGGGAGATGCAAAAACTTGTTGTCTTGAGTTACCCCCAGTTTGTGGCCTCCTTTAAAAAGGGTTTTGAGCGATTGCGGAAGCCTCCCGTACGTTTGCCTCCGAGCTTTGTAGTCCCACCCATGCCTCCCTCACCTGCCATGCCTCCTGGTACGGAATTGGTCAGTGAAGATGAACCCATGCACCTGGGCTTCACGCGTCTCTGCAGATGAGAGAACCTTTAGGAGGAGGGAGAGATTGTGCCTTTATTGTGGCCAGGCAGGTCACTTTTTGAAGTCTTGTCCTACCCGTCCAGGGAACGCCCAAACCTTGAGGTCCTGTCATGGACAGACCTTAGGTGGCGTTGTTTCGTCCCCAGTTATCCAGAAGGATAAGCCCCTGGTTTTGGTCACCCTTTCTTGGGCTGAGTCGTTCATCGAGTTACAGGCTCTAATCGACTCTGGGGCTGCAAGCCTGTTCATTGATGCTGCATTTGTTTCGCAGCACTCGATTCCGCTGCAGCTGCGTGACACTCCACTTGCCATTGAGGCTCTTGATGGGAGACCTTTACAGCCTGCCCATGTGACTCATGAGACGATTCTGTTGTCCATGGCCGTAGGGGCACTTCACCATGAGATAATCCAATTCCAAGTTATTTCCTCACCCAGATTTCCGCTGGATTTGGTTATCCTTGGTTACAGAGGCACAACCCCTCTTTTGATTGGCTCCGTGCTGAGGTTCTCTCCTGGTCACCACAATGAAGTGAGACATGCTTCCTGAAGGTATCCAAGGTCCTGTGCACCGATTCACTCCCCTCCCTGCCTGAGGAGTACCGTGATTTTGGCGATGTCTTTGATAAAAGTCAAGCCGGAAGTTTGCCTCCACAGCGGCCTTATGATTGCACAATTGACCTTCAACCTGGTGCCATACCATCTTCGTGGCCGGGTTTACCCTTTGTCGGTCTTGGAGGATAAGGCCATGGAGGAGTATGTTGCTGACGCATTTTCTCGAGGTTTCATCCGCAAATCCCCATCTCCTGCTGGTGCTGGTTTCTTCTTTGTGAAAAAGAAGAGCAGTGAACTGAGACCTTGTATAGATTATAGGGGTCTCAATCGTGTCACGATTAAGAATGCCTACCCGATTCCATTGATTACTGAGTTATTTGACTGCCTCAAGGGAGCAATGGTTTTCACGAAGCTTGACCTGAGAGGGGCATACAATCTTGTGTGCATTAAGGAGGGCGACGAGTGGAAGACTGCGTTTAATACCAGAACAGGCCATTATGAATACCTGGCAATGCCTTTTGGCCTTTGTAATGCCCCGGCAGTTTTCCAGGAATTTATTAACGATGTCCTGCAAGATGTGTTGCAGTTGTGTGTGGTGGTTTATCTCGATGATATCCTCATATTTTCCAAGTCCCTGGAGAGCCACCACACAGATGTCTGTCGTGTACTTCAGAAACTAAGAGAGAACAATCTCTATTGTAAACTGGAGAAGTGCGAGTTCCATCGTGAACAGGTTACATTCCTGGGCTTTTCACTGACGGTTTTTCAATGGACCCAGAGAAACTTTCGGCAGTCCTACAGTGGCCTCGACCCGTGGGTTTACGTCCTCTGCAGCGTTTCCTGGGCTTTGCCAACTACTATCGGAAATGTATTTGTAACTTCTCATCTCTGGTCAAGCCTCTGACTGATATGACCAGAAAGGACGGTAACCCACAGAGTTGGTCTCTGGAGTCCACTAAGGCCTTTGAGACTCTCAAGGCTGCCTTTGTTTCTGCTCCTGTGTTGGCACATCCTGATCCTACGTTGCCTTTTATGCTAGAAGTTGATGCTTCTGAGACTGGAGTTGGCGCCCTTCTCTCTCAACGTCCTAACTCTGAGAGCGCTATGCATCCGTGTGGCTACTTTTCCAAGAAATTGTCACCTGCTGAGTGCAATTATGAGATTGGTGACAGAGAGCTGTTGGCGATCATTTTAGCCCTGAAAGAATGGAGACATCTCCACTGTGCCCGTTCTTATTCTTACTGACCATAAGAATCTTACATTCTTGTCTGAGGCTAAGCAACTCTCTCCCAGAAGGGCTCGATGGGCTCTTTTCTTGTCGAGCTTTAATTACATTGTCTCATTCTTACCCGGTACTAAGAATGTAAGGGCTGATGCCATGTCACAACAATTTTCCTCCACTTCCAAGTCAGAGTCGGTTCTGGTTCCTATGATTCCTCCTGATCATATCTTAGCAACGGTTCGCACCAGTCTTACTTCTCCTTTGGGTGACAAAATTCTTGCTGCTCAGGTCCATGCTCCTCCTGATAAACCTTGTGACCGCTGCTTTGTCCCAGAGAGTCTCCGTACTGCAGTGCTCCAGACTTATCATTCTCCCAAGGCAACTGGCCATCCTCGGAAGAATCAACTCATTTGGGCCATCTCCCAACAATTCTGGTGGCCTAGTCTACGGGCTGATGTTACTGCCTTCGTAGCTGCCTGTCCCCTGTGTGCTCAGAGTAAGACTCCACGACACCTTCCAGTGGGCCTCCTACAACCCATACCCAATGTAGAGAGGCCCTGGACTCACCTGTCTATCAATTTCATTGTGGAATAGCCCAACTCCCAAGGCAACACTGTTATCCTTATGGTGGTTGACTGGTTCTCAAAGATGTGTCATTGTATTCCACTTAAGAAGTTGCCCACCTCTAAGGAACTGGCTTCCATTTTTCCTGGGGAGATCTTTCTCTTACATGGGCTACCCAAGGTGATTGTCTCAGACAGGGGAAGTCAGTTTGTCTCCCGGTTCTGGCGAGCCTTTTGTGCACAGTTGGGAATTCAGCTTGCGTTCTCTTCTGTGTATCACCCGCAGTCTAATGGGGCCGCAGAACGAGCCAATCAGTCCCTTGGAGCAATTCCTACATTGCTATATTTCTGACCATCATAACAACTGGTCTGACCTATTACCTTGGGCAGAGTTTGCTCACAACAGTGCCTTGAATTCTGCCTCCCGATTGTCTCCATTTATGGCGAATTATGGTTTCCAACCTTCCATGTTGCCTGACTCGTTTGTTCCGCAGAGTATTCCTGCATTAGAGGAGCATCTCTGTGGTCTTCGTTACACTTGGGTACAAGTCCAGGAGGCTTTGCGTCATGCTAATGATAGGTACAGACTCCATGCTGACCACAGACGCCTGCCTGCGCCTTCCTACCAGGTTGGGGACAGGGTCTGGCTGTCATCTCGCAACCTCCGGCTTTGTGTTCCCTCACTGAAGTTTGCACCTCAGTTTATTGGGCCTTTCCGTTTCCTTCGCAGGATTAACCCAGTAGCTTACGCATTTGGATCTTCCTTTTAGTATGCACATCTCAAATGTGTTTCATGTCTCCTTATTGAAACCGTTGGTCTGTAACCGATTTACCACCTCGGTGCCACGTCCTCACCCTATTCAGGTTGAGAACCATGAGGAGTATGAGGTACAATCCATTGTTGACTCCCGTAGGTTCCGTGGGCGCATACAATACCTGGTGCATTGGAATGGGGAAAGGTCCAGAGGAACGCTCCTGGGTTTCATCCACTGACGTACATGCCCCTGTCCTCCTCCACGAGTTCCATAGACTGTTTCCCCTCAAGCTCGGTGGCCCTCCGAGGGAGAGGGGTCATTGGGGGTACTGTCAGGGCTGGCTTAGCCCTTCCTCTTTTGGGCTGGCCGGTCAGCTGTCGGCTAATTGCCAGCTCTCTTCTCTCTCCACAGTTACCAGCTGTTCCCGATGATGCTCGTCTGACCTGCCTATTTAAAGCCTTCCAGCTCACTCTTTCCCTTTCCTTCGCGTTGGTCACATCACAAGGAACCATCTCCTGATGTTTGTTTCAAGACTGGCTTGCTGACATCCCTCCTGGCTTCTTATCCTGCTTGCAGTTGCTCTCCTTGGATCCCTGACTTCTGGACTGGCTGATTACCCAATCTGGTTTATGAACTTTGGACTGGCTGACTACCCGATCTGGCTACTGGACTCTGGCTATGCTTGACTACGCTTTTTTCTATTTACCTTTTTATTTTTATTATTAATAAACAAGTGTGATTTGATTGTACTTCTGTCTCATTCTGTTTCATGGTTCCTGACAATGACCTTAATATGCTTCTTCTTGAGCCACTCCTTTGTTGCCTTGGTGGTATGTTTTGGGTTATTGTCATGCTGGAAAACCCATCCACGACCCATGATCAGTGTTCTGGCTGAGGGAAGAAGGTTCTCTTCCAAAATTTTACAATACATGGTCTTGTCCATTAACCCCTCAATGTGGCAAAATCAGTCTGTACCTTTAGCAGAGAAACAGCCCCAAAGCATGTTTCCTCCCCTGTGCTTGACTGTAGGGATAGTGTTCTTAGGGAAGAAAATTGCTGACTATGAGCCTAAAAACACCATCCTTACAGTCCAGCATGGAGATGGAAACATTATGCTTTGGGGCTGTTTCTCTGCTAAAAGGTACAGGCCAACTTTGCTGCATTGAGGGGCCATGTATGGTAAAATATTGGATGAGAACCTTCTTCCCTCAGCCAGAATACTGAAAATGGGTTGTGGATGGGTCTTCCAGCATTACAATAACCCAAAATATAGCACCAAGGCAACAAAGGAGTGGCTCAAGAAGGAGCACATTAAGATCACAGAGCTGCCAATCTAGTCTCCAGACTTTAATCCTATAGAAAATGTATGGAGGGAGCTGAAACTTGCCAAGCAACAGCCAAGAAACCTTAAAGATTTAGAGAAGATCTGAAAAAAAATAGTGGACCAAAATCCTTCTTCAGATGTGTGCAAACCTGTTCACCAACTACAAGAAACATCTTACCTCTTTGCTTGCCAAGAAGGGTTTCTCCGCTAACTACTAAGTCATGTTTTGGGGATCTTGGGGATCAAATACCTTTTTCACTCACTGAACTGCAACTTAATTTATAGCATTTGTTGCATGTGATTTTTTCTGGATTTTTGTTTGATATTCTGTCTCTATAATTTAAAATACACCTATGATAAAAATTATAGACCCTTCATTCCTTTGTATGTGGTCAAACTTACAAAATCTGCAGGGAATCAAATATGTATTTCCCCCACTGTAAGTGCACCCTAGAGAGATATATTTACAGTATATAGTTTTGCATCCATTTCCCTATAAAATCATCAAACAAAATCAAATCAAATGTGATAGACATTGTAGTGTCTATACTCCTGTACCACTATTATAATCAAGAGTGGATTATGCTATACTGGGTCTACAAGCACAATAAGCATATTACATTTCATTTTCACAGGAAACTGTTAAGATTAACTTACATTGTGGAAAGCCATTAACTGCTAACTGAGTGTAGTACATGTAACAATGCACACTTATGGCCAAACAATTGGTATACAATCTGAAAACTCCCAAATAGCAGATATTTCAATGACTTCAAAGTCAATCCTACATGTTGCTAATGTATATTGAGGCACCACCTCTTTCTTCAGAATGATAATAGTCATCAGAGGCAAAGCCTTCAAACTGCATATTTAGATAAATAATTCATAGATTTCATGTGCTGAAGGTCTATGCAATGACCAGTCTTGAAAAGATTCTGCTCCCATTAAATTTAACTCAGTTTTATGCATTTAACCACTTAACAACAGGCCCATAGCCGAATGACGGCTACAAGGCGGTTGCTTAACTCTGAGAGGCCGTCATATGACATCCTCTCAGAATTCCGCTCTCGCGCGTTCCCTGGGGCGCGCACTCGAGAGCATCTGTGACCACTGGGTCCAAAGGACCCGGCGCATAACGGATCACGGTAAACGCCCGGTGATCGCTCCATCAAATGCGATCGGTACAGCGGAGGGGGGAGAGATCGGTGTCAGCAGAGCTGTGGGCTGGATCTGCAATACCCAGCCATACTCGATGATACCCTGCAATACCCAGCCATACTCGGTGATACTCTGCAATACTCAGCCATACCCAGTGATACTCTGCAATACCCAGCCATACTCGGCCATGCTCAGCCATACTCTGATACCCTGCAATACCCAGCCATACTCGGCCATGCTCAGTCATACTCGGTGATACCCTGCAATACCCAGCCATACTCGGCCATGCTCAGCCATACTCGGTGATACCCGGCCATGCTCGGCCATGCTTAGCTGTACTCGGCCTCTGTATGTGGCCAGGCTGTGGAATTCTCACACATGTGGTATCGCCGTACTCAGGAGGAGTAGGAGAATCTATTTTGGAGTGTAGTTTTTGGTTATGTACATGCTATGTGTTAGAAATTTTGTATAAATGGACAACTTTGTGTTAAAAAGAAAAAAGCATTTTAACCACTTCCCGGCCGTCGGCCGGCATATGATGTCCTTGAATTTGTGCGGGGATATCTGAATGATGCCTGTAGCTACAGGCATCATTCATATATCAGCTTTTTCAGCCGGCGATTCCCTACATCATCAGAACAATCATAGCTGCTGTTCTGCTGCTTGATCGTTCTTACAGGACACCCCCCACCCCTCCCGCCACCCTCCAGTGCTTCTCCCGACTCGCCAATACGATCAAAGCCAGAATCATTTTTTTTTGTTTGTTTTTTCAGGCTTCCCAGCCTAGAGGTGAGATGCGGGATCTTATTGACCCCATATCTCACTGTAAAGAGGACCGGTCATGCCATATTCCTATTACAAGGGATGTTTACATTCCTTTTAATAGGAATAAAAGTGATCAAAAAATGTATTTTTGGGGAAAAAATGTCAAACTAAAATAAATAAAATAAAATGAACAATAAAAAAAATAAAAGTAAAGCGCCCCTGTCCCCATGTGCTCGCATGCAGTAGTGAACGCATATGTAAGTCCCGCCCACATATGAAAACGGTGTTCAAACCACACATGTGCTGTATCGCTGCGAACTTTAGAGCGAGAGCAATAATTCTAGCCCTAGACCTCCTCTGTAACTCAAAACATGTAACAAGTAAAAAAATTTAAAGCGTCGCCTATGGGGATTTTTACGTAGCGATGTTTGGCGCCATTCCACGAGCGTGTGCAATTTTAAAGAGTGACATGCTAGGTATCTATTTACTCAGCATAACTTCATCTTTCACATTATGCAAAAACATTGGGCTAACTTTACTGTTTTGTTTTTTTAAAGCACAGAACAGTTTTTTTTCCAAAAAAAAATGTGTTTGGAAAATTGCTGCGCAAATACCGTGCATGATAAAAAGTTGCAATGACCACTATTGTATTCTCTAGGGTATTTGCTAAAAAAATATATATAATGTTTTGGTGTTCTATGTAATTTTCTAGCAAATAAATAATGATTTTTACATGTAGGAGAGAAATGTCAGAATTGGCCTGGGTGCTCCAGAGCGGCTGATGGCGCTCCCTGCATGTTGGGCCTCTGTATGTGGCCATGCTGTGTAAAAGTCTCACACATGTGGTATCGCCATACTCGGGAGTAATAGCAGAATGTGTTTTGGGGTGTAATTTGTGGTATGCATATGCTGTGTGTGAGAAATAAACTCATAATATGACAATTTTGTGAAAAAAAAAGGAAAAAAAATCTTGATATTGCAAAGAATTGTAGGAAAAAAATTACAACTTCAAAAAACTCATCATGTCTTTTACTAAATACCTTGGAATGTCTTCTTTCCAAAAAGGGGTCATTTGGGGGGTATTTGTAATTTTATGGCATGTTAGGCTCTCAAGAAATGAGATAGGCCTTCAGGTGTGATCAATTTTCAGATATTGGAACCATAGCTTGTGGACTCTATAACTTTCACAAAGACCAAATAATATCCACCAATTTATACTTATTTTTACCAAAGATATGTAGTAGTATAAATTTTGGCCAAAATTTATGAAGAAAAATTACTAATCTGCTTTTTTATTTTATAGTACAAAAAATAAAAAATAAAACAGCAGTGATTAAATACCACCAGGAGAAAGCTCTATCTGTGTGAAAAAAGGACAAACGTTTCATATGGGTACAGTGTTGCATGACTGAGTAATTGTCATTCAAAATGTGAGAGCACCGAAAGCTGAAAATTGGTCTGGATATTAAGGGTGTTTAAGTACCCAATGGTCAAGTGGTTAAAGTTTAATTTTGTTAATTGGGATTCACTTTTCACAAATGTATGCTTTATCTCAACCAATTATCAGTTTTGTGTTTAAAGCTAGTGCCTCTTTAATAGGGATGGCCGAACGGTTCACCCGGCGGTCGGTTCGCGGCAAATTTTGGCTGTTCGTGGTCCGCCCGATCGGCGGACTATTGCCGCTGTTCACTCGGCGGAGTTCCATGTTTACTGTGTAAAAGAACTTTGACCTATGATGACACATCCTTCATGTGGTACAGGACAGCCAATGGAGACATTACAGCACATGGACACTTGGACATTCCCCCTTACTTATAAATAGACCCGATCCGGCGGCCATTTTACATTCTTTCGTATGTCACTATAGGGAAAGGTTGCTGTGTGGAGCAGGGAGAGACTGCAGTGACCCAAATCGCTAGCTATTAGGTCCACAAAAGTTCTTTTAAGGACTGGTATGGTATAGGTGTTAGGTGTAGTTCAGGATATAGGTTTGAGGCACTGCTATTCAAGTCATTGTTGCAGCAGCCTGTCTTTTGTCAGTGTAGAGAGAGGGACAGGACGCTGTGTGCAGCAGGGACAGTCAGTTTAATCATTAGCTGTTGCTATTAGGTCCACAAAAGTCCTTTTCAGGACTGGTATGGTAAAGTAGTACAGGATATCGTTTTGAGTGCTCTTCAAGTTATTGTTGCAGCAGCCTGTGTTTTGTCAGTTTAAATAGGGACAGGCAGGAAGCTGTGTGTGGCAATGAGGGACAGTGAGTTTAATCAGTAGCTGTTACTATTAGATCCACAAAGGTTCTTTTCAGGACTGGTATGGTAATAGGCTTGTACACGTATAATATTCTTTCTTCCAAATATAGAAAGAATATTATACTTGACTGCTGCCCTTCTGCTGCAGTAGTCCTTTATGAGTATAGGGACTGAGGTACAGTCTGCTAATCACAACCTACTAGTTCCACAAAGGTCCTTATAAGGACTGGTAAGGTATAGTGTACTACAGTACATAGGGTTGAGTGAGGTACAGTCTGCTATTCCTTAAGGACTGGTATAGGTCCACAATATATAGGGTTGAGGTGCACTACTACTGACTGCTGCCCTATTCTGCAGCAGTCCTTTATCAGTATAGGGACTGAGGTACAGTCTGCTAATCACAACCTACTAGTTCCACAAAGGTCCTTATAAGGACTGGTAAGGTATAGTGTACTACAGTGCATAGGGTTGAGTGAGGTACAGTCTGCTATTCCTTAAGGACTGGTATAGGTCCACAATATATAGGGTTGAGGTGCACTACTGCTGACTGCTGCCCTATTCTGCAGCAGTCCTTTATCAGTATAGGGACTGAGATACAGTCTGCTAATCACAACCTACTAGTTCCACAAAGGTCCTTATAAGGACTGGTAAGGTATAGTGTACTACAGTACATAGGGTTAAGTGAGGTACAGTCTGCTATTCCTTAAGGACTTGTATAGGTCCACAATCTATAGGGTTGAGGTGCACTACTGCTGACTGCTGCCCTATTTTGCAGAAGTCCTTTATCAATATAGGGACAGAGTTTTGTCACAGGGTCATTTAAAAAATGACAGGCAGAGGAAGAGGCAGGCCCTTCCGCAGGGTTGGTAGGGGTAGGGCAGGAGCAACAGGCTTGAGCCAAAGTGGGAAGTTGCAGAAGGTGCGTTCAATTACTTTAAAGGACGCACCAGACTTGGTTGAGTGGCTCACTCAGCCTTACTCTTCTGCACCCTCCTCATCCTCTCGATCTGCACCCTCTTCTTCACTCTCTGCTATGTGCACCCCCAAAGACACTACCACCAATAACACCACCACCACCACCACATACCTTCCGCTTGAGTCACAGGAGTTTTTTTCTGATCCATATCAAGACATTTCTGATGCACAGCCACTCTTGGCATTGGATCAGGAAGAGGAGGTAGCAACAACCGCCACTCAGCAGTCTGACGACAGTACCCAGATCAGCCCAAGGAGGAGGTTGGTCCCCGGTGTTGCTGCCTACTCCGAGATCTCTACTTATAGCGGTGGGGAAGGTGACGTCGATGATGACGTGTCTAGTGATGTCACGTGGGTGCCCACAAGAGAGGAAGAGGAGGGGAGTTCAGAGGGAGATATGGACCAGCAGATAGGGAGGAGAAACAGGAATAACTTACATTGCACATGAGGGACAAAGCAGACTGCTAATGTATCAGGAGCGAGTCATCGACCATGTACGGTCACATCTGGCGCTCCCAGGACACCGGCACATGGCTCCGCAGTGTAGGCTTTTTTTAACGTGTCCGCTGCTGACAATAGCGTTGCCATCTGCAATCTTTGCAGTCAACGCATTAGTCGCAGTAAGCCCAACACTCACCTAGGGACGACCGCCTTAAGAAGGCACATGAGCAGCCATTACCGAACCCAGTGGGAGCAACGGAACACACAAAGCCACACTCAAGGCTCTCACCGTCCAGCCTCGTCTTCTACTTCTTCTCCTCTCTCCTCACAATTGTCTTCCACTCCACCTTCCATAACGCCAAGCTCACGTTTGCAAAAAGGCAGGCTTCCGTGGGCCTAATGTTCGAGCGTAAAAAAATGATGACGCCGGATAACCCTCTTGCCCAACGGTTGACGGCTAGCTTGTCAGAACTGATAGCCCGCCAACTACTGCCATATAAACTGGTGGACTCGGAGGCCTTTTGAAAATTTGTGGCCATTGGAACACCACAATGGAAGGTCCCAGGAAGGAAGTATTTCTCAGAGAAGGGCACCCCAGAGCTATATGGCCATGTTCAGCGGCAAGTGAATGTATCTCTGGCACACAGTGGCACACAGTGTCGGTGCCAAGATACATCTGACCACAGACACGTGATCTAGCAAACACGGGCAGGGAAGGTATATCACTTTTACTGCCCACTGGGTGAACCTTCTGACGGCCGTCAAGCATGCAACCCGTGGCACCCGTGTAGATTTGGTTTTACCGCCGCGGATTGCATGCAGGCCTGGCTCTTCTTCTCCTCCTCTTACTCCATCCTCCTCCCTCTCCTCCTCGGCTGACTCCTCCTTTTCCACTGCTAGCGTTTCTTCCGATGCGCCGCCCAAGCTCCCCAGAACCTATTCCACATGCCAGGTGAGACGTTGCCATGCCGTGCTGCGTCTGTTGTGCCTGGAAGCCAAGAGCCACACTGGCCCGGCACTCCTTACAGCTTTGCGTTCACAGGCAGATCAGTGGCTAACACCGCTCAATTTGACAGTTGGTAAAGTGGTGTGTGACAATGGTGCCAATCTGCTTAGTGCATTGAAACAGGGCAAAATTACGCACGCGCCATGCATGGCACACGTCTTAAACTTGGTCGTGCATCGATTTGTTGTCAAAAACCCTGGGGTCCAGGACATCTTGCGGCAGGCAAGGAAAATCTCGGCCCATTTCAGAAGATCTTACACGGCCATGGCTCGCCTTGCTAACATTCAGCGGCGACACAATCTGCCGGTCAGACGTCTTATTTGCGATTGCCCAACGCAATGGAACTCAACCTTCTATATGCTTGATAGGCTGCTCCAGCAGAAACGTGCAGTTAACGTCTACCTGTATTAACTCTGCGACAGAACAGGTTCTGGGGAGCTGGGTTTTTTTTCACCGCGCCAGTGGCTGCTCATGCGCGACGCATGCAGACTTCTGCGGCCATTTGAGGAGATCACCAAACTGGTCAGTCGCAGCCATGGCGCCATCAGTGACATGGTACCTTATGCCTTCTTTATGGAGCGTGCATTGTGTCGTGTCATTGATCAAGCTGTGGAGGAGCAGGAGCGGGAAGATGAGGAAGTCGCAATGCTGGATGAATTCCCAGGGGGGGATACTCTATCTGAGACAAGTGAACAACAGGAGTCTGAAGAGGAGTCAGAGGAGGATGGTGCCGGGCGGATGAGGAGGAGCAAGAAGAGCATGCTTTAAACCTTTCTGGGATCCCTGTTGTTGTGCGTGGATGGGGAGAGGAGAATGAAGAGGACGACATTATCCTGGATGATGAGCAGGAGCCAGGCCATCACACCGCTTCCAGTTTAGTGCAAATGGGGGCATTCATGCTCCAGTGTTTTAACAGGGACCCCCGTATAAAAAGCATAAGGGTCAAGGACCAGTACTGGGTGGCAACGTACTTAGACCCCCGGTACAAACACAAAGAAATGTTACCACCGTCACAGAGGGCTGTCAGAATGGAGCACTTCCAGGCCTTGCTTCAAGAAATGCTGCATTCTGCTTTTGCGTACGCTGTCAGAGGAGCAATTCCTACTCCCAGAGAAGGAGTTGCGGGTACCAATCCAACAGCGCCTGCAAGAAGAGGCCAGTTTGAAGATGTGTTGGTGACTTCTGATATGAGGTCATTCTTTCAGCCGACCCATCAACAGGTGTCATCCGGATCCAGCATCAGGGAACGCCTAGACCGTCAGGTGTCCGACTACATCGGGTTAACGGCCGATGTGGACGCTCTGAGGAGTGATGAACCCCTGGACTACTAGGTGGGCAGGCTTGACCTCTGGCCAGAGCTTGCCCAATATGCAATGGAACTGTTGGCTTGCCCCTCGTCCAGTGTCCTGTCCGAAAGGACGTTCAGCGCAGCAGGGGGATCGTGACCGATAAGTGTACTCGCCTAGCTCACGACAGTGTTAACTACCTCACATTTCTAAAAATGAATGATGCATGGATCTCAGAGGAATTCAACACATGTGACCAGTAGACCATGTATATGTCTATAAACGATTTTTTTAATCGAGCACACAGACCTTCTTTCTTCATTTGGCTCACTTCCTTGTCCAAAAAAGCACACTGTACTATATGACCGTACCCTCCTGTTTGAAAAGGTTGAGCGGTGTCATATTTCTACTGGGGCTGCTTATTATGAGGGGCTCCCACCATCCCTGTGCTGTGCTGACTTCCTCCTGGGGCTGTTTATTATGAGGGGCTCCCACCATCCCTGTGCTGTGCTCATTATGAGGGACTCCCACCATCCCTGTGCTGTGCTGACTTCCTCCTGGGGCTGCTTATTATGAGGGGCTCCCACCATCCCTGTGCTATGCTGACTTACTCCTGGGGCTGTACCTCTGCTGTGCATATTATGAGGGGCTCCCACCATCCCTGTGCTATGCTGACTTCCTCCTGGGGCTGCTTATTATGAGGGGCTCTCACCATCCCTGTGCTGTGCTGACTTCCTCCTGGGGCTGCTTATTATGAGGGGCTCCCACCATCCCTTTGCTGTGCTGACTTCCTCCTGGGGCTGTACCTCTGCTGTGCATATTATGAGGGGCTCCCACCATCCCTGTGCTATGCACATTATGAGGGGCTCCCACCATCCCTGTGCTATGCTGACTTCCTCCTGGGGCTGCTTATTATGAGGGGCTCCCACCATCCCTGTGCTGTGCTGACTTCCTCCTAGGGCTGCTTATTATGAGGGGCTCCCACCATCCCTGTGCTATGCTGACTTCCTCCTGGGGCTGTACCTCTGCTGTGCATATTATGAGGGGCTCCCATCATCCCTGTGCTCTGCTGACTTCCTCTTGGGGCTGCTTATTATAAGGGGCTCCCACCATCCCTGTACTATGCTGACTTACTCCTGGGGCTGTACCTCTGCTGTGCATATTATGAGGGGCTCCCACCATCCCTGTGCTATGCTGACTTCCTCCTGGGGCTGCTTATTATGAGGGGCTCCCACCATCCCTGTGCTGTGCTGACTTCCTCCTGGAGCTGCTTATTATGAGGGGCTCCCACCATCCCTTTGCTGTGCTGACTTCCTCCTGGGGCTGTACCTCTGCTGTGCACATTATGAGGGGCTCCCACCATCCCTGTGCTATGCTGACTTACTCCTGGGGCTGCTTAGGGTGCAAGTGTCAGTGCTGTATATCACAGTGCTGGTGTCAGTGCTGTATATCACGGTGCTGGTGTCAGTGCTTTATGTCACGCTGCTGATGTCAGTGCTCTCTATCACGGTGCTGGTGTCAGATCACTCTATCACGGTGCAGGTGTCATTGCTGTATGTCACGCTGCTAATGTCAGTGCTCTCTATCACGGTGCTGGTGTCAGATCACTCTATCATGGTACAGGGGTCATTGCTTTATGTCACGCTGCTGGTGTCAGTGCTCTCTATCACGGAGCTGGTGTCAGATCACTCTATCACGGTGCAGGTGTCATTGCTTTATGTCACACTGCTGATGTCAGTGCTCTCTATCACGGTGCTGGTGTAAGATGACTCTATCACGGTGCAGGTGTCATTGCTGTATGTCACGCTGCTGGTGATCATCTCCTGCACCCTCTTCTTTGCCTACCCTGACCTTCCCTCTCCTCCATTGCCTTCATGCGCTCCACAGTCCTGAATTGTCAGAATTTCACATATAAAAAAAGAATGCTTGTAGTTGTCGATCCCAGATTCACCTCATACATGTGTTATGTCATTGTCCATGTGGTGGGACTATGTTTGCACAGCTAGTAATTATTTTGTGGCTACAAATTTGACCTGTAGGTTTGCAAAGTTCGCCTCCCATTGAAGTCAATGGGGCCCGCTGCGAACGTTACGGTTCGCGAACTATCGGCCGCGTCGCAAAACGTCCCGTCGGAAGTTCGTCCATCACTATTCAAGATAGGGATATAGTTAGCCGCATACAGAGTCGACAGTGATGCTGTAAGTTTTACACCCAGATACCCAAGCTCCCTCTCACACCAAAGGAAAGGGATTGAAGGTTGAATTGCCTGTTCTTTTTTTTTTTTGTCATAGTTATATTTAAGATCTCTGACTTTGATATATTAATTTTGAAATTTGTCATCTTCCCATATCCATTCAATTCCTTCATTATGTTGGGTATTGTTGTCCTGGGGTTTGAAATATAAAATAATATGTCGTCTGCATATGAACTTTTTAAAAACCTTTTGCAAGTTATCAGTTTAGAGTTGCACAAGAGGTCTGCCACAAAAACTATTGCTCTCATTCTGAGGTTTGTGATGATACCTCACATGTGTGATGTGATTGTCATTTATTGGGGGGGGGGGGGGGGTGCATTCAAATATATTATATATTTGTTCTTTCTTTAGATTTGTAATGCTGTCGTGTGTGTGTGTTTTTTTTTAAATAATCGCCCCATTATTATTCATCAGAAGGGATGATCAACATCCCTTGTGATTGCATGCCATGGCAGATCCTCTTTACGGCGATATCTTTTTCCTTTTGGCCTCCAAAGCATCTAATCAAACCGAGATTGGGTTGTTTAACCACTTCCCACCCGGCCAATGTATATATACGGCCGGGTGGGAGCCGCCTGCTCCTGATAGGACGTTCAGGAACGTCATTCAGGAGCAGCGGGATCGCGCGCGCGCGCGCCCGCGCAGCGGCGCGATCCCGATGTGCTCGTGTCACCCGGACACGGCACATCTCAGATCGGCAGGAGGGCTCTGTGATTGGCCCTCCTGATCACATGACGGCCGTGTCCAATCACGGCCGTCATGTGATGTAAACAAACAGCCGGTTGCTAGGCAATCGGCTCTCCTCTCCTCACACGGAAGTCACCGCTGAGAAGAGGAGAGCAGAACGCTGCAGCCGGCTGATGATCAGTGAGTATGGGCTGCTTTTCACAGCTTTTTACTCACTGATTATCAGTGTAGTGTAAACACACAACACACCACACAGTGAAAACACAGTCCCCACATATGTCCCCAAAACACACATGTCCCCAAAACATACATGTCCCCAAATAATAAAAACACATGTCCCTAATAATAAAAACATGTCCCCCACATATGTCCCACTAAAATCACATGTCCCAATGATTATCTGCACACATATGTACGTGATCACCTGCACACATATGTACATGATCATTTGCGTACATATGTCCGTGATCACACAAACCAATTATTATACACTTAACGGAATTTTTTTTACCAAAAACATGTAGCAGAATACATTTTGGCTTAAATTTATGACAAAATTTGATTTTATTGGATTTCTTTTCAAATAGAAAAAAGAAAATATTGTTTTTTTCCCAAATTTCCGCTTTTTTTGCGCTTATATCGCAAAAAAAAAAAAACGGAGTCGTGAATAAATAACACCAAAATAAAGCTCTATTTGTGCGAACAAAATGATAACAATTTCATTTGGGTACAGTGTAGCATGACCGCGCAATTGTCACTGAAAGCGCTAGAGCGCTGAAAGCTGAAAATTGGGCTGGGAAGGAAGGGGGTGAAAGTGCCCTGTATTGAAGTGGTTAAATGTTTTCACAAGCTGGTAACGGCTTGTTTACATGAGACCAAAATTGGAAATGATGAACTCCTCATCATTTCTGAACTTCTGACATCACACTGTGATAAGACAGCATCAGTTCCTCTCACTGTCTTAAGTGGATCCCGCCAGACGCATCCTTACAGGGCTCCAGTGGAACCTAACAGTTTTACTTTAAAACAGATATAAACCCCAACTAAATTACATTTATTTTTCATCTTTTTGTAATGGAATACTTGCGTTCACATTATTTCCATCCTTTGTTGCACCTCAATGCTGCTAATTTTCTGCAGCTTCTTTGTATCCACTTCCTTTCTATAGGGATAAACTTCAGCAATGGGTGTAATTATATGTCCTAGAGTGACAACACTGTTCCTTCATAGGTAAGTGACATTGGCACCCTAAGCCCTTGTACACACAGTCGGAGAATCCGTCGGAATGTGTCCTATCGGACCGTGTCGTCGGATGATCTGACTGTGTGTGGTATGCATCAGATTGATTCCGTCGGGAATATCCGTCGGACCCAATTTTCCAACATGTTGGAAATATTTCCCGACCAACTGGGCCGGTCGGACATACTCCGATCATGTGTAGAGAATTTTGATCGGACCAAGTGCCACGCATGCTCAGATCAAATTCCTACATCAAAGCTATTGGCTACTAGCCTGAATGTAGTCCCATCGTAACGAAATTACGTCATCACGTTCTGAAAGATCGGATTTTTCGCCAACTTTGTCCGACCGTGTGTATGCAACAGTTTCGGACAAGATCCGACGGACAAAATCCGACGGGCAAAATCCGACGGATTTGGTTGTGGAAATCTCCGACCGTGTGTACAGGGGCTAAGACTGAAAGTGTTACTTTGTTACTAGAACTGTAACTAGAAAATAAAGAAGCATGGAAAAAGAAAACTGGAGCAGCCACTACATCTAAGGAGTTGTAAGCTGCAATCTATTTTTTTATTATATTAGTCTTTTGTGGTTGGATACATTCAAAGTAAGAGCTTTTTGAAAAGTGCAAAGTAATTTTAGCAAGTTCTTGCTATATTGCTAACCTATTTTTTCTGTCCTGTCGATATCAGGTATTTGATGACTTCATATTTATTTTCTTTGCAATGGAGATGGTGGTGAAGATGGTGGCCTTGGGGATTTTTGGGAAGAAATGCTACCTTGGAGATACATGGAACAGATTGGATTTCTTCATTGTAATGGCTGGGTAAGTCAGAGTTTGCATGCTTTTTAATGAGCAGATTAAAACCGAGCGGAATTCATTAAGCCATGTTGGAGATTAAATAAGAGAGCTTTGTGGTGACAGCTTTATTCAAATACTAAAGAAGTAAACAAATTACTGAAGAGCTGGAGACACTGTAGGAATAGAATGTAGGATGCTATGAATCATGCCTTTAGCATTATATTACTATTAGCACACTTCACAATTTAATGGTACTAGCCAGATGGTTAGAAAGAGATAGATATTAACAAAAGTAAACAAAAAAAAAAGCTAAAAACTATTAAAGCACTTCCAAGCTTATTTTAATTAAACTGTGTAGAACGCATTGGCTGTATGCAAGTTATCTAAAGGAAACTGAGACTTACAGCACTTTACATGGCTACAGTAAAACAATGACTGTGGTTTACTGCACAGTGCACATTTGACTTATTGAAATTAACTCTGTAACCATGTAAAAAAAATAAAAACAAGATCAGACTGCAAATAAAATCCCTAAAATTATTATATACCATCTACCAACCCCACTGGACTCTGTTGTCTTCTAATGCCCAGCTGCTTTTAGATTTACCTATACAGTTCCCCCATTCCCCACTGCATAGGTATATATGGGAGTATATGGAGAGGTTGCAGTGTGGTGGCACCAGCACCAGTGCCTAAGGCCCAAGAAGTTTGGTTACAGAGAAAGGACTAAGCACAAATATTCCCATTCCTATTTTTCAAAACGTCTTTAATCATCTGCATTTTTTTGCAGAACACACCCCAGATCTCTGATCAGGTTTATCAGGCTATTCCCGAGGAAGCACTTTGGGATTTTTTTGAAAGCTTGGAGAATACTGTTTTTAGGCATACAGGGTTAATTTCAATGTGAGGAATAGACTGTAGTAGATGTTCTGGGGGCAACAGTTAACATATGCTCCTTAAAGCACAGAGAAATAAAAGACTGGAGACTTTACAGTTTAGTTAAGTCAGTGATGCCCCAGCAGAGCAGAGTCAAGAAGAACAAGAGGGATAAAAAGCCACGAGAGAGATGCTTCAAAGGCTAGTATTCAGTATTAAATGTACAGAAAGTATAGCAAAAAGTGTGGTAAGCGTATACCCACATTCATAAGGATATTGGAGTCAAGCAAACTAATTTAGCAAGTGTGAATAATGGTCCATGTAGAATGTGGGTGGTCACACACACTTAATACTAATCGGGGTCTTACACTGTGCAAGGCTGCATAGGCGTGCACAGGAGATGTTCCAGGTGTGCCAGGACACACCCTAAAAACCCTGTGTGCATTAGCATTATCACACTGTGTGCCAGCAGGGAGATGGGAAATATCTCCCTCTGCCCAATGCTGCCATTAATGAAGTGCTACTGTACTTCTCTTTCACTGTGCCAGCTCCGCCATAAGTGTGTGTGTATGTGTTTGAGCTTTGGGGTGCACACCCTAATATAATAGGCTGCGCACACCTATGCAAGGCTGTGATCAGGTTCTGATGAACAATGTTGGAAGGGATGAGGGCCCAAAATGGAACATATATGTGGTCAGCAAAGGTGTCCATTAAATAACTAACTAAATGCTTCCAAATTATTTAGGAAGCTGGATATTTAACACAAGAACACATTAAAGCTAGGGAAAAGCCGAACACCCCTCGGTTCGGTTTGCACCAGAACTTTCAAACGGACCCCAAATTCGTACGAACTTTAGAACCCCTTTGAAGTTTATGGGACTCGAACGTTCGAAATTAAAAGTGCTAATTTTAACGGCTAATATGCAAGATACTGTCCTAAAAAGAGTTTGGGGACCTGGCTCCTGCCCTAGGGGACATGGGTCAATGCCTAAAATGTTTTTAAAAATGGCCATTTTGGCGGGAGCACTGATTTTAATGACGATTAAAGTGAAAAAAAAAGTGAAATATTCCTTTAAATATGGTGCCTGGGGGGTGTCTGTAGTATGCCTGTGAAGTGCCACGTGTTTCCCGTGTTTAGAACAGTCCCTGCACAAAATGACATTAAACGGAAATAACACCATTTAAAACTGCTTGCGGTTTTAATGTTATATCTGGTTCCTGCAATATGGTTGAAAATCATTGAGAAAAATGGCATGGGTAGCCCTCCCTGCCCATTACCAGCCCCTTTGGGTCTTGTACGCATATTAAGGGGAACCCAGTACCCATATTAAAAAAATGAAATGCGTGTGGCCCCCAGGCCCTATATACTCAGAACAGCAGTATACAGGCGGTGCAAACAAGACAGGGACTGTGTAGGTTTGTTGTGTTAAGTTGAATCTGTTTGTAATTTTCAACTGGTACATTTTTAAAGTGTAGCTCCAGTCAAAAAAAACTATTTTTAAGCTTTTTGGAAAACATAGGGAAGGGTTATCACCCCTTTATAATTTGTTTTGTCGTCCATCTTTTTTCATCTCACTTGCTGTTGTCTCCTCCCGTTTGCAAGTAGGAGATGTTTGTAAGTTGGATGTTTGAAAGTAGGGGCCTGCCCTATATGCTCTGCAGAAATGGCGGAACAAGGTGTTGGTTTTGCCACAACATTGTAAGCCCTCAAAGTGACTCTTGGTGGGCGCTGGAGCACCCTGCTGTGAACGATTATATCAAGAATTGTAATTACATGCCATTGTTGAACAGTGGTAGAAAAATTGACCTTTGGTGGTTGTGGTGCTGGTGCCACAACACTATAAGTCCTCACAGTTACTCTGGGTGGGCACAGGAACAGGCCCTCCTGTGAAATATTATATCAAGAATTGTAATTACATGTCCCTGTTAAACAGGGGCAGAAAAATTGGGCCTTAGGCACTGGTGCTGGTGCCACGACACTGCAACCTCTCCCATATACTCTTGTTTTATTGCAGGAATTAGCCCTGCTGCAAAGCATTGCATCAAAAATTGTAATTAAACGCCCCTGTTGAACAAGGGCAGAAAAATTGGGCCTTAGGCACTGGTGCTGGTGCCACCACACTGCAACCTCTCCCATATACTCTAGTTTTATTGCAGGAATTAGCCCTGCTGCAAAGCATTGCATCAAAAATTGTAATTAAATGCCCCTGTTAAACAGGGGCAGAAAAATTGGGCCTTAGGCACTGGTGCTGGTGCCACCACACTGCAACCTCTCCCATATACTCTAGTTTTATTGCAGGAATTAGCCCTGCTGCAAAGAATTGCATCAAAAATTGTAATTAAACGCCCCTGTTAAACAAGGGCAGAAAAATTGGGCTGATGGCATCACCCAGAGCCAGAAATGTTCTTCCAACATATCAGCGGAGGAGGAAGAGGATAGACAATCAACATAACAGGACAGTCACTCAGCATCAGCATAGGCAGTCTTGAAGGGATGTGATATTTCAAAAAAAATTATTCGGTTACATCAGCTTCAGGTGCTTGGTAGCTGTGGGTGATCCAAGACTGATTCATCTTGATGAAGGTTAGTCGATCAACTGATTCGGTGGACAGGCGCACCCTGTGATCGGTAACAAAGCCACCAGCAGCACTGAAGGTGCGTTCCGAAAGAACGCTGGATGCAGGACAGGCCAGTAGCTCAATTGCATACTGTGCAAGCTCTGGCCAGTGATCCATCCTCAAGACCCAGTAGGCCAGAGGATTTTCGGTGGGAAAGGTGTCCAAGTCTGACCTTGCCCCTAGGTATTCCTGCACCATGTAAATCAGACGCTGGCGATGGTTGCTGGAACCGATCATACCTTGGGGCTGCGGACTAAAAAATTGTCTGAAACCATCAGTCAGACGGCCACCTTTTCCACCGCTCCTTCTGACCGATGCCTCAGCAACACGTTGTCCAGGACCAGGAGTTTGTAACCTCCCAGTCTCTGGGAAAGCGTTGCACAGACCTTTCTGCAAGGCCTCCCGGAGATGTCTCATCCTCTGCTCCCTCTGCGATGGCAAGATAAGGTCGGCGACCTTACCCTTGTACCGTGGATCAAGGAGAGTGGCCAGCCAGTAATGGTCCCTCTCGTTGATCCGAAGAGTACAAGGATCCTTCCGCAGGCTTTGAAGGATCAGGGAGGCCATGCAGCGTAGGTTAGCTGAGGCATTTGGTCCGGAGTCCTCTGGGTCACTAAGGACAACATGATCCGCAGCTACCTCCTCCCAGCCACGTACAAGTCCACGTGTTTCTTGGGACTGTAAATCATTCCTACAAGACTGCTGCTGCTGCTGCTGCTGATGCTGAGTGCCAGCCTCCACCTCCATGCTGACACAATCATCCTCCTCCTCCTCTTCCTCCTCCTCATTCTCTTCCTGTGTGATGGGTGGCACAGCAGGGACACTGTCTGGATAAAGGGGGCCTTGAAAGGCAAGGAAGTCCTCCTCTTCCTGCCTCTGTTTTGCCTCAAGTGCCCTGTCCATTATTCCACGCAGCGTATGCTCCAAGAGGTGGACAAGAGGTACAGTGTCACTGATGCATGCACTGTCACTGCTCACCATCCTTGTGGCCTCCTCAAATGGTGACAGGACAGTGCATGCATCCCTGATCATACCCCACTGGCGTGGTGAGAAAAAACCGAGCTCCTCTGACCCTGTCCTGGTGCTTTAATCGCACAGGTGCTCATTGATGGCCCTCTGCTGCGTGTGCAGCCGCTGCAGCATGGCCAACGTTGAGTTCCACCTGGTGGGCATGTCACATATAAGGCGGTTCTTGGGCAGGTTCAACTCCTTTTGGAGCTCAGCCAGCCGAGCACAGGCATTAAATGATTGGTGGAAAGGCACACAGACTTTCCTGGCCTGCTTCAGGACATCCTGTAAGCCGGGGTACCTGCCCAAGAACCGCTGCACCACCAGGTTAAGGACGTGAGCTACACAGAGCACATGGGACAGTTGTCCCTGTCGGAGGGCGGAGAGGAGGTTGGTGCCATTGTCGCAAACCACCATTCCTGGCTTAAGCTGGCGTGGCGTCAACCACCTCTCGGCCTGCCCCTGCAGAGCTGACAAAACATCCGCCCCAGTGTGGCTCCTGTCCCCCAAACAAACCAGTGCAAGCACGGCATGGCATCGTTTTGCCTGCGTACTTGCGTAGCACCTGGAACGCCTACGGAGCACCGCTGGTTCTGAGGACAGAGCACTGGAAGAGGCCATGGAGGAAGAAGAAGAGGAGGGGGTGGAGGAGAGAGGTGTGTCACAACCAATAGTAGCATTTTGGAGGCGTGGTGGCGGAACAACCTCCAACACTACTACACCTTGTCCTGCATCCTTCCCAGCAGCCAAAAGAGTGACCCAATGGGCCGTGAAAGACAGGTAATGTTCCTGTCCATGCACCTTACCGCTGACCGCCCTGTCCAGCGAGGCAAGGACATTGCCTTCCACATGCCGGTAGAGAGCCGGAATCGCCTTCCGTGAGAAAAAGTGGCGTTTGGGGACCTGCCACTGAGGAACCGCACATTGTACAAACTCACGGCAGGGGGCGGAGTCTACCAACTGAAAAGGCAGCAGTTGAAGTGCTAGCAATTTAGCCAAGCTAGCATTCAACCGCTGGGCATGTGGATGGCTGGGAGTGAACTTCTTTCGCCGGTCCAGCAGCTGGGGCAGGGACATTCGCCTGCTATAATCGGACGTGGGTGTACTGCTAGCAGAGTGCCCGGAAGCACTTGGCTGTGACACACCTAATTCTACACCTTCATTCCTCTCAGAGCAGGTTTCAGGGAGGACTGAAGGTCTAGTGGGGTTATAGATGCCAGCTGATGAGGAGCAAGGAGAGGTCCGCTTTGTTCTTTGGTGTGGGTCTTTGAGGTACGCTTGCCAACGAGCTGCATGGCAGGTCAACATATGTCTGGTCAAGCATGTGGTGCCCAAGTGGCTGATGTTTTGGCCACGCGAGATACGCTTGAGACATATGTTGCAAATAGCAGCGGTGCGATCTGATGCACTCGTCTCAAAAAAGGCCCACACCAAAGAACTTTTAGAATAACGCGCAGAGGCAGCGCCCTGCACAGGCGGAGCTCTGCGGTGTGATTTAGTCGGTGTGCTGTCCCTAAGCTGGCCCCCGGAGGGCATCCTGCCTCATTGGACATGTGCCTCCTCCTCCTCCTCTCTCCTACCAGGCACCCACGTGGAGTCAGTGCCCTCATCATCCCCTCCCTCTTCATCGCTGTAGCAAACCTGGCAATATGCTGCAGCTTGTGGAACATGACTGCCAGATTGCTGTCCTTCTTGAGCATCCCCTCTCTCTGCATTCACGCTACTGCCTTCTTCTAGCTGAGTGTCATCATCAGAGGCTACAAAACACTGGGCATCCTCCTGGAGCATGTATCCAACACTGTGCTCAAAGAGTTCAGGAGACTCCTCAGGAGGATGTGGTGGGTCTAGGGAAGGAGTCACTGATGATGACATTGAGACGAGGGAAGACGATGCGTTGGCAGCTGCTTTGCTAGTACCCTGAGACTGGGTGAGAGAGGATGAGGAGGATGAAGAGGGCTTGGTCATCCACTCTACCAAGTCATTGGCATGTTGCGGTTCAACATGTCCAGCTGCCAAAAAGAAGGACAAGTGTGTCCCATGGCCACGTGCTGATGACAATGCACCGCGTCCACGACTAGCACTGTTGTCTCTAGACCTGCTTGCCCTCTTTTATCGGCTCGCGCCTGTCTGCCTCTCCTTGCTGGCCTTCCAGACATGGTAATGGCCTGAAGGGAGTTGGGTAAAACAGCAGTTGGGTAGTGTATATTGTGCTGGAGGCACACAATACCCACTAACTCCTGCAGATGCCTTTATTATAGAACACCAGAGATAAAGGGGTATACTGTAATGGAGTCACACAACACCCACTAAGCCCTGCAGATGCCTTTATTATAGAACACCAGAGATAAAGGGGTATACTGTAATGGAGTCACACAACACCCACTAAGCCCTGCAGATGGCTCTATTAGAGAACAGCAATAAAGGGTAGATACAGGTGTATATTGTGCTGGAGGCACAAAACACCAACTAACTCCTGCAGATGCCTTTTTTATAGAACACCAGAGATAAAGGGGTATATACAGATGCATACTGTGCTGTGCTGGAGGCACACACAACTTCCAATAACTCCTGCAGATGGCAAGTGGGCTCAAATAGAGAAGAGCTATGTAGGTGGATATAGCGGTGTGTACAGCACGCACAAGCTCCTAACACTACTGACTGCAAGCTCTATTATAAAAGATAGATCACTAGCTATATAGGTGAGGTGAATATAGCGGTGTATACTGCGGTCAGTGCACACAGACAACAACCACTACAGAAGAGCAAGATCGAAAATCGGCCGATAACGATCGGTGTATACTGTGTTAAAGGTACACAGAACACCCACTAACTGCTTCAGACGCCAACACACTACACAAGGCCGCCGCGCTGTCGGCCTTATATAGTGTGGGGCGTGTACTACACAGCCTGTGGCCAATCATGGCTCTCCTCGCTGCTGGCGCTGTGATTGGCCAAGCATGCGGGGTCACAGTGCATGCTTGGCCAATCATGAGCCAGCAATGCACTGCGATGACGCAGTGCATTGTGGGCCGTGAGCGCCACACGAATTTGGAGCGAATGGCCCATAACATTCGGAATTCGCCAAACGGGCGAACTGCCGATGTTCGAGTCGAACGTATGTTCGACTCGAACACTAAGCTCATCCCTAATTAAAGCATACAATCAATGCATTTTGTGGCTCTTTTAATGGCCACTTCATCAGGAAAAGGTGTCCAGTATACTGAAAAAGAGCCCAAAAATATAAATATTATAAATAAAGCAATTTTTTCAAAGTGAATCCAAAGGGTGAACAGTGTGTGTGTGTGTGTGTGTGTGTGTGTATAAAAATACTAATTAAAAAGTGGTAAGAAGGCACTTTAGTTATTATGGGTAAAATGCGTAACATTTTAAAACTGTAAGATATGTATGTATGTATATTGGGTGTTTCAGTAATCTACATATGTTTCTTCTAATTTTATTTTAATGTTATATTTATGGTACATATTACTGGTAATGTCTGTATGTACATGGTGTTGTTCCCTACAAAACATATACGTGTTGTGAGTAGAAATAAAAGGGGGGGGGGGGTAAAAGTAATGCTTCTCTTCTAATAAATATGCAAAAGTTTGAGGAGTACATTTAATTCACTAATTGAAGGGGATAATGCCGAGGCCTCAATGTGTAAAAAGGTGAACGTATCTCAATAAAATAAGTCAGTTCAATTCATGGTGGTTTTTAGTGTGGTAACTGATGTACTATATCTCAAATTATAAAAAGACAGGTGGGCAGCATAAGCAATGATTTAAGCTGAGATACTTATAACTGGTTGTGTTCGTATAAGTATAGTGTTATAGCATGTAACCCATTATATGCTGGAAAGATAATCTTGCATGATGTGAATTGCTTAGGGCAATAATGGGAATAGCTTGCACAGAGATTATATAATGTTATTTGAAGATGAATCCTACAATCTTTTCTTTACTCTTAATTAAAACGGTGTACACTATGAAGGGAAAAGTTATGAGGCCCTGAATGTTTTAGAGAGGAAAGAGATACTGTCTGCAACACATAGGCAAGAGGCACTGCCTGTAACATGGAGGCAAAAAGCACTGAGGTTGATTTACTAGCTTGGTAAACATGCAGAAATGTTACTTTGCAAAGAATCCTCAATCGTGTACAAGGAAATTTGAAAAAAAAAAAAAAACAGCATTTTTGCTTGAACATGATTTGGCTGATGGAAGTCACAGAGCTGTATCACATTCGTGAAGCTCCTTGTAAAATTTCCTTGCAAAGTGAACAGCTTTTTTTTTTTCTTTTTTAATACAGAGGCACTTCAGGTAGTAAGAGAATTTTTCTCAATGCTTAATGGATCTGGTAAAGTTTCACTTTGCAAAGAACATTTGATTACGTGCAAGGAGAATAAAAGAAAAAGCATTTCTGCTTTCATGCGATTGGATTACGGAACAGTCTGTCTATAAGTCAATCCCACCCAGGGGCGGCCTGACAATCCATTGGGCCCCCGGGCAATAGGAGATCATGGGGTCCCCTGTGCCCCTGCCCACATGCAAGCCACACCGACACTTTGCTCCACCTACATATTGTACTGCCTACATTACATACATTTGTGGCAGCCATCCTCCACATATTGCATCTCAGCTGCACAGAAGGGTCCATCAGCAAATTGTGGAAGCTATTGGGCCTTCATGTTCAGGAATGGGCCAATACCCAATTCTTTCTGCAGCTTAGGCTCACAGAGATTTCCCTTGCCATTGCTGGGAAGCCACCAAACACCCAACGAGAAATTCGGTTTGTCCTGGGAAATTCAAATTTCCTGTTTTTCGCCGCCGGCCGCTAGAGGTCATTTTTAAGAAGACCAGAAGCTGGTCTTCATTAGAGAACCTATGGCGCCGCCCACCCCCGCTGCCAGTGTGTGTGTGTGTGTGTGTGTGTGTGTGTGTGTGTGTGTGTAAAGTGCAGTGGGCGGCGCCACAGTTCAAAGTTAGTCTCCGCACGGCAACGTGAACGACGGTATGTCGGGGGCCAGTCTGTGGATAGGATGTCAGAGGGGGCCAGTCTGTGGATGGGATGTCAGAGGGGGCCAGTCTGTAGATGGGATGTCAGAGGGGGCCAGTCTGTGGATGGGATGTCATGTCAGAGGGGGCCAGTCTGTGGATGGGATGTCATGTCAGAGGGGGCCAGTCTGTGGATGGGTTGTCATGTCAGAGGGCAGGGCCAGTGCTACCACTAGGCGGATTAGGCAGTCGCCTAGGGCGCACTGCCACCTAGGGCGCAACTCTGGCTGCTGTGTATACACAGCTCTCTGGTGTGGAGATAACACAGTCTTGTGTGTAGAGCCAGGCGTCAGTATAATAGGACAGACAAGCGTGAGGGGGGGGGGAGTGAGGAGATGGCGCAACACACAAAGTCCTAGCTGGGGAGCAGGGCTGCTGATAGGCCAGTACAACTGGCCCTGCTGTACCGGGCCTGACCAGCAGGGGGGGCCCGGGCAACCTGAACAGCAAAGTATAGGAGGGGCAGCAGCATGTAGGGGAACTAATCACTTCATGCACCCACTGAATGGCTGCTTCTCCTCCCCCTCTCTCTCCCCCCTCTCTCTCTCTCTCCCCCTCTCTCTCTCCCCCCCCTCTCTCTCTCTCCCTCTTTCCCTCTTGTGGACACTCGAGAACAGGGAGGAAGTGGCTCTGCAGTGCTGGGGCCAAGGCAGCTAACAATTACACAGGTGAGGTGTGTGCTCGCTTGGGGGGTTGAGCTTCAAGTTCAACATCTACTACTACTGCAGTTACCCTGCCAATACTCTGCAATACTTACCCTGCCAATACTCTGCAATACTTACCCTGCCAATACTCTGCAATACATACCCTGCCAATACTCTGCAATAAATACCATTTTATTTATTCATTAATGGTTTGTATTACATATAGATATTAAAGAGGTCTGTTATCATCTGAAAACTGTATTTCTTTTGGATAATCAAACCTATAACTGGCTGGAAAAAAACAAATATCACTTGTAGACAAACCTACACTTTGTTTCAAGGCGGGGTCTGGGGTGGGGCAATGGGTGGGGCCAGGGGTGGGGCCAGGGTGGAGCTGAAGGGGAGCCCCGTCAGGTAGGCTGTACAGGGCCCCATGATTTCTATCAGAGGCCCTGCTGGGGAGAGGCGCAGATCCCGTGTATAAGGAGACACCAGTGGAGGAAAATACAGACACTGCCGCCCTATACACACCACTGATCCCCTGAGCCTTTACATTTGCATAACATCCACCCCACTGACTGCTGTGTACACACTCAGCCCGCCCATTATATGGCCCAGTAAATAGTTCCTTCGCTGTCTGCAACTTTCAGGACAGGATGATATGATATCAGCTTTCAGTTCAGCTCTTCCTTATAACCCAGAGCTCCCTGGAATGTCCCCCCTCCCCTGATCACAGCACAGCAGGTTGGAAGCAGAGGATGTGGGTGAGTGATCAGTGTCCAGCTGCACAATGCTATTACTGATATTGGTACTGTGCAGGGCAGTCAGTGTGTGTCGGCTCTGTTTATGTTTCTTTCTTCTGCTGGTGACCAGGCTGCTGCCCACTACTAGTCCATTTGGATTCTCTTGGTTACTGCTGATACTAGTGCAGCATTTACTAGAACTGGGCTGTATTTTATCTTTCTCCTCTCCCTTCCACCAGTAGTCAGCAGATGCAGGAAGAAAATATAGCCAATCATTTCTAATAAATGCTGCCCCCCCCCCCAGAGGTCTGCACACCCGCTGTGCCCATTATGAGGGGTTCCCACCATCCCTGTGCCGAGTTCCTGGATCTGTACACCTTCTGTGCCCATTATGAGGGTTCCCACCATCCCTGTGCTGAGTTCCCAGGTCTGTACACCCGCTGTGCCCATTATGAGGTGTCCCACCATCCCTCTGCTGAGTTCCCAGGTCTGTACACCCGCTGTGCCCATTATGAGGGGTTCCCATCGATGGGCTGCACTGTTGGATGTGGCACTGCATATAGGTATCACTCAGTGCCCATGGGCACTGATAGGTGGCACTGATGGGCCTGCACTGATTATCAGTGCCTTAAATTATCTGTGTACATATCCCCTGTACAGGGCCAGCACTACCTATAGACAAGGCCTAGAGCACACATCAATCCGGGGTGCCGTACCGATGCCCACCCACCACCTCCGGGCTCAGTGACTGACTCCACCCCCAAAATGGTAGCAATCTATAAAAAGGTGGGGTATACATGGGCAGGGAAAAAGGGGTGGAGCCAAAGGGGCGGCAAAGTGAGGTTTCGCCTAGGGTGTTAAAAATCCTTGCACCAGCCCTGTCAGAGGGGGCCAGTCTGTGGTTGGGATGTCATGTCGGAGGGGGCCAGTCTGTGGATGGGATGTCATGTCGGAGGGGGCCAGTCTGTGGATGGGATGTCATGTCGGAGGGGGCCAGTCTGTGGATGGGATGTCATGTTGGAGGGGGCCAGTCTGTTGATGGGATGTCATGTCGGAGGGGGCCAGTCTATGGATGGGATGTCATGTCGGAGGGGGCCAGTCTGGATGGGATGTCATGTCAGAGGGGGCCAGCCTGTGGATGTCAGAGGAGCACCAGATGGGAGGAAGGCTGCTCTGATGGGGCACCTGATGGCATCTGGTGGCAGGCAACGTGGCTAGTGATGCACTCATGGCCCCCACTGATTGGGCATTATGGTGAGTTGAATGATTTAATTTCATATTACAATGTAATAATATAAATAATGCGCTTCAATCATCCTGACACCATAACAATTATGGCGCCGGGATGATTGAAGCGCTAACACCAGGTATTTGGAGTATCTTTATCTGCTCATTGTCAAACTCTGGAAAACACATTGCTATTGTGGTGTAGGATCGGGGGGCTGCCGTCCCTCCATCCCTCCCCCCTTTCCCTTTCCCTCTCCACCCCGCATTCATCTCAGACATTAACCACACCCCTTTGAGCCACGCCCCACGTAAGCCACACCCACTATTTAACGTAAACCACACCCATATTCTGCCACACCTATAACAGCATGCCTCGCCCCCTAATTATAGCACAATTCCGCCTACTACCAAAAAAGTGTCCTGGATTTTTTTTTACAATGTTGGCAACTATGTATGGGGACTGATAAGAAACAGTCCTGCAATGCGTACAGACACCCCATTATGATCGGTGCTCTGCAACAAGTAGAGGTGAAGTGACAGTTCCTCTATTGGGGCCCCCTACAGGCCACGGATCCTCGGGGCAGTGTCCCTGATCCCACCATATGTAGTAGAGAGACGTGAGGCACTGCTTGTACTGGAAGTATGACACATTACATGTAGTAGAGGCATATGACAGTGCATCTAACTCAGGTGAACCACACTGCTTCTTTTCATTAAGTTATAAAAAGGAGGAAAAACATTTCTAAGAGTAAAGGGGATATACATTGCAAGGTTTGTGGGGAGGGGGGGGGGGGGTTTAGCCGACAGGCTGAACGAAATAAAAAAAAAACATTCCCTCATTCCCTCATTCACACAAACAAGGTGTGTGAATGAATTCCCCATCCCCCTCTGGAACTGAGGACACGCTAGTCAGCGGCTGCAGCTAATTAATGTATATTGAACCGCTTGTAATCAGCAGTATAGATCAGCTCTTGGCCACAACTTCTATGACAGGTTCCCTACCTACAGAGAGCTACTTTTAAAAGTACTTTCTCTCCTTTTATTTTAATCTTTGTAGCTTGACTGGGTTGAACTGCTATGCTAAGAGTTCCCATACTACTAACACATGAAGTGATTCAGAATCCGTGAATATATTTTTCCTTACACATGAATTTTATATATTTTTTTATACTAAGATTGAATACTGTTTCTTCTCGGAGAAGCTGAGAGTGCTGCTTGTAATGGAAAAGTATTCACTGTGTGTAGAAGAAGAAAGTCAGGCCGGCTTTCCCCGGGAACACATCCTCTGCGTACCGACAATCCTCCAATGTGTCCGACTGAGCGCCCGCTGTCTATCTTCTCACACAGTAATACCTCACAGCACCACTCTGGGACTCCTTTACTGCAGCCTGTCCCTCTGGTCCAGCACTGTGTGAGTGCAGTGGAGGGGCAGGGCATGGTGAAGATGGGAGCATTGAGTGAGGGTGCAGCGTCTGTTAGCTGACCTCTCGACCGATGGGGACACCATAGAGCAGCTGGATGGTGGCGCTGGCTGGGACACCTGAGCAATACTGCCTGCCCATTGCTGAGGAGAGCCCTTAAGTGATGGTCAATCAAGCCATGAAGAGCAGAGGTAAGGAGGGTGGATCCTCCCCGATCTCCAGCTATGTGTGGGGGATGTAGGGTGAGTCTTGCAGGAAGTAGGTGTATGTGTCAGGTAAGTCAATGTAGTAGGTAGGTGGGTCACTGTATGTGTCAGGTAGGTGGGCCACTTTATGTGTCAGTGTAGGGGTCAGATAGGTGGGTCACTGTATGGGTCAGGTAGGTCAGTGTATGTGTCAGGTATGTGGGTCAGGTAGGTCAGTGTAATGGTCAGGTAGGTAACATGTGTTACAAAGGCAGGGCAAATGGGATGGAGTCAGGGGTGGAGCCAAGGGGGCAGCAACATTTAGGTTTCTCCTAGGGTGTCAAAAATCCTTGCACCAGCCTTGGGTGGTAGACACTGAGTGGTTGGTAAGGTAGATGAGTCTGGAAGCAGCAGTCACGATAGACTGAAGAGGGGATAATGGCAGCCTATGGGGAGGTAGGCCTGTGAGAAGGGAGTTGCAATAGTAAAGGCGAGAGATAATAAGGGAGTGAATGAGTGAGTAGCTTGTAAATTTCATTAGGTAATGTCAGCATATCCCTGCTCATTCAATTAGTTTTGTCATGTGACTTCCTCAGAAGTAGAATTGAACACAAAGTGTTTTTAACTTGGTGCTGGATGAAGCCCCCATTTTGGGAGTGATGGTGGGGTTTTTTTTTTATTCATTTATTTTTTATTTTTTGCATTTTATTCCCATGACATTACAAATAAAATAGGTCATGTCCATATTCGGTCAATGACCTCTCCCAGGAAACCCTGTCTGTTTACTTTTGCTGGCGGGTACTGTGGGATGTCATTCGCCATCAGTGATGGTGGGAGCAGATTGTGTCAGTGATCGACTGTTTTTTTTTTCCCCCTTTCGGATTCTGTTCATCATTGACATGGATCTGCATTGCTAAATGATGTCATTTACATTGTGGAACTTTTTTTTTTTTTTTAAGACTTCTCAAAAAATGTCAGTATGTTTTTTGTTTGCATTTTCAAGCCTATTTGCCATAATACACATTTACAGTCAGGTCCATGAATATTGGGACATCGACACAATTCTAATCTTTTTGGCTCTGTACACTACCAAAATAGATTTGAAATGAAACGAACAAGATGTGCTTTAACTGCAGATTTCAGCTTTAATTTGAGGGTATTTACATCCAAATCAGGTAAACAGTGTAGGAGTTACAAGGGACCAAAAGTAAGGGACTTTTGGCTGCTCAGCTGTTTCATGGCCAGGTGTGTGTTATTCCCTCATTATCCCATTTACAAGGAGTAGATAAAAGGTCCAGAGTTCATTTCAAGTGTGCTATTTACTTTTGGAATCTGTTGCTGTCAACTCTCAGTATGAGATCCAAAAAGCTGTCACTATCCGTGAAGGAAGCCATCATTGGGCTGAAAACAAAACAAAAACCCATCAGAGATAGCATAAACATTAGGTGTGGCTAAATCAACTGTTTTGAGCATCCTTAAAAAGAAAGAATGCACCAGTGAGCTTAGACACACCAAAAGACCCGGAAGACCACGGAAAACAACTGTGGTGGATGACCGAATAATTCTTTCCCTGGTGAAGAAAACACCCTTCACAACAGTTGGCCAGATCAAGAACGCTCTGCAGGAGGTAGGTGTATGCGTGTCAAAGTCAACAATCATGACAAGACTTCATCAGTAGACATGTGCATTCATTTTGTTCCGAATGCATTTTCGTCCAAATTTCGGGTATCTTCGTTATCGTTTTAACAAATGATAACGAACATGCAGAATTCAAAAAGCGAAAAATCTGACATAAACAAATGCTTTATTTTTGTTTTCATTACAGTTCGATATAGATAGGAGATTCGACATGATGCTGACAATAGCGATCTGTGTCCATCGAACCTGTGGTGGAATGTGCCTAACCTTTGCTCTATGAGTTTTAAGATTATTCTAGATAGAGAGAAAAGATTTGGCATAGAGAGATTTGACATTATAGAGACAATATCAAAAAAGGTTGAATGTGCCTAACCTAACTCTATTAGTCCAAGATCATTCGACATGGAGGGAAAAGATTCGACATGAAGATTCGACAAAGCAGTCTTAGCGAGCGGACATTTATGGTCAAATGCTCCGCCCATAGGCTATAGAATAATTCTAATGTTGATTGACTAGTAGTAATAATAATATAATTATTACTAGTGTCATACAACATTAGTTATTCTACTATAGCTTGTACGCAGAAAATTCTACCAGAAATGTACGATTGTGGCGTTGTACAGTTTAGCTGCTCTGTCGAATCTTCTTAGAACATTCGACAGATGCCATAAGCCTTCAATGACAGATTCGACCTTAATTATTTTCGCACAAATGGATTTTTTAACAAAACAAAATCAATAAAAACTAATTTTGTGAGTCATTAAATGTATTTTTTGGACGAAAACTAAATTCCAAAACAAAATATTTCAGTGTGCACATGTTTATTCACCAGAGTGAATACAGAGGGTGCACCACAAGATGTAAATCATTGGTGAGCCTCAAACAGGAAGGGCAGATTAGAGTTTGCCAAGCAACATCTAAAAAAGCCTTCACAGTTCTGGAACAACATCCTATGGACAGGTGAGACCAAGATCAACTTGTACCAGAGTGATGGGCAGAGAAGAGTATGGAGAAGGAAAGGAACTGCTCATGATCCAAAGTATACCACCTCATCAGTGAAGCATGGTGATGGTAGTGTCATGGCATGGGCATGTATGGCTGCCAATGGAACTGGTTCTCTTGTATTTATTGATGTGACTACTGACAAAAGCAGCAGGATGAATTCTGAAGTGTTTCGGGCAATATTATGTGCTCATATTCAGCAAAATGCTTCAGAACTCATTGGACAGGACTTCACAGTGCAGATGACCCGGAGCATACTGTGAAAGCAACCAAAGAGTTATTTAACCCTTTCATGACTAAGCCTATTTTTGGCATTTGGTGTTTACAAGTTAAAATCCATATTTTTTGCTAGAAAATTACTTGGAACCCCCAAACATTATATATATTTTTTTAGCAGAGACTCTAGAGAATAAAACAGCGATTGTTGCAATATTTTATGTCACACGGTATTTGCGCAGCGGTGTTTTAAACGCAACTTTTTGGGAAAAGGGACACTTTCATGAATTAAAAAAAAAAAAAAAAGTAAAATTAGCCCAATTTTTTTGCATAATGTGAAAGATAATGTTACGCCGAGTAAATAGATACCAAACATGTCACACTTTATAATCGCACACACTTGTGGATTGAAAACAAAGTACGGTACCTAAAAATCTCAATAGGTGACGCTTTAAAAAATGTTTTACGGTTACCAGGTTAGCGTTACAGAGGAGGTCTAGTGCAAGAATTATTGCTCTCGCTCTGACGATCGCGGCGATACCTCACATGTGTGATTTGAGCACCGTTTACATACGCGGGCGCGACTTCCGTATGTGTTTTCTTTGCTTCGCGAGCTCGCGGGGACGGCAGGCGCTTTAAATTATTATTTTTTTTATTTATTTTTTTTATTTTAAAATGACTAAATTAAAAAAAAAAAAAAAAAATGTGATCACTTTTATTGCTGTCACAAGGAATGTAAACATCCCTTGTGACAGTAATAGGTGGTGACAGGTACTCTTTATGGAGGGATCGGGGGTCTAAAAGACCCCCCACCCCTCCTTTACACTTCAATGTATTCAGATCGCCAAAAACGGCGATTCTGAATACCGTATATTTTTTTTAAACCGGCGCCATTGGCAGCCGAGTAAATGGGAAGGGACGTCATGACGTCGCTTCCGTGTTTACTATGAGGAGACTGGAACGAAGCCAATTACGGCTTCGTTCCAGTTCCTCCCCAGCGGCCGGAGGCAGCGTAACTTGAATCGGTGCTCCAGATCGAACGGGAGCACCGGTAACAGCGGCGGGAGGGGGAGACGTATACCCCCCGGAAGCCGAGTACGCAGATCTGCGTACGCTCGGCAGGAAGGGGTTAAGGGAAAGAAATGGAATGTTATGCAATGGCCAAGTCAGTCACCTGACCTGAATCCGATTGAGCATGCATTTCCCTTGCTGAAGACAAAACTGAAGGGAAAATGCTCCAAGAACAAGCAGGAACTGAAGACAGTTGCAGTAGAGGCCTGGCAGAGCATCACCAGGGATGAAACCCAGCATCTGGTGATGTCTATGCGTTCCAGACTTCAGGCTGTAATTGACTGCAAAGGATTTGCAACCAAGTATTAAAAAGTGAAAGTTTGGATGATTGCTAATCTGTCCCATTACTTTTGGTCCCTTAAAAAGTGGGAGGCACATATACAAACTGTTGTAATAACTACACCATTCACCTGATTTGGATGCAAATACCCTCAAATTAAAGCTGAAAGTCTGCAGTTAAAGCACATCTTGTGTGTTTCATTTCAAATCCATTGTGGTGGTGTATAGGGACAAAAAGATTAGAATTGTGTCAATGTCCCAATATTTATGGACCTGCCTGTATGTGTTTACCCGACCACCGAGCAAGTATGATAATAGATTTTTTTCACGTTTGGACCCACTGGTACTCCTAGATATGCCCTGTTTCTGGCAAAATAAGCTACTTGAAGAGTTGGTGTTGAGGTCTTATGAAAAGGTTGAAGCCTTCGTTTAACACTACTCGGAGTGGCCTTATGATTATGACCCTCTTCCTACTTGACTATTGTACCCGAAGCATCTGTAATCCCTCGTGAGACTTAATTTCCTATCATTAAAGGTCAGTGTTTTTCTCAGCAGATGCAGCAGGAAAATCCTGTGGAGAGGGGAGATGTGGAAAGCACTAAGGTACAAGGTGGTGAAAACCTTATGCTGCTGATTGGTATTATTAAGTTGCTGCTCCCACTAAGGTGCAGAGCCATGTCTCCCCTCTTACATGTGGTACCCAAATGTCTGGTACTTTTACGTAGCTGACCACAACAGTGCTGTCAGCAGCAGATATGCTAAAAAAGTCCCACACTAAAGAGCTCTGTACACTTTCCCTGGGGGGTAGCAGTGGCCTGTGATTGTGGGCAGTGCAGCCAGATGGAATAGAACCTCCATTTGTCTGTAAGCTGCCCCTGGATAAAACCTTCTTTCAATGCGTTTTCCCCTCTTCCTCAGTTTCCTCTTCTCCAATCCATGTGCTTTCAGCCACCTTAGGATCACCCCCACTCATCACTGGATCTCAATTGGCAGTAAGTTCCAACTGCAGTATCAGTATCAGTGATCAGTACTCTTTTTTTGTTTCATGCCTGATGTCCGCTGCCAGCCTGCTCTTTTCATCATCCTCAATGTCTGAAACTGGGAATTTTTGCATATCGTCAAAATCTTCCTACTGCAGCAAGTGATTCATGATGAGATGAAATAATTTACCCAAATGCTAATTTATGGGGTTATGGAAGGATTATCAAAATGAGAGGAGATAAAGGAAAAAGTAACAATGGCCGTCCTTTTAAAAAACAAAAGCAAACAATATCCCTGATGTAAATCCATGGTCAATTAAATCCAGATTCAATCATGACCACCCACCACCCTGTGAAGTAGCTCTGAGTGATGTTGTTGCATAAATATGGTCATGACTATATTTGGTCAATAACATAATCCAGTATCCCCATTCAGTTTCTTTTCAAACAGCAGCTGGTGTGGGATCTTGCATTGGTAGTTTGGTAGGTTATAAACTGTCATTTAGCAGCAGTAGCATGGTCTTAGCCCTTGTACACACGGTCGGACATTCCGATGGAAAATGTCCGCCGACCGTGTGTGGGCTCAATCGGACTGTTTCCGTCGGAATATCCGACCGACAAAGTTTTAGAGCTGGGCTATAACATTTTCCGACAACATGATCCGATCGGACTTTGTCCAATCGTTTGTAGAGGACAAAGTGCCACGCATGCTCAGATCAAATTCCTAGACCAAAGCTATTGGCTACTAGCCTGAACGTAGTCCCGTCGTAATGAAATAACGTCATCACGTTCTGAACGATCAGATTTTCCGACAACTTTGTCCGACCGTGTGTATGCAACAACCGTTTTGAACAAAATTGAAAATTGACGGATTCGGTTGTCTGAATGTCCGACCGTGTGTACAAGGGCTTACTCAGGGGTGGACTGACCATTTGGCCACTTGGGCACTGCCCGAGGGCCCCGGGCCACTAGGGGGCCCCATCAGGGTTGCCAGTCTCAGTAAAAACAGGGACAGTATGTAAAAATCCTGTGTGTGTGTGTTGTGTTTTTTTTTTAACATCTGTCTCTGAAATGTCCCTTACCGATGTCCTTTTGGTCTAAAAATCCTGAGATTATAGCTGCCCCACCTCTCCAGTACCTTCTCAGCCAATAGAAACATGTCTGTGTATACTGTTTGATTGGATACTGTGCGTGTGTGTGTGTGTGTATACTTTGTGGCCCCATAATCTCCGATTGCCTGGGGGGCCCATTGTTTCCTATTGCCCGGGGGCCCCATGAGTTGTCAGTCCGCCCCTGGTCTTACTGCTACCACCACTAACTGAGCCACGTGGCTGTTTTTTTCTTTAAGAAATCTCAGCTGGCCAGCGATCTGTATATTTGTGGCACTACTGCTACTCCCACTAAGGCCCCTTTCAAACTGGGGTGGGGTTGGTGTCGGCGGTAAAGTGCCTCTATTTTTACCAGCGCTTTAACGTCATATTTGCAGAGGAAAAAGGGTTAAAACCACATGCATCGCTTTGCTGGCAGTATAGCTGCGCTGCCCCATTGATTTCAATGGGCAGGAGCGGTATACACACCGCTCCTTTACCGCTCCAAAGCTGCTGCTAGCAGGACTTTTTTTACCATCTTGCCAGTGCACCACTCCTGGGCTTTCACACTTGGGTGAATGGAGCAGCTCTTTCAGGGCACTTTGCAGATGCTATTTTTAGCGATGTAGCACCTGCAAAGCACCCCAGTGTGAAAGGGGTCTAAATGGCACATTCCTGGAGTACTGGTGCTTAGGGATGAGCCGAAACACCCCCCCGCACCAGAACCTGCAAACGGACCGAAAGTTTGCGTGAACCCCGTTAAAGTCTATGGGACTCGAACGTTCGAAAATCAAAAGTGCTAATTTTAAAGGATAATATGCAAGTTATTATCCTAAAAGGGTTTGGGGACCCGGGTCCTGCCCCAGGGGACATGTATCAATGCAAAAAAAGTTTTAAAAACTACCGTTTTTTTCAGGAGCAGTGATTTTTAATGATGCTTAAATTGAAAAAAAAGTGAAATATTCCTTTAAATATCATACCTGGGGGGTGTCTAACACTGTCTAAAGTATGCCTTTATAGTGGCGTGTGTTTCCCATGCTTAGAACAGTCCCTACACAAAATGACATTTTAAAGTAATAAAAGTCATTTAAAACTGCTTGCGGCTTTAATGTAATGACTGGTCCCGGCAATATGGATGAAAATGGGTGAGACAAACGGCATGGGTACTCCCCCCAGTCCATTACCAGGCCCTTTGGGTCTTGTATGGATATTAAGGGGAACTCCCGCACCCAAATTAAAAAATGGAAAGGCGTGGGGCCCCCAGGCCCTATATACTCTGAACAGCAGTATACAGGCGGTGAAAACAAGACAGGGATTGTAGGTTAATTTTTAAGTAGAATCTGTTTGTAATTTTGAACTGGTACATTTTTAAAGTGTAGCTCCAGCCAAAAAATCTATTTTTAAGCTTTTTGGAAAACATAGGGAAGGGTCATCACCCCTGTAACTTTTGTTCATAAAGCATCAGTGGAGAGGAGACATGTTTTTTCCCATATCAACTCTTACAGGAGAGAATTTCCCTTCCTAGGGGTAGATTTCATCTCACTTACTGTTGTCTCCTTCCGTTTGCAAGTAGGAGTTGTTTGTAAGTTGGATATTTGAAAGTAGGGGCCTGCCCTATATGCTTTGCAGAAATTTGGGCCTAAGATGTTGATGTTGCCCCAACACTGTAAGCCCTCGGTTACTCTTGGTGGGGGCTGGAACGCCCTACTGTGAACTATTATATCAAGAACTGTAATTACATGCACCTGTTGAGCAGGGAAGAATAATTGGGCCTTTGGTGGTGGTGCTGCCACAACACTGTAAACCCTCACAGTTACTCTTGGTGGGCACAGGAATGGACCGTGCTGTGAAATATTAGATCAAGAATTGTAATTACATGTCCCTGTTGAACAGGGGAAAAAAAATTGTGCCTTAGGTACTGGTGCCACAACACTGCAACACCTCACAGAAACTCTAGCTGGAGTGCAGGAATGAGCCCTGCTGCAAAGTATTGCATCAAAAATTGTAATTACACACCCCTGTTAAACAGTGGCTGAAAAATTGGGCCTTAGGCACTGGTGGCAGCGCCCAGAACCAAAAATGTGCCCTTCAAGCATGATCTTATCAGCATGATCATTGAGGAGGAAGAGGATAGTCACTCAACATAACAGGATAGTCACTCAGCATCAGCATAGGTAATCTTGAAGGGATCTGACGTTTCAAAAAAAAATTATTCGGTTACATCAGCATCAGGTGCTTGGTAGCTGGTGGTGATCCAAGACTGATTAATTTTTATGAAGGTCAGTCAATCAACCGAGTCGGACAGGCGCACCCTGTGATTGGTTACAAAGCCTCCGGCAGCATTGAATGTGTGTTCCGAAAGAACGCTGGATGCAGGACAGGCCAGTAGCTCAATTGCATACTGTGTAAGCTCTGGCCAGTGATCCATCCTCAAGACCCATTAACCCAGAGGATTTTCGGCGGGAAAGGTGTCCAAGTCTGATCTTGCCCCTAGGTATTCCTGCACCACATAAGTCAGACGCTGGCGATGGTTGCTGGAACCGGTCATACCTTGGGGCTGCGGACTAAAAACGCATCGTTCAGACGGCCACCTTCTCCACCGCTCCTTCTGTGACTGACCGAAGCCTCAGCAACACATTGTCCAGGACCAGGAATTTGTAACCTCCCAGTCTCTGGGAACACGTTGCACAGACCTTTCTGCAAGGCCTTCCGAAGATGTTTCATCCTCTGCTCCCTCTGCAATGGTAACATAAGGTCCGCAACCTTACCCTTGTAACGTGGATCAAGCAGGGTTGCCAGCCAGTACTGATCCCTCTCCTTGATACGATGAATACAAGGATCCTTCCGCAGGCTTTTCAGGATCAGGGAGGCCGTGCAGCATAGGTTAGCTAAGGCATTTGGTCCGGAGTCCTCTGGGTCACTAAGGACGACATGATCCGCAGCCACCTCCTCCCAGCCATGTACAAGTCCATGGGTTTCTTGGGACTGCAAATGTTCCCTTAAAGACATACTGCTGATGCTGAGTGCTAGGCTCCACCTCCATGCTGACACAATCCTCCTCCTCTCCCTGTGTGTTCAGCAGACCAGCAGGAACAATGTCTGGATAAAAGGGGCCTTGAGAGGTAAGGAAGTCCTCCTCTTCCTGACTCTCTGTTCTGCCTCAATTGCCCTGTCCATTATTCCATGCAGCGTGTGCTTCAACAGGTGGCCAAGAGGGACAGTGTCACTGATACATGTATTGTCACTGCTCACCATCCTTGTGGCCTCCTCAAATGGGGATAGGACAGTGCATGCATCCCTGATCATGGCCCACTGGCATGGGGAAAAAAACAAGCTCCCCTGACCCTGTCCTGGTGCCATAGTCGCACAAGTACTCATTGATGGCCCTCTGCTGTGTGTGCAGCCGCTGCAGCATGGCCAACATTGAGTTCCACCTAGTGGGCATGTCACAGATTAGGCGGTTCTTGGGCAGGTTAAATTCTTTTTGGAGGTCAGCCAGCTGAGCACTGGTATTATATGACCGGCAGAAATGCACACAGACTTTCCTGGCCTGCCTCAGGACATCCTGTAAGCCCGGGTACCTGCCCAAGAACCGCTGCACCACCAAGTTAAGGACGCGAGCCAAACAGGGCACATGGGTCAGTTGTCCCTGTCGGCGGAGAGGAGGTTGGTGCCATTGTCGCAAACTACCATTCCTGGCTTAAGCTGGCATGGCATCAACCACCTCTCAGCCTGCCCCTGCAAAGCTGACAGAATCTCTGCCCCAGTGTGGCTTCTGTCCCCCAAGCACACCAGCGCAAAGCACCGCATGGCTTCTTTTTGCCTACGTACTTGCGTAGCCCCTTGAACGCCTATGGAGCACTGCTGGTTCTGAGGGCAAAGCACAGGAAGAGGCCATGGAAGAAGGGGAGGGGGTGGAGGAGAGAGGTGTGTCAGAATCACAAGTAGTAGCATTTTGGAGGTGTGGTAGCGGGACAACCTCCAACACTATTGCACCTTGTCCTGCATCTTTCCCAGCTGCCAGAAGAGTCACCCAATGCGCCATGAAAGATAGGTAATGTCCCTGTCCATGCCTGCTGGACCATGAGTCAACGGTAATATGCACCTTACTGCTGACTGCCCTGTGCAGCGAGGCCAAGACATTGCCTTCCACATGCCGGTAGAGAGCCGGAATCGCCTTTTGTGAGAAAAAGTGGCGTTTGGGAACCTGCCACTGAGGAACCGCACATTCCACAAACTCACGGAAGGGGGCCGAGTCTACCAACTGAAAAGGCAGCAGTTGAAGTGCTCACAATTTAGCCAAGCTAGCATTCAACCACTGGGCATGTGGATGGCTGGGAGTGAACATCTTTCAGCGGTGCAGCAGCTGGGGCAGGGTAATTTGCCTGGTACAATCTGACGTTGGTCTACCGATAGCAGATTGCCCGCAAGTACTTGGCTGTGATGCACCTAATTCTACAATTTCATTTCTCTCAGTGCAGGTTTCAGAGAGGACTGAAGGTATAGTGGGGTTGAAGATCCCAGCTGATGAGGAGCAAAGAGAGGTCCGCTTTGTTCTTTGGTGTGGGTCTTTTACGTATGCTTGCTAACAAACTGCATGACAGGTTGACCTATGTCTGGTCAGGCATATGGTGCCCAAGTGGCTGATGTTTTGGCCACGTGAGATATGCTTGAGACATATGTTGCAAATAGCGGTGTGTTCACATGCACTTGTCTCAAAAACGGCCCACATCAAAGAACTTTTGAAATAAAGCGCAGAGACAGCAGCGCCCTTCACATGCGGAGCTCTGCGGTGTGATGCAGTCAGTGTACTGCCCTTAAGCTGGCCCCTTGAGTGCCTCCTCCTCCTCCTCCACTCTCCTATCAGGCACCCATGTGGAGTCAGTGACCTCATCGTCCCCCTCCCTCCTCATCACTGGAGCAAACCTGGCAGTATGCCGGCCCCTCTCTCTGGGCTCACGTTACTGCCTTTCTCTAGCTGGGTGCCATCATCAGAGCCTGGGCATCCTCCTGGAGCATGTAACCAACACTGTGGTCAAACAGTTCGGGGTCTCCTCAGGAGGACAGGTTGGGGCTAGGGAAGGAGTGACTGATGCCATTGAGCCGAGGGAAGAGGCCGCGTTGGCAGTTGCTTTGCCAGACAAAGTACCCTGAGCCTGGGTGAGAGAGGATGAGGAGGATGAGGATGGTTTGATTACCCACTCTACCAAGTCAATCTGTCATTCAGTCAGGGACATCACATACTCATTGAGAAAAAACATGTAAGAGTAGTAAATCTTCCCAACTGAAAAATGTGAAAAACATATGTGAAGAAAAAGAAAAAAACTGATATTGTATAAATGCAATATTAAAGTGGTTGTATGGTCAATTTTTTAACTTTTACCTACAGGAAAGCCTATAATAAGGCTTACCTGTAGGTAAAAAAAATATCTCCTAAACCTGTACGGTTCAGGAGATATTCCCCTCGGTATGCGCCGCTGACTGCAGCGGCGCATGCGCACAGGGGGGTTCTCGCCGTGAAAATCCGGCAGCGCTCGTCTCAATTGACCTAGGCTCGTCCGGCCGGACTGAAATCTCCCGCGCGCATGCGCGGGAGTGACGATATCGTGGCTCCGGCCACTCACAGCGCCGGAGCCGCGATACCCGGAAGAGACGCCGAGGGAGCATGTCAGCTCCCTCGGCGTGGATCGGGCCAGATGTCGGGGCCTCGTTCTAAGGTAAGTATTTCATAATGAGCTAGTATGCGGTGCATACTAGCTCATTATGCCTTTTGCTTTGCAGGTTTAAAAAAAAAAAATAATAATTTGCGGGTTTACTACCGCTTTAAATGTTCTCCTCATAGTAGTCCTTCAATATTCCAGGAAAAAAGGGGAAAAGTGTAATTGTCCGTTGTTAATTTCTATTGATCACATATGACTGGATGGATGAAATCGGACACTGAGTAAGTTATATGAATCATCGGGACCTCTGTTAACATATTCATCAGGTATATTGTAATGGTGAAGACAATCTCACTGATATCATCCTAGTAACCATATGCCAAGGTTCCTACAACTGCAGGTATGTCCTCTAAGCAATAATGGTGAAAGTTTCTCTCGGGAGGGAGATGTAGCTGGAATATATATATATATATATATATATATATAATGAATATATATATATATATATATATATATATATATATATATATATATATATATATATATATATATATATATATATTATTTTGATTATACTGCAGCTAGCAGAATCAACTGCCTGCCTGTAGTATTATTAGTATGAGAACACCGGCAATTGTATTCAGGTAAAGCTTTAGGTGCACACTGTGCAAAGGGCACAGTACACTAAATGAAAATACTGCAGCTCCTTGCCTGTCAGTATATTATGAAGACCATAAGGGGAACGGATCTAGGTAAACTAAATACTGTGTATAAATATATATACAACACACCTGGGATGCTTATATATCCTCTACAAATTGTAACTGAAGCTAACTGACATGCCTGCCTACTCAAGCTAACTCAAATTAAATTACACTGGGGGTCATTTACTAAGATGAATGCGCAGCGCCGGTTCATACCGTAATTTGTGTGCCAGATAAATTATTAATTGAGCGTGTGAACCGGCGCACATGATGATATGCTTGCGCACGCGATAATAATATGCCATTGATAATAGTGCACACCGTATCATTAACAGTCCATTCACACAGGGGCAACACGACTTCCAGTACGACTTTGGACACGACTTGAGTATGAATCACTTGGACACGACTTGAGTATAAATCACAGCGCGACTTGGGGCAACTTACAACGTGACTTTAAGTCGCCCCCAGGCCAGGAGACTTTCATTTTAAATAAAAAGGCAGTTTTTTTTTGGGCCGGGTTCCCCTTAATATCCATACCAGACCTGAAGGGCCTGGTATGGATATTAAGGGGAACCCTGCACCAAAAAAATGGCGTGGGGGTCCCCCTCAAAATCCATATCAGACCCTTATCTGAGCACGCAACCTGGCAGGCCGCAGGAAAAGAGGGGGGGAACGAGAGAGCGCTCGCCCTCCTGAACCAGGCCACATGCCCTCAACATTGGGAGAGTGCTTTCTGGGTAGCTCTACCATTTCACCAAAAGTGTAAAAATTTTTAAAAATGACAAGAGCCAGTTTTTCACAAATCCTTTATTAAAGTCTTCTTTCCATCTTCTTCGGGTCTTCTTCCTTCATCTTCTTCCTCTGCTTCTTGCTCCGGTGTTCTCATCCGACATCTTCCTCCACGGTGTCTCTTCTTCCTCGCTTCGTTCTCAGGCCGCTCCGCTCAATGGGAGGCTCCCGCTGTGTGATGCTTCTCTTCTTCTGACAGTTCTTCTATAACGGAGGGCGGGCCACCCGGTGACCCTGCCCCCCTCTGACGCACGGTTGTTATATATTTTTTTTTTTTAATACTTTCTTAATTTCTTAATGTAAGTGAAAAATTTTTAACCACTTAAACACTAAACCTTTTTCTGACATTTGTTGGTTTCAAGTTAAAAAACCCTTTTTCTTTTTTTTTTTTAAAAGTCCGGTCGTGTGTGGGCAGGTCCGCTCATTCGGAAAGTCCGGCGGACCTCTGCTGCAAAGTCCGGCGGTTTGTCCGCCGGATAGTCCAATCATGTGTAAGCGGCATAAGCAAAAAAATCATGATTCTCATTTTGGCCAGAATCATGCAGCTCTAATAGGAAGGAAGGAAGGATTGGTCAAAAGAAGGATCAGTCAATTGCAGGAAGAATGAATCACAGGAAGGATCTGTGGATCGCATGGAGACTCAGCCGATTACAAGAAGGATTGGTTGATCGATTGCAGGGAGTATCGGTCAATCAAAAGCAGAATTAGAGGATCGTTCTCAGGAAGGTTCAGTCTACTGGCGCAGGAAGGATAGGTCAATTGATTGCATGGAGAATCAGTCAATCGATCACAGGATTGGCTTGTCGATCATAGGAAAGATTTGTTGGTTGCAGGAAGGATTAAAGTGATACTATAGCTTTGCTTTTTTTAATAACAAACGTGTCATTCCTGAACATCCTATTCTGGGGTCCCTCACGACTCCTCCCCGCATTAGATAACCCCCTAGGAGAAGTGCTCTCCCGGTGGGGTTATTGTGTGGGCAAGTTCCCGAGTCATTTATTCAGCATCCATAGAAGCCGAATGTATGACTCAGCCCTGCCCCCGGCGCCCGGGTTTATGGATTTGATTGACAGCAGCGGGAGCCAATGGCTGCACTGCTATAAATCTATCCAACAAAGCCGGGACTCCATGGAGAGAAGGACAGCGCATCCCCGCCAAAGAATATGAAGGGGCTCAGGTAAGCAAAATGGGGGGCTAGGGGACCGGTGACTGGCAGGTGTTTTTTTTTTCACCTTAATGCACAGGATGCATTAAGGTGAAAAACACAAGCCTTTACAACCCCTTTAAATAAGGAAGAATTGGCCGATCTATCACAGTAAGGATCCGCCAATTGATCGTTGAGCCAATTGCAGGAAGGGCTCAAAGTAAGAAAGGATAGGCTGATCAATCAATGGAGGGATTGGTCGAAAGGAAGAATCAGTTGGTCAATAGGAGAAAGGATCAAAGTAAGGAAGGATCAGTCAGTCCATCAATGGAGGGATCGATCAAAGGAAGGATCGGTCATTCGATCGCAGGAAGGTTCGGTTGGTCAGTCACAGGAAGGATTGGTCGGTCAATTGTTCATCTCTTGTGAAAAGCAATAAAGTTGATCAAAATTAAAGTTAGACATTGTAAAAAAAGGTTTTGAATAAAATTAATATTATAAAAATGTAAAGCGCCCTTCCCCTGGTGCTTATATTTAAAAGCAAAACATATACGTAAGTCCTGCATGCATTTTGTAAATGGTGATCACACCACACGTGAGAGACTGTTGCAAACATCAGAGTGAGCATTAATTCTAGCACAAGACCTTCTGTGTAACTCTAAACTGGTAACATGTAAAAGCTTTTAAAGCATCGCTAATAGATATTTTTTTAGGTACTGTAGTTTTGCGGAGTTCCACGGGTGTACACAATTTTAAAGCATGACATATTGGGTAACGTCTTTTTTATATTTTAATAATTGGGTATTATATAGTGTTTGTGTGCAAAAAAATTAATTGGTGTATTTTCGTCACAAAAAATTGCCATTAAACCACTGCGTAAATACCGTGTGACATAAAAAAAATTGCAACACCCACCAAAGATTTTTACTTGTAGGAGAGAAATGTCATTGCTCTATTTAGGCAGGAGGAGGGGGGGGGGGGGGGGAATGCAGAGACGCTGAGGAGAGAGCTGGGTGACGCGGGTCATGTAAACTGACCATGTGTCAGGGCTGAACTCAGCCCTTCCTTCTCTGGACAGGAACAGGCAGGATTAACCAGGTATTGTACAGCATAGGAAAAGACAAAAGCACTGTGCTATATCTAATTTCTTAAAGGACAGTGTGTGTGTTCTTCTTTGTTTTTTTTTGTTTTTTTTTGGGTTACAACCACTTTAAGGGAGATATTATGCCTTTTTTAAAAGAACAGTGCATACTGAAAAATAGAGTGGGATTCCCCTTAAAATTCATACTAATCTAATTATGTTATGGTGTGGTTAGGATGCACTGGTGTGAAGCCCCTGAGTGGCCTTCCAGCTGATTATCTGCAGATTATTGCCCTTCTCACACATGCCTAAAAGCATAAAGACCCTGCGATCCTGCAGCGCCTGAGGTGGGCTACTTTACACTACTTTCTCTTAGTTTCCAGTAGACACCTTGGCCAAGATGGTGCCAGCAGATGACACGGCTACACCAGATGTATTTGCAAATGAGCACCTCTTTCCAATGCAGCAGGCCCCTGGTTCTCCAGGAGCCAGAGAGTCTGACAGAACTGCCTTTTCTATACCATCTCCCTGTCTGGTTCCATCAGACACTCCAGCACTGGGCATGGACCTAAAGATCTCCCCAGCACTAGCATCCATATTTGGAAAGAACCTTCGGGTCCTGTTGCAGTCCCCACCTAATGAAGGTGAACATTCTTCACTGAATGTGCACTATAATGGGACATAGAGGAGGTGCCTCAGAAAGTCACTCGTTTAGATAACAGTGTTCTTAAGGGAAACTACCCAGTTCCCAGACTTGTGACTTTGAAGGCATTGCAGGCCTCCCGAATGCATAGCTCTACCCTTCTGCACCTTAAAGTATAACTAAAGGAAAAACTTTTTTTTTTAAATTTTGGACAGAGTGGAGAGAAATTAGAACTCCTGTCAGGTTTGTCTTGCTGTCTGTGTCCCCATCAGGGAGATTCACTCTCCTCCTATTTGTCTCTAGTTGCCCTGTTATCTGATCCATTGTCATCGAAAGTAAAAAAAAAATCACACATTTTGGGTTGTCCCCAGAAAAGTAATATATGGGAAATCTTCAAATGGAAATATTAGTTCTGGTGACTTGGGAGGACCCCAAGGGAATTGCAGGCATTTCCTCTCACTTCTTCTTGTTTTTGCTGTGGAACAGGAAGTGAAGGCAAATCTCCCATATAGTACACAGATGACAAAAAAGGTCCTTCTAAGGACTGGTAAGGTATAGCGTACTAGAGTATATAGTGTTGAGTGAGGTACAGTCTGCTAATCCTAAGGACTGGTATAGGTCCACAATATATAGGGTTGAGGTGCACTACTGCTGACTGCTGCCCTATTCTGCAGCAGTCCTTTATCAGTATAGGGACTGAGAGTTTTGTCACAGGGTCATTTAAAATATGACAGGCAGAGGAAGAGGCAGGCCCTTCCGCAGGGGTGGTAGGGGTAGGGCAGGAGCAACAGGCTTGAGCCAAAGTGGGAAATTGCAGAAGGTGTGTGCAATTACGTCAAAGGAAGCACCAGAATTGGTTGAGTGGCTCACTCAGCCTTACTTTTCTGCACCCTCCTCATCCTCTCGATCTGCACCCTCTTCTTCACTCTCTGCTATGTGGAGTCACAGGAATTATTTTCCGATCCATATCAAGACATTTCTGATGCGCAGCCACTCTTGGCATTGGATCAGGAAGAGGAGGTAGCAAGAACCGCCACTCAGCAGTCTGGCGACAGTACCCAGATCAGCCCAAGGAGGAGGTTGGTCACTGGTGTTGCTGCCTACTCCGAGATCTCTAACTTATAGCGGTGGGGAAGGTGACGTCGATGATGACGTGTCTAGTGATATCACGTGGGTGCCCACAAGAGAGGAAGAGGAGGGGAGTTCAGAGGGAGATATGGACCAGCAGATAGGGAGGAGAAGCAGGAATAACTTACATTGCACAGGAGGGACAAAGCAGACTGCTAATGTATCAGGAGCGAGTCATCGACCATGTACGGTCACATATGGCGCTCCGAGGATGCCGGCACATGGCTCCGCAGTGTGGGCTTTTTTTAACGTGTCCGCTGCTGACAATAGCGTTGCCATCTGCAATCTTTGCAGTCAACGCATTCGTCGCGGTAAGCCCAACACTCACCTAGGGACGACCGCCTTAAGAAGGCACATGAGCTGCCATCACCGAGCCCAGTGGGAGCAACGGAACACACAAAGCCACACTCCAGGCTCTCACCGTCCAGCCTCGTCTTCTACTTCTCCTTCTCCTCTCTCCTCGCAATTGTCCTCCACTCCACCTTCCATCACGCCAAGCTCACGTTTTTCTGCAAAAAGGCAGGCTTCCGTGGGCCTAATGTTCGAGCGTAAAAAAATGATGACGCCGGATAACCCTCTTGCCCAACGGTTGACGGCTGGCTTGTCAGAACTGATAGCCCGCCAACTACTGCCATATAAACTGGTGGACTCGGAGGCCTTTTGAAAATTTTTGGACATTGGAACACCACAATGGAAGGTCCCAGGAAGGAAGTATTTCTCAGAGAAGGGCATCCCAGAGCTATATGGCCATGTTCAGCAGCAAGTGAATGTATCTCTGGCACACAGTGTCGGTGCCAAGATACATCTGACCACAGACACGTGGTCTAGCAAACACGGGCAGGGAAGGTATATCAGTTTTACTGCCCACTGGATGAACCTTCTGACGGCCGTCAAGCATGTAACCCGTGGCACCTGTGTAGATTTGGTTTTACCGCCACGGATTGCATGCAGGCCTGGCTCTTCTTCTCCTCCTCCTCCTACTCCATCCTCCTCCCTCTCCTCCTCGGCTGACTCCTCCTTTTCCGCTGCTAGCGTCTCTTCCGCTGCGCCGCCCAAGCTCGATATGCCAGGTGAGACGTTGCCATGCCGTGCTGCATCTGTTGTGCCTGGAAGCCAAGAGCCACACTGGCCCGGCACTCCTTTCAGCTTTGCGTTCACAGGCAGATCAGTGGCTAACACCGCTCAATTTGACAGTTGGTAAAGTGGTGTGTGACAATGGTGCCAATCTGCTTAGCGCATTGAAACAGGGCAAAATCACGCACGTGCCATGCATGGCACATGTCTTAAACTTGGTCGTGCAGCGATTCGTTGTAAAATACTCTGGGGTCCAGAACATCTTGCGGCAGGCAAGGAAAATCTCGGCCCATTTCAGAAGATCTTACACGGCCATGGCTCGCCTTGCTGACATTCAGCGGCGACACAATCTGCCGGTCAGACGTCTTATTTGCGATTGCCTGACGCAATGAAACTCAACCTTCTATATGCTTGATAGGCTGCTCCAGCAGAAACGTGCAGTTAACGTCTACCTGTATGAACTCTGCGGCAGAACAGGTTCTGGGGAGCTGTTTTTTTTTTCACCGCGCCAGTGGCTGCTCATGCGCGACGCATGCACACTTCTGCGGCCATTTGAGGAGATCACCAAACTGGTCAGTCGCAGCAATGGCACCATCAGTGACATGGTACCTTATGACTTATTTATGGAGTGTGCATTGCGTCATGTCATTGATCAAGCTGTGGAGGAGCAGGAGCGGGAAGATGAGGAAGTCGCTATGCTGGATGAATTCCCAGGGGGGGCTACTCTATCTGAGACAAGTGAACAACAGGAGTCTGAAGAGGAGTCAGAGGAGGTTGGTCCCGGGGCGGATGAGGAGGAGCAAGAAGAGCATGCTTTAAACCTTTCTGGGATTCCTGTTGTTGTGCGTGGATGGGGAGAGGAGAATGAAGAGGACGACATTATCCTGGATGATGAGCAGGAGCCAGGCCACCACACCGCTTCCAGTTTAGTGCAAATGGGGGCCTTCATGCTCCAGTGTTTTAATAGGGACCCCCGTATAAAAAGCATAAGGGTCAAGGGCCAGTACTGGGTGGCAACGTACTTAGACCCCCGGGAACAAACACAAAATGGTGGAAATGTTACCGCCGTCACAGAGGGCTGTCAGAATGGAGCACTCCCAGGCCTTGCTTCGAGAAATGCTGCATTCTGCTTTTGCGTGCGCTGGCAGAGGAGCAATTCCCACTCCCAGGGAAGGAGTTGCGGTTACCAATCCAACAGCACCTGCAAGAAGAGGCCGGTTTGAAGATGTGTTGGTGACTTCTGATATGAGGTCATTCTTTCAGCCGACCCATCGACAGGTGTCATTCAGATCCAGCATCAGGGAACGCCTAGACCGCAAGGTGTCCGACTACATTGGGTTAACGGCCGATGTGGACGCTCTGAGGAGTGATGAACCCCTGGACTACTGGGTGGGCAGGCTTGACCTCTGGCCAGAGCTTGCCCAATTTGCAATCGAACTGTTGGCTTGCCCCTTGTCCAGTGTCCTGTCCGAAAGGACGTTCAGCGCAGCAGGGGGGATCGTGACCGATAAGCGTACTCGCCTAGCTCACGACAGTGTTAACTACCTCACATTTCTAAATATTAATGAGGCATGGATCTCTGAGGAATTCAACAACAACAACAGTAGACCATGTATATGTCTATAAACAATTTTTTTAATCGAGCACACAGACCTTCTTTCTTCATTTGGCTCACTTCCTTGTCCAAAAAAAGCACACCGTAATATATGCCCGTACCCCCCTGTTTGAAGAGGTTGAGCGGTGTCATATTTTTGGGGCCCATGCTGGTATCAGTGCTGCTGTTAGTGCTCTCTATCTCGGTGCTGGTGTCAGTGCACTCTATCACGGTGCAGGTGTCAGTGCTGTATATCAGGGTGCTGGTGCTGGTGATCATCTCCTGCACCCTCTTCTTTGCCTACCCTGACCTTCCCTCGCCTCCATTGTCTCAAGAGTCCTGAATTGTCAGAATTTCACATATAAAAAAAGAATGCTTGTAGTTGTCGATCCCAGATTCACCTCATACATGTGTTATGTCACGGTGCTGGTGTCAGATCACTCTATCCCGGTGCAAGTGTCAGTGCTCTATATCACGGTGCTGGTGCTGGTGATCATCTCCTGCACCCTCTTCTTTGCCTACCCTGACCTTCCCTCGCCTCCATTGTCTCAAGAGTACTGAATTGTCAGAATTTCACATATAAAAAAAGAATGCTTGTAGTTGTCGATCCCAGATTCACCTCATACATGTGTTAGGTCACGGTGCTGGTGTCAGATCACTCTATCACTGTGCAGGTTGTCAGTGCTGTATATCACGGTGCTGGTGCTGGTGATCATCTCCTGCACCCTCTTCTTTGCCTACCCTGACCTTCCCTCGCCTCCATTGTCTCAAGAGTCCTGAATTGTCAGAATTTCACATATAAAAAAAGAATGGTTGTAGTTGTCGAACCCAGATTCACCTCATACATGTGTTATGTCACGGTGCTGGTGTCAGATCACTCTATCACAGTGCAGGTGTAAGTGCGCTATATCAGGGTGCTGGTGCTGGTGATCATCTCCTGCACCCTCTTCTTTGCCTACCCTGACCTTTCCTCGCCTCCATTGTCTCAAGAGTCCTGAATTGTCAGAATTTCACATATAAAAAAAGAATGCTTGTAGTTATCGATCCCAGATTCACCTCATACATGTGTTATGTCATTGGCCATGTGGTGGGACTATGTGTGCACAGCTAGTAATTATTTTGTGGCTGCAAATATGACCTGTAGGTTTGTAAAGTTCACCATCCCTGTGCTGTGCTGACTTCCTCATGGGGCTGTACCTCTGCTGTGCATATTATGAGGGGCTCCCACCATCCCTGTGCTGTGCTGACTTCCTCCTGGGGCTGCTTATTATGAGGGGCTCCCACCATCCCTGTGCTGTGCTGACTTCCTCCTGGGGCTGTACCTCTGCTGTGCATATTATGAGGGGCTCCCACCATCCCTGTGCTATGCTCATTATGAGGGGCTCCCACCATCCCTGTGCTATGCTCATTATGAGGGGCTCCCACCGTCCCTGTGCTATGCACATTATGAGGGGCTCCCACCATCCCTGTGCTATGCTGACTTCCTTCTGGGGCTGCTTATTATGAGGGGCTCCCACCATCCCTGTGCTGTGCTGACTTCCTCCTGGGGCTGCTTATTATGAGGGGCTCCCACCATCCCTGTGCTGTGCTGACTTCCTCCTGGGGCTGCTTATTATGAGGGGCTCCCACCATCCCTGGGCTATGCTGACTTCCTCCTGAGGCTGAACCTCTGCTGTGCATATTATGAGGGGCTCCCACCACCCCTGTGCTAGGCTCATTATGAGGGGCCCCCACCATCCCTGTGCTGTGCTGACTTCCTCCTGGGGCTGCTTATTATGAGGGGCTCCCACCATCCCTGTGCTATGCTGACTTACTCCTGGGGCTGTACCTCTGCTGTGCATATTATGAGGGGCTCCCACCATCCCTGTGCTATGTTCATTATGAGGGGCTCCCGCCATCCCTGTGCTATGCACATTATGAGGGGCTCCCACCATCCCTGTGCTATGCTCATTATGAGGGGCTCCCACCATCCCTGTGCTATGCACATTATGAGGGGCTCCCACCATCCCTGTGCTATGCTGACTTCCTCCTGGGGCTGCTTATTATGAGGGGCTCCCACCATCCCTGTGCTGTGCTGACTTCCTCCTGGGGCTGCTTATTACGAGGGGCTCCCACCATCCCTGTGCTATGCTGACTTCCTCCTGGGGCTGTACCTCTGCTGTGCATATTATGAGGGGCTCCCACCATCCCTGTGCTATGCTCATTATGAGGGGCTCCCACCAACCCTGTGCTATGCACATTATGAGGGGCTCCCACCATCCCTGTGCTATGTTAACTTCCTCCTGGGGCTGCTCATTATGAGGGGCTCCCACCAACCCTGTGCTATGCACATTATGAGGGGCTCCCACCATCCCTGTGCTGTACTGACTTCCTCCTGGTGCTGCTTATTATGAGGGGCTCCCACCATCCCTGTGCTATGCTGACTTCCTCCTGGGTCTGTACCTCTGCTGTGCATATTTTGAGGGGCTCCCACCACCCCTGTGCTAGGCTCATTATGAGGGGCTCCCACCATCCCTGTGCTGTGCTGACTTCCTCCTGGGGCTGCTTATTATGAGGGGCTCCCACCATCCCTGTGCTATGTTGACTTACTCCTGGGGCTGTACCTCTGCTGTGCATATTATGAGGGGCTCCCACCATCCCTGTGCTATGCTCATTATGAGGGGCTCCCACCATCCCTGTGCTATGCTCATTATGAGAGGCTCCCACATCCCTGTGCTATGCACATTATGAGGGGCTCCCACCATCCCTGTGCTATGCTCATTATGAAGGGCTCCCACCATCCCTGTGCTATGCACATTATGAGGGGCTCCCACCATCCCTGTGCTATGCTCATTATGAGGGGCTCCCACCAACCCTGTGCTATGCACATTATGAGGGGCTCCCACCATCCCTGTGCTATGTTAACTTCCTCCTGGGGCTGCTCATTATGAGGGGCTCCCACCAACCCTGTGCTATGCACATTATGAGGGGCTCCCACCATCCCTGTGCTGTACTGACTTCCTCCTGGTGCTGCTTATTATGAGGGGCTCCCACCATCCCTGTGCTATGCTGACTTCCTCCTGGGTCTGTACCTCTGCTGTGCATATTTTGAGGGGCTCCCACCACCCCTGTGCTAGGCTCATTATGAGGGGCTCCCACCATCCCTGTGCTGTGCTGACTTCCTCCTGGGGCTGCTTATTATGAGGGGCTCCCACCATCCCTGTGCTATGTTGACTTACTCCTGGGGCTGTACCTCTGCTGTGCATATTATGAGGGGCTCCCACCATCCCTGTGCTATGCTCATTATGAGGGGCTCCCACCATCCCTGTGCTATGCTCATTATGAGAGGCTCCCACATCCCTGTGCTATGCACATTATGAGGGGCTCCCACCATCCCTGTGCTATGCTCATTATGAAGGGCTCCCACCATCCCTGTGCTATGCACATTATGAGGGGCTCCCACCATCCCTGTGCTATGCTGACTTCCTCCTGGGGCTGCTTATTATGAGGGGCTCCCACCATCCCTGTGCTGTGCTGACTTCATCCTGGGGCTGCTTATTATGAGGGGCTCCCACCATCCCTGTGCTATGTTGACTTCCTCCTGGGGCTGTACCTCTGCTGTGCATATTATGAGGAGCTCCCACCATCCCTGTGCTATGCTCATTATGAGGGGCCCCCACCATCCCTGTGCTGTGCTGACTTCCTCCTGGGGCCTGCTTATTATGAGGGGCTCCCACCATCCCTGTGCTATGCTGACTTACTCCTGGGGCTGTACCTCTGCTGTGCATATTATGAGGGGCTCCCACCATCCCTGTGCTATGCTCATTATGAGGGGCTCCCGCCATCCCTGTGCTATGCTCATTATGAGGGGCTCCCACCATCCCTGTGCTATGCTGACTTACTCCTGGGGCTACTTACGGTGCAGGTGTCAGTGCTGTATATCACGGTGCTGGTGTCAGTGCTGTATATCACGGTGCTGGTGCCAGTGCTTTATGTCATGCTGCTGATGTCAGTGCTCTCTATCACGGTGCTGGTGTCAGATCACTCTATCACGGTGTAGGTGTCATTGCTGTATGTCACGCTGCTGATGTCAGTGCTCTCTATCACGGTGCTGGTGTCAGATCACTCTATCATGGTGCAGGTGTCATTGCTGTATGTCACGCTGCTGATGTCAGTGCTCTCTATCACGGTGCTGGTGTCAGATCACTCTATCACGGTGCAGGTGTCATTGCTGTATGTCACGCTGCTGGTGATCATCTCCTGCACCCTCTTCTTTGCCTACCCTGACCTTCCCTCTCCTCCATTGCCTTCATGCGCTCCACAGTCCTGAATTGTCAGAATTTCATATATAAAAAAAGAATGCTTTTAGTTGTTGATCTCAGATTCACCTCATACATGTGTTATGTCATTGGCCATGTGGTGGGACTATGTTTGCACAGCTAGTAATTATTTTGTGGCTGCAAATTTGACCTGTAGGTTTGCAAAGTTCGCCTCCCATTGAAGTCAATGGGGCCCGCCGCGAACGTTACGGTTCGTGAACTATCGGCCGCGTTCGCGGTCTACGTTCGCGAAACGCCCCATCGGAAGTTTGTCCATCACTACCCAAGAGGCAGTTGGATATTCCCTGGATCAACTTTACCTATAATTATTAGTATCCAGGTATATTATGTACGTCAAGGAAATAATCCTAAACAATAATAGTACTTTTAATCTCAGACCCTATATCATGATTAAATATATTTAAAAAATGTAAGAGTCCCAACATTGAACCTTGCAGTACACCACTAACAACCCTAGACCATTCAGAGTATAAATCCTCAACCACTTTCTGAATATGGTCCTCTAGGCAGTTTTCTATCCATTTACAAACTGATTTTTCCAGGTCTGTAGACTTAACCTTACACATTACCCATGTGTGGGAAACTGTGTCAAACGCTTTTGCAAAATCCAAGTATATTACGTTCACAGCCACTCTTTTGTCTAAGGTTTTACTTACTCCTCATGAAGAGAAATCAGATTTGTCTGACAACTTCTTTTTCATGAATCCATGCTGTTTGTTGCTTTAAAATATTTTTTCCAGCAAGAACTCTGTGGTCTGTTGTTAAACTCTATAGTATCTTCCCAACTATAGAAGTTAAACTAACATATCTATAGTTACCTGGTAAAGACTTTGATCCCTTTTTTTAATATAGACACTACATTGGCCTTACTGGGGTCACGCAGCATGGCAATTGTGGATGAGGCGTGTCCCTTGGATACAGCCCATCCCTGATCAGGGTAAACTGCCAATGAAAATAGCTGTTCACCCACATGACTGGCTGTGTCCAGTCACAGCTAATTGGCATCCAGTGGTACTATGCCAGTTATAAAAGAGTCCCCAAACACGAGAAACAATGGCTTTGAAATGACGGAGCTAATTTATTTAAGGATACATGAATTTATGCTAGAGCTGCACAATTAATCGCGATCTTGACTAAAGTGTTTCACAATTCTTTCTATGCAAATAATTCTCTCTGCTCTTCTGAAGCCACAGCCCTCAAAAGAAAGGAAGATAAAAACTGAGCAGTCTGCCAAGAATAAAAACATTCTTTATCAGATTAACTTAAGTATAAACATTGTAACAATTTGTCAATGGAATAGACTTTGTGTGTAAGTGAAAAAAGTTTACCATTTAAACACTAAACCTTTTTCTGACATTTGTTGGTTTCAAGTTAAAAATCTTTTTTTTTGGCTAGAAAATTACTTAGAGCCCCCAAACATTCTATATATATATATATATATATATATATATATATATATATATATATATATATATATATATATATATATATATATATATATATATATATATTTTAGTAGACATCCTAGAGATTAAACTGGTGGTCGTTGCAATATTTTATGTCACACTGTATTTGCGCAGCGATCTTGGGAGCAACAGAAAAAGACACAAAAGAATAACAAAAGAAAAAAACTCCCAAAAACATAAGGAAGAAGGGGGGGGGGGGAGAAGGTAGAATAGAAAAAGGAAAAACCAAAAGGGGAGATAAGAGGGAAATTACAACAAATATAGAAGTAAAGCTGTCGGGAGGATGCAAAACAGTACAATAATTTGTATTAATAAATTGTATTCTGACTTACTATTGAGGTCTGAAATTATTTCATAATATAACGTATTATTCCTAAATTCAAACCATTTTGGCCATGTCTCAGAATATTTCCTGGTCAGCCAAGTTATTTCTTCCATTAAACAAAGCTCATCAACCCTTCATAGCCACTTTGAGATAGTAGGTATTAGGCATTTTCCCCAACATAGTGGGATCATATATTTACAGGCAGTTGGACCAATATAGGTTCACCATTTTCTCCTAAAATGGGTGGCCCTTAGGGTAAATCCACCATATGTGCCCATGTGTAGCTCAATCTCCACATTCCCTCCAGCACAGGGGCGAAGTTGAGCTACACATTGTGCATAATTTTACTGGTGTATGATGCCATCAACTAAGAAGTTTAAAATGTACCTCTGTCATTCTACTTGAGGTAGCGGGCATATTGGAAAATTGTATAATCTTATCCTTTTGCTTATCTGTAAGTGTAATTTGTAAGTCTTTTTCCCAGCGGCCTATATAGTCCAGGTATCCAGGGTTTTGCAAAGACATCAGCGCTCTATAGAAAAAAATTATGTGGTGGGTCTTTATATTGCATAATTATTTCAATAGGGTTCAGTTCTTTTAACAAACGAATGGGTTGCGGGAGACTCCTAATAATTTGAGACAGCTGTATGTATCTCCACATAAATGTTGGCTGAGCTACTCCGCATAATGACTTTTTAAAAATCATTTAGTACTTGATATAATAGCGGTGTTGACTGGGAACCATGATTCAAAGCCCTTATCTAAGACTCATGGTATGAAATATTCATGTCTCAGCAAGGACATTCGTGGGGAATTATATTCTCAACAGTGTCAAGTATGGGAGTCCTATATTGCCAGGGATGATCTAGTCAAATGAAATATTGTAGATTCTAGCCCTCTCAATGGACGTGGTATCCATGGCACTGCTGATCAGTGTCTGCCAGTGCCATTTCAAGTTCCACACAGAATCTAGTCTTTCAACCATACTTCCAGTCTGCCATGCGAGTTCATGCAATTGCTTGATAGTATAATTTAATGTGTGGTAAAGCCATTCCCCCCAGTTTTTTAGGATGATATCAAATATATTGATCTAGTACACTGTCCCTTCCAAATATAGGGTGTTTATAGTAGACTGTAACATTGAGAAGAATTCTATAGGGATGCCAAAGGGTAATATTTGGAAGACCTATAAAACGCGTGGGAGGACGTTCACTTTTATAACATTAATCTTACCTAGTCAAGAATGGCAAATGGAAGACCATTTTGTGTAAGTCTAATTTTAACTTTTTTTTAAGCAAATTAAGAAAGTTATGTTGAAATAAATTGGTGAGACTAGGTGTTAGATACCTAAGTACTTTAAAGCAGATGGTTGCCAAGTAAAAGGGAATGTTTTTAAAGTTTCAGCTTCATGCATAGGTATTGATACAGTATATTTAATATTTCAGATTTAGTCATGTTAATCTTAAAGTTAAATATAATTTGAAAATATTGGATGGTAGATTCCTCAGCTAGACAAATCTTTACCTAGCTTTGGAATTAGAGATATGTATTGTCAGAAACCATGAAATCAGACCGAGACAGAAGTAAAGTTAAATTACACTTGTTTAATAAGTAAAGTAAAAAGAACAAACATAGTCAAAACAAAGCCAAAGTTCAGTAACCGGAATGGATAGTCGGATAAACCAGAAGTCAGGGATCAAAGTAGTGGAACAGCAAGCAGGATCTGGAGCCTGAAGGCATGTCGGCAAAGCCAGTCTTTAAACAGGACCGCAGGAGATGTTTCTTGTGATGTTGACCAAGGCGAAGGCAGAGACCCTCTGGACTGGACGGCTTAAGTAGGCAGGACTGACGAGCCATCTATGAACAACAGCTGAGTAACTGTGGAGAGAAAGATGGGAGCTGGCAATTAGCCAACAGCTGAGCCGCCAACTCAGAGAAGGAAAGTCTGAGCCCAGACCTGTCATCGTGTGAGGGGAAGAGTTGGAGAACAGTGAGTGATTTCCATTTTATTTAACTTTTACACAATACTGTGCAACATACGGTCCCCCCAAATAAAGGAAATCTGTCACACAGCCCACCAGTACTGCCATCAGCGGATCTGTCACACAGCCCATCAGTACTGCCATCAGCGGATCTGTCACAAAGCCCATCAGTGGATTTGTCACACAGCTCATCAGTACCGCCATCAGTGGATCTGTCGCACAGCCCATCAGTACCTCCATCAGTGGATCTGTTGCACAGCCCATCAGTACCGGCATCAGTGTATCTGTCACACAGCCCATCAGTACCGCCATCAGCGGATCAGACAAAAAGCCCATCAGCGGATCTGTCACACAGCCCATCAGTACCGCCATCACCAGATCTGTCACACAGCCCATCAGTACCGCCATCAGATGACCTGTCACACAGCCCATCAGTACCACCATCAGCGGATCTAACAAAAAGCCCATCAGTGGATCTGTCAAACAGCCCATCAGTACCGCCATCAGTGGATCTATCACACAGCCCATCAGTACCGCCATCAGTGGATCTATCACACAGCCCATCAGTACCACAATCAGTGGATCTGTCACACAGCCCATCAGTAACGCCATCAGTGAATATGTCACACAGCCCATCAGTACCGCCATCACCAGATCTGTCACACAGCCCATCAGTACCGGCATCAGTGTATCGGTCACACAGCCCATCAGTACTGCCATCATCGGATCTAACAAAAAGCCCATCAGCGGATCTGTCACACAGCCCATCAGTAGCGCCATCACCAGATCTGTCACACAGCCCATCAGTACCGGCATCAGTGGATCTGTCACACAGCCCATCAGTACCGCCATCAGTGGATCTGTCGCACAGCCCATCAGTACCGCCATCAGTGGATCTGTCGCACAGCCCATCAGTGCCTCCATCAGTGGATCTGTCGCACAGCCCATCAGTACCGCCATCAGTGCATATGTCACACAGCCCATCAGTACCTCCATCAGTGAATCTGTCGCACAGCTCATCAGTACCGCCATCACCAGATCTGTCACACAGCCCATCAATACCACCATCAGTGGATCTGTCACACAGCCCATCAGTACCGCCATCACCAGATCTGTCACACAGCCCATTAGTAACGCCATCAGTGAATATGCCGCACAGCCCATCAGTACCGCCATCAGTGAATATGTCACACAGCCCATTAGTACCGGCATCAGTGGATCTGTCACACAGCCCATCAGTACCGCCATCACCAGATCTGTCACACAGCCCATCAATACCGGCATCAGTGTATCTGTCACACAGCCCATCAGTACCGCCATCATCGGATCTATCAAAAAGCCCATCAGCGGATCTGTCACACAGCCCTTCAGTACCGCCATCACCAGATCTGTCACACAGCCCATCAGTACCGGGAAATCAGTGGATTTGTCACACAGCCTATCAGTACCGCCATCAGCGGATCTAACAAAAAGCCCATCAGCGGATCTGTCACACAGCCCATCAGTACCGCCATCACCAGATCTGTCACACAGCCCATCAGTACCGGCATCAGCGGATCTGTCGCACAGCCCATCAGTACCGCCATCAGTGGATCTGTCGCACAGCCCATCAGTACCGCCATTAGTGGATCTGTCGCATGGCCCATCAGTACCGCCATCAGTGGATCTGTCGCACAGCCCATCAGTACCGCTATCAGTGGATCTGTCGCACAGCCCATCAGTACCGCCATCAGTGGATCTGTCGCACAGCCCATCAGTACCTCCATCAGTGGATCTGTCGCACAGCCCATCAATACCGGCATCAGTGTGTTATACCTGAAGGGGTCCACATGTACTGCCACTTTAAGGCTGGCTCCACCCAGGAGTGATGCCAAGGGTCAAGGGGTATGGTAGCCATCTTGGACACATGTAAGAGCCTAATAAGATGTACTGTCCTGAGATGCATGTTGCAGTGTACAGTGAGTACTGGAAATAAACTTCCATTGTTCCAGACCAGAGTCTTGTGTCTCTCACAACACAGAGGATATAACAGTGGCGACGAGGATGGGATTTACAAAGTGCCTATCAGTCTGAGAGAGAGACAAAGACATTGTGGATTGTCACCTGGATAAAAGCAATCACAGATCCCAGCAGGAAAATGTCATTGATCGGGACATTAAGTGAATTTGATGGAGAACAGACATCCTGGAGTTCCTGGGTGGAGAGACTGGAACAGTATTTTAGTGCAAATGGCATCCCAGGTGAAAGGCAAGTAGCAGTATTTCTGACAGTGGTCGGTGCTCAGACATATGACACTGTCAGGGATCTCCTTTCCCCTGTAAAACCAGCAACTAAGACATTAGCAGAGCTCCTGACACTGTTAGAGGGTCACTTCCAGCCTAAACCACTAGAGATTGCAGAAAGATTTCGTTTTTATCAGAGGCAGCAGCAGCCAGGTGAAGAAATTAAAGCTTATGTGCTCACCCTTCGCAGACTAGCCTCTACCTGTTCTTTTGGGGAGTACCTACCTACTGCACTGAGAGATAAGTTTGTCATGGGACTGAATTGTGACTCTAGCCAAAAGAGACTGTTAACAGAGAAAGACCTTACCCTTGCAAAGGCAATTGATATAGCTTCAATGATGGAAATGGCTGTGAAAGATACAGAGGAATTGAACCCCCAGGGCAGAAGAGAAGAGGTGAAACAAGAAGTTTTCAGAACAGCAGTCAAGCCCACAGTCACAAACTGGAAATACAGACCTCCACCAAGCCGGGAGTCAGCTTGCTACCGTTGTGGGAATACAGACCATGATCACAAAGTCTGCAGGTTTAAGGATCAGACCTGTCATAACTGTGGTAAAACAGGACATCTGAAACGAGTTTGCCGGAGCAAGAAGGTGCGAGATAAACAACCTCTGAACCCCAAGACAAAGACCTATATGGTGGGAAGATATACATCATCATCTGAGTCAGAGGATGAGGAAGTGCTCCACAGTTTAGACATACATCATATGCATTCAGCACCCTCTGCAATGACTGTAGAGGTAACCATTGAGGGAAAGAAACTAAAGATGGATGTAGACACAGGAGCAGCAGTTTCAGTTATCACTCAGAAACAATGGAGACAACTTCAGACCCGAACAACTGTCCGCCCAATGCCAATCAAACTGCAGACATACTCAAAGCAGATACTCCACCCACTGGGTTATGCAAAAGTGCAGGTATTGTACAAGGGTCAGACAAAGAGACTGCCATTATATATACTAGAGAATGGGGGACCCCCTCTCTTTGGGAGAGACTGGATTGCTCACTTTGGTATGCCAGACATCGCCATAAATCCCTGTAACACTGTGACAATTCCATTAGGAGATAATGAGGGATGGGTGGTGTCCCTGAAGCAGCGGTTCCCAAAGATCTTTGATGACCAGTTGGGGAAAATAAAGCATGACTGTGTGAGACTCAAGCTGAAACCCAACGCCCAGCCTAAATTCTTCAAAGCTCGCACAGTACCTTTCGCACTCCGAGCAGGAGTGGAAGCAGAACTGAGTCGGCTGGAGGAACAAGGTGTCATCTCAAAGGTAGAGCACAGCGAGTGGGCATCACCTGTTGTACCAGTGAAGAAAGCGAATGGGGACTTGCGCATTTGTGGCGATTTCCGCATGGCACTGAACTCCCAACTGGAAATAGACCAGTACCCTCTACCCAGAGTAGATGACATTTTTGCCTCTCTTGCAGGGGGTCAAAAGTTCACCAAGCTTGATCTCAAACAAGCATATTTACAGTTTGAGGTCCATCCTTCTTCCCGCAAGTTTCTGACCATCAACACCCACAAGGGACTGTATGAGTACAATCGGATGGTGTTTGGTGTAGCCTCTGCCCCAGCCATTTGGCAACGGAAGATGGATGAGATTTTGGCGGACATTCCTTTCACTCTGTGCCTGTTAGATGACATGCTCATCATGGGACGGACAGACCAGGAACACAAGCAAAACGTGGAGCTTGTGTTGGAAAGACTCCAAGAGCAGGGTCTGAAAGTGAACTTAGCAAAATGCCAATTCATGGTGCCGAAATTGGAGTTTTGTGGCCACCTTGTGGATGCAGACGGTATACACACCACAGAAGCCAAGGTTGATGCCTTAGTCAAAGCTCCTGCCCCAACCAATGTCCAGCAGCTGCGATCATACCTTGGCTTGCCAACGCGCTTTTGAAGTCTCTAAGCGGAAGCTGTTGGCGTCACGTATGCTTGTTCACTATGACCTCCAGAAGCCTCTGACCTTGGCTTGTGATGCCTCACCCTATGGTCTGGGGGCTGTACTGTCTCACATCTTACCTGATGGGTCAGAAAAACCAGTGGCATTTGCCTCCAGGTCTTTGACAAAAGCAGAAAGCAATTACTCTCACATTGACAAAGAGGCTCTTGCGCTGATATGGGCAATTAAGAAGTTTCATCTTTACCTGTATGGTAGGGAATTCACCATACTGACAGACCATAAACCACTCCTTCAGATCTTTAGCCCTGACAAAGGCATCTCTCAGACTACTGCGGCCCACCTCCAACGCTATGCCCTGTTCTTGGGAGCGTACAGTTATAAAATCCAGTATCGCGGTCATGATGCCAATGCTAATGCGGACGCAATGTCCCGGCTGACAGGGAGGTCAATGGACTCCTCTCCACCGGTCAAGAGTTGTCGTTACACCAGCCTGTCCTTCTTGTCTTCTGGGGAGATAGCAGCCCATACAGCCAAGGATACCTTTCTGAAAACAATACTCTCCTGGGTACGGTCCAGTTGGCCTGCAACCGTCACACAGGATTATGAACCTTATTTCCGTAGGCGTATGGAATTAACTGTGGCTGGTAACTGTGTTTTATGGGGAGACCGAGTGATCATTCCACAGACCCTCCGGAGACACATTCTGGACTTGCTACATACTGGTCATCCCGGGGGAACACGTATGAAACAAAAGGCCCGAGGCTATGTGTGGTGGCCAAACTTAGACTCGGATATCACAACATATGTGAATAATTGTGCTGGATGTGCACAAACTGCAAGAGACCCTCCTCGAGGGTGCGTCCAGCCCTGGACTTGGCCCACGGTTCCTTGGTTTCGACTACACTTGGACTTTGCAGGTCCGATCAGAGGACACACCTTCTTGATCATAGTGGACGCCCATTCAAAGTGGCCTGAGGTAATTCCTGTTACTCAGCCAACAACTAAGGCAACAGTTTCCATACTGTTACATCTCGCTGCTACATTTGGATACCCCAGAGAAATCGTCACAGACAATGGTGCACAATTCACCAGTCAGGAGTTTCAGCGTTTCTTGACTGCCCACAACATCAAGCACAAGTTGACCGCACCTTACCACCCAGCTACAAATGGTCAAGCAGAGCGGTTTGTGCAGACTTTTAAACGCTATTTCAAAGCTACAGTGGCTACAAGTAAACAGCAGTCCCTGTCACCCCAGCAGCTGGACTCCTTCCTTTCTGCTTACAGAAACACACCACATGCAACCACCGGGAAAACTCCAGCAGAACTCCTTCTGGGTCGGCAGCCATGGACTGTTTTGGACATGCTCCACCCACAAACAGTCCAGGAACATGTACTGCAGTCCCAAGACAAGATGGTCAAACACCATGAGATCCCCCGATTCACAGCCCAACAAAAGGTATGGGCCCGATCTTATGGGGCTTCCATCACCCGTTGGCTTCCTGCTGTCATTGCAGAGCCTTTGGGACCCAAGATGTATAGGGTCTGCCTGGAAGATGGTTCCATTTGCAGAAGGCATGCGGACCAACTGCGCCCTCGTTTTCAACTGCATGAATCCCTGACGCCGGCTGAACCACCAGTGTTGCAAGGAACTGCTCCCAGCGGATCAGGATGCATGGGAACTGATGATTGGGGGGACTCTGATCTTTTGAACTCAGCTCCAACAGAGCCCTCCAGCCCTGGTCCGGAGGTTGGTTCACCCACTGAGCTGGGGGATCCCTTCTTGGCACTGCCAGTGCCCATTCCAGTCGACCCTGTTTCCTCCGATCCCGAGTCGATGGGTGCCCGCCCTCAACGACACTGTCGCCCTCCTGACCGGTTTCAGCTTCAAGACCGGTTACGAGACTTTCGACGGGGCCGCCGAAAGTGATGCAATGACATTGTATCCCCGCAACTGTCCCTGGAATCTTGCTCTCACATCTGGATGCAGGAAAAGTCCTGTGCATCTCCTGTGTTTGGAGGACTGTTATTGGACAGTTATTAGTTAATGTTTTGTGCCTTTTCCCGTTTTGTTTTTGTTTTTTTTTTGTTTTGTTTTTTTAGGGATGGATGGAAGGTGTTATATCTGAAGGGTTCCACATGTACTGCCACTTTAAGGCTGGCTCCACCCAGGAGTGATGCCAAGGGTCAAGGGGTATGGTAGCCATCTTGGACACATGTAAGAGCCTAATAAGATGTACTGTCCTGAGATGCATGTTGCAGTGTACAGTGAGTACTGGAAATAAACTTCCATTGTTCCAGACCAGAGTCTTGTGTCTCTCACAACACAGAGGATATAACACAGTGTATCTGTCACACAGCCCGTCAGTACCGCCATCAGCAGATCAGACAAAAAGCCCATCAGCGGATCTGTTACACAGCCCATCAGTACCACCATCACCAGATCTGTCACACAGCCCATCAGTACCAGCATCAGTGGATCTGTCATACAGCCCATCAGTACCGCCATCAGTGGATCTATCACACAGCCCATCAGTACCGCCATCAGTGGATCTATCACACAGCCCATCAGTACCACAATCAGTGGATCTATCACACAGCCCATCAGTACCTCCATCAGTGGATCTGTTGCACAGCCCATCAGTACCGCCATCAGTGGATCTGTCACACCGCCCATCAGTACCGCCATCAGTGGATCTGTCGCACAGCCCATCAGTACCTCCATCAGTGGATCTGTCACACAGCCCATCAGTACCACCATCACCAGATCTGACACACAGCCCATCAGTACCGGCATCAGTGGATCTGTCACACAGCCCATCAGTACCGCCATCAGTGGATCTGTTGCACAGCCCATCAGTACCTCCATCAGTGGATCTGTCACACAGCCCATCAGTACCGCCATCAGTGGATCTGTCGCACAGCCCATCAGTGGATCTGTCGCACAGCCCATCAGTATCGCCATCAGTGGATCTGTCGCACAGCCCATCAGTACCTCCATCAGTGGATCTGTCGCACAGCCCATCAGTACCGCCATCAGTGGATATGTCACACAGCCCATCAGTACCTCCATCAGTGGATCTGTCACACAGCCCATCAGTACCACCATCACCGGATCTGCCACACAGCCCATCAGTACCACCATCACCGGATCTGCCACACAGCCCATCAATACCGCCATCAGTGGATCTGTCGCACAGCCCATCAGTACCGCCATCAGTGGATCTGTCACACAGCCCATCAGTACCGCCATCAGTGAATCTGTCGCACAGCCCATCAGTACCGCCATCAGTGGATCTGTCGCACAGCCCATCAGTACCGCCATCAGTGGATCTGTCGCACAGCTCATCAGTACCTCCATCAGTGGATCTGTCACACAGCCCATCAGTACCGGCATCAGTGTATCTGTCACACAGCCCATCAGTACCGCCATCAGCGGATCAGACAAAAAGCCCACCAGCGGATCTGTCACACAGCCCATCAGTACCGCCATCACCAGATCTGTCACACAGCCCATCAGTACCGGCATCAGATGACCTGTCACACAGCCCATCAGTATCGCCATCAGCTGATTTAACAAAAAGCCCATCAGTGGATCTGTCACACAGCCCATCAGTACCGCCATCAGTGGACCTATCACACAGCCCATCAGTACCGCCATCAGTGGATCTATCACACAGCCCATCAGTACCACAATCAGTGGATCTGTCACACAGCCCATCAGTAACGCTATCACCAGATCTGTCACACAGCCCATCAGTACCGGCATCAGTGTATCTGTCACACAGCCCATCAGTACCACCATAATCGGATCTAACAAAAAGCCCATCAGTGGATCTGTCACACAGCCCATCAGTACTGCCATCAATGGATCTGTCGCACAGCCCATCAGTACGGCCATCAGTGGATCTGTCGCACAGCCCATCAGTACCTCCATCAGGGGATCTGTCGCACAGCCCATCAGTACGGCCATCAGTGGATCTGTCGCACAGCCCATCAGTACCTCCATCAGGGGATCTGTCGCACAGCCCATCAGTACCTCCATCAGTGGATATGTCACACAGCCCATCAGTACCTCCATCAGTGGATCTGTCGCACAGCCCATCAGTACCGCCATCACCAGATCTGTCACACAGCCCATCAATACCACCATCAGTGGATCTGTCACACAGCCCATCAGTACCGCCATCAGCGGATCTAACAAAATGCCCATCAGCGGATCTGTCACACAGCCCATCAGTACCGCCATCACCAGATCTGTCACACAGCCAATCAGTACCGGCATCAGCGGATCTGTCACACAGCCCATCAGTACCGCCATCAGTGGATGTGTCGCACAGCCCATCAGTACCGACATCAGTGGATCTGTCGCACGGCCCATCAGTGGATCTGTCGCACAGCCCATCAGTACCGCCATCAGTGGATCTGTCGCACAGCCCATCAGTACCTCCATCAGTGGATCTGTCGCACAGCCCATCAGTACCTCCATCAGTGGATCTGTCGCACAGCCCATCAGTACCGGCATCAGTGTATCTGTCACACAGCCCATCAGTACCGCCATCAGCAGATCAGACAAAAAGCCCATCAGCGGATCTGTTACACAGCCCATCAGTACCGCCATCACCAGATCTGTCACACAGCCCATCAGTACCAGCATCAGTGGATCTGCCACACAGCCCATCAGTACCGCCATCAGTGGATCTATCACACAGCCCATCAGTACCGCCATCAGTGGATCTATCACACAGCCCATCAGTACCACAATCAGTGGATCTATCACACAGCCCATCAGTACCTCCATCAGTGGATCTGTTGCACAGCCCATCAGTACCGCCATCAGTGGATCTGTCACACCGCCCATCAGTACCGCCATCAGTGGATCTGTCGCACAGCCCATCAGTACCTCCATCAGTGGATCTGTCACACAGCCCATCAGTACCACCATCACCAGATCTGACACACAGCCCATCAGTACCGGCATCAGTGGATCTGTCACACAGCCCATCAGTACCGCTATCAGCGGTTCTAACAAAAAGCCCATCAGTGGATCTGTCACACAGCCCATCAGTACCGCCATCAGTGGATCTGTTGCACAGCCCATCAGTACCTCCATCAGTGGATCTGTCACACAGCCCATCAGTACCGCCATCAGTGGATCTGTCGCACAGCCCATCAGTGGATCTGTCGCACAGCCCATCAGTATCACCATCAGTGGATCTGTCGCACAGCCCATCAGTACCTCCATCAGTGGATCTGTCGCACAGCCCATCAGTACCGCCATCAGTGGATATGTCACACAGCCCATCAGTACCTCCATCAGTGGATCTGTCACACAGCCCATCAGTACCACCATCACCGGATCTGCCACACAGCCCATCAGTACCACCATCACCGGATCTGCCGCACAGCCCATCAATACCGCCATCAGTGGATCTGTCGCACAGCCCATCAGTACCGCCATCAGTGGATCTGTCGCACAGCCCATCAGTACCGCCATCAGTGAATCTGTCGCACAGCCCATCAGTACCGCCATCAGTGGATCTGTCGCACAGCCCATCAGTACCGCCATCAGTGGATCTGTCGCACAGCCCATCAGTACCTCCATCAGTGGATCTGTCACACAGCCCATCAGTACCGGCATCAGTGTATCTGTCACACAGCCCATCAGTACCGCCATCAGCGGATCAGACAAAAAGCCCACCAGCGGATCTGTCACACAGCCCATCAGTACCGCCATCACCAGATCTGTCACACAGCCCATCAGTACCGGCATCAGATGACCTGTCACACAGCCCATCAGTATCGCCATCAGCTGATTTAACAAAAAGCCCATCAGTGGATCTGTCACACAGCCCATCAGTACCGCCATCAGTGGACCTATCACACAGCCCATCAGTACCGCCATCAGTGGATCTATCACACAACCCATCAGTACCACAATCAGTGGATCTGTCACACAGCCCATCAGTAACGCCATCACCAGATCTGTCACACAGCCCATCAGTACCGGCATCAGTGTATCTGTCACACAGCCCATCAGTACCACCATAATCGGATCTAACAAAAAGCCCATCAGTGGATCTGTCACACAGCCCATCAGTACTGCCATCAATGGATCTGTCGCACAGCCCATCAGTACGGCCATCAGTGGATCTGTCGCACAGCCCATCAGTACCTCCATCAGGGGATCTGTCGCACAGCCCATCAGTACGGCCATCAGTGGATCTGTCGCACAGCCCATCAGTACCTCCATCAGGGGATCTGTCGCACAGCCCATCAGTACCTCCATCAGTGGATATGTCACACAGCCCATCAGTACCTCCATCAGTGGATCTGTCGCACAGCCCATCAGTACCGCCATCACCAGATCTGTCACACAGCCCATCAATACCACCATCAGTGGATCTGTCACACAGCCCATCAGTACCGCCATCAGCGGATCTAACAAAATGCCCATCAGCGGATCTGTCACACAGCCCATCAGTACCGCCATCACCAGATCTGTCACACAGCCAATCAGTACCGGCATCAGCGGATCTGTCACACAGCCCATCAGTACCGCCATCAGTGGATGTGTCGCACAGCCCATCAGTACCGCCATCAGTGGATCTGTCGCACGGCCCATCAGTACCGCCATCAGTGGATCTGTCGCACAGCCCATCAGTACCGCCATCAGTGGATCTGTCGCACAGCCCATCAGTACCTCCATCAGTGGATCTGTCGCACAGCCCATCAGTACCTCCATCAGTGGATCTGTCGCACAGCCCATCAGTACCGGCATCAGTGTATCTGTCACACAGCCCATCAGTACCGCCATCAGCGGATCAGACAAAAAGCCCATCAGCGGATCTGTCACACAGCCCATCAGTACCGCCATCACCAGATCTGTCACACAGCCCATCAGTACCGGCATCAGATGACCTGTCACACAGCCCATCAGTACCGCCATCAGCGGATCTAACAACAAGCCCATCAGTGGATCTGTCACACAGCCCATCAGTACCGCCATCAGTGGATCTATCACACAGCCCATCAGTACCGCCATCAGTGGATCTATCACACAGCCCATCAGTACCACAATCATTGGATCTGTCACACAGCCCATCAGTAACGCCCTCAGTGAATATGTCGCACAGCCCATCAGTACCGCCATCAGTGAATATGTCACACAGCCCATCAGTACCGGCATCAGTGTATCTGTCACACAGCCCATCAGTACCGGCATCAGTGTATCTGTCACACAGCCCATCAGTACCGCCATCATCGGATCTAACAAAAAGCCCATCAGCGGATCTGTCACACAGCCCATAAGTACCAGCATCAGTGGATCTGTCACACAGCCCATCAGTAACGCCATCAGTGAATATGCCGCACAGCCCATCAGTACCGGCATCAGTGGATCTGTCACACAGCCCATCAGTACCGCCATCACCAGATCTGTCACACAGCCCATCAATAGCGTCATCAGTGTATCTGTCACACAGCCCATCAGTACCGCCATCATCGGATCTAACAAAAAGCCCATCAGCGGATCTGTCACACCGCCCATCAGTACCGGCATCAGTGGATCTGTCACACAGCCCATCAGTACCGCCATTAGCGGATCTAACAAAAAGCCCATCAGCGGATCTGTCACACAGCCCATCAGTACCGCCATCAATGGATCTGTCACACAGCCCATCAGTACCGCCATCAGCGGATCTGTCGCACAGCCAATCAGTACCGCCATCAGTGGATCTGTCGCACAGCCCATCAGTACCGCCATCAGTGGATCTGTCGCACGGCCCATCAGTACCGCCATCAGTGGATCTGTCGCACGGCCCATCAGTACCGCCATCAGTGGATCTGTCGCACAGCCCATCAGTACCACCATCAGTGGATCTGTCACACAGCCCATCAGTACAGGCATCAGTGTATCTGTCACACAGCCCATCAGTACCGCCATCAGTGGATCTATCACACAGCCCATCAGTACCGCCATCAGTGGATCTATCACACAGCCCATCAGTACCACAATCAGTGGATCTATCACACAGCCCATCAGTGCCTCCATCAGTGGATCTGTTGCACAGCCCATCAGTACCGCCATCACTGGATCTGTCACACCGCCCATCAGTACCGCCATCAGTGGATCTGTCGCACAGCCCATCAGTACCTCCATCAGTGGATCTGTCACACAGCCCATCAGTACCGCCATCACCAGATCTGACAAACAGCCCATCAGTACCGGCATCAGTGGATCTGTCACACAGCCCATCAGTACCGCCATCAGCGGATCTAACAAAAAGCCCATCAGAGGATCTGTCACACAGCCCATCAGTACCGCCATCAGTGGATCTGTTGCACAGCCCATCAGTACCTCCATCAGTGGATCTGTCGCACAGCCCATCAGTACCGCCATCAGTGGATCTGTCGCACAGCCCATCAGTACCGCCATCAGTGGATCTGTCGCAGAGCCCATCAGTACCTCCATCAGTGGATCTGTCGCACAGCTCATCAGTACCGCCATCAGTGGATATGTCACACAGCCCATCAGTACCTCCATCAGTGGATCTGTCACACAGCCCATCAGTACCACCATCACCAGATCTGCCACATAGCCCATCAATACCATCATCAGTGGATCTGTCACACAGCCCATCAATACCGGCATCAGTAGATCTGTCGGCACAGCCCATCAATACCACCATCAGTGGATCTGTCACACAGCCCATCAGTACCGGCAGCAGTGGATCTGTCACACAGCCTATCAGTAGTGTCATCAGTGAATATGTCGCACAGCCCATCATTACCGCCATCATTGAATATGTCACACATATTAGTGACACCTTAGTGACCCAGAGGACTCCGGACTGAATGCCTCAGCTAACCTATGCTGCATGGCCTCCCTGATCCTGCAAAGCCTGCGGAAGGATCCTCGTATTCTTCGGATCAAGGAGAGGGACCATTACTGGCTGGCCACTCTCCTTGATCCACGGTACAAGGGTAAGGTTGCCGACCTCATCTTGCCATCGCAGAGGGAGCAGAGGATGAGACATCTCCGGGAGGCCTTGCAGAAAGGTCTGTGCAACGCGTTCCCAGAGTCTGGGAGGTTACAAACTCCTGGTCCTGGACAACGTGTTGCTGAGGCTTCGGTTAGAAGGAGCAGTGGAGAAGGTGGCCGTCTGACCGATGCGTTCAGACAATTTTTTATTCCGTAGCCCCAATATATGATCGGTTCCAGCAACCATCGCCAGCATCTGACTTACATGGTGCAGGAATACCTAGGGGCAAGGTCAGACTTGGACACCTTTCTCACCGAAAATCCACTGGCTTACTGGGTCTGAGGATGGATCACTGGCCAGAGCTTGCACAGTATGCAATTGAGCTACTGGCCTGTCCTGCATCCAGCGTTCTTTTGGAATGCACCTTCAGTGCTGCTGGTGGCTTTGTTACCGATCACAGAGTGCACCTGTCCACCGACTTGGTTGATCGACTGACCTACATAAAGATGAATCAGTCTTGGATCCCCCACAGCTATCAAGCACCTGAAGCTGATGTAACCAAATTTTTTTTTTTTTGAAATATGACATCCCTTCAAGACTGCCTATGCTGATGTTGAGTGACTGCCCTGTTATGTTGACTGTCTATCCTCTTCCTCCTCCGCTGATATCTTGGAAGAACATTTTTGGTTCTGGGTGATGCCACCAGCCCAATTTTTCAGCCCCTGTTTAACAGAGGCATGTAATTACAATTTTTGATGCAATGCTTTGCAGCAGGGCTCATTCTTGCACTACAACTAGAGTATATGGGAGAGGTTGCAGTGTATAGGCCCAATTTTTCAGCCCCTGTTTAACAGGGGCATGTAATTACAATTTTTGATGCAATGCTTTGCAGCAGGGCTCATTCCTGCACTCCAACTAGAGTATCTGGGAGAGGTTGCAGTGTCGTGGCACCAGCAAGCAGTTCCTAAGGCCCAATTTTTTCAGCCCCTGTTTAACAGGGGCATGTAATTACAATTCTTGATATAATATTTCACAGCAGGGCCCATTCCTGTGCCCACCGAGAGTAACTGTGAGGACTTAGTGTTGTGGCACCAGCACAACCACCAAAGGCCCAATTTTTCTACCACTGTTCAACAATGGCATGTAATTACAATTCTTGATATAATCGTTCACAGCAGGGGGCTTACAATGTTGTGGCAACACCAACACCTTGTTCCACCATTTCTGCAGAGCATATAGGGCAGGCCCCTACTTCCAAACATCCAACTTACAAACGTCTCCTACTTGCAAACGGAAGACAACAAGAAGTGAGATGAAAAAAAGACATACGGCAAAAAAAATATACAGGGGTGATAACCCCTCCCTATGTTTTCCAAAAAGCTTAAAAATAGATTTTTGGACTGGAGCTACACTTTAAAAATGTACCAGTTCAAAATTACAAACAGATTCTGCTTAACACAACAAACCTACACAGTCCCTGTCTTGTTTGCACCGCCTGTATACTGCTGTTCTGAGTATATAGGGCCTTGGGGCCCCACGTCTTTCCTTTTTTTAATATGGGTACGGGGTTCCCCTTAATATCCGTACAAGACCCAAAGGGGCTGGTAATGGGCAGGGGGGGCTACCCATGCCATTTTTCTCAATGATTTTCATCCATATTGCCGGAACCAGATATTACTTTAAAACCGCAAGCAGTTTTAAATGACTTTTTTTCAGTTAAATGTCATTTTGTGCATGGACTGTTCTAAACACGGGAAACACGTGGCACTTCACAGGCATACTATAGACACCCCCCAGGCACGATATTTAAAGGAATATTTCACTTTTTTTTCACTTTAATCATCATTAAAATCAGTGCTCCCAAAAAAACTGCAGTTTTTAAAAACATTTTAGGTATAGACCCATGTCCTCTGGGGCAGGAGCCAGGTTCCCAATCCCTTTTTAGGACAATATCTTGCATATTAGCCATTAAAATTAGCACTTTTTTTTATTTCGAACGTTCAAACGTTCGAGTCCCATAGACTTCAATGGGGTTCTAAAGTTCGCACAAATTTTCAGTCCGTTCGAACATTCTGGTGCGAACCGAACCGGACATTTATTGCATATGCAAGAGAAATGGTTACATGTACGTTCAGGCTTCAAAAATCTATTTCTGCCTGTCATAGGATTACATGCTCCTTTTTATCACCCTAAGACTTTCACACCACACCGCCCATAGCGTGGGCGGTAAAACGGCGACATTTTTAGCGGCGTTTTACCGCTGGATTTGCGGCACATTTCGGCCACTAGCGGGGCGCTTTTACCCCCGCTAGCGGCCGAGAAAGGGTTAAAACCGCCGGTAATACGCCGCAATATCTGCGTTTTGCTGGCGGTATTACAGTGTTACCCCATTGATTTTGAACACACCGCTCCTTCACCGCTCCAAAGAAGCTGCTGGCAGGACTTTTCCCTGATGTCCTGCCAGCGCACCACTGTAGTGTGAGCCCTCGGGCTTTCACACTACAAACAATGGTGCAGATTTTTTTGTGCGGATTGCAGGCGCTATTTCTAACGCTATAGCGCCTGCAAAACATTGTGGTGTGAAAGCGGTCTTAAACCTTCCCCCTTCCTGCTTGTAATGTCCTGCATAATTTCAACCTTTATTTTAACGTGAAGCAGGAAGGAGGGAATACAGGCAACACCCTGCCACAGGATGTTCTATACACGTGATTCTAAACATTTCATTGTTGTGAGCTATGTTTTTCAATTTCTGCTAATGTAAGCATTTTCATAGCTATATTATTATTCAGCATATTGAGGTATAATAGGGCTATATAAAACATATTTCTAAGCATTTTAAACTTAATGAAGATAAAGCTATATTTCTATGCATATTCATAGATGACATTTAAAGGTATAATACTTAATTTCTCTAACATCTCCCTCTTTTTATACTCATAATGTCAATAATTCAAATACCGTATATACTCGAGTATAAGCCGAGATTTTCAGCCTCTTTTTTGAGGCTGAAAGTGCCCCCCTCGGCTTATACTCGAGTCATCGCTGTCTGCCCGCTCGATCAGCGTGTCGAGCAGACAGACAGCGGCCATTCTACGATTCAAAAGCCGCGCCTCCGGCTCCGCCTTCGCCTGTGATAGGCGGAACACTGAATTTCCCAGCAGCCTGTGTTCCGCCTATCACTGACATCGTATCATCCTCGTACTACGGACGAGGATGATACGATGTCAGTGATAGGCGGAACACAGGCTGCTGGGAAATTCAGTGTTCCGCCTATCACAGGCGAAGGAGGAGGCGCGGCTTTTGAATTTTACAATGGCCGCCGAAGAGGGCACGGGACGGAGGCAAGGCAAGGCAAGGCAAAGCACGGCACGGCACGGGACGGGACGGGACGGAACGGAGGCAAGGCAAGGCACGACACGACGGCAAGGCACGGGACGGGACGGAGGCAAGGCAAGGCACGACACGACGGCAAGGCACGGGACGGAACGGAGGCAAGGAGGCAAGGCACGGGACGGAGGCTCGGGACAAAGGTAGGCTGGACACACACACACACACACACACACACACACACACACACACACACACACACACACACACACACACGGATGGGTGGATGGATGGAGACACACACACGGATGGGTGGATGGATGGAGACACACACAGGGATGGGTGGATGGATGGAGACACACACAGGGATGGGTGGATGGATGGAGACACACACACACAGGGATGGATGGATGGATGGAGACACACACACACAGGGATGGATGGATGGATGGACACACACACACACAGGGATGGATGGACGGACACACAGGGATGGACGGACACACAGGGATGGACGGACACACAGGGATGGACGGACACACACACAGGGATGGACAGGCATGTCTCACCCTCGGCTTATACACGAGTCAATAAGTTTGCCAGTTTTTTTGGGGGTAAATTGGGGGCCTCGGCTTATATTCGGGTCGGCCTATACTCGAGTATATACGGTATCCAGGTTCTTTGTTAAACTAGGTATTATCATTTAGAAAAATAAGCCTTTTGAAAGGTGTGTAAATTCATCTTCATCAGGTTATGGGTATAGTTCAGTGTTCTGAAAAAGCATAGTCTTAGTTAAAGATGTGTCAATCAGTCTTTGAAGAATTCCTCTAATACAGGGAATGCAGCAACATCCACACAGCGTAAGGACCAGGGCTGCCATGACAACAGAGATGAGCAAACTTTTTGTAAGATCACCCCATTTACCAAACCATTTTTCGAAGAGTCCTGTTAGGGGGTTCTCTAAACCAGAGTTCTCAGTTCCTGGGATAACATTTGTAGGCCTTGCAAAGCCTTGGTGATACTTCCATCAGGTGCCGTATTGTTTGGAATAAAATTGCAGCCGAACATTTTTCATACCCCGCCCCTTTCTGCCAGCAACATATCCAATGCTATACGGTTTTGCCACGCTGTCAAAGAGGTGGCGTCCAATTGTGCTTCTATGCCTTTGATAGCATCTCTGGTGTAATTCACAAACCTCTGCTGGTTGTAGTAGATGTAGTTTATCCAGTCGACGTTCTTATTGGGCTGTACCCATAGGAATAGTGAGGTGAGTCCTGCTGTTACTTGATTCTGCGCTTTAAATTCATCCAGAACTCTTCGTGGAACACGGTTGTCAAATGATCCTGGACACTTAAGTCACTTAAAATAGTGTTTACCTGGTAGACTCATCAATTTGTTAGACATAGGAACAAGCGGGTAAGGGCACAGCTACCCTCCTATCTAGGTGGCAGTCTGGGCCTTAGTTTCTTGTCCCCACACAGCCACCAAACATCAGCCAGTTACCGTTTCTGCTCCTAAAACCATTTTAGTTGGTACTTAATGTCTGTAGTTGATGTTGTAGTTACACAGTATTCAGGAGATAGAGTGCCAACCTTTGTACCATCCTTATCTTTGTTAGAGAAACAAGTAAAATTTTCTGGTAGTGTTTCTACTGAAGGGGATACACTTTGCATTTTAGTCTTAGGGTAGCTCTTTTTCTTATTTACACATTCTGACCCAGTAATATTTTCTATTATACAAGTCAAGTCTATTTCCTCTTCAAGGAGAGGAAAGATGGTTAGTTATGGTCTTAGGTTTGTACAAAAATACAATCACTTAACCTCTTTGCTTGGGTTGTGTATCTAACCTATTCTATCCATTCATATTTGTCTCCAAATCCTGTTTCTATACTTAATTGTTCCTTGTAGGTAAAATATGTTTTAAACAAATAAGGACTAAGTTGAAACGGAGTTGGCTCTGGGGTTGGAGTGTTTTGACCAGGGGTTATAACCTAAATAGTGATTCTCCCTAGTAGGTCAGATATTGTACCATATATCAATTCGTTGTATTGTTTAGTTTACAAAATGGGAGCCATTGTTACGGTAAATCAGAGAGGGTATCCCTTGACGTGGAATCACCTCTTTGATTAGTACTTTGACCTGCCAACAATAACAATACAGTACTTATTCTCACATTTGTTCAATTCATTAAAATCCATGCAGTTTGTGTGAAAGGGATAAGGGGGTTGTGGGAAATGACCCCTTAAGAGTCTTAGGGCATCTTGTACATGGTATCTGTTACAAATCGGACACGTGAGACAAAATCTTTAGAGTAGTTTTATAAACCCATATGTTGTTTACCTTCTGTACATGTGTATATACAATACCATTGACCAATGTTGACCCTGTAGATAACCACTTTTGATTTTCCCCTGCTGGTGATGTTGTCTGCATTTCTGATTACCATATTTCATCAATAGCTTTACGTACCTCATGATTTACTTGGAGATCTGTATTGCATATGTGTTATTTTCTGTCCTTCGGCAGCTTCCTTTGCTGTCTTGTCTGCTAGTGCATTCCCTAGGGTAATTGGATCTGTTCCCTTTCTATGTGCTGCACATTTACAAATAGCCACTTGTGCTGGTTTTTGTACATGTTCTAGAAGGGTAAGAATGAGATCTCTGTGTGATCGGTTTACCTGTGGATGTAATCATACACCTATTTTGCCATTGCTGGGCAAATATGTGTATAGTAGAGAAAGCATATTGGCTGTCAATATAACAATTTTTTTCCCCTAGACTGCAGGCCCTATGCAGGTCTATAATTTCAGTTTGTTGTGCAGAATAGGAACTGGGAAGGGGTCTAGCTTCAATGACCTGGTCATGTGTTACTATAGCATAAGCCGTTTGATTTATCTCTTTATCATTGACCCCTCAACAAAAAAAGAAATGTCAGCATCTAGAAAGGGAACATCAGTGAGATCCTTCCTAGGGAATACCCGTTCATCAATTTGAGCTATACAATCATGTGGATCCCCGTCACCAGTGTTAGCATTAGTCTAGCAGGATTCAATGTAGTACACTTCTTGATTGTAATGTGTGGTTGTCCCAGAAGTGTAGTCATGCATGATAAATGCCTGACTGGACATAAATAGGAGATTTTGTCTTATAATAAGATCACTGAAATAACATGTGGGACCTTTAAGTACCAGGGGTGGAACAATACTATCAATGCAAATGACCGTATGGCCAATGGGGCTGCTACTACAGCTTGTAAACAGTGGGGCAAATTAAGTAAAATGCTGAAATTCTGTAATTGGGCAGGCTAAGCACAGTAGAACCCACAATGAGGTGCTTTACATTATAAATGCATCCTCTGCTAGCACATTCCACTGGATGAAACATTTGCAGACATTTCTGTACCATAGATGAGATCAGAAAGAGGCGCCACCTCTGTAGCATAATTAGCTACCCATGCTCTACAAAAATTTAACATGCCAAGAAATTACCTTTTTTTTTTTTACGTGGTTTGGGGGCTTGAAGGATGGCCTCTTTTCGGATCTCATCCAGATGTCTGCCTTTTTGAGATATAATGTAACTCTGGTATTTCACCTTGTTTTTCAAAAGTTGTAGTTTAGCTTGCTAACCTTGTGACCTTGTTCTGCGAGGGAAAGGCATCAGAGCCAAGGTGTCAATTTTACATTGTCGCTCCAAAAGAGCCTCTACCAGAAAGTCATCCACATACAAGAGATTTTGACTCCCACTGGGAGGTACATCTCGAGGCAAAGTATTGAACATTTCTTGTGAGAAGATAGTTGGAGTTTCACAATATCTCTGGGGTAACCTGTTGTATGTGTACCCATTTTTGTTTTCCCTTGTACATAAGTAGGGATGAGCTTCGAGTTCGAGTCGAACTCATGTTCTACTCGAACATTGCCTGTTCGCCTGTTCAGCGAACAGTGAACAATTTGGGCTGTTCGCAGCAAATTCGAAAAGCCGGAACACCCTATGGGAGAAATCTAAAGTGCTAATTTTAAAGGGTAGTATGCAGGTTACTGTCCTAAAAAGTGTTTGGGGACCTGGGTCCTGCCCCAGGGGACATGGATCAATGCAAAAAAAAGTTTTAAAAACTGCAGTTTTTTCAGGAGCAGTGATTTTAATAATGATTAAAGTAAACAATAAAAGTGTAATATTCCTTTAAATTTCGTAGCTGGGGGGTATCTATAGTATGCTTGTGAAGGGGCGCATGTTTCTGGTGCTTAGAACTGTCCCTGCACAAAGTGTCATTTGTGCAGGAAAAAAAGTCTTTTAAAATCACTTGCGGCTAAATTGTCGGGTCTCCGTAATACAGAGAACACTCAATGAGTGTTCTCTGTATTAGCCGACAATTCATTCATTCATTGATTAAAAAAAAAAAAAAAAAAAAAGCGTGGGGGTTCCCCTAAATTCAATTACCAGGCCCTTCAGGTCTGACATGGATATTAAGGGGAACCCCGCATCAAATTAAAAAAAAAAAATTGACGTGGGGGTCCCCCTAAAAATCCATATCAGACCCTTTATCCGAGCATGCAACCTGGCAGGCCGCAGGAAAAGAGGGGGGACGAGAGAGCGGCCCCCCTCCCTCCTGAACCGTACCAGGCCACATACCCTCAACATTGGGAGGATGCTTTGGGGGTCTGTGACCCCTCAAAGCACCTTGTCCCCATGTTGATAAGGACAAGGGCCTCATCCCCACAACCCTGGCCGTTGGTTGTGAGGGTCTGCGGGCGGGGGGCTTATCAGAATCTGGAAGCCCCCTTTAACAAGGGGACCCCCAGATCCCGCCCCCCCTGTTTGAAATGGTAAAGGGGCACAAAAGTACCCCTACCATTTCACAAAGAAAGTGTCAAAATGGTTAAATAAGACAAACACACTTTTGAAAAATTCCTTTATTAAAAATGAAAAAAATAAAAAAAAGATTCCAGCGGTGCTAATCCACTCTTGCTATCCAGCGACGGATCTCCGGGGTCCAGCAATGGATGATCATATCCAGCGACGGGGGATCTCTCAGTCCAGCGCTGTCCATACATCCTTCTTCTGTCTCCACTCCGGAGACACTGCAGAGAGCCGAAGCTGACGTTTCTTATATTAGGAGGGCGGGGCCACCCGTCACCTGACCCCGCCCCCTCTGACGCTGGTGAAGGGAGCCAGGGGTTCCCCAGTGACGTGTGGGTGACCCTTCCCCCTCTGATGTAACGGAAACCTGCGTTAAATCAGAGGGGGCGGGGTCACCCACACGTCACTGGGGAACCCCTGGCTCCCTTCACCAGCGTCAGAGGGGGTGGGGTCAGGTGACGGGTGGCCCCGCCCTCCTAATATAAGAAACGTCAGCGCTGGGCTCTCTGCAGTGTCTCCGGAGTGGAGACAGAAGAAGGATGTATGGACAGCGCTGGACTGAGAGATCCCCCGTCGCTGGATATGATCATCCATCGCTGGACCCCGGAGACCCGTCGCTGGATAGCAAGAGTGGATTAGCACCGCTGGAATCTTTTTTTTATTTTTTTCATTTTTAATAAAGGAATTTTTCAAAAGTGTGTTTGTCTTATTTAACCATTTTGACACTTTCTTTGTGAAATGGTAGGGGTACTTTTGTACCCCCTTACCATTTCAAACAGGGGGGGGGGCGGGATCTGGGGGTCCCCTTGTTAAAGGGGGCTTCCAGATTCTGATAAGCCCCCCGCCCGCAGACCCTCACAACCAACGGCCAGGGTTGTGAGGATGAGGCCCTTGTCCTTATCAACATGGGGACAAGGTGCTTTGAGGGGTCACAGACCCCCAAAGCATCCTCCCAATGTTGAGGGTATGTGGCCTGGTACGGTTCAGGAGGGAGGGGGGGCCGCTCTCTCGTCCCCCCCTCTTTTCCTGCAGCCTGCCAGGTTGCGTGCTCGGATAAAGGGTCTGATATGGATTTTGAGGGGGACCCCCACGTCAATTTTTTTTTTTAATTTGATGCAGGGTTCCCCTTAATATCCATATCAGACCTGAAGGGTCTGGTATGGATATTTGGGGGGACCCCCACGTCAATTTTTTTTTTTAATTTGACACGGGGTTCCCCTTAATATCCATGTCAGACCTGAAGGGCCTGGTAATTGAATTTAGGGGAACCCCCACGCTTTTTTTTTTTTTTTTTTAATCAATGAATGAATGAATTGTCGGCTAATACAGAGAACACTCATTGAGTGTTCTCTGTATTACGGAGACCCGACAATTTAGCCGCAAGTGATTTTAAAAGACTTTTTTTCCTGCACAAATGACACTTTGTGCAGGGACAGTTCTAAGCATCAGAAACATGCGCCCCTTCACAGGCATACTATAGATACCCCCCAGCTACAAAATTTAAAGGAATATTACACTTTTATTGTTTCACTTTAATCATTATTAAAATCACTGCTCCTGAAAAAAACTGCAGTTTTTAAAACTTTTTTTTGCATTGATCCATGTCCCCTGGGGCAGGACCCAGGTCCCCAAACACTTTTTAGGACAGTAACCTGCATATTACCCTTTAAAATGAGCACTTTAGATTGTGAACGTTCGAGTCCCATAGACTTTAATAGGGTTCTAAAGTTCACACGAAGTTTAGGTCTGTTCGCACGTTCTGGTGCGAACCGAACAGGGGGGTGTTCGGCTCATCCCTATACATAAGTAACCAGAAATGACTGTCTTAATTAATCCTATGTCTGTCTTTCCTTTTGATCACAAGAAATCGGGGACATCTTTTAAGGCATCCCCTTCCCCTTGGGTCAAAGGTGTCAGTCACTGTCTTTTGTCAAAACTTCAATCACGCAAGTTCTGGTTGAACATTCAACAAACCACGCTAATCTGTACCTCCGAATCCCTCGGGATTTTAGTTCCTCATCTCTTAGTTGGACCCAGTCTGTGATAAGTTCTCCTAGCTCATGCCATGATACCTCGCAGTTCCGGGTGACATACAGGCAGGAAACTGTACCTCATGTTTCTATTTGCAGAATAGGCTGTAGTAGGAGACAAGTAGCCACGTTATTTCCTTCCTTATCACAGTGCAGGTATCTTAAGAGCACTTCAGTGTTAGTGAGACTCATTAACTGTTTCTCATAGGACTTATCAGGCCCATAGGTCTTTTAGTAGTACATAGTGCAATAGAGGTTCGTCTGGACCTTGTAACCTTCCCTCACAGGCTCTTCAATTATTTCTGTCAGGGTTTTGGACATCTTTAATACCTCAGTTTGCAAATCCAAGCTGTATCAGTATTGGGACTCACAGCTGTCTCACAGCTATCTCACACGGTTTAGGAGATAGTTGCCAAAAGACAGGCACCGGTGTCTACGGCGCATGCTCCATAGACAGCGGCGTGCAGGCGCACTGAGTGCACCGCTGTTAACAAGGGATGGCTCCCGTGCACATGCACGGGAGTGACGTCATCACGGCTTCTTCAAATGACAGCGCCGGAGCAGCGAGACCCACCACAGTCCCAGCATCCTCTGAGACTGTGACATTGTAAGGGGGCGGGGTCACCATGTGACATCAACCCATGTGACATCAACCGATGACCCCTTGTCCCTATATAAGTCGCCGCGCAGCGCGTCCCTGGCATTGTGGCCGGAGAGAACGTTGAGTCAACATCTCCAGGAGAAGAAGAAGGAGAAGGAGAAGAAGAAGAATAACGGAAGGCAGCGGCAGCAACGGCAACGACAGAAGACTGGGCCACCGCCTGTAAAAGAGCTATAAGAAGGCGCGGTGGACCGGCAGAAGAACCAAAGAGGGGGACAAGACCCCCGAAGTCGGAAGAAGAGGCCGGCGGCGAGGAAGAAAGCCGGGCTCCTCCGCTAGCAAAAGAGCTAGAAGAAGATAGCGGAGGAGTCCGGCGAGAAGACTCCCCGAAGACGGAAGACCCCCGGAGCTGTGCAATAAACTATTTTATCTTGTGTGTTGTGTTTTTTTTGTACTTTATTTTACAGGTGAATGGGTAGGGGTACTTTGTATCCCATACTCATTCACATAGGGTGGGGGGCCGGTATCCGGGGGCCCCCTTATTAAAGGGGCTCCCGGATTCCGATAAGCCCCCCGCCCGCAGACCCCGACAACCAACGGCCAGGGTTGTCGGGAAGAGGCCCTTGTCCTCATCAACATGGGGACAAGGTGCTTTGGGGTGGGGGGCCGCGCAGCCCCCCTTCCCCAAGGCACCCCCCATGTTGAGGGCACGCGGCCTGGTACGGCTCAGGAGGGGGGGCGCTCGCTCGTCCCCCCTTTCCTGGCCGGCCGGGTAGCGTGCTCGGACAAGGGTCTGATGTGGACCTGGGGGGGACCCCCACGCCAATTTTTTTGGCGTTGCGGTTCCCCTTTAAGTCCATACCAGGTGGCGGGGCCAGCAACATATCCTTCGCGGGCCCCGCCTACCTGCAGACGCGCTCAAAATGAGCGGACTTTCCTCCGCGTGTGTGCGTAAGTCCGTTCATTTCAAAAGTAGGGCGGATAGTACGGCAGACTTAGTACGCCGTATTAGTCCGCTGAAAAAGTGCTGTGTGTGGGCAAGTAGCCTGTTCGGAAAGTCCGACGGACAGTCTGGCGGGAAGTCCGCCAGACTAAGTCCGACGCATAGACGGCTACGTGTGTACGCGGCATTATGGTGGTTGACCGGTTCTCAAAGATGTGTCATTGTAAACCACTTAAGAAGTTGCCCACCTCTAAGGAACTGGCTTCCATTTTTGCTCGGGAGATCTTTCGCTTACATGGGCTACCCAAGGTGATTGTCTCGGATAGGGGCAGTCAGTTTGTCTCCCTGCTCTGGCGAGCCTTTTGTGCACAGTTGGGAATCCAGCTTGCGTTCTCTTCTGCGTATCACCCGCAGTCTATTGAGGCTGCAGAACGAGCCAATCAGTCCTTGGAGCAATTCCTACATTGCTATATTTCTGACCATCATAACTGGTCTGACCTATTACCTTGGGCAGAGTTTGCTCACAACAGTGCCTTGAATTCTGCCTTCCGATTGTCTCCATTTATGGCGAATTATGGTTTCCAACCTTCCATGTTGCCTGACTCGTTTGTTCCGCAGAGCATTCCTGCGTTAGAGGAGCATCTCCGTGGTCTTCGTTCCACTTAGGTACAAGTCCAGGAGGCTTTGCGTCATGCTAATGATAGGTACAGACTCCATGCTGACCGCAGACACCTGCCTGCTTCCTACCAGATTGGGGACAGCGTTTGGCTGTCATCTCGCAACCTCCGGCTTCGTGTTCCCTCACTGAAGTTTTTACCTCAGTTTATTGGGCCGTTCCGTATCCTTCGCAGGATTAACCCAGTAGCTTACGCGTTGGACCTTCCTCCTAGTATGCACATCTCTAATGTGTTTCATGTCTCTTTATTGAAACCATTGTTCTGTAACTGATTTACCACCTCGGTGCCACGTTCTCACCCTATTCTGGTTGAGAACCATGAGGAGTATGAGGTACAATCCATTGTTGACTCCTGTAGGTTCCGTGGGCGCATACAGTACCTGGTGCATTGGAAGGGGTACGGTCTGAAGGAACGCTCCTGGGTTTCATCCTCTGACGTACATGCCCCGTCCTCCTCTGCGAGTTCCATAGACGGTTCCCCCTTAAGCCCGGGGGCCCTTCGAGGGAGAGGGGTCATTGAGGGGGGATACTGTCTGGGCTGGCTTAGCCCTTCCTCCTCTGGGGTGGCCGCTCAGCTGTCGGGTAATTGCCAGCTCTCTTCTCTTTCCACAGTTACCAGCTGTTCCCGATGATGCTCGACCTGCCTATTTAAAGCCTTTCTGCTCACCTTTTCATTTGCCTTCGCGTTGGTCACATCACAAGGAACCCGGTCTGGTTAATGAACTTTGGACTGGCTGACTACCCGATCTGGCTACTGGACTCTGGCTATGTTTGACTACACTTTTTTTCTATTTACCTTTTATTTTTATTAATAAACAAGTGTGATTTGATTGTACTTCTGTCTCAGTCTGTTTCATGGTTTCTGACACTCTTTAAGGCACATTTTTTGATAATTCTCATAGGTAGCAATGAATTGTGAGAGTGCGCTCTAGTTGTAGTACCTAGTTAGAAAGCTGAGAAAGGTATGATATGCAATCAAAAGGTTTAGACCATGAGTGATTGACATTAACCCTCTGTTCTTTTTGATCAGCTTCATAATAATGTTGAACATTCCAAGTCGGTTTAAGCAAGTGTTTACCTTTTCTGCTTTATTTCCTAATCTGAAAACATTCTGTCTCCTGTGGTGTTTTAACCTCCACATAAAATGTAATGCCTTGACGTAACATTATATTGACAATGAAAGTGTTAACTTGCAGTATCTGCTCTATTTGTGTTTGTTGAGAACAGGCTGCTGTCTGTCTCACTTGTCTGAGAAGGTATTATAATCAGAAATCAGAATGGCATGTGACAAAGCAGGCAGTTTCTACTGAATACATGTATGATGCACACACTGACTTGTATATTGTACCAGTCCCATTACAAAAAATTAGTAGGCTGTTGGTTACTGTGCTTAGCTTGCAAGCATGCACAGGTTTGCATGACAGTTGCTGCACTGTTCTAAACTGCTGTATATCAGTGTGTTTCAGGAGCTATAGATTTTGTGACTGAACCTCAATGATTTCTTGCTGGAGCTAAATTAGATTTTTTGACTGTTCTGCGTACACATTCTAAGAACTGAAAGTGTGATCTCTAATTGATCCATTTGTGGTGAGATAGCTTAACTCAGCAGCTTGGTAGTGACAGTGATTCGATCCAAATGACATGCTGCAGATCGTAGACGGCGTTAAAGCGGAGTTCCACCCAAAAGTGGAACTTCCACTCTTTGTACTCCTTCCACCCTCAGGTACCACATTTGGCACCTTCGGGGGGGGGGGGGGGGCACATAATACCTGACTTTCACAGGTATCCTGTTCCTACTTCTGGGAGCCTCAGCCGCCAGTATTGACATCACCACCTAGACTCCTTCCCCGGCTGCCAGGCCAGTAGGAGAGGGGAGTGGAGCTTTACGCATGCACAGTACATAGTTGGCAAGTGTCCCGAATTTCCCGGGACATTCCCGGGATTAGGACCCTGGTCCCGAATTAATTTTGTCCCGGGAAATTCGGTTAGTCGCAGTTTTTCGCCGCCGGCCGCTAGAGGTCTCTGCCGGCCGCCATTTTCAAGAAGACCAGAAGCTGGTCTTCAATAGAGATGCTGCGGCGCCGCCCACCCCATCCGCACGACGCCGTCTTGAAGTCAGTGGGGGCAGTCTGGATGTCGGAGGCCAGTCAGAGTCCCTTTCCCTCTCGCCCCCCCTTTCCCTCTCCCCCCCTTTCCCTCTCCATCCCACATTCATCTCAGACCCTAACCACACCCTTTGTGCCACGCCCATGTAAGCCCACTATTTTACATAAACCACGCCCATATTTCACCGCAGCGCACGCCGCATTTTCACCTTTCCCCATGCCCCGCCCCCTAATTATAATACAACTCCGCCTACAGCCCAAAAAGTGTCCCGGAATTTTTTTTTATGATGTTGGCAACTATGACAGTAGGGTTCCGTTGTGAAGCTGTAAGGCTTCACTGCTGGGTTCCCTTACTCACAATGCAGGCATGCACCTGACAGCTGATGGAATCATCAGCTGCGGTGCTGACATCGCTGGCCTCCAGGACAGGTAAGTGTCCGATTATTAAGTCAACTTCTGTGGTATGTGCAGCTGCTGGCTTTTAATTTTTGCAGCGGTGGGCGGACCTCCGCTTTAATCCAAAAACTTGTGCAGATCATAACAGATAATCAGATAGGTGGAACAATCATAATGTGTTTATCTCCAGCAGAATACAGCATATGTGATGAATGAAGATTAATAAACTGTAAGAAGGGTTTGACTAACTACAGGCAAACAAAAAATACATATGTAACATGATAGGCTGCATCCATTGGGGCAAGCAGGTATGCATCTTTTTGGTTGATAACATCCAGAACAAAAAAGCAAGGGCACACATGTCTGTAATAATCTCCATTAGAACTGAGGAAATGTCTGACAGAGTGAGAGAGAGATCATGACTATGGTATTAATTATGGCTTACTGTATCCTGTTATCAATAAACCCATCCCTCCCTCTAAGTGAGTGAATTGGCCACAGCAGCCATTTTATTAACCAATATATAAATTTCTATAATTAACATAAAATAATGTAATGACCTTTTTATCTCTCTCTCTCTCTCTCTCTCTCTCTCTCTCTCTCTCTCTCTCTCTCTCTCTCTCTCTCTCTCTATATATATATATATATATATATATATCTATATATATATTTCCAGTTGTATCACCACCATGGGGCACAAGGTCCAGTAGGCATAACCCATAACTATACCTGCTAGCCACTTCTCAGGCCTCAAGTCACTAAAGCCTCACTCAGACAACTAGCAGGTACTCGTATACCAACTGGGAGCCACCCTCAACCATGCCCTTTAGGTGCCCATATGACCTTAACAAGTACCTTGCACCCCGCCACCACCACTCAAACCTGACACCTTAGGTTTGAGAGGACCTCCACACCCTCAGGGCCCTCTGCATACCCACCTCCAAACCCAGAGACCACATGTCGGTTCCAACATTGGTCAAATGCACACCCTCCCCTCGCAAATATCTCCAGGGCTCCTCCTCTAGCTCATGGTGTCGCACCACTAAACCCCCATTCCTCCTCAAAAATCTGGCCACCTCCCGATTAATTTTGATCCTTGACCTGTTGATGCCCACCACAGACCTGGCCCACCTCCATTGCATGCGTGCCACCATGTCAGACCAGACTATGAGCAAGTCCGGGTAATCCATGCGCAGCCACACAAAATCAAATTTTATGTCCTGGCTGAGCTCCCTCATGGACCTTAGCCCCAAATCATTCCCCCCCCGGCATGAACCACCAAAACATTGGGGTGGGGGGCCTGTCCAGCCTAGCATAGTGTTCAAAATCCGGAACAATTCGGCTCCACAGGAGGCCGGGCCTCCCGAACCACCGAACAACTGCTTCCTCCCTGGGAATGCCTAGTTGATGTCTGTCAGGCCTAACGTCTGCTCTTCTCGCTCCCCAGTGGACATATGAGTGTCCCATTATCCAAATCAGGCAGGAACCACTTTCTGAAAAGAAAAACAACACAGCACATTCCTAGTATTAAGGTGTCCAAACCATCCTTCCCCTTAACCACAACCGAGGGGACAAACAGGACAGCATACATACATCCACTACCCACATAAATAATTCATTCAAAGCAACTGCGGACAAACATACAGGTGGAAACGCTGTGATTCCCACCTGCCAATGCGCCATAATACCCCTTCGCTCAACCCTCATCGGGCTGCCTCAGTAGCAGTCCCAATCTGAAAGGAGTGAGATGCAAGGTCTGACAGGCAAAACCCCAATACTTCTAGAAATTTTCTGAAGAATGCCGTAAATTGATACCTTGACAAGGCCAAACCATCTGCATGCAATAGAAGGGGTCTCCCCAAAAAATGCCGAAGAAAAAGCCGTCTTAAACAAAAGGGCCTCATAGTCCGATGAACACACTCCCGGGAATAACCGAAACAACGATCCCAACAACTCAAAGGACACCGGGCGGTGACAATCCGCCGTCCGACGGCCCCGGCGGTATCCCTTAACCGCTTGCCGCACCAAAAAGTATTTAGTGCAATCCTTGCGAGCCATCAACGTAAAAAAAAATGCCAACCCTGCTAACTTACTGTTCAATGCCGACACCAAAACTCCCATTTCCACATTCCTTCCTATAAAATACAACACCAGGAATACTCCTTCCCTGACATCAACCGCCTCTCCCAAATTCCGAACCATACCAAACCACTCTTCCCAGGCTTTGGAATATGCAGACCAGGTCGCTTCACTCACCGACCATCGAATCAGCGCCGCAGTCACTCCAAGGCAATCTGCCACAGCCATGTTGGACAAGGGAATCCTGATTGCGCCGCTCCCGGCACCAACAAACGAAACTTATCCCACTGAAACCGAGAGAGAACATCGGCCAATTAATTAGTGCACCCCGGGACATGAACGGCATAAATAAAAGCATAGAGTAGGGACCGATGTGAGTGTGCAATGTACAGGGATAGGGACAATTGTAGACACTCACTCAGGTTGAACTGGATGGACTGGTGTCTTTATTCAACCTTACTAACTATGTAACTATTGCATCGCAAAAATGCCAACACCAAATGCCTCAACAAACATACAACCGGTGGCGAGGACGCTGACACACTATTAATCGCCTGCACAACAGCCATGTTATCATAATTAAAGCGGATCTTCTTGTTACAGAACTGAGACCCCCAGAGCTCCACCGCCAGCACAATCGGAAATAGTTCCAAGAGGGCCAAATTCCGAGTAAATGCTGCCTCCCGCCATTTCAATCACCATGGGCCCGCACTCCAGTGGCCCCCAAAATATGCCCTGCCCTGCCGATCCCGCTGAATCCGTGAACAGCTCTAAGTCAAAACTTCCGACATCCACACCGACCTGCCGTTATAAGAACCCAAAAAGGATTCCCAAACCCCCAGATCAGCTTTATGTTCCCAGGTCAAGCGAATGGGATGCCCCGGAGCCGTAACCCCCGCTGTAGCTGCCACAAGCTGGCTGTTAAAAATCCTGCCCATCGGCATAATTCAACAAGCAAAGTTGAGCTTCCCCAGAAGCGACTGAAGCCGGCGCAGTGTTAACTTGCTTGCCCCCCTCGCCGTAACAACAGCCGCCCGCAAGTCAGTCAACTTGTCTTCTGGGAGGCTGCATTCCATGCCCACAGTATCAATCAAAATCCTGAGGAAACACAAGGCCGTAACCAGGCCTTCCGTTTTTTCTGCTGCTAGCTTTGTGCTGAACAGTAGCCAAAAAAATCCTACACTGATTAGACTTGGCCGGCCCAATACACAAAAAATCTAAGTAGTGGATGACCGACGGAAGCCCAGCCACCTCCAGGACCACCCACTTGAAGAATGAACTAAAAGTTTCAAACAAGGAACATGAAATGGATCACCCCATGGGCAAACACTGATCGACAAAGTATGACCCTTGCCACTTGCAACCCAACAAATGAAAACTGTCCGGATGCACCGGAAACAACCTAAAAGCAGATTCAATATCCGTTTTTGCCAAACAAGCCCCCCGCCCATAGGCTCGAACCCAACACACTGCCGCGTCGAAGGAAGTGTATGAAACTGAACATAGATCTGTATCTATGAACTCATTAACCGAACCCCCTTTGGGATAGGACAGATGATGAATCATCCTAAACTTGTTGGGTTCCTTCTTGGGAACCACCCCCAGAGGAGAAACCAATAGTTTATCCAGCTTTGGGGAGGAAAATGGACCAACCATGCGGCCCAACTCTACCTCCTTTGCTAATTTTGCAGACACCACCTGTCAAGAAGGACGTCCCGGTAATCCGGCGGTATATGAAAGACCTACCCGCAAAATCCTTATCCTAAGAGCTAAGGGGCACACACGGGTGCGCGTTAGCACGAACGGGCGCACGCAGGTGTGTGATAGCAGCGAACGGGCACACACGGACGCGGAATCTGTCACTGTGCCTCCTTGCTCTCCAGTCTACAGCATTTCCTGTGACCCTGCTACCTGTTACCAGTTAACTTGATTCCTGTCTACCCGGCCTGTTTCTGATAACGTCTGCTGCCTGCCTCCGACCCCGTCCTGTCCGACTACCCTTCTGCCTCTTCCTTTGGATTGATCGCTGCCCGCCTGTTACCGACAGGGCTTGTACCTCCACTACCCTTCTGCCTCCGTTTGGTACCTGCTCTGCCCCCTAGTATTGATCCGGCTTGTCTGACTCTGCCTGTATTACTGCCTGACCTCTGAGCACCTTCCTGCAACTTGCTGATCCAGCCCTCCGGCTGTACTACAGGACACCTCCTCGTTTCAGAGTTCCTGCCAAGCTCAGGCACCTCCATACTTCCGCTGTTCCAGTGTTCCTGCCAGGTTCCTGTGCACCACGTCGCAGCCTGCAGATCCTGTGCTCCTGCTGCACTACAGAACTCCTCCCAGCTGTCTGTGGTATTCCAGTCACCAGTTCCAGCTTGCTGTTCCTGCCTGCCTTTCTCCTGCTAATTCAGAGGTCCAGACCAGTCCCACACCTGCCATCTATCATCTACTCCTGAGTCCCTGTCTCCACTACCAGGGGTTCTCGAGCCAGAGGCTGGATGGGCCAACGCCGACTTCAAATTATCCGCAGGCGGTGGGGGGTGTGCCAGTCTACATGGAATCCGAAAGCCCTCTGTGAATCTTGAAGCCAACAGTTCCGCCGTCTCCTTCCGCGGATACCTACCTAGAAACGGACGCATCCTTGTTATGCCCACTAGTGTCATCCCTTTTTCCTGCAAGCTCCCCCTTTCCACCCTTGCCCCGTTGTGTACATATATTAAAGGCATGGAAGCCACCTCAGCCGGAGCACTCATGTTTAAACTTGCATGTTACGCCAAAGTTGCAAGGCCCTTCATTGAAAGCCCAACAACACCCCTTTTACATTTGTTGGCCGACTGTCCCGAGGAAGAAGATCCGCTGGCCCCCGACTGAAGAAACAAATTTCCAGCCCGCACAAAGTCACGAGTCGCATCCAAAAACTAATGTCTTTGTGATCCTAGCGCAATGACTGACGTACCACCTTTCGCTCCCGGAACTGCTCGTTGTACCGGAGCCAGGCAAGACCCCCGTAAACTCGTTGAGCTTCCCCTATCGCATTGAGATAACAAAAAACGCAGAACAGTTTTCCGGCGCTGTTTCACCCACCACACTAGCTAGAATGGCAAACGCCTGAAGCCAATTCTCAAGCAACCGGGGGATGAGCCTGTATCTCCTCTTCTTTTCCTCTTCCTTCTTGCTGCCATCCAACTTACCTCTGTCCAGATTAAATTTCTCCAGCGGAAGAAGAGAAAAAATCTCGACATACTCACCCCACTATATTTTTTCTCGAACCTCCTGCTTGAGGTGTGCTCCCAGCGGCCCCTCATAACCCGCCTGAGAATGGCGTTTGCGTGCGGGCGTCAGAGGGTCCCCAGAGACGTGCTCTGTGGGGCTCCTATTACGGCGCTTGTCTCTGGGCTGAAGCACTCCGGAGGCCTAGACCTCCTAGCCCGTGATACAGTAGGGGGTGCAGGGACAGCCCCCCTTCTCTGGCACCCATCAGAAGCCCCCCACTTGGGCGTGCAGCCAATCAGTGCCATGCACCGCATCCCGCAGCTGCTGAAACAGCCGATCAAGGTCTGCCATGCCTGGCCGGAACGATCGGCTGCTAGAAATTTTTATATATATTTTTTTAATCAGCCCCCGGGAAGGCAGGAAGGGGCTCTCCCACACGCTTGACTACTTGCGGTGGATCCGTGAGGGGGATGGCAGCGCGACTCCTACTAAACGGCCGCAGGGAAGGAAGAAGCTCCTTACCCTCACGGCTCATCGGTAGTGATGTCCAGTTCATGAACGAATCATTCTTTTGAATCGATTCTTTTTAGTGAACTGGATGAATCGATTCTTTTCAGTGAACTGATTCGTTTGAAACAGTTCACTCTGCACTCAGTACATAGCAGAGCAGCAGAGCTGGCAGTGGTAATATGATCCTAGAGTGAGAGAGCTCGGCCCCTCCCTGCAACCAATCAGCTGACTCAAAGCACAGTGATACTCAGGAACTGGATACAAACTTAAAACAAGAGCCAGGAGTAGTGATGGACGAACGTTTCGCCCGGCGGTCGTTTCGCGGCGAATTTCCGACTTTCGCCGTCCGCGGGTTCGAACGCCTTTTTCCGTCGTTCGCCCCGGCGGACTTACGTGTTTAATGTATACAAGAACTTTAACCTTTCGTGACACGTTTATCATGTGTTACAGGACAACCAATTGAGACATGACAGCTCATGGACACTTGGACATTCCCCCTAACCTATAAATACACCCGATCCGGTGGCCATTTTACATTCTTTCTTCTGTCACTGTAGGGAAAGGATCCTGTGTGGAGTAGGGACAGAGAAAACGCTAGCTATTTGGTACACAAAAGTTCTTTTCAGGACTGGTATAGGTGTTAGGTCAGCAGCCTGAGTTTCTTTTGTCAGTTTAGATAAAGGGACAGAGCGCTGTATGCTGCTATTTTAGGGACAGCTCAGCCAGATTAGTCTTTCTTCATCATCATCATCATCATCATCATTAGCTGTTACTATCAGGTCCACAAAAGAGCTGTTCCAGCTAATCGTTCCAGCCTACTCTTTTTTGCCAATTTGTATAGGGACAGGCAGGAAGCAGTGTGTCAGGCAGTGAGGATAATTTTAAAGACTTGCTGTTACTATTAGTTCCACAAAGGTTCTTTTCAGGACTGGTATCAGTGGTACGGTAATAGGCTTGTACACGTATAATATTCTTTCTTCCAAATATAGAAAGAATATTATACTTGACTGCTGCCCTTCTGCTGCAGTCTGCTAATCATTCACAACTCACTTGTTCCACAAAGCTCTTTATCAGGACTGGTAACTTGGTCTGTCTAGGGTGCTACGGTACATAGGCTTGGGTGCGGTACAGTCTGCTGTTCTGTAAGGACCGCTATCGGTCCACAATACATAGGGTTGCCGTGCACTACTGCTGACCGCTGCCCTATACTGCAGCAGTCCTTCAGCGGTATAGGGACTGACGCACAGTCTGCTAAACACTAATACACAACCTGCTTGGTCCACAAAAGTTCTTATAAGGACTGGTAACTTGGTATAGGGTGCTACGGTACATAGGCCTGAGTGCGTTACAGTCTGCTGTTCTGTAAGGACCGCTATCGGTCCACAATACATAGGGTTGCCGTGCACTACTGCTGACCGCTGCCCTATACTGCAGCAGTCCTTCATTGGTATAGGGACTGACGTACAGTCTGCTAATCACTAACACACAACCTGCTTGGTCCACAAAAGTTCTTATAAGGACTGGTAACTTGGTATAGGGTGCTACGGTACATAGGCCTGAGTGCGTTACAGTCTGCTGTTCTGTAAGGACCGCTATCGGTCCACAATACATAGGGTTGCCGTGCACTACTGCTGACCGCTGCCCTATACTGCAGCAGTCCTTCAGCGGTATAGGGACTGACGCACAGTCTGCTAAACACTAACACACAACCTGCTTGGTCCACAAAAGTTTTTATAAGGACTGGTAACTTGGTATAGGGTGCTACGGTACATAGGCCTGAGTGCAGTACAGTCTGCTGTTCTGTAAGGACCGCTATCGGTCCACAATACATAGGGTTGCCGTGCACTACTGCTGACCGCTGCCCTATACTGCAGCAGTCCTTCATTGGTATAGGGACTGACGTACAGTCTGCTAATCACTAACACACAACCTGCTTGGTCCACAAAAGTTCTTATAAGGACTGGTAACTTGGTATAGGGTGCTACGGTACATAGGCCTGAGTGCGTTACAGTCTGCTGTTCTGTAAGGACCGCTATCGGTCCACAATACATAGGGTTGACGTGCACTACTGCTGACCGCTGCCCTATACTGCAGCAGTCCTTCAGCGGTATAGGGACTAAGAGTTTTGTCACAGGGTGATTTAAAAAATGACAGGCAGAGGAAGAGGCAGGCCCTTCCGCAGGGGTGGTAGGGGTAGGGCAGGAGCAACAGCCTTGAGCCAAAGTGGGAAGTTGCAGAAGGTGCGTTCAATTACTTTAAAGGACGCACCAGACTTGGTTGAGTGGCTCACTCAGCCTTATTCTTCTGCACCCTCCTCATCCTCTCGATCTGCACCCTCTTCTTCACTCTCTGCTATGTGCACCCCCAAAGACACTACCACCAACAACACCACCACCACCACATACCTTCCGCTTGAGTGCAAATGGGGGCCTTCATGCTCCAGTGTTTTAATAGGGACCCCCGTATAAAAAGCATGAGGGTCAAGGACCAGTACTGGGTGGCAACGTACTTAGATCCCCGGTACAAACACAAAATGGCGGAAATGTTACCGCCGTCGCAGAGGGCTGTCAGAATGCAGCACTTCCAGGCCTTGCTTCGAGAAATGCTGCATTCTGCTTTTGCGTGCGCTGGCAGAGGAGCAATTCCCACTCCCAGAGAAGGATTTGCGGGTACCAATCCAACAGCGCCTGCAAGAAGAGGCCGGTTTGAAGATGTGTTGGTGACTTCGGATATGAGGTCATTCTTTCAGCCGACCCATCGACAGGTGTCATCCGGATCCAGCATCAGGGAACGCCTAGACCGTCAGGTGTCCGACTACATTGGGTTAACGGCCGATGTGGACGCTCTGAGGAGTGATGAACCCCTAGACTACTGGGTGGGCAGGCTTGACCTCTGGCCAGAGCTTGCCCAATTTGCAATCGAACTGTTGGCTTGCCCCTCATCCAGTGTCCTGTCCGAAAGGACGTTCAGCGCAGCAGGGGGGATTGTGACCGATAAGCGTACTCGCCTAGCTCACGACAGTGTTAACTACCTCACATTTCTAAAAATGAATGAGGCATGGATCTCGGAGGAATTCAACACATGTGATCAGTAGACCATGTATATGTCTATAAACAATTTTTGGAATCAAGCACACAGACCTTCTTAATTCATTTGGCTCACTTCCCTGACCCAAAAAAGCACACCGTACTATATGCCCCTACCCTCCTCTTTGAAGAGGTTGAGCGGTGTCATATTTCTACTGGGGCTGCTTATTATGAGGGGTTCCCACCATCCCTGTGCTGTGCTGACTTCCTCCTGGGTGTTCTTATTATGAGGGGCTCCCACCATCCCTGTGCTGTGCTGACTTCCTCCTGGGGGTTCTTATTATGAGGGGATCACACCATCCCTGTGCTGTGCTGACTTCCTCCTGGGGCTGCTTACGGTGCTGCTGTCAGCGCTGTATGTCACGGAGCTGCTGTCAGCGCTGTATGTCACGGAGCTGCTGTCAGCGCTGTATGTCACGGAGCTGCTGTCAGCGCTGTATGTCACGGAGCTGCTGTCAGCGCTGTATGTCACGGAGCTGCTGTCAGCGCTGTATGTCACGGAGCTGCTGTCAGCGCTGTATGTCACGGTGCTGCTGTCAGCGCTGTATGTCACGGAGCTGCTGTCAGCGCTGTATGTCACGGAGCTGCTGTCAGTGCTGTATGTCACGGAGCTGCTGTCAGCGCTGTATGTCACGGAGCTGCTGTCAGCGCTGTATGTCACGGAGCTGCTGTCAGCGCTGTATGTCACGGAGCTGCTGTCAGCGCTGTATGTCACGGTGCTGATGTCAGTGCTCTGTATTACGGTGCTGCTGTCAGTGCTCTGTATCTCCTGCACCCTCTTGTTTGCCTACCCTGGTCCCTGACCTTCCCTCTCCTCCATTGCCTTCATTAGCTCCATAGTCCTGAATTGTCAGAACAATTTCCCAAATAAAAAAAAAATGCTTGTAGTTATCGATCCCAAATTCACCTCATACATGTATTATGCTATTGTCCAGGTGGTGGGACTACGTGCTACCCCCTAATAATTACCCCGTGGCCGCAAATTCGACCTAAAGGTTTGCGAAATTCGCCTCCCATTGAAGTCAATGGAGCCCGCGGCGAACGGTCGTTTTCGCGAACGTTTGTGTCCGTTCGCGTTTCGCGTTCGCGAAACGTCCCGTCGGAAGTTCGTCCATCACTAGCCAGGAGTACACAGTACACCGAGTTAAAGAATCGAACAGTACACCGAGTTAAAGAATCATATCTGTTTTTAGAACACAGTACACTGAAAGACCATGAGTCACCACCAGTAGTTATAACACATTTCCCTATCATCCAATTGATTATAACTCTGATCATACTGATCAAAAAGGAAGGAAAGTGTTAAATTCTCAATGGATGACAATTTAAAAGCCTGTACAGTACATTCGTTAACCATGAATTATATTTCTAGAATTATTGCAGTCACTCTAGCGTTTGTGGTGACACCAAACGTGTGAAGCAATCATCGTTTATGTACACGTGCAAATGCTACGTACATTTATTCACATGCAGATATCAGGGTTGGTGGGGATGGTTTTAGTTTTTATTTTATTAATTTTTTCACTTAACAAGCCCCTATGAGATAGTTTGTTGAAGTGACAGGTTCTCTTTATTGCATATGAGGTCTGGTATATGATTATATGAGTATAGGATTGTGCTCAGTAACCTGGGTAGCAGGTGTTCTGTCAGATCAAGCAATCTATAGGAGCAGCCAATATTGCGACTTACGGTGATGCACAAACAGTTGTGTAAACGAAAAGCATGTTTTTGTGTGTGTTTTCTGCATTCTGATGGGCCAACTTCACAGGTAAGATTGCTAGCCATCAGATTTGTCTGTGGTCTTTCCAGTGCATAATGAGGCTCCTTTTACACTTGTGTGACTTATCATGCAACTTGGGACTACAAAGTCGCATGACAAGTCGTACCCCAAGATTTCCAATGAGTACCATTCATATCTGTGGGTCTTCCAGTCACAGCGACTTTAAAGTAGTTACTGCACTACTTTGGTCCGATTTTGATGCGACTTGAGGCAGAGACCTCAAGATTACATAAGTATTCCTTCAAGTCACATCAAAATCGCATCAAAGTCACGGTACAAATCGTGGCAAAAATTGCATGACTTTCAAGTCGCACAAGTGTGAAAGGAGCCCAACGATGGGATTTTACTACCGTGGATACTTCGCCTGCACGCGGAAGTAAAATACAATCATTTTTCCTGTGCATGCACTGTAAAGAGAACGGAAAAATCTGATGTCTAGCAATGTTAACTGTGTAGTTGGCCCATCACATGCACAAAAATCCGCTTTTCATTTTCACAGCTTTATGTGTGTCACCAAAATTGATGACGCGGCTGATCTGACAAATTGTGGTCTGACAGAATAATAGGATTGTGATTGTAGCAATGAACTAAATGCAAGTAAACCTCCCCAGGACCTGCCAACCTTCTGAGAAGAATCATTCTTTTGATTCTAATCATTTAAGAAGGTTGAGTCAGAGCTTCGGTTCACTTGCTTGTCAGTAGACTCAGCAAGTGAACCGAAGAATCGGTTCATTGAATCGGTTCATTTTACTGAGTAGTTCGAAATGAACCGATTCAGTTAAAAGATCCGGACTTCCCATCACTACTCATCGGGCAGACTAGCAACTCCCCTTCCGCTTCCTGACTAACTAAATGAAAAGCTCCTGCCCCGTCCTCTCAGCCGGCCAGCCCTACTCTGTCTCCCCTGCCATGGCTCTGCCCCGTTAACCCCTGTCATGCCGGCCCTCCACCAAATACCTTTGGCATTGCTCCGGGCCTGTTTTTTAAAAACCTTTTTAAGATTTTTCATCTGGCTTTCTCTCCAGCCTGCCTCTCTCCGGTACACACTGCATCTCCCTCCCCACCAAAGTGCTGTGCAACCAGTGATTAATTCCCTGCGAAGGTAGCCCATGGCCATGCCCAACCTGTGACATCACGTCAGTCTGGCAGCTCTAACAAAATTTCAGTATTATTCACATTCATATTTACTACTCTCTGAGCTGTGTATATACTATATGTGCTAGCTGGGCCCAACCCCCTATGTGTCCCGATGGGGACCACTGTGTGCCTGGCTCCCCCTCTTTTCTATATTTTTCTCCAGCCTGCCTCTCTCCCCCACATACTGCAGCTCCCTCCAAGCCACAGCACTCCCATCCCTGCTCAGCACAAGCAACATCCCAGCCTGTGACATGAGCTGTTAGTCAAGCAACTGTAGCAGAATTCCAGTGTTTGCTTCTCTCTGGCTGTGGTTTGTGCTGCCTGTGTATTGTGTGTGCTGGGCAGCCCTGCTGATCCCATGGTCCCAATAATAGTACCCCCTTGTCAATGGCCTTGGAAGTAGCTATTAATCTTATATGATTACACAATGCTTTGGTTGTGTCAACAGATTTTTTTCAGGCCGCTACATGCTACTTATTCAGTTCAGAGATTTAGTGATTGACCGCCACTCCTAACCATTTATAATTAGCAATTTTACTAACAATTTTACTGAGAAACTAAAAATTGTGCTTTCTAGTATTTTATTTTTGTCTGGTTCTCAGAACTTTTTCTATTCAGGGAAGTACCTAATTCCCCCCTTTTTACATTATTGTGGGACATACACAGCCATTGTGAGTGTCTGGGATATGTTGGAGATGCAAGAGGGATTGGAAGCCTTGCTACTTGGAATTGGAGTCTGTAAGCTCTCTTTATTTGATTCTAATCTTTGCAACTTCTACAGAATGTGCATAGTTGCCAACTGTCCCGGGATTAGGACCCTTGTCCCGATTTAATTTTGTCCCGGGGAAATGTCCTGGGAAATTCGGTTTGTTCTTGGTTTTTCGCTGCCGGCCGCTAGAGGTCCGCGGCCAGCGGAGACATTTTAAAGAAAACCAGAAGCTGGTCTACAATAGAGATGCTGCACCGCCACCCAACCCGCTGCCAGTGTCTGAAGTGTGTGGAAGGTGGGTGGCGCCGCAGTTCAATCTCTGTGCGCGTGGCAACGATGGCGTCTGGATGTCAGGGGGGCCAGTCTGGATGTCGGGGGGGGGGCAGTCTGGATGTCGGAGGGGGGCCAGTCTGGATGTTGGAGGGGCACCAGATGTTGGGAAGACTGATGGGGACACCAGATGTGAGGAAGGCTGCTCTGATGGGGCACCTGATGGTATCTGGGGGCAGGCAACGTGGCTCATGGCTCCCACTGATTCTGCATTATGGTGAGTTGAATGATTTCATTTTATATTACAATGTAATAATAGAAATAATGTGCTTCAATCATCCTGACACCATAACAATTATGGCGCCGGGATGATTGAAACGCTAACACCAGGTATTTGTATTATCTTTATCTGCTAATTGTCAAACTTTGGAAAACACATATTGCTATTGTGGTGTAGGATCTGGGGCTGCTGTCCCTCCACCCCCCCCCTTTCCCTCTCCATCCAGCATTAGTCGGACTCTAACCACACCGCTTTGAGCCATGCCCACTATTTTATGTAAACCACGCCCATATTTTCACCTTTTCCTATGCCACGCCTGTAATCGCATACCCTCCCGCCTACTGCCAAAAAAGTGTCCCTAATTTTTTTTTTTTACAATGTTGGCAACTATGAATGTGCATGTGCAGAAAGATGTTAGCAGGAGACATACAAAACAACTTTATACAGAATGACACTGGAATGATCCATACATATCCGGTAGTAGTTTAAAATTGTAAATGTAAGTAAAAGTATGGATCATCTTTGCTTAATGACTTAATGCAATGATGCCCAGCTGTTTCTGAAGGCTTTAGTAGACTAAAGCCTTCAGAAACAGCTGGGCATCATAACATTAAGTCCTTAACCACGTCAATACAGAGCATTTATACAGCTTCCTTACGAGACCAATTTTTAGCTTTCAGCGCTCTCACACTTTGAATACCAGTTACTCAGTCATGCAACACTGTACCCAAACAAAATTTTTATAATTTTTTTCATACAAATAGAGCTTTCGTTTGGTGGTATTTAATCACCACTGCGTTTTTTTTTTGCGACATAAGTGAAAAAAGAGCGAACATTTTGAAAAAAAAAAACACTTTTTTTTTAGTTTCTATGATAAAATTTAGCAAATGTCATTTTTGTTCATAAATTTGGGCCAAAATGTATACAGCTACATCTCTTTGGTAAAAATAAACCAAATTAGTGGATATTATTTAGTCTCTTTGAAAGTTATAGAGTCTACAAGCTATGGTGCAAATCATTGAAAATTGATCACATCTGATCACACCTGATGTACTGACGGCCTATCTCATTTCTTGAGGCTCTGAAATGTCCAGAAAGTACAAATACCCCCCAAATGACCCCTTTTTGAAAAGTAGACAGTCCATTTAGTAAGAGGCATGGTGAGTTCAGGCGATTCAGTTCGCATTGTGCGCTATATAAGTATTTCATTCATTCATTCATTCATTCAAGTTGTAATTTTTCCCACAATTCTTGGGAAAAAGAAGATTTTTTTTTTTTTTTTATACAAAATTGTCATAATAACAAGTTATTTCTCATACACAGCATACTTCCAATTACACCCCAAAATACATTCTTCAACTCTTCCCGAGTATGGCGATACCACATGTGTGGGACTTTTACACAGGCTGGCCACACAGAGAGGTCCAACATGCAGCGAGCACCGTAAGGGGTTCTAGGAGCATAAATGACACCTCTAATTTCCTAATGACCTATTACATTTGTGAAGGCCCTGGAGCACCAGGACAATGGAATTACCCACAAAATTACCCCATTTTGGAAAACAAACACCCCAATGTGTATTCTATGAGGCATGGGCTGCAAATAGGTACTCGGGTACTCTAGGCTGGTGACAGGTACTTGGGTACTCCGGGCTGGTGACAGGTACTCGGATACTCCGACGGGCTGGTGACATGTACTCTGTTACTCTGACGGGCTGGTGACAGGTACTCAGACGGGCTGGTGACAGGTACTCAGGTACTCCGACGGGCTGGTGACAGGTACTCGGGTACTCCGACGGGCTGGTGACAGGTACTCGGGTACTCCGACGGGCTGTTGATAGGTACTCGGGTACTCCGACGGGCTGGTGACAAGTACTCGGGTACTCTGACGGGCTGGTGACAGGTACTTGGGTACTCCAGGCTGGTGACAGGTACTCCGTTGGGCTGGTGACAGGTACTCGGGTACTACGGGCTGGTGACAGGTACTTGGGTACTCAGATGAACTGTGACAGGCACTTAGGTACTCGGGTACTTAGATGGGCTGGGACAGGTGCTCAGGTACTCGGGTACTCAGATGGGCTGACAGGTGCTCAGGTACTCGGATACTCAGATGGACTGTGACAGGTACTCAGATGGGCTGTGACAGGTACTCAGGTACTCGGGTAATCAGATGGGCTGACAGGTCCTCGGGTAATCAGATGGGCTGACAGGTACTCGGGTAATCAAATGGGCTGACAGGTACTCAGATGGGCTGACAGGTACTCAGATGGGCTGACGGGTACTCAGATGGGCTGACGGGTACTCAGGTACTCGGGTAATCAGATGGGCTGACGGGTACTCAGATAGGCTGGGACAGGTACTTGGGTACTCAGATGGGCTGACGGGTACTCGGGTACTCGGGTGCTCAGATGGGCTGGGACAGGTACTCGGGTACTCAGATGGGCTGGGACAGGTACTCGGGTACTCAGATGGGCTGGGACAGGTACTCAGGTACTCAGGCTGGGACAGGTACTCGGGTACTCAGATGGGCTGGGACAGGTACTCGGGTACTCAGATGGGCTGGGACAGGTACTCGGGTACTCAGATGGGCTGGGACAGGTACTCAGGTACTTGGGTACTCAGATGGGCTGGGACAGGTACTCGGGTACTCAGATGGGCTGGTGACAGGTACTCGGGTACTCAGATGGGCTGGTGACAGGTACTCGGGTACTCAGATGGGCTGGTGACAGGTACTCGGGTACTCAGATGGACTGACAGGTACTAAGGTACTCAGATGGGCTGTGACAGGTACTCAGGTACTCGGGTACTCAGATGGGCTGACAGGTACTCGGGTACTCAGATGGGCTGACAGGTACTCAGATGGGCTGACAGGTACTCAGGTACTCGGGTAATCAGATGGGCTGACGGGTACTCAGATGGGCTGGGACAGGTACTCGGGTACTCAGATGGGCTGGGACAGGTACTCGGGTACTCAGATGGGCTGGGACAGGTACTCGGGTACTCAGATGGGCTGGGACAGGTACTCAGGTATGCGGGTACTCAGATGGGCTGGGACAGGTACTCGGGTACTCAGATGGGCTGGGACCGTTTTTTGGAAGAAGGCTACTTGCTGTGTGTTTGGTGCATAGACATTCACAACCGTGATGGATATGTGGTGATGTGTGCCTTTAAGAAATATGAACCTTCCCTGAGGATCCCTGTGGACCTCTGAAACTTAGAATGGGCATTGTTTAGAAATTAGAATAGATATCCCCTTGGATTTGGCATCTTTGGACTCATGGTAAACCAACAGAAAGTATTGTGTTGTGTTGATATTATCCCATCTACAATGGATTTCTTGAATGAGGGCAATGTTAACCTTAGATTTCTGGAGAGAGTGGAGTAACTGTGTTCTCTTCTCAGGAGTGTTGAGTCCATGTATATTTATTGAGCAGAGTTTGAGTTGTGTGTGTGTGTGTGTGGTGGAGCCCTGCAGTGTGGTATGGTGTGCGTGCCGACATCCTGCGCCATGAGGAGATGGGTGTGGGAGGAGGGGGAAGTTGGGGTTACACACTGTGTGTACACACTGATTACACACTGTTTCGCTGCTGTGTGGGGGTTGGCCATAACCTAGCAAGGGAGAGTGTCTGTAGAACACAAGTGTCCCGCCACCACATGGCATTGAGTGGGGTTGAACGAGGATAAAGAAAATTCCTTAATGGGTGTGTGAGCTGGAATACAGTTCGGGTGTAGAAGGATATAAACATAAAGGGACACGGATGGGAAGTGTGGCGACTCAAATAGATGGTATGTGTACGCTAACTATTAATGTGTCTTCCCACCATATTCCTGGGGCAGACGAGTAACTACAGGAGTTGCCGCTGAGCCACCAGTGGATCAGAAATGCGAAGTCTAGGGTTCAAGCTAAGTAGTGATGTCAGTGTAATATGTAAAATAAACCAAATACTTAAAACTTGAGTATCCGTAACCTAAGCAACAAGCAATTGAACAGTAATACTAAAATTTAAATCATTGTGAAACATACAATAGTGCACACGAGTAAGACCTTGTCACTATACCTTGAGGAAAAGTGCAGGCTGTTAATAATTTGTGCCAAATATCCTTGGTACCTGTCTCTGGATTATAAAAGTTGTAATAACAGGTGGAGTGTGCTCCCTATATATGTAGTTTGTGCTCACATAGATTCCGAGAGGTGGGTGGAATCTATGCCTTCACATCCTGGTCGCCCAGCAATGAGATACACCTGTGATAGCGATGTTGGCGTCGCATAGAAAAAGAGAGGAAGGCTGAGAAGAATGATGGTGCAATTAGACTCCCCGTATGGCAATGGGGATTCATTGCCATTCCTATTTGCCATTTGCCATTTAAAACCACAGGCTTTCGTTTGCTAGGCATATACTTGCAGCATTGGTATAGTCATGTGGGTACCATGAGGTGGAGGGTTGGTGAATCACACGATCTATCCAGTCAATGTTGCCATGGTTGTACCTTGTGAGTAAGCGCCCGTCATCCAATCTGTATACACAGTGGAGCGAGATATATCCAGTTTCCTGGATGTAGCAGAGCCGGAAAAGGCAGTGATAGTTGCATTTGAATCTTCATGCATGCGTCACAAGGGAGGCCGCAGGGTGTTGTGGGGAATGTGGTTCCGGCTTCTGATTGTGAAATCTTCATTGTGCTCAATAGTATACATAGGTCACTGCAGTATAGGGGAAAATGAGACTGGGGTGAAGGCAAGCAGAGGAACAAGTACCATTGTCCCGAAGACAACCATAGTGGGGACGTTAGTTAAGGTCAATGAAAACAGTCACTTGAAACTCAATAAAGCCGAACAAGGCTAAACACTAACAGTAGAACATGGAGTACCTGTGGAGGAGGTAGTGGTCCTGCCGAGCTCTCCTTCACCTGGGAGAGATAGTGGGGCCATCATCCTGGCATGTGCCATGGGGAGTTGCATGCTGACATGGAACCAAAGGAGAGGGTCTCCTCCAGTTCTTCAAATGGCTGTTCCTTTCTCACAGTGAAGAGGTGGAAATCCGCATACCAATTAGGTACCTCTACCAGTGGGATATTCAGTACATCATAGAAGTGAGGTAAATCTTCTGGCACTTTCAGGAGTGCTGTGCAGCCCTGGGAGGTGGGCGAAAGGCAAAAGGGAAACTTCCATTTGTAGGACATTCCCTTCATGTAGAGGACATCTAGCAGGGGTCTCAGGTCTCTGCGATGTTATAGTGTGATGCCAGAGAGGTCCTGGAAGATTTGGACTGTCTTCCCAGCGTGCACAATCTGTGATTTGTCTCTTGCCTGTCTGAGGATTTCCTCTTTCAGTTTGAAGTCAACTATACAACAGATGATGTCCCGTGGGGGATCAGTATCCCTGCCTTTGGGTCTCAGGGCTCTGCGGATCCTTTCCATGTTTATGGGAGTCTGGGGTGGCTTGTTCAGCAGATTATTGAATAGACCTGTGACAGAGGGAGATATTTAGTCCCCCTTGATTGTTTCATGTACACCTTTTATCCTCAAATTGTGGCGCCGACCTCTGTTGTTGAGGGCCTCTAAATGCCTTTGCATGTCCCTCATTTGGAGTGTATTGGTGTCCATGTATCGTGTGGTCCATCTGAGCAAGGTATCATAGCATACTCTTTCCATTGTAAGCACTCTGTCATTGAGTGCGTGAATGTGCAGGCGGAGATTCGCAATGGTGGCAGAGAGGGTGTCTTTTATGTCTGCAGTAATTGTCCGCAGATCGTGGATGTTAAGATGAGGGTGTGGGATACCCTATATATCCTCCCTGCCTGAGGGGATTGGTGGCGGGGTCATGGTTGGTGTCCCTGTCAGAGGGAGCCGTTGTCTGTGCATGGTTGTGGCGGGAAGACGTCATGTTTCCTCGGCTCGAGCAGAACATCTCGGGGATGTTGTGGCCAAGACCTCCGGATTTTTCTCAAGGGGAGCGGGAAAGGGAGGCAGAGGATTTCCGCGAAGAAGTTCCCATCGGAATGTTGGGTTTAGTGATGTTTTTACCTCCATTAGGCAGATGAATATGCTTGTGGCAGCAGGAGCTTCAGAGTCAAGCGACCTTCTCCGTGCCAGGTCAGGCCACGCCCCCCCCAAGCATATACTAGAATATTTTCTTCAGCTGTAATTTTATATTTCTGCTTTTTGTACCATACAGGATGAATCTGCTTCAATATTGCATTATGAGCACATACAGTATGAGCAAATGTGGGATTATTATGTCGTAACATTTATTTGAGATTGTTATTGACAAAATTAAGTTGTGTGATGGTAGCATGATTACACCCTGAAGTCCATTAAGTATTACATAGCCTGGCTTTCCTGTCTTCTACACCTATCAATACAAAATATCACTTATCAGTATCTTCTTTGATATCAGTAGGTACCAGCAGAAAGTAAAGCTAGCCATACACGCTTTAATTTTTCCATCAATGCTAAACAGAATGGATAGAGGAATCTCCTCTGTTGGCTATTGTGTTTCCTACAGTCGCTGACAACCATGGCTGTCAGAATCGCTCAAACTCTGCCATGAGGGCCAGTTCACACTAAAGCCCAATACACATTGTCAGTTTTTCTGCTGAGTTATTCCTTCAGATTTACCAAAACCATATAATATGAGGTCAAACCTTAGGAGTTTCAATTTGTATGCAATCAGGCAGGCCCTTCCACCACATGGTTTTGGTAGACCTGAAGGAAAAACTCAGCAGAAAAACTGATAGTGTGTATGGGGTTTTAGAATCTCACATGAATATGCTGAGCGTTTCTGTGTGATTCACATGCAGTTCAGCATGGTGCAATGTAAGCCCATACATTTTGAATGGGCTGAGATTCCACTGCACTAAAAGTAATGCATGCACTTCTTTTGGAAATGCACTGTGTAAGGTGCACCCCCCCTCCTTAGCTCGAGCTGGACTTTAGTGATCACTGGAAAGCCCTTTCAATCGATTGGGTAAAATCAGACAATCACACGAGTTGAGGATTATCATGACTACGTTCTTTTACTTCCTGTATACTACTTTTATGTGCTTCAAATTGCATTGTCAGACAGTCAGGATTAGACAAGACATTCAAGACATTTGACCAATCATGAAAAATTGACATTTAGAGCGTCATACATTAAGCAGAATTTTTAGGGGAATTTTTGATAAAAGATCCCCAGACACATATTTATAAAAATATATATCATGACCTTTAAAATTGTCTACATTAAACCACATAGCTTCATTTCACCTTATGGATATTTCCTACTTCTTATAAATTCTAACAGCTAACTCTAACCACAAATGCATCCTGTTTCTTGCAGACTTCAGAAGTAACTTGCAAAGCATGGTGCTTCACTAAACTTCAGTAAATATCTGTTCAAGCAGAGTCTAAATGTAATAAGAAGAGTATAAATTTAAAGGGTGACTCTCCCTACCCTTACAATCCCTCCTCTGATCATGAAGGACGAAGTGCTTTCTTGATCATTCTCAGAACCACCTATGTTCTGAGTAGAACATAGCCATGGCTGTGTCTGGGTCTGAAGTGGAAGGTTTGATTTTGGCAATTCTACCCATGTAGACAAAATACAATCTTAATGGTGACATAAATTGCAATTCCCAGGATTGCAATTCCCAGGATAAGTATGATGATGAGGATCCAGTGGCGGAATTATAGGGGTCGCTGAGATCGCCAAGGCGACCGGGCCCCGTGCTGCAGGGGGGCCTTGGGGGCCCCCCTGTATATCTGAAGGAGCGGGCGGCTGAGACCGAGCTCCCCGATCTTCAGCCGAAGTGTAATCGGCACTGTGCGGGGAGCTCGGAGTCATCACACTGCTTATAACTAAATAGAAAGCAGTGTGTGCTCTTTGTCTCCCCCTACAGTGCAGTACCCGGCAGGAAGAGGTAAGATAAAGCACTGCCGTTTTTTAAAAGACTTTATGTGTGTGTGCATTTGTGTGTGCATGTGCATGTGTGTGACAGTGTATGTGTGTGTATGTGCATGTGTGTGACAGTGTATGTGTGTGTATGTGCATGTGTGTGACAGTGTATGTGTGTGTGTATGTGTGTGCATGTGTATGTGCATGTGTGTAGATGGCGAGCAGGTTGGGGGGGGGGGCACACTGGCAGCGTTTAATGGCACACTGGCAGCGTTTAATGGCACAGTTGTAGCATTTGAGGGCACAGTGGCAGTGTTTGGCACAGTGGCTGCAATTGATGGCACAGTGATAGAGTTTGATGGCACAGTGGCAGTATTTGAGGGCACAGTGGCAGCGTTAAATGGGCACAGTGGCTGCAGTTGATGGCACAGTGGCAGTGTTTGATAGCACAGTGGCTGCAATTGATGGCACAGTGGCAGCGTTAAATGGGCACAGTGGCAGCGTTAAATGGGCACAGTGGCTGCAATTGAGGGCACGGTGGCAGCCTTTGAGGGCACAGTGGCAGCCTTAAATGGGCACGGTGGCAGCGTTAAATTGGCACGGTGGCAGTGTTTGATGGCACGGTGGCAGCTTTTGATGGCACAGTGGCAGCTTTTGATGGCACAGTGGCAGCTTTTGATGGCACAGTGGCAGCTTTTGGGTACAGTGGCTGCGATTGATTGCACAGTGGCTGCATTTGACGGCACAGTGGCTGCATTTGATGATTTGGTTTATAAAAAATTTTGTGCCCCCCAAAAATTTTGAGCACCAGCCGCCGCTGTTTAGATGTATGTATGCACATTTTATGTATCTGCGTTTAATCCTGCCCCCCCTCCCATATTAGAGCTGGGCAATTTTCTTAAAAAAAAAAAAAAAAAGTTGTCATTTAAAAAAAAAAAAAACACTCGATTCACAATTCGAAGTTTTTTTTTATGGACAGGCCGTTTTTAGGTGAGGCCGTGGCTTCGTCCTAGTCTGCAGGTCTGGCCTCGCGGACTAGGCCGAAGCCACGGCCTCACCTAAAAACTCCTGCCCGCAGCTCCTCAGGACCGATGCGGTGTCAGCACTGATCCTGGTGAAAAAATAAATATCTAAAAAAACTATTTGCTGAAAATTTTAATCGATTTGACCTCTCAACTCAATTCAAGATTCAAATAGATTTTTTTCCCCAGCCCTACCCCATATGTGTACAATCAGAACTGTTTTTCTACTTGCTTGTTCAAAGTAGCAGCAAAAAAAAATGCTATTCCTCTGAAAAGCGATCTGTGCTCAGATCGCTTTTCAGAGGCATTTGACAGCTGGTAAAGGGGCAATATGTTGCCTCCTGACCACCTGTTTTAATCCCTTAATGTGATTGTAAAGGTTTGCTTTTTTTTTTTTTTTTTTTTTTAATAACAAACATGTTATACTTACCTTCACTGTGCAGCTCGTTTGGCCCCAAACCTGCTCTTCTGGGGTCCCTCGGTGGCTCTCGTGGCTCCTCCTCTTATCAGAAATCCCCTACGAGAAGCACTCTCCCGGGGGGGGGGGTGTTACCTTGCAGGCGCCCCGGATGCCCGCGTCATTGGATTTTATTAACAGCAGTGGGAGCCAATGGCTGAGCTGCTATCAATCTATCCAATCAGGAGCCGAGAAACCCCAGGCAAAGGAAGAGCACATCTCCACCTGGTAAAGTTCCAGGGCTCAGGTTAGTAAAACGGGGGGGGGGGGGGGCTGGGGTTCAGGTGACTGCCAGGTGTTTTTTTACCTTAAAGCGGAGGTCCACCCTAAAGTGGAGCTTGCGCTCATTGGAACCCTCCCCCCCTCCGGCGCCACAATTGGCATTTTTCAGTGGGGAGGGGGGTGCAGGTACCTGTACAGTACAGGTATCTGCACCCACTTCCGGCGTAGATTCTGCAGAAGCTACGCCCCTTTCCGCAGAATCTACGCCCCTTTCCGAAGGTCCCCCGCTGCCTGCTGGGAAACACACGGATCCCAGAGACAGCGGGGACCATCCTTATTGTGCAGCGCGACTCGCGCATGCGCAGTAGGGAACTGGGAAATGAAGCCGCAAGGCTCCACTTCCTGATTCCCATACCCAAGATGGCGGCGGCAGCACCCGAGAGACGATCGAGAGATCGGCTTCGGGTGCCGACATCGCGGGCGCGCTGGGCGGGTAAGTGTCATTATTTTAAAAGTCAGCAGCTGCTGTATTTGTAGCTGCTGGCTTTAAAAAAAAAAAACGGCGGACTCCCGTTAAAATGCATAGGATGGATTAAGGTGAAAAAACACGAGGGTTTACAACCCCTTAAATGCATCCTCACTATGCTGGAACTGCATGCAATGCACACAGTTGCAGGGTGGTTGCTGTGCAGCCCCATTCACCTAGGGATGTACTTAAAGGGCGCCCTGACTGGAAAAAGTTTGAGAAACACCGACATAGAGGAACCGGTCTCTTCATTTTCCTCCTGCAGCCGCTGAATGCCTGTGGAAGGGAGAGGTGGAGAAGCGGCGGCAAATGGAGAAATTGGTTCCTTTACATACAGCCACCCACTTGCAACCGGGCCCTGTTGTTCCGCCACCAAACTCTGAGTAAAGGGCCCTGTCAGGGGGGCCCTTCATGGTTTCTTGCATCGGGGCCCTGAAGGTTCTAGTTACACCACTGTGAGGATCATTCCTACTTTCTTAAAGAAATTCATGATACTATCCCAGAACGAACCAAACCAACCTCCCACTCCAGAGAATGGATTCCAGGAGTCTCCCGGACGTCTCATTCGGTCCGGTAATTTTGCCCTTTCATCATTGTGTCCCTTTATATGTTGCTAACAATATGATTCCTGCTATATTACATGTCCCATCCCTCCTCTGGATGTGATACTCAGTAATTTCTGCAACTTGCGCTTTTGACATTATATCTTCTGTCTATATACAGCAGGGATAATTATAACTCATTCCTGTAAATGTTGCTCTACCCCTGACCCCTATACTGTTATTCCTGCTCATTCCGCATGAAGATGTAAGCCAGCACCCAAAAACAGTTAATAAGAATACCTTCATGGTTAATGCAATTGACAAAATGAGAATAATTTTAACATTTCACCTTCTGGGCTTTGTGAATTGGGGCTTGGGGGACCCTAGAAGGAAGGCAGCTTGGCTGTGGGACAAAGGGGGTCTGTGGGGCTGGAGGGGAGAGGGGCAGGGAGTGATGGGATCAGAGTCTCTTCGGATCCGAATGGAGGAGGGGGGTGGCAGGGAGTGGTTGTGTCAGAGTCTCTTCGGATCCATTTGGTCCTGGCTTTGGGTCCATCTCTGGTTCTTGCTGCTGTGGCACTTTCTTTATCCTTGATGTGTGGATCCATTGCAGGCTTTGCTCGGTCAGAATTGCTGTCCTGGAGACCTTGAGGACTTCAAATGGACCTTGGAAGATGGGACCTGGTTGCTTGCGGACTGCAAGTTGTTTGATCAACACTTTGTCTCCTGGTATGAAGGGGCTCTGTGGAAAGAGGAGGAGGAAAAGTGCCAGCAACCTTATCATAGTTTTCAGTAAGGCTACTTACCAAATGTTTCATGTGCTTTTCCTGTAAGGAATATAAGTTAGACTCCTCACTTATTTTAGGGGCTTTTGTGCTGGCCTACCCATTAGGATTTCAAAGGGAGAGAGACCTGTCCTGGCATGAGGGGTGGTCCTTATCTGGAAGAGTACACCTGGCAAGAAATGAAGCCAGTTCTTCATAGTACCTTGTGTGGCCTTCCTTAGCTTGTCCTTAATGTTCCTGTTCTTCCTTTCCACTACTCCTGAACTCTGTGGATGGAAACCATATTTTGGACCTTGAACATTGTTTTGTGCACAGGTGAGACATAAGTCCACTAGCTAACTGACCAGTGGATGTGCTTTCTGTGTGCAAAAGCTTTGGTTATACAGTTGTAAAAGGGGCTTTTTTCCTATGTGTCCAGGACCATGAAGGTATGACAGGATTAAGGGAGCAATAGCTTCTGGGATCCCTATGATTAAAAGCCGCCTCTTTTCGGAGACCAGAACAAGAGAAGCTGTGGAGGGAAAATCAGGTGATAAGAAAACTGTTAAGAACAACATTTGAGTTTCCTCCACAGGTATCCCGTTATCTGCAGCTTTGGCTGCTTTGTCAGCTAAATTGTTACCTTTGGTAGTTTGTTTTGTTAAGAATGGCCTTTCACTTTTATAATATTAACTTTGGATGGTAAATGGAGTGCCTGCAGGAGGTTTTCCACCCATTTTTGGTTGGCAATTTGTTCATTGTCTGCGGTTTTAAACCCCCGATTAGTCCAGATCATTCCATAATCATGGGCCACGTTGAAAGCGTATTTGCTGTCAGTGTAAATGTTCACTTCCTGTCCCTGAAATAACTGACATGCTCTATTTAAGGCATGTAGCTCAGCTTGTTGTGCTGAACTGGCTGTTAGTGGTTTCGTTTCAATAATCACGTCAGGCAAAGTAACTACTGCATACCCTGTTTTGTACGTGCTATCTGAGGGCCTGTCTAAAAATTCAGGGTTGGGAGTGTCAGTGAGGTCTGGTCTTGGTGAAGTTGTATTTGTCAATTCTTTAGAACAGTCATGGGTGGGAGTGATTGCAATGGGCAGTCTAAGTAAGGCATGTAACAATCTAACTGCTGGAGTAGTTTCAGAGCATGATTTGACTGTGAGTCTGTGTGTGTTTAATAACACAGTCTCATAACCACTGGATCTCTGAGCTGTCATGTGTTGAGTTGACATGTTTTGTAGAAGATGCACTACAGTGTGTGTGGTATACAGAGTGGTGTCAGTGCCGAGAGTAATTTTACATGCCTCCTTTAGAGTCATTGCAAAGCAGCCACAGCTTGTAGACAGGCAGGCATGCCCTGGACTTGAATTGGTATTTTTATTTTTTTTTCAAAGGTAGGCCACGGGGCGGTAGTGAGTACCGTGCATTTGCGCTAGAACCGCAGCAAATGCAGGGTCCCTGACTACGCAGTATAGTACAAAGGATTTTCTGTAATCTGGCAAGCCCAGTGCTGGGGCACTGGCCAAGGACTGCAACAAAGAGTTAAAAGCTTGTGTCATTTCCTCAGTATATGTGACCTGTTTTGGGGCAGTCAATGCAGTGGCAGGGCGTAGGACTGAGTCATAAAAAGAACAGTCTGGGATCCATTGCCTACAGTAGACGATAGAGCCGAGGAAGGAAAGGAGCGCTGCCTTATCCTTCGGGGGACCGAGACAGGTCAGGGATTTGAATCGTTCAGGGGACACCTGTCGTGTCCCGCCTGACATAATACATCCTATGTATTCCACCTTGTCCCTGCACCACTGGATCTTCTTCCGAGACGCCAAGTGGCCCTTGAGAAACAGGTGATTCATCAGGCTTTTCAAAGTCTGCTGCACACTGTGTCCCGCTCTCACTACACAACAGTAGGTCATCTACATATTGTAGTAGGACAGATCCCTGGGATGATACCATCCAAGGTGACTTTCAAAACCATTGAAAAGGCTGCCGGACTGTCCACACATCCCTGAGGGAGATGACGTGTCCAGGTCAGCTGTTGGCCAGGGCCCCAGGTAGAAGGGAAGACTTCCTGAAAATCCTCATGTACATCAATGCTAAAGAAAGCATTGGATAAGTCTAGTACCGTGTAAGTGGGGGATGTGGCAGAAATTTTTAAGATCCCGGTAATGTCTGAAACTTTTTGTTTAATCCCCATAGGTCCTGCACCATCCTCCACTCCCCACTGGCCTTTCTGACAGGATTTATGGGGGGTATTTCAGGGACTAATGTTGGGTTTAAGGATTCACCTTTGTAAATACTCTTCAATTTGTGGCTGTATACTCTGTAGTTTTTAGTGTGTATTGTTTTTGAAAGAAGGGTGTAATGTTAGGTTTGAAAGTAGGGACATATGGAGTGCATTTGATATGTCCTACATCTGTCTTTAGAGTCTCTAGAGGCGCCGGTATGGTCATAAAGTAAAATGTCAAATCTCCCCTTTTTTATCATTGTTAGGTAGGGATGAGCTTCGTGTTCGAGTCGAACATACGTTCGACTCGAACATCGGCTGTTCGTCCGTTCGGCGAAGTCCGAACATTTTGGTCCGTTCGCGCCAAATTCGTGTGGCGCTCACAGCCCACAATGCACTGCGTCATCGCAGTGCATTGCTGGCTCATGATTGGCCAAGCATGCACTGTGACCCCGCATGCTTGGCCAATCGCAGCGCCAGCAGCGAGGAGAGCCATGATTGGCCACAGGCAGGATGCCTGTCGCCAATCATAGCTCAGGCTGTGTAGTGCACGCCCCACACTATATAAGGCCGCCAGCACGGCGGCCTTGTGTAGTGTGTTGGCGTCTGAAGCAGTGGGTGTTCTGTGTACCTTCAACACAGTACACACCGATCGTTTTTGGCCGATTTTCGATCTTGCTGTTTTGTAGTGGTTGTTGTCTGCATGCCCTGACCGCAGTATACACCGCTATATTCACCTCACCTATATAGCTAGTGATCTATCTTTTATAATAGAGCTTGCAGTCAGTAGTGTTAGGAGCTTGTGCATGCTGTCTGCGTGCTCTGTACCCAGTACATACCGCTATATCCACCTACATAGCTCTTCTCTATTTGAGACCACTTGCCATCTGCAGGAGTTATTGGAAGTTGTGTGTGCCTCCAGCACAGCACAGTATACATCTGTATATACCCCTTTATCTCTGGTGTTCTATAATAAAGGCATCTGCAGGAGTTAGTGGGTGTTGTGTGCCTCTAGCACAATATACACTACCCAACTGCTTTTTTACCCAACTCCCTTCAGGCCATTACCATGTCTGGAAGGCCAGACAGGCGCGAGCCGATAAAAGAGGGCCATGGGACACGCTTGTCCTTCTTTTCGGCAGCTGGACATGTTGAGCCGCAACATGCCAACGACTTGGTAGAGTGGATGACCAAGCCCTCTTCATCCTCCTCATCCTCTCTCACCCAGTCTCAGGGTACTAGCAAAGCAGCTGCCAACGCATCGTCTTCCCTCCTCTCAATGTCATCATCAGTGACTCCTTCCCTAGACCCACCACATCCTCCTGAGGAGTCTCCTGAACTCTTTGAGCACAGTGTTGGGTACATGCTCCAGGAGGATGCCCGGTGTTTTGTGGGCTCTGATGATGACACTCAGCTAGAGGAAGGCAGTAGCGTGAGCGCAGAGAGAGGGGATGCTCAAGAAGGACAGCAATCTGGCAGTCATGTTCCACAAGCTGCAGCATACTGCCAGGTTTGCTACAGCGATGAAGAGGGAGGGGATGATGAGGGCACTGACTCCACGTGGGTGCCTGGAAGGAGAGAGGAGGAGGAGGAGGAGGAGGAGGAAGAGGAGGCACATGTCCAACGAGGCAGGATGCCCTCCGGGGGCCAGCTTAGGGGCAGCACACCGACTGAATCACACCGCAGAGCTCCGCCTGTGCAGGGCGCTGCCTCTGCGCGTTATTCTAAAAGTTCTTTGGTGTGGACCTTTTTTGAGACGAGTGCATCAGATCGCACCTCTGCTATTTGCAACATATGTCTCAAGCGTATCTTGCGTGGCCAAAACATCAGCCGCTTGGGCACCACATGCTTGACCAGACATATGTTGACCTGCCACGCAGCTCGTTGGCAAGCGTACCTCAAAGACCCACACCAAAGAACAAAGTGGACCTCTCCTTGCTCCTCATCAGCTGGCATCTCCAACCCCACTAGACCTTCAGTTCTCTCTGAAACCTGCTCTGAGAGGAATGAAGGTGTAGAATTAGGTGTGTCACAGCCAAGTGCTTCCGGGAACTCTGCTAGCGGTACACCCACGTCCGATTATAGCAGGCAAATGTCCCTGCCCCAGCTGCTGGACCGGCGAAAGAAGTTCACTCCCAGCCATCCACATGCCCAGCGGTTGAATGCTAGCTTGGCTAAATTGCTAGCACTTCAACTGCTGCCTTTTGAGTTGGTAGACTCGGCCTCCTTCCGTGAGTTTGTACAATGTGCGGTTCCTCAGTGGCAGGTCCCCAAACGCCACTTTTTCTCACGGAAGGCGATTCCGGCTCTCTACCGGCATGTGGAAGGCAATGTCCTTGCCTCGCTGGACAGGGCGGTCAGCGGTAAGGTGCATATTACCACTGACTCATGGTCCAGCAGGCATGGACAGGGACGTTACCTGTCTTTCACGGCCCATTGGGTCACTCTTCTGGCAGCTGGGAAGGATGCAGGACAAGGTGCAGTAGTGTTGGAGGTTGTTCCGCCACCACGCCTCCAAAATGCTACTATTGGTTGTGACACACCTCTCTCCTCCACCCCCTCCTCTTCTTCTTCCTCCATGGCCTCTTCCAGTGCTCTGTCCTCAGAACCAGCGGTGCTTCGTAGGCGTTTCAGGGGCTACGCAAGTACGCAGGCAAAACGATGCCATGCCGTGCTTCCGCTGGTTTGTTTGGGGGACAGGAGCCACACTGGGGTGGATGTTTTGTCAGCTCTGCAGAGGCAGGCTGAGAGGTGGTTGATGCCACGCCAGCTTAAGCCAGGAATGGTGGTTTGTGACAATGGCACCAACCTCCTCTCCGCCCTCCGACAGGGACAACTGACCCATGTGCCCTGTGTAGCTCACGTCCTTAACCTGGTGGTGCAGCGGTTCTTGGGCAGGTACCCCGGCTTACAGGATGTCCTGAAGCAGGCCAGGAAAGTCTGTGTGCATTTCCGCCGATCATTTAATGCCTGTGCTCGGCTGGCTGAGCTCCAAAAGGAGTTGAACCTGCCCAAGAACCGCCTTATATGTGACATGCCCACCAGATGGAACTCAACGTTGGCCATGCTGCAGCGGCTGCACACGCAGCAGAGGGCCATCAATGAGTACCTGTGCGACTACGGCACCAGGACAGAGTCAGGGGAGCTCGGTTTTTTCTCACCACGCCAGTGGGGCATGATCAGGGATGCATGCACTGTCCTGTCACCGTTTGAGGAGGCCACAAGGATGGTGAGCAGTGACAGTGCATGCATCAGTGACACTGTACCTCTTGTCCACCTCTTGGAGCATACGCTGCGTGGAATAATGGACAGGGCACTTGAGGCAGAACAGAGGCAGGAAGAGGAGGACTTCCTTGCCTCTCAAGGCCCCCTTTATCCAGACAGTGTTCCTGCTGTGCCACCCATCACACAGGAAGAGGATGAGGAGGAGGAAGAGGAGGAGGAGGATGATTGTGTCAGCATGGAGGTGGAGGCTGGCACTCAGTATCAGCAGCAGCAGCAGCAGCAGTCTTGTAGGGATGATTTACAGTCCCAAGAAACACGTGGACTTGTACGTGGCTGGGAGGAGGTAGCTGCGGATCATGTTGTCCTTAGTGACCCAGAGGACTCCGGACCGAATGCCTCAGCTAACCTACGCTGCATGGCCTCCCTGATCCTGCAAAGCCTGCGGAAGGATCCTTGTATTCTTCGGATCAAGGAGAGGGACCATTACTGGCTGGCCACTCTCCTTGATCCACGGTACAAGGGTAAGGTTTCCGACCTTATCTTGCCATCGCAGAGGGAGCAGAGGATGAGACATCTCCGGGAGGCCTTGCAGAAAGGTCTGTGCAACGCGTTCCCAGAGACTGGGAGGTTACAAACTCCTGGTCCTGGACAACGTGTTGCTGAGGCATCGGTCAGAAGGAGCGATGGAGAAGGTGGCCGTCTGACTGATGCTTTCAGACAATTTTTTAATCCGCAGCCCCAAGGTATGATCGGTTCCAGCACCCATCGCAAGCGTCTGATTTACATGGTGCAGGAATACCTAGGGGCAAGGTCAGACTTGGACACCTTTCCCACCGAAAATCCTCTGGCTTACTGGGTCTTGAGGATGGATCACTGGCCAGAGCTTGCACAGTATGCAATTGAGCTACTGGCCTGTCCTGCATCCAGCGTTCTTTCGGAACGCACCTTCAGTGCTGCTGGTGGCTTTGTTACCGATCACAGGGTGCGCCTATCCACCGAATCAGTTGATCGACTGACCTTCATCAAGATGAATCAGTCTTGGATCACCCACAGCTACCAAGCACCTGAAGCTTATGTAACAGAATAATTTTTTTTGAAATATCACATCCCTTCAAGACTGCCTATGCTGATGCTGAGTGACTGTACTGTTATGTTGATTGTCTATCCTCTTCCTCCTCCGCTGATATGTTGGAAGAACATTTCTGGTTCTGGGTGATGCCATCAGCCCAATTTTTCTGCCCCTGTTTAACAGGGGCGTTTAAGTACAATTTTTGATGCAATGCTTTGCAGCAGGGCTAATTCCTGCAATCAAACAAGAGTATATGGGAGATGTTGCAGTGTGGTGGCACCAGCACCAGTGCCTAAGGCCCAATTTTTCTGCCCCTGTTTAACAGGGGCGTTTAATTACAATTTTTGATGCAATGCTTTGCAGCAGGGCTAATTCCTGCAATAAAACTAGAGTATATGGGAGAGGTTGCAGTGTTGTGGCACCAGCACCAGTGCCTAAGGCCAAATTTTTCTGCCCCTGTTTAACAGGGACATGTAATTACAATTCTTGATATAATATTTCACAGGAGGGCCCCTTTCTGTGCCCACCCAGAGTAACGGTGAGGACTTATAGTGTTGTGGCACCAGCACCACAACCACCAAAGGTCAATTTTTCTACCACTGTTCAACAATGGCATTTAATTACAATTCTTGATATAATCGTTCACAGCAGGGCGCTCCAGCGCCCACCAAGAGTCACTTTGAGGGCTTACAATGTTGTGGCAAAACCAACACCTTGTTCTGCCATTTCTGCAGAGCATATAGGGCAGGCCCCTACTTTCAAAACATCCAATTTACAAACATCTCCTACTTGCAAACGGAAGGAGACAACAGCAAGTGAGATGAAAAAAGATGGACAACAAAACAAATTATACAGGGGTGATAACCCTTCCCTATGTTTTCCAAAAAGCTTAAAATTAGTTTTTTTGACTGGAGCTACACTTTAAAAATGTACCAGTTGAAAATTACAAACAGATTCAACTTAACACAACAAACCTACACAGTCCCTGTCTTGTTTGCACCGCCTGTATACTGCTGTTCTGAGTATATAGGGCCTGGGGGCCACACGCATTTCCTTTTTTTAATATGGGTACAGGGTTCCCCTTAATATGTGTACAAGACCCAAATAGGCTGGTAATGGGCAGGGAGGGCTACCCATGCCATTTTTCTCAATGATTTTCAACCATATTGCAGGAACCAGATATAACATTAAAACCGCAAGCAGTTTTAAATGGTGTTATTTCCGTTTAATGTCATTTTGTGCAGGGACTGTTCTAAACATGGGAAACACGTGGCACTTCACAGGCATACTACAGACACCCCCCAGGCACCACATTTAAAGGAATATTTCACTTTTTTTTCACTTTAATCGTCATTAAAATCAGTGCTCCCGCCAAAACGGCCATTTTTAAAAACATTTTAGGCATTGACCCATGTCCCCTGGGGCAGGAGCCAGGTCCCCAAACCCTTTTTAGGACAGTATCTTGCATATTAGCCGTTAAAATTAGCACTTTTAATTTCGAACGTTCGAGTCCCATAGACTTCAATGGGATTCTAAAGTTCGTTCGAATTTGGGGTCCGTTCGAAAGTTCTGGTGCGAACCGAACCGGGGGTGTTCGGCTCATCCCTATTGTTAGGTCACATGTGGCTGATTTAGCAGTCATTCCCCTTGTAGGTCAAATTTAATGGTTATCCTCAATGAGGACATAAGGTCCCGTCCCATTAGACATAAAGGGCAATCAGTGAGGATGGCAAAACTTTGCTTGGTTAAGGGTCTATCCTGCAAGTCTGACACCTGAAGTGGTTCTACGGGGTGTTTGTCATTACCCTATGGTCTAGGGTGGAAGGGGTTACGGGGATTATTATCCCTGTACCCCGGCCAGTACATCTGAATTAGATCCACTGAATTTCTTGGCTATACGGGCTGCCTGTTAGTAGGTTTATTTGGATAATATTGATTTGGAGGGCGATCGGGAGTTCTACTTTCACTTTGTATGTGAGGAGGTTTCCGTTCTTGCGGATATCCCTGTTGGTGTTGTTGACCTCTTCCCTGATATCTGCCTCTGAAATCAGCTCTCCTTGGACCACCTCACCGTGGTCTATAGCCCTTCCCTTGAGGACAATCAGATTTCCAGTGGGAAGGATCCCCACAGTTAAAACACCCTTGATTGTCATAGGGCTAAGGATATGACCCTCGTGGTCGGTCATTGAGAGCAGGAAACATGGCAGAAATACCAGGGGAGATAAAATCTTTAGGACTCTGTGTAGCCCAATCAGAATTAACAAATTTTATCATTTGTGTGACTTTAGGGTCTCCATTATTCATGGCTGTACTGACAAACAATAGTAGGCTATCAATTTCACAGGATGTGTACATTTTAAACAACCGTGACACAAAGGAATAAAAATCTTCCCGTTTGTTGTTTACATGCAAGCAAATCATTTATGGCCATTTCTGGTTTATATGCTTTTCTCCAGGCGGCTAGGAGTTTGTTCCAAAAGCCAGTCCAATCTTCCCCATCTTCATATAACTTACATTCCCGTACCCAGTCTGTGACTTTCAGTTCTGCAGTGGTTTGAGGATCTACAGCAGTTATAATAACTTCCAGATCCTCTCCAGACATCCTTGCCCCTTGACAGTATCTTTTAAGAAAGCTTACAGCTGATTTGGGATCTTTTTTAGGTTTAGGACATGTTTCCTTAATTTCCTTGACCGTGCCTAGGGGCAAGGGAATTTGTACTTGGGTAGTACCCATAGTAATAAGGGGAAATTTAAGGGCTGTTACATCTTCTGACACTAATTCTGTTTCATTTACAGACTTTTGGAGAGGCATTTTAAGTTGACTCATTTTTAAAGAGATGTCATCATCTTGTGAGTCCTCTATTACTTCTTCCTCGCTCTCTGACCGGATAGGAGAGCGAGTACGACTTCTACAACTACCCTGTTTCCCCTAAAATAAGACCTAGCGTGATTGCCGGTGTTGGCTGCAATATAACCCCTACCACCCAAATAATCCCTACTCTGTTTCCTCAAAAATAAGCCCTACCCTGAAAAGAAGACCTACAAGGACTTTAACTAGGGCTTATTTGGGGGGTAGGGCTTTTATTGCAGCTATCACCGACAATCACACTAGGTCTTATTTTAGGGGAAACAGGGTATGTATGTATGTATTTCTGTAATATCTGTCCCATTTATTCCCATAGAGCAGCCCTCGGTATAGTTCTCAGTGATAAAATGGGGGTCATTACATCACATGTTTTAGACCATGCTTTATAACATTCAATCATGTAATCATTATTATGGGGAAATGATGGATAATTGTACTGTTTGTGTTGTCCACAAAATTTAGTAATCTCCTCCCAATCCTCTTGGCAACAAGGGCCGTCAGTAGTTAAACCCGAAACTTGAAGAATATGAGCTCTGGATAGTATGTTTGCCCAAAAAGGGTTCAGTACAATGTTTTCCATAATTTCCCGACACAAAATCAAATGGGGTGGGCTGTTCCAGCTTACCTCCTGGACCTCCCTTTCCCATGTTCAATTCTTATACTTTAACTTATAATATGACTTCTATTTATATACATCATTTGCAGAACACACTCTTAAAGTGGTTGTATGGTCAATTTTTTAACTTTTACCTACAGCAAAGCCTATAATAAGGCTTACCTGTAGGTAAAAAAAATATCTCCTAAACCTGTACGGTTTAGGAGATATTCCCTTCGGTATGCGCCGCTGACTGCAGCGGCGCATGCGCACAAGGGGGTTCTCGCCGTGAAAATCCAGCAGCGCTCATCCGGCCGGACTGAAATCTCCCGCGCGCATGCGCGGGAGTGACGATATCGCGGCTCCGGCCACTCACAGCGCCGGAGCCGCGATACCCGGAAGAGACGCCGAGGGAGCATGTCAGCTCCCTCGGCGTGGATTGGGCCAGATGTCGGGGCCTCGTTCTAAGGTAAGTATTTCATAATGAGCTAGTATGCGGTGCATACTAGCTCATTATGCCTTTTGCTTTGCAGGTTTAAAAAAAAAAAAAATTTGCGGGTTTACTACCGCTTTAATGATTTTGGACAGACTATAAATTGTTCTCTTGTTCTGAATTCAATGATACTCCTAACACCTTTAACAGTTAAACCTTCTTGAAACACAAAATTATTATGTATATTAAACCTTAATGTTTGTATCCGTGGTGCACCTTCACGGAACAAAATACCCTTTTCCCACCTTGTGATAATAACCACTATCAACACTAGCAACTAAATAGGTTTGAGATTATTTGTATACAAATAATAAGCCTGTTAAACACTCAGGGCAGCGTCCTGCCAGCAAATACCCAGGACAATGTCCTGACATTAATTCTAGAGGTTTCCAGTGACCAGTCCTTTGTAATTGAAAACCTAAGTTTTCAATTATTTGTCTATATTCTTAATCCCGGCCTACCTAGCGAGGATTTTAATACTTCATACTCCTTAACTGAGCGAGCTACCTTATTTCAAAGACAGAGACAGAGATTATATCATTGTCTTGAAAACCACAATATCTCTACATCAAGTGTTCAAGGTACAGCATCAACAAGGTAAGCTTTTCAAAAAGACTTATTATAAGTAATTTTAAAGAAAGCTTACCCGGTTTAATGGCTGTACCCCACTTCTGTACCATTTCTGTAAGGTGCGCCCCCCTCCTTAGCTCGAGCTGGACTTTAGTGATCACTGGAAAGCCCATTCAATCAATTGGGTAAAATCAGACAATCACACGAGTTGAGGATTATCATGACTACGTTCTTTTACTTCCTGTATACTACTTTTATGTGCTTCAAATTGCATTGTCAGCCAATCAGGATTAGACAAGACATTCAAGACATTTGACCAATCATGAAACATTGACATTTAGAGCGTCATACATTAAGCAGAATTTTTAGGGGAATTTTTGATAAAAGATCCCCAGACACATATTTATAAAAATATATATCATGACCTTTAAAATTGTCTACATTAAACCACATAGCTTAATTTCACCTTATGAATATTTCCTACTTCTTATAAATTCTAACAGCTAGCTCTAACCACAAATGCATCCTGTTTCTTGCAGACTTCAGAAGTAACTTGCAAAGCATGGTGTTTCACTAAACTTCACTAAACTTCAGTAAATATCTGTTCAAGCAGAGTCTAAATGTAATAAGAAGAGTATAAATTTAAAGGATGACTCTCCCTACCTTTACACACTGCAACCGGATTGCTTGTTACCTCTTTACCATGCTCTCTAATGCAGGCCAACACATTGAATTTGAGGTATTAACTTAACATTGACACCCGCTGCAGATCGCAACTGCAGTGCGCTTTAAACGAGGTGTGGCAAATGCGCACAAAGCGCTTTCGGGCAGGGCCTACTCACTCTGGACGTAGGGGGTACCTCTCTCATGTGTGCGTGCTCATCAATGCCCAGGGCCAGGTGGGGCCATGTTCATGTGAAAGTTAACATTATGACGCTGTTCACTGTGTGCAGTGGTTAAATGTACAGTTACTCAGTGAAACGTTCCATCCCATATCACTAGCACTGAGCCTATGCCCTCTCCACCAATCCTGCATAACTGTCACCTCCTTCCTAGTGACAGAACAGGGTCTTGCCTTGCACCTAGCATGGAACTCATGCGTGGACTGATTAACTCCTTGCAGGAGGTATGTCTAGGTACATGGGATCTTCATACAGCGTTTTTTGTCCCGGTTACTTTTTTGGGAACCAACTGCTAGGGAGGGAGACAGAACATTGACCCCTTCTTACTAGGAGGACCTGTCACCCATAGCAGGTACCATGCTTATGGACCGGCTGCTATACTTCCCCACCAGCTCATGTAGTAGTTGTGGCAACTACTCCTCTGCTCCGATGCTCCTGTCAAGTTAACCTATAGTTGCCTTGCTTTTGTACCCCATGTGCTTTACAGACCCTGTTCCATCATATGCCACCTATCACCAGACACCCCTTTGAATAACTTCAGACCAGGCTTATGAGCATTTTTAAAGAACCCATTTGTACCAACTTTACTGAATATTAGAATGTTAGAATAAAGTGAAAAGTCCAATTCCTAGCTGACCATTCTATTGCTGCCCAGGGACACCTGTAAAGGTGTCAGTCCATAACTGGTAGTGTCCATCACTGGTGAATCTCTTGGGGTGGCAGACGAAGGCAACATCCTTCCAAGTGACATAGGCTCTATGGCTCCCATGCGGTCCCATACCAAAGAACAGACCCTGAGGGTGGCCTTCCCACAATCTATATACTATATATGGACCAGGAAGCAATGCAGGACCCAAAAAGCCTGGGAAACCAGTGATTCAGAGCTTAACTCCTCCTCCCCTTTTTAGGAAAAAAATGCCTTTATCTTTTAGATTTGGTACCTATGCTACTTTCACCAGTCAAATTAAACTTACTACCACCTGATACAAAACCATGTGCCACTGCCAAAACTACTTGGCAAAGCCAATGTGAGCACTGCTGCTGCTGTATATAAGTCTAATCATTTAAGAATAAAAATAATAGCTTCCATTATCAGTTGCAGGGAGATGTAACTTGATCAAAATGTTATGGATGCCTCAGTTGCTGTATTTGCTGCATAATTCCCCGATATGGGTAGATAAGAATTGGTTTAAGAAAATTGAAGAATTATTTAGAGAGCTTATATAGAGAGGGAGGATGCCAAGGATTAGCTTAAAGACCTTACAGCTAGCAACCAGGAAAGGAGGGATGGCAGTGCCACATCCAAGGAGCTATTTTTTAGCAGCTGAGGATAAGCAAGGGTGTGGAGGGAGGAATAAATGAGGTATTAATGACAGCAGGGACACCCCATAAGACAATAGTAGAGGTATTGGAGGCAAATTCATTTATTCACAGAATACCCATGATAAAACTGGCCCTAAAAGTCTGGAAGGCAGTAAAGGTGGTAAAAGGGTTAGGAGGTCTGACCAAATATACCCCCTTATGGAACAATCGGAATTTGTCAGAATTGGAACTGATCGGAAGATATAGAGTCTGGGAGATAAAGGGGATTGATAAAGGAGACATATTAAAAACATTTAACGCATTGAGAGTAGAGTTTGATATACCAAAACACTCATTTTATAAATATTTGCAAATTCGACATGCTTTAGATAAACAATTCGATAAACAAGGACCAGTTTGGAATAATTCTTTTTTTTTTTTTTTCAATATGTTTTTATTGAGGAATTAAACAAAAGACATTTGTACAGGTTACCATCAGTCATTTTCCGGGCAGTACAGCAGTAGAATAAATGAGACAAAGGAAAGAACAGTGGGTATCATCTGAGCAGAGCATGTAATGACAATTATCATGACAGGTGTACAAGCCAGAACAGCTAACAACATAGGAGGATGAACAGCCTGTGTAGCACAAGAGGGCTCATTTAGTGAGACTAAGGTAGTTTTCTTGTGGAAAAAAAATCAAATAGTAGAATACAGTATCTAGGCAAATGGATAATACATAGAAAACTGGATGGATCTGTGTACTAACCACTGAAAGGCGGGAAATGGTTGATATGATGGAAGAGGTTAGAACTGGGAAGAACAGGGAAGGAAGGGGGGGGGGGGGGGGTGAGGGCTGTCAATTGAAAAAGTCCTGATGAAGTAGTCCCGAAGATATGCAATGACTATTGAAACGACGACCAGAGACAATAATGGGTAGAGGGAAATATGTTGGCTTTCTATTCCTCAGGGATCGGCTCATCAAAGGAGAAGGAGAGAGTAGGTATAGCTCGTTGGTTATCCGAAGAGAGGGCTGAGGAAATGAAAGCTTGCCATCGGAGAAAAAAGCGAGATCTGGATTTGGGATCTTTAAAGTCCGTGAGGAGACATTCTCTATATAGGAGGGTAAGAGTTTCTTGCTTGAGCTGGGAGACGGCCGGGCTTTGAGGAGAAATCCAGTTCCTGAGGATAAGACATCTAGCGATGAGTAGGCAAATCAGGATCCAATCTCTGGAGGGAGGACGGACGGACGGCCGATCTTGTAGGGGTAGAGGCCTTTGAGAATAGAGACCAGGGTAGCAAAATAGGGTCCCAGTAGCCAAAGATCAGTAGGAGGGGGTCCTTGGGCAATTTTAATAAGGTGATCTCTAAAATGAAAGTTATAACCTGGTCCCAGAAAGAGGAGATGAAGGAACATGACCAAAATCGGTGGGATAGAGAGGGTCTAGGAGCCGAGCATAGTGGGCAGAGGGTTCCATCTGCATTGGATTTGGAGGAGAGGAACGGGACATACGCCCGGTGAGCTATTTTTAGCTGGGTTTCTCTCCAGGTTTCATTTGGTGTGGGGTGGAGGACCTCCCGGAGGCCATGTAGGATTTTCTCGACTAATTTAGGATCTGGAAAGTCTTTGCGCCAGTTGGCCACAGACGAAGACAAGAGCGGTGGAGAGAAGTCCCATAGGAGAGGCTTGTATATATCCGAAATGGAGTATTGTCCAATTTGAAGCAAAACGGTCCAGGAAGCTTGATTTGAATCTCAGAGAATCCGCTTTGCATGTGCTGGAGAGGAAGCTGATGCATTGTTTGTAGTAGAAAGCGTGGGAGGTAGGTAAGAAGAACAGAGATGACACGGATAAGAAGGGCAGCGGTTTCCCAGATGAGGGATCACAAAGTGTGGAAAATTTGGAGAGTCCATGTTGCTCCCATAATTCGTAGGATTTGTAGTGGAGACCAGGAAGGAATGCAGGATTACTTACCTTGGATCGGCAGATGGGAGGAAATGAACGTCGGGAGCTTGACGGTTTTTCTGACCTCTCTCCAGGCCAGTGCCATGTCCCGCAGCAGAAGGTTGTGTTGAAATGGGGGAGGGACAGCTTTCCACTTGCAATGGAGGAGGGCTACTAAAGAAAACGGGTGAGCCATGGCAGATTCCAGAGCAAAGTTCGAGTGACTTCATTGTTGGGCTATCCAATCCAGACTGGTCCTAAGCAAACAAGCAAGGTTATACATTTTAATATGAGGTAAGCTAATACCCCCTTCACTCCTAGGAAGGTGCAGTTTCTTGAATGCTATATGGGGCTTTTTGCCTTGCCATAAGAATTTGGAGATTTGCAAGTTAAGGGCCGAAACATCTTTATGTTTAAGCAATAAGGGAATAGTTTGCAGAGGGTACAGCAGTCTGGCAAAGCTAATCATTTTGACAAGGTGGCACCTTCCCATGAGCGACAGGGGGAGATCCATCCAGTTAGACAACTCCTGATAAAGTTTAGTGAAAAGAGGGGGGAAGTTAAGGTGGTAAAGGGAGGAGGGCAGTTTCCCTATCTTTATTCCCAAGTAAGTGATATGTGTCAGAGCCACCTGGAATAGAGAATGATGCGTCCAAGGGGGTGAGGGGTGGGTACCAGTAGGAAGGATTTTGCTTTTGGCATCGTTGATGCGGAGTTCTGAGCATACCCTGAAGATATCGAAAACATTTCTAATGTGTAAAATGTCAGTAGCAGGACTTGATGTGAAAATGAGGATGTCGTCTGTGAAGAGGGATGTACGGAGCTCAAAAGATCCAACAGAGATGCCTCGTAAGGGAACGGTCTGGGAAAGATATCTGGAGAGAGGTTCCAGGGCGATATTGAATAGTAAGGGGCGACAGAGGGCAGCCCTGCCTCGTACCCTTGTGGAGGCGGAATTCCTCAGAGAGGAGTCCCGCTGCCACCACCCTAGCTGAGGGGGTCGAATACATGGAATTAATGAGATGATAAAAGGGGCCCGAAAAAAACATTTTGGCAAGGGACAGTGAAAGCCAGTCAAAGCTGACATTATCAAAAGCTTTTTCTGCATCTAGGGTAATAATGGCGTAATCTCACTTTGGGTCCCGTTTAGCTTGTTCAAGGGCCAAGAGCACCTTACGTATGTTCAAAGTGGGCATGCGCCCTTTAACAAAGCCGGATTGGGCAGGGTGTATGAGATCGGGGAGGATGTCCGCCAGCCTGGAGGCTGCGATTTTTGATAGGATTTTAACATCCAGGTTGAGCAATGAGATGGGCCTGTAGGAACCTGGTTCCAAGGGGTCTTTTCCTTTCTTGGCAAGAAGCTTGATAATAGCTTGGTTACCCGTAGGCAGATATGGACCTCCCGACCAGATGCCAGAGAAAACTGAGTGCAGTATGGGTACCGTAATGTTGAGGAGAGTTTTGTAGAATTTACACTTAAACCCGTCAGGACCAGGAGCTTTGGAAGGGCGGAGGCTTTTAATGGTGCGTTCTATTTCGTCTAACGTGATAGGGGAGTTCAAGGATTCTAGCTGGCGGGAGAGATGCGAGGTATGTGGACTTTGTCTAGGAAAGAGCAGGGAGTGGTCTCATCAATCGGGTCTGGGCCCTAGAGGGCTGAGTAGAATTCCAGCATAGTCTTATTAATATCAGGGGGGGTGGAGTGGATGGTCCCCGACTTGTCCCGAAGGGAGGTAATGTGAGTCGGCTGGGTGGGGCCCTTGCAGAGTCTGGAGAGGAGCTTCCCAGACTTGTTCCCAAACTTGTGTAGGGTGGCGTCAAAGTGTGCTTTTTTAGTGAGCTCAAGGGTAGAGGCCCAAGAGTCAAAGGAGGATTTGGCGGCAGACCATTCATCCCTGTCCACAGAAGAGGTGGAGGTAGCAAGGGAGATTTAGGCTTTGTGCAGTCGGGTACTAGCTGATTTAAACTTGACCATGGCGTGTCGTTTAAAAGTCATATGATATGATCCGACCCCTCAGGAAAGCTTTGCCAGCATCCCAAAGGAGGTTTGGGTCACCCAGATGGAGTTGGCTAAGGAGAATTCCTCCCAGGAACGCTCCATATAGTCCCTAAAGTCAGTGTTACCGTGCAGGAATGAGGGGAAGCACAAAATGTTAGGGTGAGGCGGGAGATCTAAATGGTCCAATGTGAGAGTTATGGGAGCGTGATCAGAAATAGCTATGTCCCCCACCTCAGAGTCAGAGATCAGGGGGAGAAGATTTTCTGAGCCAAAAAAATAGTCTATCCTAGTCAGGGCCTTGTGGGGGTTAGAGTAAAAAGCAAATTCCCTATCTATCGGATGGGATAACGGCCAAATGTCTGTGAGATGTAGTGAATCCATAGTGGAGGCCAAAGGGGAAGGGGGCGGCTTGAGAGGGATTACTTGAGAGGGTTTTCGGGGAGGATCTATCGATCGCTGGGTCCATGATATCATTAAAATCCCCTCCTAATAAATGAGGAACATGTGGGGTATCGAGGAGCCAAGTGAATAGGTGACAAAAGGATTTGGAGGGACTGTTGGGGGCATAGATATTGGAGATCATAAATTCCTTAGTTCCTATTTTTACTCGTGTCGAAAGAAACTGCCCTTGTTCGTCTGTGTGAGTGGAGATAACGGAGCAAGGGAGGTTCCTATGAATCAGGAGGGGAACACCAGCTTTGCGTCCAATTGATTCTGAGCCCAATACCAAGCCCACCCACAATTTCTGCATACGATGGAAATCAGAGGCTGGGAGGTGGGTTTCTTGTACTAAGGCTATGTCAGTCTTTAACCGTTTAAGGTGTCGAAGGATCTTCATTCTCTTATGGGGAGAACTGAGACCCTTCACATTCCATGAAACTACCCTAAGGCCGCGTACACACGCGGGGACTGTTCGCTCAACTTTGTCCGTCAAACAGTTTCAGCGGACAGTCCGCTCAAAATTAGCATGGACGGACTTGGCCACACACGACGAACGAACAGTCCGCTGAAACCGAGAGCGATGACGTGAACGGCACGTACGACGGGACTAGAAAACGACGTCCTATACACTGCAATGCAAACTTCGGCGTGTAAATCCTTTCTGAGCATGCGCGGAACTTAGTTTGACGAACAAGCCTACACACGAGGGGACTGTTCGCTGAAACAAAGTTTCAGCGGACAGTTTTTCGGAATTTCCGAAAAACTTTGTTCAGCAGACTGTCCGCTGAAACTGTCCGCTGAAAGCCCACACACGAGCGGACTGTCCGCCGAAACACTGTTCAGCGGACAAAGTTGAGCGAACAGTCCCCGCGTGTGTACGCGGCCTTAGAGATCACAAGGTGCGTTGTTTCAACAATGGGAAAGCATATGGTGTACTTAGAGCCGGGGAGGGGGGGAGGGGGAGGAAAAGCGAAGAGGGCAGAGTAGGAAGGAACATTATAACAATTACAACAACTACTAGTGCAAGCTTCACTTTTTTCCGCATGAGAACACTGTGCATAGCGGCTCCCCATACGGGACCCTGTATGAAAAGGGATAGCAGCGGAGCCTGAGTGCCCGAAAGCCACTGGGAGGACATGAGGGCAGTCTGGACCGGGTCTTCCATGGTAGGTGATGGCTGGAGGCGGTGCACAGTGGACTTCTGGGGAAAAGATAAGGCACATGTCTAAAGTAGACCACAGCAATGACTGTACGGCATAACATAACAAGAGAGAACCTTGAAACGAGAAACTCTTACAACATGATAAATGAAATACAGTGGCCAAGGGGCCATGTGGTTGAGTCTGGAGATAACGACTGGGTTGGCTACCAAGTGAGGTTAGCGGCTATACCCAGGGGGGGGCCCGGCCCAGGGTAGTACAGACCCCATTAGCCCAGCAGGGAGCCGAAACTAAAAGTCAGTTCTCGGCTGCAGCAGGAGGGCCGCAGTTTCAGAGTGAGACATTCCAGCTGCTCTGGAAGAAGAAAATAAAGAGAAAACACAGGAAAAACCAAGTCATGCGACCTGAGGTAGAGAGGTAGAAGTCCGATGGGCGAGCCAGAGGATATCAGCGCAGGGTGTTGCGATTACGATGGTCAGGAGCTGAAGGCCTGAAACGTTTAGGAGAATCCTTGCGTGGACTATTGGAAGGATTTGGAAGGCGTGTGGGGGTGTAGGTCCGGCCTAAGCGAGTGAAGGTAGGATTCCGCTTCCAACGGGTCCTGGAAAGAAAGTTGGTCTCTTTTAGGCGACTTTATCCGTAAGGTAGCTGGGAAGGCCAGAGTAAACTTAATTTTCTGCTTGAACAGTTCAGAACATATCGGTTGGAAGGCTTTCCTCTTCTTGGAGACGTTGATAGAATAGTCGGCAAAAAGGAGTATTTAAACCCCATCAATGTAGAGGTCAGGGGACTGCCTGAATTTCTGGAGAAGGAGCGACTTGTCAGCATAGTTGAGATATTTTGCAACGATGGGTTGTGGGGACTTCCGTTCGGCATTGAAGGATCCCATACGGTGAGCACGTTCTACTGTAAAAGGGCCTGGCAGGCCCATGGCTTCTGGAATGCGTTTTGAGCAAAATTACGTTAAGGCGGCTGCAGGGAGCGACTCAGGGACGCCTACAAAACGCAAGATGCTCCGTCTGGACCTATTTTCCAGGTCTTCCAATTTTTGGAGGATGAACTGGTTAGTTTTATCTTGGGATTGTTCAGTGGCCTGTGCTTGGTAGAGTTCATCTTCTACCTCTGATACACGGTGTTCCAGTTCGTTAAGTCTGGTAGTGTGTTCAGTAAGTTGTGTTTTTAGCTGTTGCATGCCAGCGTTAACTGCCTTCTCCACAGAGGCTGCTATCATCGGGATAAGGAGAGACGCCACAGCCTGTGCGATGCGTGTGGCCGGAAAACACGGTGGTGGTGCCTAGGCTGGGGGGCCACTCAGGTCGAATTTCTAGGCCGATTTAGGGTGCCCGGAGCGGGAGCTGTAAGAAGGCGCAGCTAACACATGCGGCAACGGAACCGGAAGTCATTCCCCTTTTTTGATAGATTAAATTCCCAAGAAAAGGCAGGAGGAGGACTTATAGCAGAAATGTACCCATATATATGTGAAGGGAATAGAGAAAGCCCGGAAAAACTTAAATGTAGAGGGAAATGGGAGGAGGAATTTGGGATATTCTCGGATGAGCAATGGATGAGGATATTGGAGGGAGGACATTATATCTCAATCTCGCCCGCTCAGAAGGTTTCACATTTGATGTTGTTGCATAGATCATACTATACCCCAAAGCGACTGTTTGGTTTTGGGTGGAGAGCGGATGATAGGTGTCCAAGATGTCAGGATACCGGGGACCTGGCCCATATGTTCTGGAGGTGTCCCAAACTGTTCCGCTATTGGTCAGAGATCATTGATATTCTGAAAGAAACTTACAGAGTGGGAATTGGGGGGGGGGGGGGGGGCAGATTATGTGTGCTGGGTCTGCCGGAAGGAATAGGAGGCTCACTATATACAATTAAAGCACTGAGGTGTATGTTTCAGGCAAGAAAGCTTATAGCACAGAGGTGGCAAGCAGAGAAATCCCCCTCGGTAGGGAATTGGGCAAACCTAATTACAGAAACAGTATGGAAGGAAAAGTTACTATATACAAGGAGAGGAAATCTGAAAGAATTTGTAAAAATGTGGAAGCCATGGTTGGACAGGATGGGATACCCAATATAGGATTGCAGGAAGTGTACGTAGGAGGAAAGAAGGGAAGGAGGGGGAGAAAGGGGAGGGAAAATTGTCTAGGGTATTCATTTTTTTTTTTTGAAGGGGGGAGAAAGGGGAGGAGGGGGATAGGAGAGAAGGTAAAGAGTCGAAGTAGGATTACTGTTAAATATGAGAGCGGATAAATGCTCACTATCGTCATATGCTGCGCTCCAGTCTTGTTTTTTAGCATCTAGGTTTGTTTTTCTGTTTTTTTTGATGAGATTTGATATAAAGGTTGTATACTTGTAGCAATTTTGTATAAAAGATGTATTAATGAAGAAAATAAATAAAGATTATTTAAACCAGAAGAATAAAAATAAACTCCATAGCTAAATATGCACTGCCAGAGTACACTGTCGTTGAGGTTTGTACTATTTTGTAACACCATGTATGTTACTCTAAATAGTTTTTTTTTCTATGTGTGTGTTCACATACGTGTATTTTATAAATCACAGTCCCTATCATTTTCATGTAGTTCTTCCATCTGAGATACCTGTATAATCCTGCTAGTCACCTTTCTTTTTTGTTCTAAACTGACCACACAAAGCACAGAAACAGATCTGTGTTAGCGTGATCAGTTTGCATCCTTTACCAACTTTAAAAACACAGTGCTGTTCTTAGTGACATACATAAATTCATGTCTTCATTACTTGCAAAGAAATAGCGACTAAAAACCTCCCATTGCGGTACAGCTCGTTCTGCAAATTCACGGAAGAGGGCAGAATCCACTAGATGGAAAGGCAGGAGTTGTAAAGTCAGCAGCTTGAACAAGCTGGAATTTAGATGCTGGGCATGTGGGTGGCAGTGACTGCATTTTTTTTTCTGCAGCATCTGGGGCAGAGAAATCTGCCTGCTATACTATACAGCTGGTGGTGTGCTGCTGGCAGACGTGCTGCAAGGATCTGTAACACCCTTTGCTATACAATCATTCCTGTCAGTGGAGGCTGCTGAGAGGTCATGAGATATAGCAGGGGTAGATCTGAAAGGTGAGGGATGAGGAGGAGAAGAATTGCATTCCTTTTGTGTAGCTTTCAAGTGCTCTTGCCAATGGGCTGAGTGGTGGGAGGTTAAATGCCTTTTCAAGCATGTGGTACCCAAATGGCTGGTGTTTTTGCCACGCCTGATCTGCTTGAGGCAATGTTTGCAAATTGCAACAGTTCAATCGGCTGCACATGTGCTAAAAAAGGCCCAGACAGCTGAGCTGTGGGAAGTGAGCTGGGACATAAAAGCTTCATAATCTGTTGGAATAGGGTGGCTGCTCTGGAAGACATCCTGCCTCGTTGGGGTTATGCCTCACCCTCCCTTTCCTCCTCTGCTCTATCCAGTACTTCCATCCTCATCGTGACTGGAGCAAACCTGACAATATGCTGTTACTGGGGGAACATGACTGCCAATTTTTTGTTTCTCAGTGTTTTCCCCTTTGTGTAGGCTCATGTTCTTACCTTTCTCAACCTCAGAATCATAACTAACATCAGAATCAAGTAATGCCTGTGCACCATCAAGGAGCAAGTGTCTGACACTGTCTTCAAATAACTCAGCTGACTCCTCCATGCAAAATGCTGGGGCTATGGCAGGAGTAGCTATGAACAAGGAGGCAGAATAAGCTGCTCTAGCAGCTGCAGTGAACTGCGCACTAGTCTCTGCTTGAGTGATCAAGGATAAGGAGGAGGATGATGTTTAGTAAGCCAGTCCACCACCTCATCTACATGCTGTGGCTGGATAGCACGGGCAACATCACATAAACAGAGAAAATGGTGCGCTGCCTGAGGTCGGACTACGTCCCCCTTTGCCTGTGGACACAGACGCTGCTGGCCCCCTCATAGTGGCATGGGGACATCTGCTTCTCCTTGTTGGCCTCCCAGACATGATGGGGGGGCTTATTACTCAAATGTAATAGAGACTGGGAAATGTGCAAAAGCACTGACGCACTACAATATACTGTAGTAAAACTGCACTGACGCATGTAGTGATGTGCAGAAGATGATTAGTTATTGTTATAATGTGAGTAATTTCCAGCAGCAATCCGATTCTTCCAGAGAGATGCATTTATTGAAACTTTACACAGAACAAAGTCCATAAGATACTTTTAACAGACGACAAAATCCAACAGAGTAAATATAAAATAGGTGACAGGAGATTTGTGCAGCATTCATACACCTTAAGAGAAGCCAGTTCCTTCTGTCACCTTCTTGGAGAATGAAAAGAGCAGCTTGAATGTCCTCTCAAGTACAAGTCTGACACTGGGGGGGGGTTCTGCTAGGTCAACCCAAAACGTTTTGATCTCATTGTTAACCCCTCAAGTCTAATTACCATCAATAAATACTTCTTGTATGGTCCTTTATCATCCTTAAAGCGGAGTTCTGCTTAAAAAAAAAGTGACGTGTCCCAGATAATTGCCAAGAGGGAGGTGGGAGAGGTGATTTCCCATCTGGTGCTTGGTGGGCCGGGAGGAAGTGGGAGCTGGGACCCTCTAAAAAGGTTCCCCCGCCCCCCTTTAAAAAAAAAAAAAAGGCATGTCAGGGGGGTCACCTCCCCCTAAAGCGAAAGTTCAATTTTTGAGTGTAACTCCGCTTTAAGTTTGTAAAAAATGTACCTTTTGAGTAACAGGCCATTCTTCAAATACTTGCATAAGATTAACATATCAAAGCGTCATCAGCTGTCCCTTAGACATGTGAAAATTTAGTTCGCTTGGACAACTCAACCATTGTCAACTGAATTCTGGCCTGGTCAATATTGTACTGTATATGTATATATTTATATATGTTGCACTGACCCCCCCGAAGGAGCTGCTGATTTTATTGGGCTTACCGTTACCTTCTTGTCTGCCACTCCATCTAGGGATTCCCGTGCTAGATGGCCCAAAGAACTGTGAAAACTGACACTGAATCTTCTTTTGGGTTATGTATTTGAAACAGAAACAGAGTCTCTCAGTTTAGGGTAGAAGGTTAGGAGTAAGTTCAAGTACTTTAGACTGCAAAAATGAAAAGTCTCTTATATGAAAAAAACAGAGAGTAACGGCTTCACAGCTGGATTTTACAACCCCCGGATAGACCTCCTCTCACTAGGCCTAGCAGCCGGTAGGGTGTTAAGCAAAGTCTCTGTCACAGACTTGAGCATAGGATATTTGAGAAAGTCTCTGCCACAGACTTGAGCATTACTGAGGGACATAGACAAATTTAAAGATCTATCATACGGTACCATTATCTCACAGCCGATCCGGTATGAGATATATATATATATATATATATATATATATATATATATATATATATATATATATATATATATATATATATATATATATATATATATATATAAAATTATCCTACATAAATCCGCCAACATATTACAACATATACCCCCACTTGGGTTGGTTCTAACTACTAGAACTGACCCATAAATCAAACAACATACATATAATTATGATTTGAGGTACTGAATGCTTTACAATACTTCATATAAAATATGAAGCTGAAACTGGTTACATCTCTCTTCACCAGCATCTAAAATATCCCCATGGAACAGTTATTAGATAATATAACTTTAGACCATGACCTGGAAAAGGATTCGGTAAACATTTCTTCAGTATATCACATCAAGATCTTGAATATTGCGCGAAGACAAACTGATGTCACAGTCAAGTCTTCGGTCTGACTTTATCACATCTCTCACCATCTTACTGAAAGTAAAGCTTGGTGTGCTCTGGGACCTCCAATCCACATAAGTCCAAAGTTTTCTCTTTCCAGGCTCAGGGGGTTTCATTTTTATATTCAAAGTATTTTATTGGTTTTCAAAAAAATTCAACAGAACATGGATATCATCATATAGATCACAGTACAGAACATTGAGCATCAGAACAACAAGAGGTTAGATCATCCAGATGTGTGCTATGTATTTAGAGTACAGAATGTGCCCTCCTCTCCATTGGGATCAAGCTGTGTGCAAAGTGAAATGGGTGCATCCCCCCATGCTAACTCAGTAAGAGGCTTCCATAATGTATAAGCTTAGGTGTCATCTCCCCTTGGGGGACTAGTCTCGTGGGACCCCTTGGTCCTGGATGTAAATTGAACTCTGGCTGAGATTAGGTCCTATGACCCTTGCGGTGTGATCCATGAGCAGATATTGTGGAGTGTAGAATACACGAAAGGAATAGAGGAGAGTAGGAAGAAGATAGAGAAGAGAGAGTTGCCAACCTTTTGAGAAGCTATACGCAGTATTCAGTGACCATTATTTCCGGGCATTAGGGAGATGCCCATCTATTGGACCCAGGGTTCCCATGTTGCTTCGAATTGTTTGGATGTGTCCAAGATTACACTTACTATCTTTTCCTGAGCTGTTATCCAAGAAGTTTTTCTTTTTGTGGACAATAGCGACACTTTGGGCTGTTTCCAGTCCTTGGCTATTGAGAGTTTCTCTCCAGTTAGAATAAACCAAATCAATTTGCGGGATAATTTGGATAAAACCATTCAGCAAAGCTAGGGATGGGTTTTGGGTGATGGCGCAGCTCGTGACCTTGTGAATGATGTGGAAAATATTGTTCCAGAACCCTCTGATTTTCAGACCTTCCCACCAGATATGTAACATAGAACCTACGTTTTGGCAACACCTGTAGCATAGTGGGGAAGAGGTAGGAAACATGGATGCTAATCTAGTGGGGACTAGGTACCATCTCGTGAATAGTTTAATATTAGCTTCCATGAGAGAGGTGTTATAAACACCTTTGAGTGATCTGGGGAATGACTTGTGCCAATCCTCCAGATCACATTCCTCTTGTGCGTTTCTGGCAAGTGACGAATAGATCATTGATATCCCTCCCCTCTGCTCCATGTTTCTCCATATGGAGTACAGGAAATGGGAAATTTGATGAAACCTGCATCTCTCCGCAACTGGGAGATCCAGTTAATTTTCAAAGTGCTTGAAGGGCAAGGGACCCATGGAGGAGTAGAAGTGCCCAATGCAGTACACCTCCAGCCACAATTTAAAGGCTTTGATTTTCATGCCTGGCTTAAATTGGGGATTATTGAAGATATGGGCTAGCGGTTGGATCTCCGAGACTGCTGCACCACCAAGTTAAGGACATAAGCTAAACAGGGCACATGGGTCAGTTGTCCCTGTCGGAGGGTGGAGAGGAGGTTGGTGCCATTGTCGCAAACCACCATTCCTGGCTTAAGCTGGCATGGCGTCAACCACCTCTCAGCCTACCCCTGCAGATCTGACAGAATCTCTGCCCCAGTGTGGCTCCTGTTCCCCAAGCACACCAGCGCAAGCATCGCATGGCATAATTTTGCCTGCGTACTTGCGTAGCCCCTTGAACGCCTACGGAGCACCGCTGGTTCCGAGGACAAAGCACAGGAAGAGGCCATGGAGGAAGAAGAGGAGAAGGGGTGGAGGAGAGAGATGTGTCAGAATCACCAGTAGTAGCATTTTGGAGGCGTGGTGGCGGAACAACCTCCAACACTACTGCACCTTGTCCTGCATCCTTCCCAGCTGCCAGCAAAGTCCCCCAATCGCCATGAAAGATAGGTAATGTCCCTGTCCATGCCTGCTGGGCCATGAGTCAGCGGTAATATGCACCTTACTGTTGACCACACTGTCCAGGGAGGCCAAGACATTGCCTTCCACATGCCAGTAGAGAGCCAGAATCACCTTCCATGAGAAAAAATGGTGTTTGGGAACCTGCTACTGAGGAACTGCACATTCCACAAACTCACAGAAGGGGGCAGAGTCTACCAACTGAAAAGGCAGCAGTTGAAGTGCTAGCAATTTAGCCAAGCTAGCATTCAACTGCTGGGCATGTGGATGGCTGGGAGTGAACTTCTTTCGGTGGTGCAGCAGCTGGGGCAGGGACATTTTCCTGGTACAATCTGACATTGGTGTACTGATAGCAGATTGCCCGCAAGTACTTGGCTGTGACACACCTAATTCTACACCTTCAATCGTCTCAGTGCAGGTTTCAGAGAGGACTGAAGGTATACTGGGGTTGGAGGTCCCAGCTGATGAGGAGCAAGGAGAGATCTGCATGGTTCTTTGGTGTGGGTCTTTTAGGTACGTTGCCAACAAACTGCATGGCAGGTCGACATATGTCTGGTCAAGCATGTGGTGCCCAATCGGCGGATGTTTTGGCCACTTTACACTTGAGACATATAATGCACTTGCCTCAAAAAAGGCCCACACCAAAGAACTTTTGGAATAATGTGCAGAGACAGCAGCGCTCTGAACATGCTGAGCTCTGCGATGTGATGCAGTCAGTGTGCTGCCCTTAAGCTGGCCCCTGGAGGGCATCCTGCCTCATTGGAGATGTGTCTGCTCCTCCTCCTCTCTCCTATCAGGCACCCACATGGAGTCAGTGACCTCATCATCCCTTCCCTCTTCATCACTGGAGCAAACCTGGCAGTATGCTGCAGCTGGTGGAACATGACTGCCAGTTTGCTGTCCTTCTTGAGCATCCCCTCTCTCTGCGCTCACGCTACTGCCTTCCTCTAGCTGAGTATCATTATCAGAGCCTTCAAAACACTGGGCATCCTCCTGGAGCATGTACCTAACACTGTACTCAAACAGTTCAGGGGACTCCTCAGGAGGACATGGTGGGACTAGGGAAGGAGTGACTGATGACATTGAGACGAGGGAAGAGGATGCGTTGGCAGCTGCTTTGCTAGTACCCTGAGCCTGGGTGAGAGAGGATGAGAAGGATGAAGAGGGCTTGGTCATCCACTCTACCAAGTCTTCGGCATGATGTGGCTCAACATGTCCAGCTGCCGAAAAGGACAAGCGTGTCTCATGGCCACGTGCTGATGACGATGCACCACATCCACGACCAGCACTGTTGTCTCTAGACACAGAGCCTGCTTGCCCTCTTTTATTGGCTCATGACTGTCTGCCTCTCCTTGTTGGCCTTCCAGACGTACTAATGGCCTGCAGGGAGATGTAGCTACACAAAGCTGGGATGTGTGTATATATATATAATATATAATATATAGTAGCAGAGCGTCCCAGAGAGCTAGGAAAAGTCCTGTTCGGGGTTTATACGTCTCTCAGGCCCCTCCTGTATACATTCGGAAATCTCTGATCCATGATCCAGTTCGGGTCTTGGTCCTCTTCCCCAGGCTAATTTAAGCTCACCTGAGCAGACAGCCTTTGCTCTCTGCCTGGGACACACAGACAAAGTTGGTCTGTGAAGAGGAAAAGATTGGTAAAAGCTGTTAAGCAGTTTATGTAGAGACTGACAAGCGGTAGGCTTGTTCAGACTGGTAGTTAGGCGCTGCATATTGTATAGTTAGAGCCGAGACATGGCTAGGATTTGTGTTTTGCTATTTTTTGTCCTTTATTTGTTTTCTGGAACACTGTACAGCACCTGTATATGGACTTGTATATAACACAAATAAACATAGCCCTGTTTGTCACTACATCACTGGATTGGGTATCTGTGCCTGAGAAACTGCTCATCCCAGGGAGCTTTGTACCTGCTACCTGTCCCCCAGGTTACATATGGTGGAGAATGTGGGCAGCTGTAGTAAGTTACTACTTAAAAGGCCAGTACCTAGAGTGACTAAACATGGAGGAAATCCTAAAATAGTTGATGATATCCAACGCTGAACTATGGCAAGCCAATGCTGCACAACAGCAAGCAAACGCTGCACTCCACGCTGCACAACAGCAAGTAAACGCTGAACAACGGCAAGCCAATGCTGCACAACAGCAACCCAATGCTGCACAACAGCAAGCTAATGCTATCGCACAGGAGCAATCGCAGAGGCTGGTTGAACAGCTAGCCACTGATGCAAAAGCAGATAGGAAAACCTTGGCTGAGGTTGTGGAGATGCTAGCACAGTGGTCACCTGCTAAAGTTGATGATGTTGGAGATAAGCCCTCAGTCATCCATGTGGGTCACTTTCTTTCTAAGGTGACTGCAAATGATGGCCTTTCTGCTAACGTTTGAACGGACCGGGAAGGTTGGTCTAAAACCCAGTGGGTAGGATTGGTTGCTCCCTTGCTTTCTGGAGAATCGCAGAAGGCCTTCTATGATTTGGAATCAGCAGAAGTGGGAGACTATGAAAAGGTCAAACGGGAAATCCTGGCACAACTTGGTGTCACTTTGGCAGTTCGAGCACAGCGGGTCCACAGCTGTTTTTTTCAAGGTGAGAAGCCCCCAAGATCGCAGATGTTCGACCTAATTCACCTGGTGAGGAAATGGCTACAGCCGGAGTCCCTGTTTGGGCCACAAATAGTGGAGCGTGTGGTCATGGACCGGTTCCTGAGGTCACTACCAATTCCCCTGCAGAAGTGGGTGAGTCAAGGAGACCCCAAATCGGCGAACAACCTGGTGGAACTTGTTGAAGGGTACTTTGCTGCAGAAAACCTGGTCACCACCTCTACAACTGCACAAACTTTCCACCCAAAGCCACGGTCTCCCCAGGCAATCGGTAAGACTGTTCCAGGGGAAGTGGGTGATAAATATGGCAAGGAAATAGGGGGGAGGAATTTTGGTGCCAGGACTGAAGTTTGGCGTCCCAAACAAGGGACGGCGCTGCCTGTCGTTTCCCCAGTTTGGTTTGCTGTCAGGTGTTTTCGTTGCCAAGAACTGGGACATGTTGTAGCAAATTGTCCATTGACAGATGAACCGATGAAGTGCGATTTTTTTCCATTAGGAGACAGTCTGCTTGCAGCTGTTTCATGTGCTGCAGTGCCAAACATGGGCAAACCAATGTGTCAAATGACTGTTAATGATAAGCCTATTACAGCCTTGCTGGACTCTGGAAGTTTAGTTACTTTGGTTACAGCTGAAATGATTGAACCTGTGAATTGTCATGCTAAAAAAATTGCTGTGATCTGTATTCATGGGGATACCCGGGAGTACCCTATAACCACTGTTCGGTTTAAAACTGGCTTGGGTACGGTGACCCATCAGGTTGGACTTGTGCACAAGGCCATCATTGGTAGGGACTTCCCTACGTTTTGGGAACTGTGGGATCATCCCGACCCGGTCGCAGTACCAGACTCAGTGGCAGAGCCAGAACTCCTGGCCACTACTGACAATGTGGGTACAGGGGATTCCTCTCAGGGCTCCCCGGGTTTTCCTCTATTGGTTATGGCAGGAGGGCTGGAGGAGTCTGAGGAAGTCCCCACCACCAGTAGAGCTGGACAGCCTGTTGAATCCGAGCCTACGTTGGAGTTTGCTGACCTTAATGTGCACAAAGAAAAAACCCTAGTTAGACTTACCGGTAACGGTATTTCTACGAGTCTTTCAGGACAGCACCTGGAGAGAGCGCAGCTCCACCCATTTTCCCAGGAAACACTGCAGATCACTTTAAAAGACCGGACACTTCCACCATGGCCTCAGTTGTTCATAGAGTACCTCCGCCATGCTGAAATTAAATAAGCAGAAACATAGCAATAACACCACATTTATCAAACACAATATAGGGTGGGTCATCGGCGCTGTCCTGAAAGACTCGTAGAAATACCGTTACCGGTAAGTCTAACTAGGGTTTTTCTCCCTTCGTCTTTCAGGACAGCACCTGGAGATGATAAGAGAGTACTTACTCTAGGGAGGGACCACCGCCTGCAGAACCTTTCTGCCAAACGCCTGGTCTGAAGCTGAGAGCAGGTCCAACCTGTAGTGGCGTGTGAAGGTGGCGAAGCTTGTCCACGTAGCCGCTTTACAGATTCGATTCGGAGAGGCTCCTGCTCTTTCCGCCCAGGAAGTTGCTACTGCCCGAGTAGAATGGGCGACAACCCCTGCGGGGGGTTCAACCCCGGATGCACTATAGGTCTCCCTAATAGCCATTCGTAGCCACCTAGCTATAGTATTTTTCGACGCACTATAGTCCTTCCGTGGTCCTGAGAACGCTATGAAAAGGGAGTTTGACTTCCTAAACTCACTTGTGATCTCTAGATAGTGTAATAGACACCTTCTAACATCTAGGGTATGGAAAGATTTCTCTGTAGCGTTTGCAGGTGAATCGACAAAAGGTGGGTAGAACTATTTCTTGCGTCCTATGGAAGGCTGTTGAGACCTTTGGAAGGAAGCCCGGGTCAGTTTTAAGAACAACCCGGTCTGGGAATATGCAACAGAAAGGCTCCACTATTGATAAGGCCTGTAGTTCGCTTACTCTTCTAGCAGATGTAATGGCCACTAAAAGGACCAACTTAAGCGACCACAACCTGAGAGTCGCTGCTGCTGGGGGTTCAAAAGGTTCCTTTGTCAATGCCCGTAGAACCAAGGACAGGTCCCATTTAGGGAAGAACTTAAATGGTACGGGCCTAGCTCTGGCCAGAGCTTTAAAAAATCTAATAATAAGCTGTTCCTGAGATAATCGTCTCTCAAGGAAAACCGATAAAGCAGCCACCTGTGTCTTTAGGGTACTGGCTGCCAACCCTAGTTCCATGCCCTCATGGAGAAATTCAAGAACTGAAAAAATCTCCTGGGGAGTAAATTCCTTTGATAGGCACCAGGAGTTAAAACGTTTCCACGTTTTAAAATAAATTGCCCTAGTAGTATCTTTTCTACTTCCTAGGAGGGTTGTGACTAACTTATCAGATAACCCTTTTCTCTTCAAAATTTGCTCCTCAGTAACCACCCGGTCAAAATGAGTTGCCCGATGTTCGGATGCTGAAGAGGTCCCTGGGTTAGGAGATCCTTTCGAAGCGGAAGAACCCAGTGGGGTCCCACCGCCATCCTCTGTATGGTAGCAAACCATGACCTTTTGGGCCAGAAAGGGGCCACTAGGATTAGACTCGTGGATTCCCCCTGCAATTTCTTTAGAACCAGAGGGATCAATTGAAAGGGGGGGAAAGCGTAGCACAGGTGGAAATCCCACGGGTGTGCTAGGGCATCGAGTCCGCTTGCCTGATCTTGTCTGTTTAAAGAGAAGAAGGCCCTTACCTGGTTGTTGCTTCGTGACGCAAATAGGTCTATCTGAGGTAGGCCCCATCTCACAGTCAGCTCTTGAAAAACTTTGTGGTTCAGACTCCATTCTGATTCCCGAACTTTTTCCCTGCTCATAAAATCTGCTACCACATTCAGGTCCCCTTTGAGGTGCACTGCTGATATGGACCTCAGGTTGCCCTCTGCCCATGACAGAATCTGGCTGGCCAAGGATAGCAGCACCTTGCTCCTTGTGCCCCCCTGCCTTGTTATATAGGATACAGCTGTGGCGTTGTCGGAAAGGATCTGGACATGGAGTCCCTGAACCACTCCCTCGAAGGCCCATAGCCCGAGCAGAATGGCCCTGAGTTCCCTCCAGTTGGAGGATCTCCTGGACTCCCTGACTGTCCAGCTCCCCTGGGCCATCTGCCCTTCTAGGTGGGCACCCCACCCCCAGGAGCTTGCATCTGTAGTCAGCCTCAGGTCTACCGGAAAACACCAAAGTAGACCGTTGTCCAGATTTGAGTGATCCCTCCACCACCAGAGCTTTCTCTGGACCTGAGGGGGCATCTTGAATTGTTTCTCCAGGGAGTCCCCGTAGGACCAATTTGTCAGAATTGCCTGTTGGAGCTCCCTTGCATGCAAGCGTGCCCACTGTACAGCGGGAATGGATGATGTGAGGAGGCCCAACACAGACATGGCTGCCCTGACAGAGATAGGCAGGTTTGTCTGGGTCCTCTTCACAGCACTCTGGACCTTTTCTATCTTCTCTACTGGTAGAAAAATCCTTTCCTGCCTGGAGTCGATGGTGTACCCCAGGAATTTTATCGACTGGGATGCAATAATGCTTGATTTTTCCCTGTTTATTAGCCATCCGAGGCCCTCTAAGTGTCTTACTGTTCTCCCCAGGTCCCTCTCCAATAGATGTTTTGTATTGGCAAAGATTAGAAGGTCGTCCAAGTATGGAACGATTGATATACCTTCTACCCTGAGGGGGGCTAGGGCCTCTGCTACGATCTTGGTAAATATCCTTGGGGATGAGGATAGACCGAACGGGAGAGCTCTGAACTGGAGATGTATCACCGAGCCTCACGTCCTGAGTGCAAACCTCAGATACTTCTGTGAAGCTATGGCCATGGGCACATGGAGATATGCATCTCTTAAGTCTATGGACGCCATAAAACAGTTTGGCATCAAAAGACTCTTTACCGAGAAGATTGTGTCCATCCTGAATCTTTTGTATTTGATTGATTTGTTTAAAATCTTCAGATTCAGGATCAGTCTGAATTTGCCCGATGTTTTTTTTACAAGAAAAATGTGTGAGTAACAGCCCAACCCCCTCTCCTCGGGGGGAACGTCCATGATCACTTTTTGCTGCATCAGTTCCCCCAGAATAGAGATCATGGCTACGGACTTCTCTGAGTCCTGAGGAGCCTGGGTTACGTAAAACCGTGCGGGAGGGGAGTGATCGAATTCCAGTCTGTAACCCCTTTCTATTATACTGAGGATAAACAGACTGTCCGTCACTGACTTCCACTGCGGAAGGAAGGCCTGTAACCTCCCTCCCACAGCTGGAAGACTGTCACTGTTTTTTTGGGTTCGGGGTAGGGGGACAAAATAACACTCCCGACTCGCCCCTTCCCCTCTGAGGCTTCCAGGGCCTCCTATATCCTGTCTCTTTGGTCTCAGAGGTTTTTCGAAAAGCACGAAAAAAATTTGGTGCTCTGGGGAATCACCTTCTTTTTAGGAGGAAAACCCTTCTTTTTGTCAGCCGTTCTATCCAGAATGGCTTCGAGGTCAGGGCCGAATACCAAGTCTCCCTCGAACGGAAGACCACATAACTTGGCTTTTGAGGCAGTATCTCCTGCCCATGTCTTAACCCATAAGGCCCTACGGGCTGAGATTATAAGGGCTGAGGACCTGGCTGACATTTTAATTGACTCTGCCGAGGCATCCGCCATATACCCTACTGCCTTTAAGAGAACAGGCAAAGTATCGAGCAGGTCCTTTCTAGGTGTTCCTGCCTCAATATGATCTTTTAGCTGTTCTAGCCAGTGCTCTAAATTTCTGGCTACTACAGTTGAAGCCATTGCTGGCTTGAGGTTTGCTAATGTTGAGTCCCAGGCCTTCCTTAGCAGGGAATCAGCTCTTTTGTCCATGGGATCCTTGAGGATACCCATGTCCTCGAACGCAAGATCCGTATTCCTTGAGACCTGGGAAAAGGCTGCGTCGAGCTTAGGTTTCTTGTTCCACACCTGTGAGCTATCCTCCTCAAAGGGGAACCTGCGTTTGAGAGACCTAGAAAAGAAAGGAGGCCTCTCAGGGTCTCTCCATTCCTTCTTGACAGTTTCGGATAGAAACTTATGCACAGGGAAAACTCTGCGTTTCACCTCGCCCAAACCCTGAAACATCTTGTCATGTAGTGACAGTTGGGCTTTATCCTCTGTGATATTTAGAGTCGTGTGGATATTTTTCAGTAAGTCATCCACCTCCTCCAAGGATAACTTATACCGGGATGAAGAAGCGGAAGCCTCCTTTGCTTCCTCTGCCTCCTCCTCTGAAACAGAGGACGTAGCGTGTTCCTCCTCCTCCTCCTCCGAGTCACTGCCCCCCCCTGGGTGCAGATGCTGATGAGTGAGAACGGGGCACTGAGCTACCGCCCGCAGCTGGGCGTCTGTCTAAATAAGACCGGAAAGATTCAAAAGTGTCTGATAATTCTTTCCTGAAAGAACTTAGTAGCTCTCCCTGCTGAGACGCAGGGGTACTGGAGGCTGCTTCTTCGTTGACTAAGTCGCTTATGCAGGACCTGCATAGCACCTTAGTCCAAGAATCTTTTAGAACATTTCTACATGATGGGCACCTCCTCTTGCTAGGAGGGGACACATGTTTGGTCTTTTGTTTTGTTTTCTGAAATATACCAAGAAAAAAGATGCCAAACCTGAGTTACAAAACACAAAGTAGACACAGGAAGATATGCTGCCAAATAGAACAGATTTTAACTGATTTCACATTCTATTTGCTCTTCAGCTGCCAAATAGAACAGATTTTAACTGATTTCACATTCTATTTGCTCTTCAGCCAGTGAATCCCCCCACAGACTCACTAAACAAACATTGAAAGCATTATTCCTACATAACATTTCTAGGAAAACAATGCTGCAGGCTTCCCCAAGTCAGGAAGGGAGAAAAAACAAACAAGCTCTAACAGTAATGACAGAGACCGCTGTCTCTGCTTACCTGAGCCTGGCTGACAATTGTGGCTCCTGCTCCTGCCACCGCCGATTGATACTCCTCCATCGTCAGTGAGGATCGAATGGCGTTTGGGCGCTTTATCTGTTTGAATTCCGCGCCTCCCGGAAGTGATGTCAGCCGAAGAGACCGGCCCCCTCTCCCTGCGTTCCAGCGGCCGGAACCGGAAGCCGCGTCGCGCCGTCGAAAGTTCCGCCCCCGGCCGGAAATGACGCACTCGCCATCCGGAAGGCATGAGCCTGACGAACGGCGCGAGATATGAATCTCGGCCGCGTACCAAACCCAGCCTGACCCCCCTGGGTATGAAGGAGAGCGGGCACCGAAGTGACCCCCGCGCTTGAAGGGAGGAAGCTTGGCCAGGTCTGTACCAACCGCGCAACAGTGGCATGCCTCAAACCCTCCCCACCTGGAGAGAGCGCAGCACCCCTTGGTTCCCTGCAGCGCTTCCACCATGGCCGGAGGAAACACTACAACTGAGGCCATGGTGGAAGTGTCCGGTCTTTTAAAGTGATCTGCAGTGTTTCCTGGGAAAATGGGTGAAGCTGCGCTCTCTCCAGGTGCTGTCCTGAAAGACAAAGGGAGAAATTTTGGTACTGAGCAGAGAAAAGACCAGACCCTTTCCCGGGCCTGGGAAAATGTAATAGTGATTATTGAGGTACCTGTCGAACCATGGGACAGGCCCTGTTTTCCTTATTTCAGCAGCAATGAGGATTTACTTTATCGTGTATGTAAAATTAATGATGAAGTGGTTGAACAGTTGGTGGTCCCTAAGCCATACAGACGGGTGGTGTTGGAACTTGCCCATGGGCACTTGATAGAAGGCCATTTAGGGGTTGAATAAACTACTGAAAGGGTGTTACGCAGGTTTTACTGGCCCAGGGTACAGAAAGATATTGAGAATTATTGTCAATCCTGTCCTGTGTGTCAGATGTCAGCCCCACTACCCCACTTCCGAAGTCCTTTAGTGCCATTGCCTATTATTGAAGTGCCCTTTGAGAGGATTGCCACGGACCTTGTGGGTCCACTCCCCAAGTCTGCCCGGGGTCATCAGCATATCCTAGTAATCATGGATTATGCTACCCGTTACCTTGAAGCGGTTCCTTTAATGCATCGCGTCTGCTAAAAACATTGCCAAAGAGCTGTTTATGGTGTTCAGTCAGGTGGGCATACCTAAAGAAGTCCTTACAGACCAGGGCACCCCATTTATGTCGCAAATAACTAGGGAGCTGTCCAAGTTGTTTAAGGTGACACAGTTGCGAACCTCAGTGTACCATTCTCAAACGGATGGTGGAACGCTTCAATAAGACGTTAAAGAGCATGTTAAAAAAGGTTGTTGACAAGGATGGGAAAAACTGGGACTTCCTGATACCATACTTGATGATTGCCATCAGGGAGGTTCCCCAGTCCTCTAGGGGGTACTCTCCATTTGAGTTGCTTTATGGGAGACATCCTCTGAGACTTTTAGACATAGCCAAAGAAACTTGGGAGGGGGAGCAGACACCCCATAAATGTGTCATTGAGCACATTGCTCAAATGCTGGAGAGGATTGCAGCAATCATGCCGATGGCAAAAGAACACTTACTGTAGGCCCAGGCAGCCTAACAGAGAATATACAACAGGGGTGCCCAACTCCAGGTTTTCTCACCTGGTGACAGGGTCCCGGTGTTAGTTCCTACTCTTGAGAGCAAGTTCCTGGCTAAGTGGCAGGGTCCCTTTGAAATAATTGAAAGAGTTGGGGAAGTCAACTACAAGGTGTATCAACCAGGAAAAAAGAAGCTCGAGCAAGTTTGCCATATAAACCTGTTAAAGCCCTGGAAGGATAGACTGGCGTTAACTGCGAGGTCCCTCCCAGTAACGCTTAAGGGTACTGAGTCCCCTCTGGTCCCTGAAGTCACGATTCCAGACACCTTGTCATGTTCCCAAAAACAGGAAGCTAGAGCATTCCTGATAAGGAATAGAGAGAAATTTTCAGAGTTACCTGGCATGACTTCAGCAGTTCAGCATGATATTGTTAGTGAACCTGGGGTGAACCTGGGGTATGTGTCAAGCTCAAATCGTACAGAATTCCTGAAGCGAGGAGAAAATACATCAGCAATGAAGTTAAAAGAATGTTGGAGCTAGATGTTATTGAGGAATCCAATAGTGACTGGTCTAGCCCCACCATGTTAGTCCCAAAACCGGATGGTACTTGGAGGTTCTGTAACGACTTCAGTAAGCTTAATGCAGTGACAAAGTTTGACACATACCCAATGCCCAGAGTAGACGAACTTATAGACCGACTTGGCAAAGCTCGCTATATTACCACTTTGGACTTGACAAAAGGGTATTGGCAAATACCCCTGACTGGTAGCGCCAAAGAGAAGACTGCATTTGTGACCCCAGAGGGTTCATTTCAATATAAAAAAAATGCCTTTTGGGTTGCAAAATGCCCCCGTGTCATTTCAAAGGGCCATGGGCAGGACCCTAAGACCCTATCAGGGAAGTAATTTGTATCAAACTCACCATCTCCCTGCGCAAAGACGCACACAAATTTGCCATGGATCGGCGCTCCGGCGCACGCACATACTCAGCCCTACTGAGAGGCGTGCGCACAAGCACGCGCATAACGTGAATTCCCTGACCAGGGATCCTTAGCACACAGACAAGTTGCTGGTTTGTCTCAGCTCACCTGTGTTTACCTGCTTCCTGTTCCTGTTTACCGCTTCATGTTGTGACCCGGATTGCCTGAAGACTATGCTGATTCTCTCCTGACCTGACCCCTGGCTTGTTTAAACAGACTTCCTGCTCTTAGCCTTGCTGCGCACTGGACTGATACCTGTGTTTGACCCTCGGCCTGCCTCTGGATTACTCTCTGTCTGCTGAACTTAGCCTTGCTGGCTCCAGGACTGATCACCTGTGTTTGACCCTCAGCCTGCCTTTGGATTATCCTCTGCACTTAGCCTTGCTGGCTCCAGGACTGATTACTGGTGTTTGACCCTCGGCCTGTTTCTGCACTTTCCTTACCTGTTTTACAGACCTGCTGGCTACTTACCTTCTGGTCCAGTCCATCCTGCACAAGCCTTCTTCCAGACCTTCACACAAGTCAGGTATCCCGCTGGAGGCTTGTGCCTTTTGGTGCAACCCATTCCCTGTATCACCTCCAGGGGTGGTGTGCGCTGAGTCGCAACAGCCACTGCTCTCTGCATCTTGGCCTCAGTGAGTACCTCTTTGCTGATAGACCCCACTGATGATATGCATCAGCCTATTTAGATGACATAGTGGTATATAGCACTGACTGGGAGTCTCACTTGCCTCGTGTCCAGGCTGTCCTTGATTCCCTCTTCAAAGAAGGTTTTACGGCAAATCCAAAAAAATGTGCCATTGGTCTAGAGGAAGCCAAGTATTTGGGCTACACTATTGGCCATGGTGTCATAAAACCTCAAGTGAGTAAAATAGAAGCCATCCAGGAGTGGCCATGTCCTGCAAACAAGAAGCAGGTCAGGGCCTTTCTTGGCATTGCGGGGTATTATAGAAGATTTATTCCAAATTTTGCAACTATAGCTGCCCCTCTGACAGACCTGACGAAAGATAAAGACTTTGTAATGGTGAAATGGTCCTCAGTAGCAGAGGAGTCTTTCCAAGTCCTGAAGAAGGCTCTTTGTGCACAGCCAGTACTGTACTCCCCCGATTTCTCAAAAGATTTTTTGGTTCAGATGGATGCGTCTGATGTTGGTTTCGGGGGAAGTACTATCGCAGGTACACAATGGGGAAGAACACCCTGTGGTGTACCTAAGCAGAAAGCTTAGAGAAAAAGTATGCAGTCATTGAAAAAGAATGTTTAGCCATAAAGTGGGCCATGGATGCGCTCAGGTACTATTTGTTAGGGCGCCAGTTTGAGTTAGTAACTGACCATGCTCCCCTGAAGTGGATGGCCCAAAAGAAGGAGACTAACAGACGGGTGAACCGGTGGTTTTTGGCTCTACAGGATTACTCCTTCATCGTAAAACACAGGCCAGGTGTTGAGATGGGGAATGTAGATGCCCTGTCCTGTGCCCACTCCTGTTGGGCCACAGGTGTTCCAAACCTGGGGTTGAAACAAGGGGGGAGGATATGTAGCAGAGCGTCCCAGAGAGAGCCAGGAAAAGTCCTGTTCGGGGTTTATACGTCTCCCAGGCTCCTCTCGTACACATTCAGAAATCTCTGATCCATGATCCAGTTCGGGTCTTGGTCCTCTTCCCCAGGCTAATTTAAGCTCACCTGAGCAGACAGCCTTTGCTCTCTGCCTGGGATACACAGACAAAGTTGGTCTGTGAAGAGGATAAGGTTGGTAAAAGCTGTTAAGCAGTTTATGTAGAGACTGACAAGCGGTAAGCTTGTTCAGCCTGGTAGTTATGGGCTGCATATTGTATAGTTAGAGCCAAGACATGGCTAGGATTGTGTTTTGCTATTTTTTGCCCTTTAATTGTTTTCTGGAACACTGTAAAGTACCTGTATATAAAATAAACAAATAAACACAGCCCTGTTTGTCACTACATCACTAGATTGGGTATCTGTGCCTGAGAAACTGCTCATCCCAGGGAGCTTTGTACCTGCTACCTGTCCCCCAGGTTACGAAAAAGAAAAAAAAATATATATAATATTGATTATACTGCAGCTAGCAGAATCAACTGCCTGCCTGTAGTATTATTAGTATGAGAACACCGGCAATTGTATTCAGGTAAGCTTTAGGTGCACACTGTGCAAAGGATACTAAAACAAAATACTGCAGCTCCCTGCCTGTATTTGTATGACAACGCCAGAAATTGTATTCAGGTAAAGCTTTAGGTGCACACTGTGCAAAGGACACTAAAACAAAATGCTGCAGCTCCCTGCCTGTATTTGTATGAGAACGCCGGCAATTGTATTCAGGTAAAGCTTTAGGTGCACACTGTGCATAGGACACAGTACACTTAGTGAAAATACTGCAGCTCTCTGTCTGTCAGTATAATATGAAGAGAATAACAGGAGCGGATCTAGCTAAACTGAATACAGTGTATAAATAAATATATATATATATATATATATATATATATATATATATATATACACATATATACACACACAACACACCTGGGATATCTAGTGATGGAATAATTTCCGACGGGACGTTTCGCGAACGCGGCCGATAGTTCGCGAACCGTAACGTTTGTGGCGGGCCCCATTGACTTCAATGGGAGGCGAACTTTGCAAACCTACAGGTCAAATTTGCAGCCACAAAATAATTACCAGCTGTGCAAACATAATCCCAGCACATGGCCAATGACATAACACATGTATGAGGTGAATCTGGGATTGACATCTACAAGCATTCTTTTTTTATATGTGGAATTGTGACAATTCAGGACTGTGGAGCGCATGAAGGCAATGGAGGAGAGGGAAGGTCAGGGTAGGCAAAGAAGAGGGTGCAGGAGATGATCACCAGCAGCGTGACATACAGCAATGACACCTGCACCGTGATAGAGAGCAATGACATTAGCAGCGTGACATACAGCAATGATACCTGCACCGCGATAGAGTGATTTGACACCAGCAGCGGGATAGAGAGCACTGACATCAGCAGCGTGACATAAAGCACTGACACCAGCACCGTCATATACAGCACTGACACCAGCACCGTGATAGAGAGCACTGACATCAGCAGCGTGACATACAGCAATGACACCTGCACCGTGATAGAGTGATCTGACACTAGCACCGTGATAGAGAGCACTGACATCAGCAGCGTGACATAAAGCACTGACACCAGCACCGTGATATACAGCACTGACACCAGCACCGTGATATACAGCACTGACACCAGCACCGTGATAGAGAGCACTGACACCTGCACCGTAAGCAGCCCCAGGAGGAAGTCAGCATAGCACAGGGATGGTGGGAGCCCCTCATAATGAGCATAACACAGGGATGGTGGGAGCCCCTTATAATATGCACAGCAGAGGTACAGCCCCAGGAGGAAGTCAGCACAGCACAGGGATGGTGGGAGCCCCTCATAATAAGCAGCCCCAGGAGGAAGTCAGCACAGCACAGGGATGGTGGGAGCCCCTCATAATAAGCAGCCCCAGTAGAAATATGACACCACTCAACCTCTTCAAACAGGAGGGTACGGGCATATAGTACGGTGTGCTTTTTTTGGACAAGGAAGTGAGCCAAATGAAGAAAGAAGGTCTGTGTGCTCGAATAAAAAAATAGTTTATAGACATATACATGGTCTACTGGTCACATGTGTTGAATTCCTCCAAGATCCATGCCTCGTTCATTTTTAGAAATGTGAGGTAGTTAACACTGTCGTGAGCTAGGCGAGTACGCTTATCGGTCAAGATCGCCCCTGCTGCGCTGGTTTAAAGCATGCTCTTCTTGCTCCTCCTCATCCGCCCCGGCACCATCCTCCTCTGACTCCTCTTCAGACTCCCGTTGTTCACTTGTCTCAGATAGAGTAGCCCCCCCCGGGAATTCATCCAGCATTGTGACTTCCTCATCTTCCCGCTCCTGCTCCTGCTCCTCCACAGCTTGATCAATGACACGACGCAATGCACACTCCATAAAGAAGGCATAAGGTACCATGTCACTGATGGCGCCATGGCTGCGACTGACCAGTTTGGTGATCTCCTCAAATGGCCGCAGAAGTCTGCATGCGTCGCGCACGAGCAGCCACTGGCGCGGTGAAAAAACCCCCAGCTCCCCAGAACCTGTTCTGCCGTTCATACAGGTAGACATTAACTGCACGTTTCTGCTGGAGCAGCCTATCAAGCATATAGAAGGTTGAGTTCCATCGCATCGGGCAATCGCAAATAAGACGTCTGACCGGCAGATTGTGTCACCGCTGAATGTCAGCAAGGCGAGCCATGGCCGTGTAAGATCTTCTGAAATGGACCGAGATTTTCCTTGCCTGCTGCAAGATGTCCTGGACCCCAGGGTATTTGACAACGAAAAGCTGCACAACCAAGTTTAAGACGTGTTCCATGCATGGCACGTGTGTAATTTTGCCATTTCAATGCGCTAAGCAGATTGGCGCCATTGTCACACACCACTTTACCAACTGTCAAATTGAGCGGTGTTAGCCACTGATCTGCCTGTGAACGCAAAGCTGAAAGGAGTGCCGGGCCAGTGTGGCTCTTGGCTTCCAGGCACAACAGACGCAGCACGGCATGGCAACGTCTCACCTTGCATGTCGAAAAGGTTCTGGGGAGCTTGGGTGGCGCAGCGGAAGAGACGCTAGCAGCGGAAAAGGAGGAGTCAGCCGAGGAGGAGAGGGAGGAGGATGGAGTAGGAGGAGGAGGAGAAGAAGAGCCAGGCCTGCATGCAATCCGTGGCGGTAAAACCAAATCTACACGGGTGCCATGGGTTACATGCTTGACGGCCGCCAGAAGGTTCACCCAGTGGGCAGTAAAAGTGATATACCTTCCCTGCCCGTGTTTGCTAGACCACGTGTCCGTGGTCAGATGTATCTTGGCACCGACACTGTGTGCCAGAGATACATTCACTTGCCGCTGAACATGGCCATATAGCTCTGGGATGCCCTTCTCTGAGAAATACTTCCTTCCTGGGACCTTCCATTGTGGTGTTCCAATGGCCACAAATTTTCAAAAAGCCTCCGAGTCCACCAGTTTATATGGCAGTAGTTGGCGGGCTATCAGTTCTGACAAGCCAGCCATCAACCGTTGGGCAGGAGGGTTATCCGGCGTCATCATTTTTTTACGCTCAAACATTAGGCTCACGGAAGCCTGCCTTTTTGCAGAAAAACGTGAGCTTGGCGTGATGGAAGGTGGAGTGGAGGACAATTGTGAGGAGAGAGGAGAAGGAGAAGTAGAAGACGAGGCTGGACGGTGAGAGCCTGGAGTGTGGCTTTGTGTGTTTCGTTGCTCCCACTGGGCTCGGTGATGGCTGCTCATGTGCCTTCTTAAGGCGGTCGTCCCTAGGTGAGTGTTGGGCTTACCGCGACTAATGCGGCAACACTATTGTCAGCAGCGGACACGTTAAAAAAAGCCATGTGCCGGTGTCCTGGGAGCACCAGATGTGACCGTACATGGTCGATGACTCGCTCCTGATACATTAGCAGTCTGCTTTGTCCCTCCTGTGCAATGTAAGTTATTCCTGCTTCTCCTCCCTATCTGTTGGTCCATATCTCCCTCTGAACTCCCCTCCTCTTCCTCTCTTGTGGGCACCCACGTGACATCACTAGACACATCATCATCGACGTCACCTTCCCCACCGCTATAAGTAGAGATCTCAGAGTAGGCAGCAACACCGGGGACCAACCTCCTCCTTGGGCTGATCTGGGTACTGTCGTCAGACTGCTGAGTGGCGGTTCTTGCTACCTCCTCTTCCTGATCCAATGCCCAGAGTGGCTGCGCATCAGAAATGTCTTGATATGGATTGGAAAATAATTCCTGTGACTCAAGCGGAAGGTATGTGGTGGTGGTGGTGGTGTTGTTGGTGGTAGTGTCTTTGGGGGTGCACATAGCAGAGAGTGAAGAAGAGGGTGCAGATCGAGAGGATGAGGAGGGTGCAGAAGAGTAACGCTGAGTGAGCCACTCAACCAAGTCTGGTGCGTCCTTTAAAGTAATTGAACACACCTTATGCAACTTCCCACTTTGGCTCAAGCCTGTTGCTCCTGCCCTGCCCCTACCACCCCTGCGGAAGGGCCTGCCTCTTCCTCTGCCTGTAATTTTTTTAATGATCCTGTGACAAAACTCTCAGTCCCTATACTGATAAAGGACTGCTGCAGAATAGGGTATCAGTCAGCAGTAGTGCACCTCAACCCTATATATTGTGGACCTATACCAGTCTTTAAGGAATAGCAGACTGTACCTCACTCAACCCTAGGTACTGTAGTACACTATACCTTACCAGTCCTTATAAGGACCTTTGTGCAACTAGTAGGTTGTGATTAGCAGACTGTACCCCAGTCCCTATACTGATAAAGGACTGCTGCAGAATAGGGCAGCAGTCAGCAGTAGTGCACCTCAACCCTATATATTGTGGACCTATACCAATCCTTAAGGAATAGCAGACTGTACCTCACTCAACCCTATGTACTGTAGTACACTATACCTTACCAGTCCTTATAAGGACCTTTGTGCAACTGGTAGGTTGTGATTAGCAGACAGTACCTCAGTCCCTATACTGATAAAGGACTGCTGCAGAATAGGGCAGCAGTCAGCAGTAGTGCACCTCAACCCTATATATTGTGGACCTATACCAGTCCTTAAGGAATAGCAGACTGTACCTCACTCAACCCTATGTACTGTAGTACACTATACCTTACCAGTCCTTATAAGGACCTTTGTGCAACTAGTAGGTTGTGATTAGCTGACTGCACCTCAGTCCCTATACTGATAAAGGACTGCTGCAGAATAGGGCAGCAGTCAGCAGTAGTGCACCTCAACCCTATATATTGTGGACCTATACCAGTCCTTAAGGAATAGCAGACTGTACCTCACTCAACCCTATGTACTGTAGTACACTATACCTTACCAGTCCTTATAAGGACCTTTGTGGAACTAGAAGGTTGTGATTAGCAGACTGTACCTCAGTCCCTATACTCATAAAGGACTACTGCAGCAGAAGGGCAGCAGTCAAGTATAATATTCTTTCTATATTTGGAAGAAAGAATAATATATGTGTACAAGCCTATTACCATACCAGTCCTGAAAAGAACCTTTGTGGACCTAATAGTAACAGCTACTGATTAAACTAACTGTCCCTCACTGCCACACACAGCTTCCTGCCTGTCCCTATTTAAACTGACAAAACACAGGCTCCTGCAACAAGAACTTGAATAGCACTCAAAATTATATCCTGTACTACTTTACCATGCCAGTCCTGAAAAGGACTTTTGTGGACCTAATAGTAACAGCTAATGATTAAACTGACTGTCCCTGCTGCACACAGCGTCCTGTCCCTCTCTCTACACTGGCAAAAGACAGGCTGCTGCAACAATGACTTGAATAGCAGTGCCTCAAACCTATATCCTGAACTACACCTAACACCTATACCATACCAGTCCTTAAAATAACTTTTGTGGACCTAATAGCTAGCGATTTGGGTCACTGCAGTCTCTCCTGCTCCACACAGCCACCTCTCCCTATAGTGACATGCAAAAGAATGTAAAATGGCCACCGGATCGGGTCTATTTATAAGTTAGGGGGAATGTCCAAGTGTCCATGTGCTGTAAAGTCTCAATTGGCTGTCCTGTACCACATGATGGATGTGTCATCATAGGTCAAAGTTCTTTTACACAGTAAACACGGAAGTCCGCCGGGTGAACAGCGGCAATAGTCCGCCGATCGGGCGGACCGCGAACAGCGGAAATTCGCCGTGAAACGACCGCCGGGCAAACCACTTGGCCATCCCTAATGCATATATATCTACACACTGTAACTGAAGCTAATTGACTCGTCTGCCTACTCTAACTCAAATGACACTGTCTCTCTCTCTCTGTCTTTAACCACTGCCGTAACACACTACACAAGGCCTCCACGCAGGCGGCCTTATATAGTGTGGGGCGTGTACTAAACCCCCGGGACATAATTGGCCAAAGCCACCCTGGCTTTGGCCAATCATGGCTCTCCGTTTTTTCTGTGCTGTGATTGTCCAAAGCATGCGGGTCATAGTGCATGCTTGCAGGACCAGATTAAGAACATCATGGGCCTGGTGCTGAGGATTTTGGTGGGGTCTTTTATGAACAGTAAATAAATAAAAATGCAAACAATTTTTTGTTATAACAAATTCAATTAAAGAGAGAGAGGGAGGATGAGAGAGAGAAAGAGAGAGAGAGAGAGAAAGGGGATGAAAGAGGTGTGAGGGGTAAGGGAGGGAGGATGAGAGAGAAAGGGGGGAAGAGAGAAAGAGGATGCACGTGAGCATGTGTGGGAATGACATCAACGCAGCCTGGCCAAGGCAAGTGACCGAAGGCACAGAACCCAGAAGGAAGATCGGGTGAAGATGGAAGTGCCCGGGCCCCCGGCGGGTTGATCACAGCACAGCACTGGAGGGCACAGCCTGACAGGTATGTGTACCCTAATGTGCTAATATGCTGTGCATACTTGTACATTATGGTATAACCTACCCCAGGGCCTCTAAAAAGTAGTAATGTTAGAAAAGTTTACTACCGCTTTAATATGACAGGAGCCTCTCATGGGGCCCCTACTGACCCTGTGGCCCTTGGGCAGTGACTAAGTACATAGTTATCAACATTTCAAAAATATTTTCAGGGATGCTTTTTTTTAAGTTTTTTAAGTTTTAAGTGCTATATTTAGTATGTTCCTCTATACATCACAATAGTAATTACAAAATTTAATAAGTATTAATAATGGGGCAGAACAAATATGAGGACTGTGAGATTTCCTTTAGTTGAACTGACAAAAGTGGCCATTCTAGAGCTGGTAAAATTGAGGATATTCAGTATAATTTTAAAGAACAGTTTTTGTGGGTAAGAGGCATAGGGGAGGAGTATGGATTGTATAAAAGTGGGAAGTATGTGCAGGTGAGGGAGAGGAATGTGGAGGGTCTAACAGTGGGCACTATGTACATGAGAGGAGTGCAGAGGGTATGGCAGAAGGCACCATGTACAGGAGAGGAGTGTGAAGGGTATGACAATGGGCAGTATGAACAGCAGAGGAGTGTAGAGGGTATGACATTGGGCACTATGTATAAGAGAAGAGTGTGGAGGGTATGACAGTGAGCAATATGTACAGGAGTGTGTAGTGTATGACAGTGAGCAATATATACAGGAGTGCAGAGGGTATGACAGTGGGCACTATGTACAGGAGAGAAGTGTGGAGAGTAGGACAGTAAGCAGTAATTACAGGAGAGGAGTGTGGAGGGAAGGTATGACGGTGGGCACTATGTATAGGAGAGGAGTATGGAGGGTATGACAGTGAGTAGTATGTACAGGAGAGGAGTGTGGAGGGTATGACAGTGGGCACTATGTATAGGAGAGACGTGTGGAGGGTATGACAATAGGCACTATGTATAGGAGAGAAGTGTGGAGGGCATGACAGTGGGCACTATGTATAGGAGAGGAGTATGGAGGGTATGACAGTGAGTAGTATGTACAAGAGAGGAGTGTGTAGGATATGACAGCGGGCGTTATGTATAGGGGAGAAGTGTGGAGGGTATGACATTGGGCACTATGTACAGGAGAGAAGTGTGGAGAGTATGACAGTGGGCACTATGTATAGGAGAGGAGGATGAAGTAATCTGAGAAGGAAAAATGTAAATGTTTGTGGAAGGATATTTAGGGACTACGTAGTGGTTATGTGGGCCATACATGGATTGAAATTACAGCAATTAAGCAGAGACCAGCCATAGTCGATCTATGTATGGGCTAGCTGGTTTTACACAAGTCAACCTATTAACCGACTTGAGTACAACCAGCCTGTCAGGTTTTCCCCAAAACAATCAGTGCTGCCAGCTATAGTTAGCAACACTAATCATTGTATTCACTGGCAGAACACAATAACACTGCGGGAGTGATTGCCCCATTCACAGGCCAGCAGGTGAGAGGGTGTGTAGGGGACAGGCTGGGGAGAGATACTAGTCAATCCCTGGGTAGGCACTGGTTAGTATCAGAGCCAGATACACACAGGCTACATACGCCACAATCGTTAGAGCGAGAGCAATAATTCTAGCACTAGACCTCCTCTGTAACTATAAACATGTAACCTGTAAAAAAATGTAAAGCATTGCTTAGTACACAACAAAAAATCGTCCTAACTTTAGTGTTTTTTTTATGAATTACACAGTTTCTTTACCAAAAACACGTTTGAAAAATTGCTGCGCAAATATCGTGTAACATAAAAAGTTGCAAAGACCACCATTTTATTCCATAGGGTGTCTGCTAAAACAATATATAATGCTTGAGGGTTCTGAGTAATTTTCTAGCATAAAAAAAATGATGATTTTTACATGTAGGAGAGAAGTCTCAGAATGGGCCTGGGTGGCAAGGGGTTAATTATCATAAGTAATATACAAATAATTATTATAAGCACTGTGAGTTCATCCTCTCAGTCTGCTGCAGAGTGTTCCGGCTTGTATTTAAACTACCGCTCTGTATGCAGCTTCTGACAGGCTGTGCAAGGAGCCCCGTATCTCTGGAACCATAGAGGATAGCAGCCCCATATTTTAACCAGTGCTGGAGTGGGTCTTTAGCTACCCACCAAATGGCTGGTCTCTGTGACTCCTGATCCCCGAGCTACAATCCTCAAAGTCGATCTTTTTTTTTTTTTATTTTTTTTTTGTTGGGCAAATGGGCCTATCTTGAGAAAGGGGCCTGGAGCTGCAGCTCCAATAGCCCCTATGTTAATCCGGCCCTGCATGCTTGGCCAATCAGCAGCCAGCAATGCACTGTGATGTCATAGTGAATTATGGGCCATGATTCACTTGAATTTGGTGCGAATGGCCCATAATGTTCGGAATTCAGCGAACGGCCAAACAGACTGTTCAAGTCGATCATGGGTTTGACTCAAACAGGAAGCTCATCCTTAGTCCCTGCGCAGTATCAGTAGCATCATAGAATGGTCAAACCAGGCTGCCTCTATAATAGAGGATTTAGTGGCTAATGGGATATGGCATGTAGTTAGGAGGATATGATCTATCCTAGAATATGATTGGTGTGGGTTCAAAAAGTCCGTAAATAGAGATGGACGAACTTCTGACAGGACGTTTCACGAACGCGAACTGCGAACCGCAAAGTTCGCGGCGGGCCCTATTGACTTCAATGGCAGGCAAACTTTAAAAACCTACAGGTCATATTTTCAGCCACAAAATACTTACTAGCTGTGCACACATAGTCCCACCACATGGCCACTGACATAATACATGCATGAAGTGAATCTGGGATCGACAACTACAAGCATTCTTTTTTTATCTGTGAAATTTTGACAATTCAGGAGCGCATGAAGGCAATGGAGGAGAGGAAAGGTCAGGGTTGGCTATGAAGAGGGTGCATGAGATGATCACCAGCACCGTGAGAGCACTGACACCAGCACCGTGATAGAGAGCACTGACACAGCACCATGATAGAGAGCACTGACACAGCACCGTGATAGAGAGCACTGACACCAGCACCGTGATAGAGAGCACTGACACCAGCACCGTGATAGAGTGCACTGACACCAGCACCATGATAGAGTGCACTGACACAAGCTAAAACCAAGGGTGTGGCTATTTTAATATCCAATCGAATACCGTGGTCCCTACTGGATAAATGTCAAGAGCCAGGGGGGAGATATCTGTTCCTTAAGGGACTTATAGGACAGGTTAAAGTAACTCTTGCTACAGTTTATGCCCCAAATATACATCAAGATGGTTTCTTGAATAAAGCTCTATCAAAATTAATGGAATGTAAGGAGGGGACTCTCATTATTGGGGGGGACTTTAATGTCCCTCTAGACCCAAAATTAGATACCTCTAATAGGACATCATCCGTTTCTGAAAAAATTAGGAAAAATATTCTTCGTAAATTAAATTAACTTCAATTGGTTGATGTATGGAGGGCCTTCCATGCTGATGAGAGGGATTATACATTCTTTTCAAACCCCCATCAACGGTATTCACGTATAGATTTCTTTTTGCTATCTCAGCGAACATTATCATTAGTACAGGACATACGTATAGGAAATATAACATGGTCCGACCATGCGCCAGTAACAATTAATATCCTCTTGAAGGATGCGCTATATAAAACGGACTGGAATTGGAAAATGAATGAAAGCCTTTTACAACGTCCTGAAATTCAAGAAGAGATAGTTAAAGAAATCGACTCCTATTTTAAAATGAATGATAATGGAGAGACTGAAATGGGGATAGTGTGGGAAGCCCATAAAGTAGTAATTAGAGAAATTCTAATAAAACATGGGTCCCGAATAAAGAGAGCTTGAGAAGAGGAAACATAACAACATAAGAGGACAATGGAGAAGGATATGGGGACAGAATTAGCACATTTAAGAAGACAGTTATCAGATCTCCTTCGATACAAGGTAAGAGCTATTCTACAACAAGAAAGGGGAGTAATATATGAATCAGGAGATAAATGTGGTAAAGTATTAGCAAGGAAATTAAAAAAGCAACGACTCCGTTCATATATACCCTATATTAGAACAAAAGGAAATCCCTAATACCGAAAGATATTGCAGAGGAATTCAGACAATATTATACTTCATTGTATAATCTTCCAGTTCCCCCCATTCCTCTTCATCATTAGAGGAATATCTCGAATCCTCACACTTAGCGAAATTGTCATATTCAGCGCGAAGAAAACTTGAGTTACCAATAACAACAGAAGAAGTAACCTTGGCAATAAAGATGTTGAGGCAAGGAAGGGCTCCTGGTCCAGATGGATTTACTCTGCAATATTTTAAAAGTTTTCACTTGCAACTTGTCCCCTATATGGTTAAAACATTTAACATACAAGGGAAAATCAGGCCCCCACCTGCAGAAGCATTAAGGGCACACATCGTACTTATTCCAAAAGAAGGAAAGGACCAATCAATATGCAGTAGCTATCGTCCAATATCATTATTAAACACGGATTATAAAATATTTACAAAGATACTTGCAGCTCGCCTAGAACCGTTTATGACGCAGCTGGTTCATTTGGACCAAGTGCGGTTTGTACCCACACGTGAAGCTAGGGATAGCACAATTAAGGTCCTGAATTTAATTCAATATGTAAATCATAGGAAGTTGCCGAGTATCTTTGTTAATACAGATGCAGAAAAGGCCTTTGATAGGGTCAGTTGGTCCTTTATGTTAGGAGTTTTAAAGCAAATGGGCCTTGGGGATCGAATGTTGGACTGGATAGCAGGAATATACTCAAAACCACAGGCACTGGTAAAGGTTAATGGGATAAACTCTGAAAATTTCCCAATATCTAATGGGACACGTCAGGGATGCCCCCTGTCGCCTCTCTTATTTGCACTATCACCTCTGTTAAATAGAATTAGACGGAACCCCGATATTAAAAGTATCTCTATAGCGGATCAGGAATATAAACTCTCAGCATATGCAGATGATTTATTATTTTCACTTTCTAATCCACAAATATCATTACCCAATTTATTGGGGGAAATTGAGCATTACGGGGCTCTATCTAATTTTAAAATAAATTATGGTAAGTCAGAGGCGATGGGGATATCACTGGGGAATTCCATTCAAAAAAATTTAGAGGATAACTTCAAGTTTAAATGGACAGCTACAGCGCTGAATTATCTAGGGATACAGATTCCACCTAATTTAATAGATGCATACGCATTGAACTTCCCACCCTTATTAAGGGAAATCATTACAAGGTTGAATGAGTGGAATAAATCTTCACACTCTTGGTTTGGAAGAAGTAATATCTTGAAAATACATATATTCCCTAAGTTTCTTTATCTGTTTCAGGCACTACCAATCCGGATTCCACTGGCCTTTTTTAGCAAAATTCTGACAATTTTTACAAAGTTTATATGGGCAAGTAAGCACCCTAGGATTAATAGTTAATTATTAACTATGTCTAAAGAAGCGGGTGGAATCGCAGCACCGGATCTATACAAATACTATCAAGCTACCCAGTTGGGTAGAATGGTGGATTGGTGCCGTCACAGAGACAGTAAAAGATGGGTTGCTATGAAACAACAAATAAGTCCCATTCCCTTAGACAGAGCCTTGTGGTGCGGCACAGCTATACCTCCCATATTAAGAGCTCATCCCTTGGTAGGACCTACGCTCCAGATGGGAACTAGAGCAGTGCGGAATCCCAGAATCTCAACAGTTAAATCTCCTCTATTTCCCATTCTAGGGAACCCACTATTCCCACCGGGCATGGAACCAGGTATATTTAGAAATTTAAGAGAGAAGGGTTGTTTCCAGGCATTACATTTCTTGAGATATAAAAAATGGCTATCAATAGAAATGTTAATGCAACCAGGAGGAAAATATGAACTACCCCTCTGGCAGGCGCTACAGGTTAAACATTTTTTGGACACCTTAGGACCGGCTAAGGATTTTGATCGGCCACTTACTAAGTTTGAAAAGTACTGTGAGAATAAGGAGTCCCTCTCCCATATTATCTCCAAAATATATGCATTGTTAATTTCTCCTTTGGAGGATAATGATATAGTGAGTTTGGATAAATGGGAAAGAGATCTCGGACAAACTTTCACTCTGACTCAACGTCAGAAAATAATACACTTGACTTTGAAATCATCTAGGTGTGTTAAGATACAGGAATTAAATTATAAAGTACTAATGCGTTGGTATTATACTCCATCACGAATGCATACCTTTTTTCCAGAGACATCAGATAAATGTTGGAGATGTGGTAAGGAGAGAGGCACTATTGCCCATATTTTTTGGCATTGCCCAGTGATTAGACAGTTTTGGGAAGAAGTTCGGAAAATCTCTCAATTGTTTACTGAGTATCATCTCGAGGAAGATCCGGCTTTCTTCCTATTACAATTCACACATATCCCATTAGAGAGATATAAGAATTAAATGTTATGCCATCTGGTGAATGCAGCTAAAAGCTGCATAACCATCTGCTGGAAGGAAAAGGGGGCACCGCGAGTCTCGCAATGGTTAAACAAAGTAAGGAAAATTGGGATCATGGAGAATTTGATCCCTATGCCTCCTGAGGAAAGGGAAGCCATAGCGCAAATCTGGGCTCCATGGGACATTTTTTTACAGTCAGAGGAGGGGAAGAGGTTGATTGGAGAAGAAACTGAAGATTAGATGAGCTGGTTAAGTAATGTAAACTAAACCCGCCGGTGGGTGGGACTGACCTTCTCTCCCCCCCCCCCCCCCCCTTTTTCCCCTTTTTTTTTTTGTTGTTTGGACCACTATGGGGAATAGATACTATATACTGTATTGGATATTGTACTGATACTGTTTTGTTTTTGTTTTGTTTATAAAAAGGGCAGGAATGAATTATGTTGTACTTTATTGACTAATAATTTTGTTTTGTATTCTCTACAAAGAAATAAAGAATAAAAAAAAAAAAATAGAGGATTTAGTGGCTAATGGGATATGGCATGTAGTTAGGAGGATATGATCTATCCTAGAATATGATTGGTGTGGGTTCAAAAAGTCCGTAAATAGAGATGGACGAACTTCTGACAGGACGTTTCATGAACACGAACTGCGAACCGCAAAGTTCGCGGCGGGCCCTATTGACTTCAATGGCAGGCAAACTTTAAAAACCTACAGGTCATATTTTCAGCCACAAAATACTTACTAGCTGTGCACACATAGTCCCACCACATGGCCACTGACATAACACATGCATGAAGTGAATCTGGGATCGACAACTACAAGCATTCTTTTTTTATCTGTGAAATTTTGACAATTCAGGAGCGCATGAAGACAATGGAGGAGAGGAAAGGTCAGGGTAGGCTATGAAGAGGGTGCAGGAGATGATCACCAGCACCGTGAGAGCACTGACACCAGAACCGTGATAGAGAGCACTGACACAGCACCGTGATAGAGAGCACTGACACCAGCACTGTGATAGAGTGCACTGACACGAGCACCATGATAGAGTGCACTGACACGAGCAACGTGATAGAGTGCACTGACATGAGCACCGTGATAGAGTGCACCGACACCAGCAACTTGCTGCTGGGCCCCAAAAATATGACATCGCTCAACCTCTTCAAACAGGAGGGTACGGGCATATAGTACGGTGTGCTTTTTTTGTACAAGGAAGTGAGCCAGAAGTAGAAAAAAGGTCTGTGTGCTCGATTAAATGAATCGTTTATAGAGATATACATGGTCTACTGGTCACATGTGTTGAATTCCTCCTAGATCCATGCCTCATTCATTTTTATAAATGTGAGGTAGTCGACACTGTCGTGAGCTAGGCGAGTGCGCTTATCCGTCATGATCCCCCCTGCTGCGCTGAACGTGCTTTCGGACAGGACACTGGACGAGGGGCAAGCCAACAGTTCCATTGCAAATTGGGCAAGCTCTGGCCAGAGGTCAAGCCTGCCCACCCAGTAGTCCAGGGGTTCATCACTCCTCAGAGCATCCACATCGGCCGTTAACCCGATGAAGTCGGACACCTGTCGGTCCAAGCGTTCCCTGATGCTGGATCCAGATGAGACCTGTCGATGGGACAGCTGAAAGAATGACCTCATATCAGAAGTCACCAACACATCTTCAAACTGGCCTCTTCTTGCAGGCGCTGTTGGATTGGTACCCACAACTCTTTCTCTGAGAGTGGGAATTCCTCCCCTGCCAGCGCACGCAAAAGCAGAATGCAGCATTCTCGAAACAAGGCCTGGAAGTGCTCCATTCTGACAACCCTCTGTGACGGTGATAACATTTCTGCCATTTTGTGTTTGTACCGGGGGTCTAAGTACGTTGCCACCCAGTACTGGTCCTTGACCGTTGTGCTTTTTATACGGGGTCCCTGTTAAAACACTGGAGCATGAAGGCCCCCATTTGCACTAAACTAGAAGCGGTGTGGTGGCCTGGCTCCTGCTCATCATTCAGGATAATGTCGTCCTCGTTCTCCTCTCCCCATCCATGCACAACAACAGGGATCCCAGAAAGGTTTAAAGCATGCTCTTCTTGCTCCTCCTCATCCGCCCCGGGACCATCCTCCTCTGACTCCTCTTCAGACTCCTGTTGACTTGTCTCAGATAGAGTAGCCCCCCTGGGAATTCATCCAGCATTGTGACTTCCGCATTTTCCTGCTCCTCCATGGCTTGATCAATGACACGATGCAATGCAGGCTCCATAAAGAAGGCATAAGGTACCATGTCACTGATGGCACCATTATTGCGACTGACCAGTTTACTGATCTCATCAAATGGCCGCAGAAGTCTGCATGCGTCGCATATGAGCAGCCACTGGCACGGTGAAAAAAACCCCAGCTCCCCAGAACCTGTTCTGCTGCAGAGTTCATACAGGTAGACGTTAACACGTTTCTGCTGGAGCAGCCTATCAAGCATATAGAAGGTTGAGTTCCATTGCGTCGGGCAATCGCAAATAAGCCCACTGACCGGCAGATTGTGTCGCCGCTGAATGTCAGCAAGGCGAGCCATGGCCGTGTAAGATCTTCTGAAATGGGCCGAGATTTTCCTTGCCTGCCGCAAGATGTCCTGGACCCCAGGGTATTTGACAACGAACCGCTGCACGACCAAGTTTAAGACGTGTGCCATGCATGGCACGTGCGTAATTTTGCCCTGTTTCAATGCGCTAAGCAGATTGGCACCGTTGTCACACACCACTTTACCAACTGTCAAATTGAGCGGTGTTAGCCACTGATCTGCCTGTGAATGCAAAGCTGAAAGGAGTTCAGGGCCAGTGTGGCTCTTCGCTTCCAGGCACAACAGACGCAGCACAGCATGGCAATGTCTCACCTGGCATGTCGAATAGGTTCTGGGGAGCTTGGGCGGCACAGTGGAAGAGACGCTAGCAGCGGAAAAGGAGGAGTCAGCCGAGGATGGAGTAGGAGGAGGAGAAGAAGAGCCAGGCCTGCATGCAATCCGTGTCGGTAAAACCAAATCTACACGGGTGCCACGGCTTACATGCTTGATGGCCGTCAGAAGTTTCACCCAGTGGGCAGTAAAAGTTATATACCATCCCTGCCCATGTTTGCTAGACCACGTGTCTGTGGTCAGATGTATCTTGGCACCGACACTGTGTGTCAGAGATACATTCACTTGCCGTTGAACATGGCCATATAGCTCTGGGATGCCCTTCTGTGAGAAATATTTCCTTCCTGGGACCTTCCATTGTGGTGTTCCAATGGCCACAAATTTTCGAAAGGCCTCCGAGTCCACCAGTTTATATGGCAGTAGTTTGCGGGCTATCAGTTCTGACAAGCCTGCTGTCAACCGTTGGGCAAGAGGGTTATCCGGCGTCATCATTTTATTACGCTCGAACGTTTGGCCCATGGAAGCCTGCTTTTTTGCAGAAAAAAGTGAGGGCGGCGTGATGGAAGGTGGAGTGGAGGACAATTGTGAGGAGAGAGGAGAAGGAGAAGTAGAAGATGAGGCTGGACGGTGAGAGCCTGGAGTGTGGCTTTGTGTGTTCCGTTGCTCACACTGGGCTCAGTGATGGCAGCTCATGTGCCTTCTTAAGGCGGTCATCCCTAGGTGAGTGGTGGGCTTACCACAACTTATGTGTTGACTGCAAAGATTGCAGATGGCAACACTATTGTCAGCAGCGGACACGTTAAAAAAAGCCCACACTGCAGAGCCATGTGCTGGCGTCCTGGGAGCGCCAGATGTGACCCTACATGGTTGATGCCTCACTCCTGATACATTAGCAGTCTGCTTTTTCCCCCAATGTAAGTTCTTCCTGCTTCTCCTCCCTATCTGCTGGTCCATATCTCCCTATGAACTCCCCTCCTCTTCCTCTCTTGTGGGCACCCATGTGACATCACTAGACACGTCGTCATCGACATCACCTTTCCCACCGCTATAATTAGAGATCTCAGAGTAGGCAGCAACAGCAGGGACCAACCTCCTCCTTGGACTGATCTTGGTACTGTCGTCAGACTGCTGAGTGGCGGTTGTTGCTACCTCCTCTTCCCGATCCAATGCCAAGAGTGGCTGCGCATCGGAAATGTCTTGATATGGATTGGAAAATAATTCCTGTGACTCAAGCGGAAGGTATATGGTGGTGGTGTTGGTGGTAGTGTCTTTGGAGGTGCACACAGCAGAGCGTGAAGAAGAGGGTGCAGATCGAGAGGATGAGGAGGGTGCAGAAGAGTAAGGCTGGGTGAGCCACTCAACCAAGTCTGGTGCGTCCTGACGTAATCGCACGCACCTTCTGCAATTTGCCACTTTGGCTCCAGCCTGTCGCTCCTGCCCTACCCCAACCACCCCTGCGGAAGGGCCTGCTTCTTCCTCTGCCTGTCATTTTTTAAATGACCCTGTGACAAAAGTCTCTAGAGAAGTGCAGTATGTATGTGGAAGAAGGTATATAACACCCTGCTTCAATCTGTCGTTTTTGGGGGCCACTGGTCTATCACACCAGTTATAATACTTTTTTTTTATTGTGTTTGTCACTCTTTGTAGTATCGCTGCAGAAACGCTTAGCAATCACAATGCTGCACAGTGGAAATGCACTATACTATGCTTTCTATATGTGCAAGTATTTTATATGTGTATTACACCCCTATATACTGCACACTAAATAGTACACCTATACCAGTTCTTAAAAGGACATTTGTGGACCTAGTAGCTAGTGATTTGCAGACTGTCCCTCAGTCCCTACACTGATAAAAGACAGCTGCAGAAACGAGCAGTAATCTGCAGCACAGCAATGCACCAGCGCCCTATATATTGTACACCTATACCATTCCTTAAAAGGACCTTTGTGGACCTAGTAGTAATAGCTAGCTAGTGATTAAACTGACTGTCCCTGCTCCACACAGCGTCCTGTCCCTACATTGACAAAAGACAGCTGCAATCACCAGCACAGCAGTACACTGAACCCTATATACTGTACTACACCTATACCAGTCCTTAAAAGGACCTTTGTGGACCTAGTAGCTAGTGATTTGCAGACTGTCCCTCAGTCCCTACACTGATAAGACTGCTACAGAATAGGGCAGCAGTCAGCAGCAGTGCACCACAACCCTATATATTGTACACCTATACCATTCCTTAAAAGGACCTTTGTGGACCTAGTAGTAATAGCTAGCTAGTGATTAAACTGACTGTCCCTGCTGCACACAGCATCCTGTCCCTACACTGACAAAAGACAGCTGCAATCCCCAGCATAGCAGTGCACTGAACCCTATATACTGTACTACACCTATACCAGTCCTTAAAATAACTTTTGTGGACCTAATAGCTAGCGATTTGTGTCACTACAGTCTCGCCCTGCTCCACACAGCGTCCTGTTCCTACACTGACATAAGACAGAATGTAAAATGGCCACCAGATCAAGTCTATTTATAAGGTAGGGGGAATGTCCAATTGTCCATGTGCTGAAATGTCTCAATTGGCTGTCCTGTACCCCATGATGGATCTGTCATCATGGGTCAAAGTTCTTTCACATTGTAAACACATATGTCCGCCGGGCGAACAGCAGCAATCGTCCGCCGATCGGGCGAATTGTGAACATGCAGAATTCGCAGTGAACCGACCGCCGGGCGAACAGTTCATCCATCCCTATCCGTAAAGTCTTGTTTAGATGGATTCAGTTCCCTCCAAATGTCTGCTAACCCATGTTGAAAGATCAGTTTCGTGATTTCAACACTACCATTGCTGGGCCTAACAAGTTGTAACTTAAGGGGGTTAGATTTATCAAGGCCCAAATCAAAGGCCATGTTAGAGTCCCCGCCCAGAATCGTGATGCCCTCCACTAGTGGCCCCAGGGTCTGAAAGATCTGTTGGAAAAAATTTGTTTGTCCTCTGTTAGGAGCATAATATGATACAAAGGAGTATTGGTGCCCCTCTAGAGTTCTCTTTACTAGGAGGAACCTTCCCTCCGGATCTCTGTGCTCCAGCTGTGTTGTAAACTTGCAGTGTTTGGAGAATAAGATCGCCACCACCCTTGTTTTGTCTTCGGCATTTACCACGAAGAACTGTGGAAAGTGAGCATGGAGGAATGAGAGGGTATACCGCGCTAGGCAGTGGGTCTCCTGCAAGAGGACCACATCAATATGGTGAAAAAAGAAGGTGCAATCTTAATAACATTAGAAAAATAGGGCCTAATAATGGCCACAAATAGAAGGAGGAGAAGGGCTCCTTCCTTTCATTCAGAAATTAAATGATAGCCTGGTCTGACTGAAAGTAGTAAACATGAGCACAGTCATTGGCTTCAGGGGGGAAAATTGTCCTTGACTTTCTTGGGCTTGCTTTTCTCCCATAAAGGTTATGTGGGGCTGGTCGGTGTGGCTCGTTTGGCGGACCCCAACTGCAAATTTGATGTGTCCATTGCGGATTCCTGGGAGATGATTCTGAGGTCCAACAGCAGTCGTTCTAGGTCTGGGAAGCTGGAAACAGTGTTTTGTTTGCCCTTGTAGGTGAATTTTAAAGCTAAGGGTATTTAATGTCCTTAGTAAGGGCGATGAGGAGGGGTTTTAAAGACCTCAGTTTTTGGATAGTGAAGGGAGACATATCAGCAAATATCTGTATGGTATGTCCCTTAGGTGGGCTTACTGGGCGAGATCTCTTCATAACTTCAACTTTAATGGAGTAAAAGTGAGGTTTCGGGGGGCGTGGCCTGGCACCGGAGCGAGATGGCAGCTTAGAGGAAGAGTTCCATCCACCAAACATCCAGAAAGCCCTTGCATAAGCGGGTAATCCTACGCAGAAGTGGTAAAGATGACTGAGAGAAGCCACTCTGCCTCCCGGTCAAAGCAGGGACAAGCCACACAGCTCGGCATGAATATACCGGTGAGGTCCCGTTCCCAGCACGCTGAATCACAGGCCGTAGCACGAGTCGCGGGTCGGAGTGGGAACCTCCCGGCGGACACAGAGCGTACGGACCTCAACCAATCAGGTAGGGGCGCTCCACACAACTCACCCCTTTTATGCCTGGCAGATCTCCAGCAAGTAGCTGCCGACATCAAATGCTCCTTAAGTGCAGCTGTCTCTGACCTAAAATCCGAGATAAGGGAGGTTGCTAGCAGACTGGAGCATGTAGAGACAACTGCCATAACACATGGGGCAGCCATGCAGCAATTACAGAAGGCATCCACTGTATTGGCGCAGCACCTCATTGATATGCACAGACATATGGAGGACCTTGATAATAGGGGCCGCAGGCGCAACCTCCGCATTAGAGGGATCCCAGAGACGGTGGAAGTCCCCCAACTACAAGCGGCAGTATTGGCGATCTTTAATACGCTTTTAGGCAGACCACCGGACACCCCTGTAGAGATGGAGAGGTGTCACAGGGCACTCAGACCAAGAGGCAGAGACACTGACCCGCCAAGAGATGCAGTCTGCTGTTTGAACTTTACACAGAAGAAATTCTGCAACTTGCACGTACCCACGCTAATCTGGAACATGAGGGAGCGCATATCCAGATATATCAAGATCTGTCCACTATTACCCTCCAGCATAGGAGGGACCTCCGGCCTCTTCAAGTTCTTAGAGAGCATCGCATTCCCTTCCGCTGGAAGTTCCCATTTTGCGTACAAGCAACAGTTGGGAATCGCACGGCAATGCTGCAGACACCAGGGGACCTGCGACAATTCTGCGACATCCTGAACATCCCGTGTGTAGAGGTGCCAGATTGGTATGGTGCTTTTTTGCAACCAGATCCTTGGATCTCTCCCCAGCAAGAAGATACACCGCGGACCCAAAGGAGCAGACAACGACGGAGGAGACCCTCATCAACTACCCCGCCAAGAAGACGTGGGGACATGGAGACAGAGGAGAGCCCACGAGCCTCACCGTCGTCAGTACACCGCAGAACTGACCGGCATTAACACCCCATCCGGTATGGTAAGCAGACCCCCTGACTGATTTGACTGGGCTTTTGTTCTCTATAGATACAACACCAACCCTCTGCCCCCTGAAGCCCCTGGGATTCCAGGGGTACAGCTAGCCCTTCGATCCTGACAAGAAAGATACCAAGCAATCAGAGCACGACTTAATTCTACTTGAACCTAATGGGAGCACCCCGGGACTACACTACGCTGTTGGGTCCAAAGTTCAGTATGATTGGGGGGGGAGAACAAACTGCTGGACTACCGTGTACCACTGAGGATAGCCAGCTGCAAAAAGGGGACTTCATAACCTGGCACTGCATCGCTACGACATGGAGTGAACGTGCACTTCACATGCTCCCACGTGCTTACGACACAGTCATGCCTTAGGAGCGGACATGCATCGGATTGACTGATGCGGGGCTGTCACTGAAGAGTGGGGGGGAGTGCATTCCTCCCTAATGAGTGAACCTAGCTGAGCCCTTTGCTCTGTCATAAAGTTGTACGAACTACCTGAAGTGGGGTTGACCCCCCTCCCATCCTAGATCGCTGGGCCTGGAACTTATAGTATAGTATAGCCCAGCTTATATAGACACCTCCTTTTGTGCTAAGGGACTGAATGGTATCGGACATCTGCAGTTTTTTTTTTCTCTCCCCACTATCCCCACTTTCTGAAGGTTCTGGGGATCATAAAAACCCAAAGGGGCACTTTCTATGGGTGGTGTATACCCCTCAGACATTTGGCCGAGGCACCAGGGAATGAGGGCCCATGTTGAAAAAGTGAGGGGTGGACAAGGAAGCAGTTTCACATGTAAAGGGACAAGGTAGTTGTAGAATTCTCTTTAGTGCTATAGTTATAAGCATTAATACCACCCTACATAATATCCTAAACTACATGATAGAATGGGTAGATGTCTGGCGACGTACGGGAGAGGTATTTTATTTTATGTCCAGAACAGGTCCTAGGTCCCCCAGATGTGGGGATTGTAGCTTCAGCCCTATGTAATAGACAGTTCCCAGGTTTAGGATTAGGGTGTCGATGAAGCAAAGGTTGGAGATAAAGATCCTCAATGAGGAGCTCCTAGGTTCTGGGTACACAGGTTGCATAAGTTAATTGGTTATCTGTTTTGGCTTACTGATATTACATGTATTGCATATGCCAATGTTTTTGCCTGTATTCTACATGAATGACTTTGATAGCCACCCAGCAATGGGTGGAGTGGAAATGTGGCGTTCCAGTCTCCGGGAGCCCCCCCACATGCGGGGCGTCGAGACACCGGAATTGTGGTGCACTAGCCACGGAGGGGTCCTCCTGGGGCTCGTGGTGGGCAGGCATAAGCCTCATGCTCCTGGTCTGCCATCACCTGTCCTGGAACCTCGTGGGGGTGTGCTGTTGGGGCCCACACTCCTAGACGGAGGTGGGCCGCGTCGGCGCGCCCTTCCGGCCTCTGTGGGCCTATGCGGAGGATTTCCCATCACAGGTTCAACTTTGTTATCTGGAGGGAATGGAGGGCGGATGGTTGTGATAGTTCTGGTGTTAGGCTTCTTCCCCTCGCCAGAGTAGGCAGGTTCCCCCTCTGGAAAAACCCGGTTGGGACTTACAACACCCTAGTCCGGCAGGATATCCCTGCTTAGGTAGCCTAGCAGGCTGAGGCTATCTCCGGCTATCACCTCTCTAACCTGAGTAGGTGTACTCTTGAGGCATAAGGAATAGCCCATTTCTCAATCTATAGGGGTACGTGGTTATCCAGGAATCTGGGCTGAGGCCCATTGCCCCTTACCCGAATCTACGCACAAGCCTGCTTACCCTTCTCCACCCACTTACCCCCCCCCCTCCTCCTTCCCCACTTCCTACCTTTTCCCCTCTTTCCCCTGTTGTGCTTTTTAAGGACATTTTCCCGCACAATATTTACTAAGTAATTTTTAACGAAGATATTTTTAAGATACAGAATTAGTCTATATGACACAGTCTATATATGTGAAACTTATTCACGGAGACGAGTGATCATACAAAATAGCTACATTTATTGGTTGACAGAAAACAAATATTTACATGAAATATTAAAATACAGATTGCATTACTTTATCATTTTGACAATTACTGGAAACACCCTCCAACTGGGCGTAGTAGTACCTTGGACACAATTATCACCATTATCATTTCTCGGTAGAATCAATAACCTTTTGATACTTGACAATTAAACAGAATGTCTGTATTTCACACGTCCAACCGTTACTATACTGCAGGTAAGTAAGTGGTTAACAATGTGAAATAAATTAGACATTTGTTTGTCAATAAAGTTGGCATCTATGCAAAAAATAAATTTATAATGAAAAATAAATTTAAAGAAAAATCTAAAAGGCAGTTATTGATTCGGGAGAAATATTTTCAATAATAGAACATTCAAAAAATCAATAATTAAGAGAACATAGAATAGATGATAAACATATATTTACCCATTTCCAATATGGCTATTAGTGTGGAGTGTTGGTTACCAGGAATTTTAAGATGGCTGCCGTGGCTTTCAACATGGATTCTCCTACAGAGGAATTACTTGGTGTGACCTCCGAGTTCCAAGGAGCAGGGATCTTCATGGATGTAAAAATGTGTATTCATGCATGTCTTCCAGTGTCCCTTCTCAGGGGGGGTCCCTAAGCTTCCCCCTGACTCTCACCCCCCAGCTCTCCCCGAGCTTTTTTCTCCTCCATGGCCATATTTTTAGTTCTTAAATATCCTCTTAAACAAAAAGATCATAAAATTTTACTAAGTTCTGCCCAGAGGGTATGTGTTCCCTCCTCATTGGCCGGCAGACTTAATGGTTAGCTTTCCCGGGAGTCTCGTGATTTTAAGGTAATAGCACCTTCCACCACCAGGTGTCTCACCTGTGCTTGGTGTTTTATTTCTTTAAGTTAATATTTTTTTTATTCTGTAATATGCGTTCGTTGTTATATATGTTCTAACGAATATATCTCTAGTGTTCAAGAATTATGGCATAATATAAAATACGCTTTAACATAAATTTCAATAATCACTTGCATAATTTGGTGATATATATGTATATCAATGTATATCTGTTAATCTTTAGTCCGTTTAGAAAGGACACAGGTTAGATATATATCAAACAATCACATACAATTATTATCTATATGGATACATGTATAATTTGGGTATCCAATCAATATTTGTTTATCTAAACATAGGTTAAATTCTTATACAATTCTAATCATGATTTATGTTTTTTATAATACTAATTTGTTGCTAAAACACTTCTACTTATAATCACACTTTCATATATAATTTCTTTATGACAAAGTTCTTTAGATCATTAGATACCAAACCACAATATCTCCCTGTTGACCTATGTATAATTTGAATGGCTTAGAAAAATATGGATGATACTGGTATATGAATCTTACAGCATGTTTTGAGATGAACTCTGAGTTTCCAATAATAATTAAATGGGTTAGCTGTGTCCTTCAATATGTTTCGTTGGATAAGGAGTCAGCTAATTGCATGGTTGTATACTATCCAAACAGTCTTTTTACTTACGCACAATGGGGTTCTCTAGTTAAGGGTTATTTCCATGTGATAAATACTTATGCAAGTTTGATCTTCTCACCCTAACCAACAAAATAAGTAAACAGCTTTTTGTTTGGTGACAGGAAATACCATTGTTTCAGGTTTTTTTTTCAACACAGGTTTTGTAAAAGTTTAAAAAGAACTAATCCTTTTAACATTTGGAAAAGAAAAACTGCGAGATCTTGTACTTTGCTTTAAAGGTCTCCAAGAGGTCACAGTTCAATAATATCAACATTGTAGTTCATCTGTTCCTGAGGCCTAAACAATCTCACCTCTTTGACAGTAAATATGAAATGTATTATTATTATTTTTTTCTTAATGAATTCACAACAAAGCCCCCCTTGTGAAGTGTTCAAATGCCGGAAGTCGTTTGAAGGACTTCACCAATGCAACATGTTGAAGAAATATGGCTTCGCTCGGGCCTTGTAAGTTGAGTTGTGAAGATGGATCCAGATTGTGGATATATATATTGAAGAGGTATAGACACCTGCAGATGAGTGTAATTCTTTGAAAAACAAAATGGTTTTGTGATCGATGTGTGCATCTCAGGGCCGTCATCCGTTATTTGGCGGGAAATGGATCATTCCGGGCACCTTTAGTCCTGGCTGTCCTGGTGGGTTTTGTCCATATAGACTGGCCATCAGTGGTGTCCCTGGATCCCCCATACGGTTCCTTCTCTGGATGTTCACACATGTTGGATTCTCGGTTCTGTTGACCGGCTCATGGACATCTTAGTCCTGTAAAGGAAAAGGAATTGCATGAGAAAAGAAACATATATATATTTTTTACATGATCTGTGTTTGAGATCTCAGTGTCAAACTGGTATCCTGGGCTTCCTCAAAACCCTCTTCTTCCCATTATGTTATCAGTCCATTAACTAAACACTCTGGAAATCAAGACAATGTATGAAACATTTGCTATGGGAGACCAAGCTCCAGGGCTCATTATCATGAGGCCATTTATTAATATCTGTGGATACCAGACAATTCTGACTGACTTATGTTCTTCAGAACCATTTTTTTAGCTTAATTGTAGCGGTTCTGGAATAATAACAATTAAAAACATTTCAGTTTGACATGTGACACTTACTGTCAGTAACAAAATATTTGACATCATAGTCAACCTTCTACTTGGGAGGAATAAAACAGATAAAATCTCTCCCCTTTGGGGTGTCAATACACTCATTTGAGGCAATCAAACTACCTTATGCGGGTGACTCCTCATCTTTTACCAAAATATCAAACCATTTAGGCCTCCTGATATTAATGTCTTTAGGATTCGGTCTTCCTCTGGAATTACCGTCTTTGGGACTTCTTGAAATTGGCTGTTTGGAGCGACCTGTTTATGTCAGAGGAATGAAGTGACCACTGAAAAATAGGAGAATAATTAATATCTAACAACCACAATCCCTCGGTAGGGATTTCAGGATCCTCATTACTGTAACCTGGGGAAAAACATGGTGTTAGAAACTCGGCTTCCTATATCTTTATTCAGTGCATTCCTCTGATTTATTTTAACATAGGCGCTTAAAAGGCTCTGTGGTCCCAGGTTGGCCACAGGATTTGCCCCTGGAAGAAGTGTTATTCACGTTCCGTATAGCAATGAAACCGTGTAACATATCCCTAATTTTGTCTATTTTGGTTTCCGTATTGCTTACAGGCTGATCAGAATTGGGTCGTGGGACCCGATTTCTGTACTTTCTGGGGACTACTGGCTCAGTTTTATCAGACATATCACCATCAGAAACATTGTCTTGATTTTGGGATAGTTGTCTGGGCCTTAGTTGTTCCCTATTGTTCTGGGGATTTTGGGGTGTCTTACCCTGTAATTTCTCCCTATTTACCCGTGTAGGCCCCCAAAGTCCATTACACCGGTAAAGGTGAGGGTGTCTACCCTTAGTTTTAAATCTGACCCGTTGGAGATATACCCTATAGTTTCTCCTAAACCTCAGGTCTGGATCCTTTGGATGAGACTCCTGAGGTGGTCTTTGAACTCCCCCTCTAAAGGGTGGTCTCTGCTCCCCCCTTCTGATGGGTGGGGACATTGGTCGCCTGCTGGGGAGACTCGGTATCATCTCTCTTCTGACTATATCAGCATATCTCTTTCTCTTGGTTTTGGGCTGTAATGATTGAGGAGATACATAAAATTCATCCACAAATTTCATTATAGGGCTTTCAGGCCTTCCATTGTTTTCACCAGTTTGTTGGATAGAGTACAAATTGTTACTCTCTTTTACCAAAGACTCCAGTGAACACCCCCCTTTGTAGTCTTTCGCCAAATTCACTTTTATGTGGGTAGGCGGGGCCTTGAAGAACATGGGTTCAAACCCAAGTTTATTATAACTTGGCTCCTTTTCTGCTAAGTGGACAGCACCTTTGAGCACAGCCATAACTTCGGTGGGGCTTTGATCACTGGTACATGTGATATTGTGTATATCCGCTCTAGCTGCGTTAACATTTTTGTGTGGGACAAATCCTAGATGACAGATGTTTTTAATTGTTTGCCAGGTAGTACCCCACAGACTTATTACATCTTCGCAGAATGGACAGAGTTTGGTTTCAAATACCCACGGTAAGAAACTACTCCTAGATTGGTCATCATTTAGGCCTAAAACTGATAAAGCATTTTCATAGATTTCAATGTGGTCAATAATGTGCATGGATCCCTCTTCCTTAAACACCGGGACAGCATCTTTTAAAAATTTTATTATTTCTGAGGCGTCCTGTTTAGGGGTGCCTGTATTTTTCTCTGATCCCAAAGAAAACTGATTAGGCATACCTTCATGTGGTGGTTCAATTCTTACCCCCCTTTGCACTACAGATGGCTTGGGGTAGAATATGGTTTCTTTTTCTAATTCTTTTTCATTATGTAACTCCCAAATTTTAGGTTGAGAGTCAGATTTTGGAGTATTGTCAGACTCTATACTTTCAGGGTTAAGCATCTGAGCGTTATCCTGGGGCATACACTTCCCTTGTTCTTTTAATTCTTCTGGTTGCTTAATTAGGGATTCCTGTCCTGACCTAAGTTGATTTGTTTCTTCTTTTAAATTTCCACTGCATATTACTCTGCAACTTTTTAAATTTCCACAGCCTATTACTCGGCAACTTTTTAAATTTCCACAGCCTATTACTCTGCAACTTTCGTCAGGAGACTCGTTTTCCTGCAGAAAAATCTCCTTCTCTCTTAATTGTTTACACTCTTTATTTGATTGGTGACATTCGTCCAGTATTATCATGGCATTATTTTGCATCTGTTCTGTTTTAATTTGGGTTTCCTGTAACAACCTCTTCTTCTCTCTTAATTGTTTACACTCTTTTTTTAATTGGTGATATTCGTCCTGCCTTATTATATCCTTTTGTATCTGTTCTGTTTCATATTTCACCATTGTCACTATAGACTCCTCAACATAATCTGCCTCGTCTTTAATCTCCTTTAGCTTTTTTGTGAGCTCACATTCCCCTTCTATTAAGTGGGATTGTGATTCTAAGATATCACTCTCTAGTTGGGTATATTGACGTTTAAACTTACTGTAAAGATACATCAGGTTAGTGCTTACTTCAAAATACACGTGATCAGGCCTTTCTATTTCCTTTGTCTCAGATGAGCTGTCTGTGAGTTTAACGTTTTGACCTTCCACGTTCCATACGTCTTTTATTACTTGACGGGCGTGGTTTATAAGGCCTTCAATGCGTGCTTCTAGACTATTCTCGTTAGACAAACTTTTTTCGGCATGATTTATCATGTTAATTTTTGACATTATATCCAACATTTCCTGTACTTGTATTCATTTTGTCTGAGTACTCATATTACCACTAAGGGCTGATTCTTGACAATCCCCTTCAACATAAAATTCACTTTGACCAGACATTTTTCTTGGCAAAAATATATATATATATATATTTTTTAAAAGTTAATAATTAATAATTTCATGCAAAATATTATTTCTGTCACCACCGTAACTATGTTTGATCCTGTACAAAATATCGACGTTATCTCACGCAGTGCCTCCATTTATATATGTTGTGCTTTTTAAGGACATTTTCCCGCACAATATTTACTAAGTAATTTTTAACGAAGATATTTTTAAGATACAGAATTAGTCTATATGACACAGTCTATATATGTGAAACTTATTCACGGAGACGAGTGATCATACAAAATAGCTACATTTATTGGTTGACAGAAAACAAATATTTACATGAAATATTAAAATACAGATTGCATTACTTTATCATTTTGACAATTACTGGAAACACCCTCCAACTGGGCGTAGTAGTACCTTGGACACAATTATCACCATTATCATTTCTCGGTAGAATCAATAACCTTTTGATACTTGACAATTAAACAGAATGTCTGTATTTCACACGTCCAACCGTTACTATACTGCAGGTACGTAAGTGGTTAACAATGTGAAATAAATTAGACATTTGTTTGTCAATAAAGTTGGCATCTATGCAAAAAAGAAATTTATAATGAAAAATAAATTTAAAGAAAAATCTAAAAGGCAGTTATTGATTCGGGAGAAATATTTTCAATAATAGAACATTCAAAAAATCAATAATTAAGAGAACATAGAATAGATGATAAACATATATTTACCCATTTCCAATATGGCTATTAGTGTGGAGTGTTGGTTACCAGGAATTTTAAGATGGCTGCCGTGGCTTTCAACATGGATTCTCTTACAGAGGAATTACTTGGTGTGACCTCCGAGTTCCAAGGAGCAGGGATCTTCATGGATGTAAAAATGTGTATTCATGCATGTCTTCCAGTGTCCCTTCTCAGGGGGGGTCCCTAAGCTTCCCCCTGACTCTCACCCCCCAGCTCTCCCCGAGCTTTTTTCTCCTCCATGGCCATATTTTTAGTTCTTAAATATCCTCTTAAACAAAAAGATCATAAAATTTTACTAAGTTCTGCCCAGAGGGTATGTGTTCCCTCCTCATTGGCCGGCAGACTTAATGGTTAGCTTTCCCGGGAGTCTCGTGATTTTAAGGTAATAGCACCTTCCACCACCAGGTGTCTCACCTGTGCTTGGTGTTTTATTTCTTTAAGTTAATATTTTTTTTATTCTGTAATATGCGTTCGTTGTTATATATGTTCTAACGAATATATCTCTAGTGTTCAAGAATTATGGCATAATGGCACAAATATTGATTGGATACCCAAATTATACATGTATCCATATAGATAATAATTGTATGTGATTGTTTGATATATATCTAACCTGTGTCCTTTCTAAACGGACTAAAGATTAACAGATATACATTGATATACATATATATCACCAAATTATGCAAGTGATTATTGAAATTTATGTTAAAGCGTATAAAATACGCTTTAACATAAATTTCAATAATCACTTGCATAATTTGGTGATATATATGTATATCAATGTATATCTGTTAATCTTTAGTCCGTTTAGAAAGGACACAGGTTAGATATATATCAAACAATCACATACAATTATTATCTATATGGATACATGTATAATTTGGGTATCCAATCAATATTTGTTTATCTAAACATAGGTTAAATTCTTATACAATTCTAATCATGATTTATGTTTTTTATAATACTAATTTGTTGCTAAAACACTTCTACTTATAATCACACTTTCATATATAATTTCTTTATGACAAAGTTCTTTAGATCATTAGATACCAAACCACAATATCTCCCTGTTGACCTATGTATAATTTGAATGGCTTAGAAAAATATGGATGATACTGGTATATGAATCTTACAGCATGTTTTGAGATGAACTCTGAGTTTCCAATAATAATTAAATGGGTTAGCTGTGTCCTTCAATATGTTTCGTTGGATAAGGAGTCAGCTAATTGCATGGTTGTATACTATCCAAACAGTCTTTTTACTTACGCACAATGGGGTTCTCTAGTTAAGGGTTATTTCCATGTGATAAATACTTATGCAAGTTTGATCTTCTCACCCTAACCAACAAAATAAGTAAACAGCTTTTTGTTTGGTGACAGGAAATACCATTGTTTCAGGGTTTTTTTTCAACACAGGTTTTGTAAAAGTTTAAAAAGAACTACCGTATATACTCGAGTATAAGCCGAGATTTTCAGCCTCTTTTTTGAGGCTGAAAGTGCCCCCTCGGCTTATACTCGAGTCACCGCTGTCTGACTGCTCGATCAGCGTATCGAGCAGACAGACGGCGGACATTAAAATTCAAAAGCCGCGCCTCCTTCTCCGCCTCCGCCTGTGATAGGCGGAACACTGAATTTCCCAGCAGTCAGTGTTCCGCCTATCACGGACATCCGTTCATTCTCATACTACGGACGAGTATGAGAGGATGTCCGTGATAGGCGGAACACAGGCTGCTGGGAAATTGAGTGTTCCGCCTATCACAGGCGGAGGACGGAGGCGCGGCTTTTGAATTGTAGAATGGCCGCCGAGAAGAGCGGCGATCCTGGAGCGGCGATCCATCGGCACGACACGGGACGGAGGAGGCACGGGACGGAGGAGGCACGGGACAGAGGAGGCACGGGACAGAGGAGGCACGGGACAGAGGAGGCACGGGACAGAGGAGGCACGGGACAGAGGAGGCTCGGGACGACGGCGGCTCGGGACGGAGGCTTGGGACACAGGTAGGCTGGACACACACACAAGGCTGCACGGACACACACACACACACACACACACACACACACACACACACACACACAGGGATGGATGGATGGATGGATGGATGGATGGATACACACACACACACACACACACACACACACACACACACACACAGGGATGGATGGATGGATGGATACACACACACACACACACACACACAGGGATGGATGGATGGATGAATACACACACACACACACACACACACACACACACACAGGGATGGATGGATGGATGGATACACACACAGGGATGGATGGACGGACACACACACAGGGATGGATGGATGGATGGATGGACACACACACAGGGATGGATGGACGGACACACACACAGGGATGGACGGACACACAGGGATGGACAGCCATGTCTCACCCTCGGCTTATACACGAGTCAATAAGTTTTCCAGTTTTTTGGGGGTAAATTGGGGGCCTCGGCTTATATTCGGGTCGGCCTATACTCGAGTATATACGGTAATCCTTTTAACATTTGGAAAAGAAAAACTGCGAGATCTTGTACTTTGCTTTAAAGGTCTCCAAGAGGTCACAGTTCAATAATATCAACATTGTAGTTCATCTGTTCCTGAGGCCTAAACAATCTCACCTCTTTGACGGTAAATATGAAATGTATTATTATTATTTTTTTCTTAATGAATTCACAACACCCCCTTTCTCGCCCTCCCCCCTCACTGTTACAGACTCTCCCCGTCTACTACTACTTGGCGCAACTCCAATTGTGCCGTTGGACACCAAAACACCCTATAAGATGCTGGACTCCTCTATCCCTCAAGGTATACTCTATAAATACAAAGGGACTTAATGTCCCAGAAAAACGTAGCAGCTTGCTAACTGAAGTCCAGAGACAGAAAGCCCAAATTGTATTTATTCAAGAGACACACTTTAAAACAGGTTCCATACCCCGGCTTTCCAATCACCGTTTTCCAACGATGTACCATGCAACTTGTGCTGATTCAAAGACGAAAGGGGTAGCAATACTACTGGCAAAGACGTTTGCATTCAACCTAACTGACCAAATGGTGGATCCAGTGGGCAGATTCCTTTTTCTGAAAGGTAGCTGGAAAGATAAACCGGTGACTATGGTGAACATTTATTGCCCGAACTGGAAACAGGTACATTTTCTGAAGGAGACCCTACTGAAACTGACCTCGTTCATGACAGGTTTAGTGATCATGGGAGGCGACCTCAACATGGCTTTAAACCCACTTCTAGATAAGTCCACGGGCACCTCATCCATACCATTCTCGGCCTTGCGACAAGCAAAGCTACAACTAGCTTCGCTCACACTCCATGACTCGTGGCGTACCCTGAATCCAACGGTGAAAGACTTCACATTTTATTCGGCCCCCCATAACCGATACTCGCGGCTAGATTACCTGTTCGTAGCCCAGAGAGACTTGAGTTACCTGTTAAAAGTGACGATAGAAAACACGGTGATCTCGGATCACCATCCAATCACCATGACCCTCCGGTTTCCTCAGAGGGAAACATTCTCGAAAATCTGGAGGCTAGACTCATCACTCCTCGCGGGCGTAGGGGACATGGCCACTATCAAACAGGCCATTAGCGACTTTTTCCAGCATAATGATACACCAGACATTTCCTCCATGGTACAATGGGAAGCACACAAGTGTGTGGTACGTGGGCACTTGTTGGCCCTCGCTGCAAAAAAGAAACAACATCAATCCCTGATTTTGGAATTGACTACCAACATTTCCAAACTGGAAGCGCAACATAAATGCTCGAGGGCAGCTAGAGTGGCGGCCGAGTTGGCCAACACTCAGGTGCTCCTGCGAGAGGAACTGTACAAAAGGGTGCGGAAGCAACTGTTAAGGTCACAGAAGTTCTTCTATGAAAATGGTAATAAACCGGGAAGGCTCCTAGCCAGATGCACACAAAAGCACATCCTCACCCATACTGTTCACCATATAGTAGACAAGGCAGGGGGGATGCACACAAAAAACGAAGAGAGCGCATCAATTCCATGAGTATTACAAGGGTCTATATGACATACGGAAGACTGAACCTAACCTATGCCCAGCAGGGGAGAGGACAAACCTGATTAGAGAGTTTTTCCACCAGCATAGCCCTACTGCCTTATCAGCTGAAGATCAACAAGCCCTTGAAGCCCCTCTGTCCTCAGAGGAATGGTTAGAAGCACTAAAATCCACAAAACCGGGTAAGAGTCCGGGGCCAGATGGCTACTCCTCTCAGTATTACAAATGCTTTCCGGACCTCCTAGGGCCTCACTTCCTAAAGGCCTTTAACTCTTTAACAGGCACTCTGAGCCCTCCCCACAGTCTATTAGAAGCACACATTGCAGTGATTCCAAAGGAAGATAAGGACCAGACCAACGTAGCAAATTATCGACCGATCTCGCTTTTAAATGTAGATGTAAAAATCTTCTCCAAAATTTTAGCGAATAGACTTTCCTATCACGTACTGGCGTGGGTGGGCTTGGTCCAAGTGGGCTTTGTCCCTGGCAGGGAGGCCAGGGACAATACCATCAAAGCTCTAAACCTAGACCACTGGCTGACTTCCACACACAGTACAGGATTCTTCCTGTCTATGGATGTGGATAAGGCCTTTGACCGGGTGGCCTGGGACTATATGGACGCAGTCCTAGAGAGACTGGGCTTGGGTTCTTGCATGCAAGCGTATATTAAAGCCCTGTACATAAACCCAAGCGCCAGGCCGCGTACACACGCGCGGACTGTTTGCCCAACCTTGTTCGTCAAACAGTTTCGGCAAACAGTCCGCTCAAAATTTGCATGAGCGGACTTGCCCACACACGAGCGGACTGTTTCAGCGAACTGTTTGCCAAACAGTTGGCTCAACTTTTGAAATGAACGGACTCGCCCACGTAAGGAGGAGGCAAATCCGCCCATTTCGAGCGCGTGTACAGGTAGGCGGGGCCCGCGAAGGAGACGTCGCGGGCTCCGCCGCCTGGAATGGGCTTAAAGGGGAACCCCAACGCCGAAAAAAATCGGCGTGGGGGTTCCCCCAAAGTCCACACCAGACCCTTGTCCGAGCACGCTACCCGGCCGGCCAGGAAAAAGAGCTACAAGAAGGCGCGGTGGCCCGGCAGAAGAACCGAAGAGGGGGACAAGACCCCCGAAGTCGGGAGAAGAGGCCGGCGGCGGGGAGGAAGAAAGCCGGACTCCTCCGCTAGTAAAAGAGCTACACACAGATAGCGGAGGAGTCCGGCGAGAAGACCCCCGAAGACGGAAGACCCCGGAGCTGTGCAATAAAATATTTTTTCCCTGTGTTGTGTTTTTTTTGTACTTTATTTCACAGGTGAATGGGTAGGGGTACATTGTACCCCATACTCATTCACATAGGGTGGGGGGCCGGTATCCGGGGGCCCCCTTCTTAAAGGGGGCTCCCGGATTCCGATAAGCCCCCCGCCCGCAGACCCCGACAACCAACGGCCAGGGTTGTCAGGAAGAGGCCCTTGTCCTCATCAACATGGGGACAAGGTGCTTTGGGGTGGGGGGGCCGCGCGGCCCCCCCTTCCCCAAGGCACCCCCCCATGTTGAGGGCACGCGGCCTGGTACGGCTCAGGAGGGGGGCGCGCTCGCTCGCCCCCCTTTCCTGGCCGGCCGGGTAGCGTGCTCGGACAAGGGTCTGGTGTGGACTTTGGGGGAACCCCCACGCCGATTTTTTTCGGCGTTGGGGTTCCCCTTTAAGCCCATTCCAGGCGGCGGAGCCCGCGATGTCTCCTTCGCGGGCCCCGCCTACCTGTACACGCGCTCGAAATGGGCGGACTTTCCGAGCGGGAACAGTCCGCTCATTTCGAAAGTACAGCGGACAGGCCCACACACGGGCGGACTGTTCGCTCAAACACAGTTTCAGCGGACAGTTTTTCGGAATTTCCGAAAGACTTTGTCCGTCCAACTGTCCGCTGAAACTGTCCGATGAATGCCCACACATGAGCGGACTGTCCGTCCAAACACTGTTCAGCGGACAAGGTTGGGCGAACAGTCCGCCCGTGTGTACGCGGCCCCAGGGTCCGCGTCAACGGTCACCTGTCAGAGGTCTTCCCCATCCAGAATGGTACCAGACAGGGCTGCCCCCTACCCCCCTTACTTTACATACTTACATTGGAACCCCTATTGAGATGCATTCGTGCAAACCCTAGCATAAAAGGAATTGAAGTACATGGCCTGTAATTTAAAGTTGCGGCATTCGCGGACGATGTCCTTCTCTTCCTCTCTTCTCCCCTAACGACTCTACCTAACCTGATGCAAATACTGGCACAATTTCGACTTATCTCTAATCTGAAAATCAACTTTTCTAAATCTTTCGCCCTAATTACCCTGCCCCCACACGTAGTGCAACACCGTCAGAGGAATTTCCCCTTTACATGGAAAACGGATGCTATCACGTATCTAGGCATTCAACTACCAAGTAAGCTTGCAGACCTGTATAGCATAAACTTCCTGACAGAGTCGAAAAAGTTGAGCCAAGACTTGAATAGGTGGGATGTACCCAGCGTTTCCTGGTTTGGACATGCAGCGATCTTAAAGATGACAGTTCTCCCGCGTATCCTGTATAAGATGCAGACTATGCCAATCTGCCTTCCACCTTCTTTTTTGCAGCATACAAAAAAACTCTGTAGGACTTTCATATGGGGGCCTAGGGGGGGTGAGAATTAAGTGGGCAAAACTGGTGTTACCAAAATCCGAGGGCGGAATCGGGCTGCTGAATCTGCAGAGATATCATTGGGCTACTCAGCTAGCTTGAATTGTGAACTGGAAAGTACACATTCGGTGCAAGGGCTGGGTACTCCTGGAACAATTAATGGCCGAATCTGAACTCGGTGCGATTCCATGGCTGACCAAAAAACACAGAGCGGCTCACCCACTCATTAACGCAACCCTAGAGTCATTTGATAGAGTGTGCAAAGCACATGCAGCATCAGACAAGGATTGTGCCCTCACCCCTATCAGAGGAAACCCAGACTTCACTCCAGGGCTATCCAAGGGCTTTCTGTCTCGGCAATGGCCACATGAAGAGATGCAAGCCAGACACTTCTTCTCAAGAGACAGATTCCTTAGTCAGAGAGAACTGGCAGCCCAGTCGCCAACTAAGTCTTTCCCCTTCTGGACTTATATGCAACTTAAACACTGTTTAGACAACTCAGGGGTCAAGGAAAAATTCACAAAAACCCCAACGGCCTTCAAGTCGCTATGTTCAGGGCCGCCTCCCCAGAGACACGTGATTTAAGTACTTTATGCCTCCATGTTCCAAGATGCGCACAATATCCTACAAGCAGAACATGACTTTTGGGGGAGGCAATTAAACACGGAAATTTCGCACACGAGCTGAGATCGAATCCATTTATATATTCACAAAGGCTCGCTGAATGTCCACACTCAAGAAAATGTGTACAAAATCAAGACAAGGTGGTACAAAATGCCAGAGGTACTTCACAAATTCATACCCTCAGTTTCTGACCGATGTTGGAGATGTGGCCAAGAGCAAGGCACTTTTCTACACATCTGGTGGAACTGTCCTCAGATCCAAAAAGTTCACGAAGCAACGTCTATAGTCTCTTCGCTCCCCTTAGAATTTACACCAGCACAATATCTCCTTCACCATTCAAAAATAGCCAAGAAAAAGTATTTCAAATCAATCGCAATGCATAGGATAAATGCAGCCAGGCTTTGCCTGCCAGTGCATTGGAGGTCCACGACGACCCCAACCTTGACAGAATGGGCTTCACGCATTGACCCAAAGTCCACTTACAAAAAATAGTTGACAGAAGATAGTTGTATGTACTTTAATGCCGCGTACACACGACCAGACTTTTCAACATCAAAAGTCAGACGGAACAATTCCGGCAGACCATTCGATCGTGTGTGGGCTGCAGTGGACTTTTGATTTGCAAAAGTCTGACAGACTTTAGAAATGGAACATGTTTCAAATTTTTCTGCCAGAACTCCGTCGGACCCAGTTCCTACCGAGAAATCCGCTCGTGTGTATGCTAGTCCGACGGACAAAAACCGATGCGAGGGCAGCTATTGGCTACTGGTTATGAACTTCCTTATTCTAGTCCAGTCGTACGTCATCACGTTCAAATCCGTCGGACTTTGGTGTGATTGTGTGTGGCCAAGCCCGTTCATTCGGAAAGTCCGTCAGAACTCTGTCAGAACTCCGTCGAAAGTCTGTCAGACCTTGTCCCTCGAAAAGTCCGGTCGTGTGTACGTGGCATAAGTCTTCAAACAGGTGGATCTTTAAAGTGACTGGTGCTCATACAGATAATTCGGTGACTTCCGTGCTCACCCCCTCAGGTCCCCACTCTCCGGATCCCTATGCCCACAAGGGGCAGGAGTGCGTATCTGTCTAAAACTCCAGAGGTTGGTCACCCCAGAAAGAACGTCCACCGTTTCTTCTTCCTCTGATGTACAAGGGGCTGCAGTAGAGCCGGTGGTTGCGGGCCAGTATGTCAAGTCCCGTGAAAACAAAAACATAAATCAAAAAATACGTATCACACAAAGTTATATCTATTCAGTACCAAAATAGAATTAGAGATGCATCACAGGAACTAATTAAAAGTGAGACTAAAGATAAAAATAAAAAATGTAAAAAATATAAGTCGGGGCCAATGGCCACACGGATCCCCAAGGGGTATTCAAGTGCAAACAACGGGGGTCATCAATAAAGTTTGCCCATCCACAGGGGTCACCATAAAACCTCCAGTGCAAACACCCTAGGAAAGGCCACCCTCCGTTAGCACTATAGGGGAACAATAGTAATCTTCCGTGGTCTGTATACCGAGACCGAGCAGGGGAACGAGCAGAGAGACAGCGTACGTTCCAAGCTGCGTTCCACTCAGCTCGCCAGACCGGAAGTGACGTGGTGTGCGTGGCTACGTCGTACGTGTTTCATCATGGACGTCTTCAGCGACGATGCCACGCCACCACACACACCGACGTCTTATGGACCCGAGGAGCTCTGCCCATTTACTGGAAAAAACACACAGTGTAGGGCGGCCGGTCCTCGGATTTCCCACCTACGTCATCACTAAATATAGATTGTATAAGGGAATTGTTTGAAAGAAGAATAATTAGGACCAAGATCTGGGGACTCCAGCGGGTACTACGGGTCATCGGACTGTTGAGATGGGGAGGATCATGTTGCAATCATGCATAGGGGAAAGATAAACATTATAAAAGAGTTGAATCCTTGCGGCTGTTATTTAATGGATAGGCCCCCTAGTGGCCATGTACCATAGTGCAGACTCACAAGAAGGAGAACTCACATATTACTAGGAGTATGGGTGGACAATCCAGCTATTGCCTTGTAAAGCTACATAGACTAGTGGTTAAAAGTACTATTATTGGTACTAGTGTTTAAGTAGCTACATACAACCAATAGCCCTAAATAAATGTTTATACTACCACAAAAACACTATGAAACATCAAGAAAAATAAATAAAAATTATATATATATATATATATATATATATATATATATATATATATATATATATATATATATATATATATATATATATATATATATTACGTAGCTAAATGGGCCGTAGGTACCCTATTGTACCATGTACCCATATCCTTTCACTTGGGGGGCCACTACTCCAAGGACATAGGTACATAAAAGAGAGAAGACAAAAACCAAAATACGGGAAAGTCAAATAGATAATACTAATCATAATAAATTCCCACTCAAAAGTACTGATTTTGTCATAAAAATATTTATAGATGACAGAGAGGAGTCTAATTGTATTGGAAACCGTCCCAACCAGGCCCCTATGGGTTGGCTATAAAGCAATTTAGGTCTATATCTAGGTTCAACCCCCTAGGGGCAAGGGTGCCAAGGCGGTATATCCAGGCTGTTTCATTTTGAGATATTTGAGTGGTGTTATTGCCTCCTCTCCAGTTTTTCATAATGCAGTCAATTCCATAGAAAACAAGATTTGATGGATCTCTTTGGTGGAATAAGTCAAAATGACGTGAGAGGTTGTGTTTTGGGAATCCTTTTCTAATATTATTGATATGTTCTCTTATACGTACATGTAAAGGGCGTGTAGTTCTACCTACGTACTGTAATTTGCAAGGACATTCGATCACATAAGTAACATGTGTGCTCCGGCATGTAATGCGGTTTCGTATTTTGTACTCTTTATAATCTGTTCTTGATTTAAACGATTCACGTTTTCGGGGTTGGGACTTACTCACCCTGCATGCTAGACATCTATTGCATTTGTAAAATCCCTTAAGGTCATCAAAGATGTTAATAGGCCTTGGGGGGTCGATGACATTATGTACCAGAAGGTTACGAAGATTGGGAGCCCTTCTTTATACAAAACTAGGTTTATTTGGGAGAATGTTGGCGAGGACCTTATCCTCCTGTAAAATAGGCCAGTATTTCTTTACAATCTTTTCAATATCACAGTGTTGTGTGCTGTATCCTGTGATGAAGGCTAGATCCACTTTTCTCGTCTCTTTTGTTCTTTTTTTGAATAAAGTATTTCTCTCTATATTTCCAGTTTTCTCTTTGAGTTCTACTAATGTGTCCAACTTATATCCTTTTTCCACAAATTGTGTTATTAGTCTATCAGCCTGTGTGGAGAAATCTTCCAATGAATCACAGTTCCTTCTTATTCTCAGTAACTGTCCTTTAGGGACGTTCCCTTTCCACCTAGGGTGGTGACAACTGGAACTAGGTAGATAACCATTATGGTCTGTACTTTTAAAAAAGGTCTTTGTGTTGAGGACGTCACCCTTTTTGAAGATGTCAAGGTCTAGGAACTCAATCCTTTGTCCATCTGACTTCCCACTAAAAGTCAACCCATATTTGTTATTATCTAGGCTGTGAAGGAATTGGTTGAAGGAATCAGTTGTGCCATCCCACAAGACTATAAGATCATCTATATATCTCCGGAGGTATTTTAACTCTGGTATGTCTCTGGAATATATATATTCCTCTTCCCACATGTCCATAAGGAGATTTGCCTTTTCTCCTTTTTCCCTTTTTTCTCCTATGGAATATTAGCAACCAGAAGCTAATAATAACCTAGAGTATTTCAGCTATCTAGGATATATCTGCCTAGAAATACATCTATTACAGGTAGCGCCTGGGTCCCTCAACAAGTTGTTGATTGTCCACATACCATGTCACCTGCCAGGTCACTTGCCATATCACCTGCCACGTCACCTGCCACAAGTTGTGGATTGTCCACTTGCCACGTCACCTGCCACATCACCAGCCACAAGTTGTGGATTGTCCACTTGCCACGTCACTTGCCACGTCACTTGCCACGTCACCTGCCAGGTCACTTGCCACGTCACCTGCCACAAGTTGTGGATTGTCCACTTGCCACGTCACCTGCCACATCACCTGACACAAGTTGTGGATTGTCCACTTGCTACGTCACTTGCCACGTCACCTGCCACAAGTTGTGGATTTTCCACTTGCCACGTCACTTGCCACATCACCTGCCACAAGTTGTGGATTGTCCACTTGCCACATCACCTGCCAGGTCACTTGACACGTCACCTGCCACGTCACCTGCCACAAGTTGTGGATTGTCCACTTGCCATGTCACTTGCCACTTCACCTGCCACGTCACTTGCCACAAGTTGTGGATTGTCCACTTGCCACGTCACTTGTCACCTGCCATGTCACTTGCCACAAGTTGTGGATTGTCCACTGGCCACGTCACCTGCCACGTCACCTGCCTCAAGTTGTGGATTGTCCACTTGCCACGTCACTTGCCACAAGTTGTGGATTGTCCACTTGCCACGTCACTTGCCACGTCACCTGCCACGTCACTTGCCACACGTTGTGGATTGTCCACTTGCCACGTCACCTGCCACAAGTTGTGGATTGTCCACTTGCCACGTCACTTGCCACCTGCCATGTCACTTGCCACAAGTTGTGGATTGTCCACTTGCCATGTCACTTGCCACCTTCCATGTCACTTGCCACAAGTTGTGGATTGTCCACTTGCAATTGCAATTGTTTAAAAAAAATTAATGGGTTTTCATCATTTGCAATCATTTTTGAGATTTTTTATGTCAAAAAAATAGGTCACCTTTAAAATTGCTTATAAACGAAAGCGCTATTTGCGTCTGAAACGTGAAAACTTTTGCATCTGAACCAATTTTTTTGCTTCTGGAAAAACGAGGTTAAACGCAACTGCATAAAAACGGCAAAAAACGAGACTGTGTACATGGACACATAGGATAACATTGAATGAGTTCAGGGGCAGTTGAAAAAAGTGTCCAACTGGGATCTATGGGCCCTGTTGAGTTCCAGTTTTTGTGCTGGGATGGAAGGGATGAGGTTTTTGATAATGTCCTGAACCATTGATGGAACATCCAATCAGGGAGCCCCCTGATTCTGAAATTGTCTTTTCTCAATCAATTTTGAAGATTGTTTATCCTAGCCTAAGCCAAGTTGTTCTTGGAGAAAGGAATATGATGTTTCGATTAGCCCTGGAGATAGTGATGTCTAGTCTGTGTTCAATGGTTTCTATTCTGGATCCCAGATTCTGAAAATCTGATAGAATGTCTCCAGTAATCTTGTCGGCAGTCTACGTCAATCCTCTATCAAGCAACTCTGAGAATTTAGTGAATAGGTCAGCCATACTGAACAGAATATCCTGGGCTGGGTTTCCTGGAACTGCGATGGGGCCTGGGTGTGCAGAGGTTAACACCATAGGGGAAAGTCCATAGGGCCCCAGGGAGCGCTCTATGAGAAGCACTGTGGATGCTGGGGATGGGGTCTGGCTGCAGGGATTAGTGTCTGGCACCTGGGGGGGTATAGGAGAGGTTTCCAGGTGTCAGCACTTGCCTGTGCTCCGTTTGATCTTCTGAGCTGGGATGTGGCCGCCATGTTGGATTTGCCTCGACTGAGGTCCCATCTGGCAGACCTCCTTGACATGTGCTCGGGGTTCCCCCCTAAACTGTGCTGCTGTCTGCGGGCTTCCTGCAGATTGTGTTCTGCTGCAGGCAGAGCTGTGTGGTCGGGCCAGTGCGGAGTTCTGGTCTCGCGCATGCGTCTCCAGGGGTTTCATTTTTAAAGATGAATTCTTCTGTTTTAGCAATCTTCAACACAAGTCCAAAATTAAGCTTCTGCCAGCCACAGTTTGCTGTAGGCCGACCCCACATCGCCTTCAACAGAGCAGTTACTTGGATCATGCAGTCCATAATTCCACTGAATGGGACCACCAGATGGTTTAGATAGTATCAGCTTGACATCAGTGTTTATTAGATCATCTGTCCAGACAAAGCAGCAGTGGAAATTCTTGCCAGTATCTTCACCATGAAAGGTAGAAAGTTCTTTACATCCATATGTCAAAGCCTTCAGCATATTATAAACAACTGATTCAACAAAGACCAAATCATGACTAAAGTTATGCATTTCACTCACCCCTCTTATAAATTTAGGGAAACCACCCAACATACTATATTATACTCAGTCTAAGTATACAAATACTCAGACACCCAGTAATTTATGCTATGCTGAGCCATTGTGCAGCATCAAATAAGATGTCAAATATATTGATATCAATATGCATTATGTCATATGTACAGATGTTATAAAATTATTTTAGGTTTAAATGCTTCTCTCTGGTTTTAAGATTAAAATAAGAAATAAAACATAATGACATTTTTTTTTAAAAGCAAAATAGATCCGAGAAAGGGAGAAAGAAAAGAGTGCGTTGAAGGAAAAAAAAATATGTTGCTGGATGTATATTGAGAGTCCATTCGTTTTAAAGTATTTTTAACAGCCTGTTCTCCCCCACTAGCCAACAATGTCGGATAATTCTGTGCTTCTGCTATTCACATGCAAACGAAAATCTCCAGTAACATCTGAAGTGGGGTTTTTTAAATAAGTGCCACTTCCGCTCTTGCACTTCAGCGATTTTGCACAAAGTAAACCACAGCAGACTTCAGGTGACCTCATTTCCAAACCATCTCACCTTCCACTCTGTAACATGCACCATTTACCTCTCCTCCTTTTCACAATTGCAGCTTCTCTCCTCAAACTCACTTTTCATCACCCCTCTGCTCCACCGCACAATCTATACATATCAACCTCATTTCTCCCCTCCCCCTATTACTGCTCTCATAACCTCTTTACAACTCTAAGTCCACTTGCTAAAAAAAATAAACCAGGATACTGAAGCATGTCCCCTCATACAAATTTTATTCTCATATTACCTCCCTTAATCTTCTGCTTCTCCTAACCGCTGGAGATATTTCCCCAAACCCTGGGCCTCTCTTATTTAACTGTACCCAACACACCCATCACCATCACCCTACACCCTCTGGCAGTAATCGCAATCTATGCAATTTAGTCTTCATTCCTTTTCTTCCCAACGCCAGCCTCCCCCTCTCCTGTGCCCTCTGGAATGCCAGCTCTGTCTGCAACAAACTCACAGCTGTTCATGACCTCTTTGTCACTAATTATTTTAATCTACTTGCTGTCACCGAAACCTGGCTCCACAAAACTGACACCCCTTCTGCTTCCTTCTCCCAGGATGCCCTTCACTGGACTCACTCCCCTAGGCCTAATGGACGCAAGGGAGGTGGAGTGGGTTTCCTCCTATCCCCCCAGAGCACCTTCCAGGTTATTCCCTCTCCTCCCTCTCTTTCCCTCTCATCATTTGAAGCCCACTGTATACGTGTATTCTCTCCAACTTCCCTAAGAATTGCTGTGATCTATCAGCCCCCTGGACTATTATCGACTTTCCTTGAGTTTTCTGCCTGGCTACCCTACTTTCTCTCTTCAGAAATTCCCACAATCCTTCTTGGTGATTTCAACATCCCTGCTAATAGAAACACTCCTGCTACTTCTAAACTTCATAGTCTAACCTCTTCATTTGACCTGAAGCAATGGGTACAGGCTTCTACTCACTCTGATGGCAACACCCTTGACCTTGTATTCTCCTACCTATGCACTCAATGCAACTTCTCAAACTATCCTTTCCCTCTCTCTCCGACCACTACCTTATTAGTTTCTCTCTCCCCATATCTTCCACCACCTTTGGTAGAAAAAAACAAAAAGGGATAACGCTGCGCTAAAACATAATAATTAACTATAAAATATATAGAAAAAGGCAGCTAGCACTGGAGTCTAATACAAAAACTCAGAAATACTAAAGTGCAAAAAGTGCAGTGCTAATAAATAATACCAAGAGATTCTCAAAAGGAAAACTAAGGCAGTTATCTCACCACAATTCCTGTGCGTAAACAAATCAGTGATATTAAATAATATATAAAAAAATATTATATTTAAAATATATATAATCAGATATAAAGTAATGGTGAAAAAATACTCACTCATGTAAAATAAGGCAGACACCATAAAAAATTCATATTGATACTTATGAATATAAAAAAAAAAAAACAGAATACCAGAAACACCACTTTAATATTCTTCACGTAATTGGATTTTTTTTATTTACTAATTTTTTATATAATGTATTAATATTATCTACATGGTGTTTCTGGAATTCTGGGTTTTTTAGTTTTAATACATTTTTATTGAAGTTTCCAAGAAGTTGAACAAAACAGAACAAAACTGACAAAACGAATGTGCCATACACTGTGCAAGAGAAGCAATCATAGCGTTAACATTGCGTGTTATGTTAGATAACCATCAAATGGTGAGTCGGTGGACAGAATAGAGCCTGGATATATACAATAACTGTTCCTCCGGCCCACGGCCACCCCATTTGGGAACAAGCTGTGACCGGGGGGGAGAAACAAGATTTTAACGTGCTAGTCCACATATGAGGATGAGTTACCAGCTGAGGTCTACTTGTCTGTTATCCTTTGTTGGTGTTATTTAGACAGAAAATAAAGGGCAAGAGATGTATAGAAATAAGTGTAGGGAATCGATATTGGTAATATTCCCACATTAAACTAAGCTCCTTACACCAGTAATTTCATGCCCACCATTGGTAAGGTGGATGCGTCATAAAGAAATGGTTAGAACAGCATGAGCAACTAGACTTATCAATGACTTTATTGTACCATATGGACCAAAGAGATTACTCTGCTTGTTTTGATCTTAGGCAGCCTTTGCTGGATGCGAATATACATTCATAGATGCTATGTAATTGGGTGGTAGCTATGACTTCTGAGCAGGAAGGGCTCTGTTTGGAGCACCAGTTGCGCGTAAGAGTTAATTTAGCCGCTAAAAGAATATGTATGAGTATACCTCTGATCGGATAGGAGGATTTATCAATACCTATATTCAATAACACAAGTTCCGGAGAGGGATTGATCTTAATATGTGTCACTTCCTGAATGAGGTTGAAAAACGCAGACCAGAATTGACTGAGAAATCTACATGACCATAGGATGTGTAGGAGTGAGCCATGGGTTCCGCACTCTCTCCAACATAGGGGGGAAGCGGTGGAGTCTATTTTATGTAGGACATGTGGGGTCACGTACCATCTAAAGGCAATCTTAACCACTTGGGATCCGCGCTATTGCCAAATGACGGCATTAGTGCGGATCTACTTTTCCGGGACTACGTCTATTGACGTCGTCCCGGGTACGAGCGGCCTGCGCACGCCCTGAGGGGCGCGCGCGGCGCGCTCTGTGATCGGCGAGTCCGTGAGACTCGCCTGATCACCGATCCGTGCAAGGGGTCGATCCCGACCCCTTATCACGTGATCAGCTGTCAGCCAATGACAGCTGATCATGTGATAGAACAGAGCCGGTAATCGGCTATTATTCCTCCTCGCGCTGACAGCGCGAGGAGAGAAAAAAAAAGCCGATCACCGGCGGCCGTGATCGGGACATCAGTCCCGATCACGGCCAGCAATACAGCTGACCACCTGCCCCCTGCCAGTGCCCACCTGCCCACCGCAGTGCCATCCTGAATAAAAGTAAGTGCCCCCCATCAGTGCCACCCATAGTGCCCACAGTGCCACCCACAGTGCCACCCCAGTGCCGCCCATCAGTGCCCAGCAGTGCCGCCCATCAGTGCCCAGCAGTGCCGCCCATCAGTGCCCAGCAGTGCCACCTATCAGAGCCACCTATCAGTGCCACCTATCAGTGCCCATCAGTCCCATCTATCAGTGGTACCTATCAGTGCCCATCCATGCCACCCATCCGTGCCACTTATCCGTGCCACCCATCCATGCCATCTTATCTGGGCCCATCTTTGCCCATCAGTGCCGCCTTATCTGTGCCCATCGGTGCCGCCTTATCTGTGCCTATTAGTGCCGCCTTAACTATGCCTATCAGTGCCCACCAGTGCAGCCTATCAGTGCCCACCAGTGCAGCCTATCAGTGCCCACCAATGCAGCCCATCAGTGCCCACCAATGCAGCCATCAGTGCCGCCTAATCAGCGCACTTCAATGAAGGAGAAAAATGACCCGTTTGCAAAATTTTATAACAAACTATTAAAACATGATTTTTTTTTTGCATCTTTTTTTGTTTGTTTAGCAAAAAATAAAACTCCGAGCTGTAACTAAATACCACCAAAAGAAAGCTCTATTTGTGGGAAAAAAATGATAAAAATTTCATTTGGGTACAGTGTTGTATGCCCGCGCAATTGTCATTCAAAGTGCATCAGCGCTGAAAGCTGAAAATTGGTCTGGGACTGAGGGGGGTTTAAGTGCCCAGTAAGCAAGTGGTTAAAGGATAATTCCCACAAGTTGGCTGATTTAGTGACCTTGTACGTTGCATTAAAGAGCTCTGCCCATTGGTCATCTGTAAATTGAGTCCCTATTTCCGTTTCCCACTTGATCTGGGGTCGAGTTTTAGTAAAAACTGTCTTATTTTTAAGCGCTTGGTAGAAAATTGATATACCTTTAATATGGGGGGTGTCTCCAAACCAAAATTTTGATAAATGGGTAGGAATCTTTTGAAAGATGTTAGGTGAGTGAATTAGGCAATGTGTTATTCTAAGGTATTGATAGTACTCCTTATTTGGGAGATTGAACTCCTTTTGAAGTGTAGGAAAAGGTTTCAGTGCTTCATCAGCATATAGGTCGGAGATTAGGGTTATGTCACTTTTTGCCCACGTTGAGATATTAATATCAGGGGTTAGTTGAGGAATCACAGTTATAGGGATGAGAATTGGGGTTAAGAAGCCTCTGCACAGTGTTTTAAAGATCGAATGGTGGAAGGCCTTTCTAGATGCTAATATTGTAGGTGATAGATGTGGATCTATCTTGCGTTTGTGAAGTGTGCTGAGAATTCAGCCATGTAGATTCCCACCTGGGACTTGTAGGTTCTCTAGATTACTCCATGTATTCTGAGAATGTGGTTTAAACCATGCTTTCAATTGTTTTAAGAGTGCGGCTGTGTAATAATCCCTAATGTCAGGGAGGCCCATTCCTCCAGCTGTTTTGTGTTTGACAAGTTTATCGTGGGAGCATCTTGCTTTCTTCCCCTGCCAAATAAAGTTGTTTACTACCCTTTGTAGTTTTCGGAAGTAAGAATTGGGTATTGGGATAGGAATAGTGCAGAAAAGATATAGTATCTGTGGTAGCTTCAGCATCTTGAAAGACGCCAGTCTACCCATCCATGAGAGTGTTAGTTTGGCAAATTGAGATAGTTCTAGTTGAAGGGATTGGAGGTAGGGAACAAAGTTTTCCTGAAACAAGGAATTAGGGTTAGCCGTGAGTTGTAAACCGAGGTATTTTATAGCTTTTTCCGCCCATAGAAATGGGAAACGTTCAGAGAGGGCCTTCTGAGTCGCTGTGGGAATATTAAGACCCCTTTCACACCAGGGCGTTTTGCAGGCGCTATAGCGTTAGAAATAGCGCCTGCAAAACGCCCTAAAGAAGCTGCACCATTGTTTGTAGTGTGAAAGCCCAGAGGGCTTTCACACTACAGCGGTGCGCTGGCAGGACGTCATAAAAAAGTCCTGCCAGCAGCTTCTTTGGAGCGGTGAAGGAGCGGTGTGTTTACCGCTCCTCCACCGCTGCTCCCCATTGAAATCAATGGGGCAGCGCTGTAATCCCGCCGGCAAAACGCCGCTATTGCGGCGTATTGCCGGCAGTTTTAACCCTTTCTTGGCCGCTAGTGGGGGGTAAAAGCACCCCGCTAGCGGCCGAAATGCGCCACAAATCCGGCGGTAAAACGCCGCTAAAAATAGTGGCGTTTTACCGCCCATGCTATCAGCGGTGTGGTGTGAAAGGGGGTCTTAGTCCCAGGATGTGGGATTTGGACTCGTTCATTTTGTAATATGAGATAGAGCTAAACTCTTGTAAGGTATCATACACAGCCTCTAGAGAAGCTTGTGGGTCTGATAACATGAGAATCACGTCATCCGCAAACAGGTTAATTTTATGTTCGTCTGTGCCGATTTTTATTCCTACTATGTTGGGTTGGGATGGAATATTGTGGGCTAATGGTTCCATAAGGAGGTTGAATATCAACGGGGAAAGGGGGCAGCCTTAGTGGGTCCCATTAGTTATAGGGAAAGTGGAGGAGAGCATTTCAGAGCTATAAACTTGGGCTGAGGGTTTGGAATAGAGGGCCATTATAGCGGAAAGAATATGGCCTTGAAAAACAAATTTTTGTAATGTCCGTTGGAGATATGACCAATGAATTCTATCAAATGCCTTCTCTGCGTCTAGCGCTAGAAGCAGAGAAGGCACTTGCTGTTTGTTGGAGTGGTTAATGATCTTAATTAAACATCTAGTGGCATCCGCCGTTTGCCTCCCCTTTGTGAACCCTGATTGGTCTGGGTGAATTAAAGTTGGAAGTATATAAATAATTCTACTCGCTATTATTTTGGCATAGAGTTTCAAATCATGGTTTAGCAAAGAGATGCGGCGGAAGTTTTGGGGTGAAGAGGCTTCCTTACTTGGCTTAGGCATTGTGATAATTAAGGCTTTTAACATATCATCAGGGAAAGAGGAAGAGATTGCAGCCGCATTGAACACCGATGTCAGAGGATCCGTTAAAATTGTCGTGAATTGTTTGTAGTATTCGGCAACAAAGCCGTCAGGCCCCGGGAAGTAATTTAATAGCTCTAGCTATTTCTTGGGCAGTGAATGGGGAGTTTAAAGTGTCAAATTGAGAAGAGGATAGGGTGGGAAGATTGATGGATTGTAAGAAGGTTGTTATATCAGAGGTCGAGGGATGCTTGGTATAGGGGTAATTTTAAGTTATACAAAGAACTGTAATATGCACTGAATGCATTAGCAATCTCTCAGGGGTTTATCAACTTTTCTTTAGTGAACGGGTGGTGCAGGAAGGGGATGGACGTTTTAGAACGCACCCCTTTAATTTGTTTGGCAAGGAGTTTCCCAGCTTTATTGCCGGTGGCATATAGGGTAGACTTAAAACGTTTGTGGTTGAGTTCGAATTGCTCCAATAACATGGAGCGAAGTTCTAAACGGAGTTGACCCAATTTAGTCTTTAAGCAGTCAGTTACTTTTTGCTTATTTAAGGTATCCAGCTCATTAATTTCTTTAAGAAGGTTATCAATGTGGTGCGATCTTTTTCTTAGCCCTCTGTTGGAGAAATATCCCCCGCATATAAGCTTTATGGGCTGCCCATAGCATTGCTGGGTTAGAGACTGAGTCCTTGGTTGCAAAGAACTGTTCCAGATGGTCCTTTATAATTGTACTGTAGGGGTCTTTCTGAAGAACATTTGTGTTCATCTTCCAGAGGAAGGTCGGATACTCGCTGGTGAGTGGTCTGACCAAGTTATCGGATGGATGTCCGAGGCAGAGATTTTTTGGAGAGTCCATTAGTCGGTTAGGCGCCTAGAGGGGATAGAGGAGTCCAAATCGGAATCCGGAGTTAAGTTAAAGTCACCACACCAGAGGAGAGTGCCTTTTTGAACATTGTCTATTTCTTCTGAGCTTCCTCAGAAAATTGATTTGGTGGACGTTGGGCGCATAGACGTTAACAATAGTAAACAAGGCATTGTTCAGAGAGCACACTAGGATAATATAGCGCCCGTTGTCATCCAGTACTTTGTGGTGCAGTTCAAAGGTGTAGGACAAATTAACCGCCTTTAGCACACCTCTTTTCTTCAAATTCGTGCTTGCTGTGTAGATATGCGGGAATTGGCTATTGGAGCATTTCAGGGGGCTAAAGTTATGAAGTGCGTCTCCTGTACGCATAAGATGTCACAGTGAGATTCCTTAGCCAATTTCCAAAGAGATGACCGTTTTACCGGATGATTGAGTCCTTTTGCGTTGATGGATAGAAATTTGATAGACATTTTGGTTGTCTATGCTTCGAAGGCCTCAGAGAAAGCTAGGTTCTTGGCTGGTAGAGGGTTAGTAGAATCCTCTGCAGGAGTTGTAGTGCAGAGTACGAGTCTCAGCGGAAGTTGTACTCTAGATTAGACCAATAATTATAGGCAGCAGTGATGACACAAACTAAAAACAAAACCAAGAATAGGTAAAAAGAAAAAAGAGAAAAAAAAGTCAATCAATGCCAGATTAAGCGTAACGGAACTGTATGCCAAGTGGCCGAACAAATGGCCTTGTTGGAAAGTGCTGGGCACTTACTTGGCTATGTCGTGGGGAAAAAGTTCAAGTGGCCTGAATAGAGCCATGTGAGATACCGGGACATAGGTGAGGCATTGGTAGGACCTCGTTCAGCGACTGGAGGGGTAGTGTGGGCGCTGAGTTGGGTGAGCATCCGAATGTGGGACAAAATGCCCACGATTCTCCGGTGGTGTGGTTGCGTTGTCGGGGATTATGCCCCATGAGCGCAGATATTGTAACCCTTCCGTCGGGATGGAGGCTGTAACTTTAGCCCCATTGTACGTGATCAAGAGCCTAGCAGGATTTATCCATTTGTAAGGAAGATTATGGTTCCTCAGTGCTTTGGTAACCGTATTTAACTCTCTACGCAGCAGTAGCGTATATTGTGACAGATCAGAAAATATTTGTAGGTGCGAATACGGATCAGGTAAAGATTTCTCGGTTCTGGGAATTTGCATGATCTGTTCCTTGACATGGTAGAAGTGTATACGTAAGATCACGTCTCGCGGAATTGAGTCAGGTAGGGATGGCGGTTTCGGCAAGCGGTGGATACGGTCTATCACAATTTCCATATTTTTCAGATTGGGCAATAGTGTTTTGAAATGCCCTTTAGCATAGGCTGATAGATCTTGGGGTTGCACAGTTTCCGCTATTCCTCTGATTTTAAGATTATTGTGACGTGATCTATCTTCGAGATCCTCCAATTTGCGTTTGATCCGTGTGTGATCCTCTAAATTAACATCATGTGCGTCAACAAAATCATTCACGGTCGATGCGAATCCCCCCCAATTCGTTTTCAATATGTGATACTCTACCAGATACTGAGGCTATATCGGCATGCAGGCGCTGCATAATTGATATCATACCTGTTTGCATAGAATTCCTGAGGGTGGATAGCATGTCTTTAAGTGTTGTATCAAGAATAGGCTGGTTACTGGTAGGAAAGCTAGCAAATGGATCAATTCCATTGCAGGAGTTAATGGATTGTATAGTGTTCAGGCTCACCTCAGATGCTGCTGTGTTCTCTGTGTCCAACCTCATTCTAGCCTTGGCAGGGCTGGCAGTTAGTGGAGTGCCTGGGTAAGAGGCAGGGAGGCTCTGATTGTTGCCAGTGAGCTCCATAAGACCCTCCTCGTTGTCCCTGGCTTGGTGGCTCTGTGAGGCTGGAAGCTGTGAGGGGAGACATGCAGACATTGCAGCCACGGTGCCATCTTGGATTTTTCCAGCGGCCGGCTGATGTAAATAGGCCGTGATTTTTTTTGCGGATGTCTGTACCCTTTCCTTTTAGTTGACATCCCGCCACGCTGCATGGGGAAAGGAGAGTCCTTGTTTGTTGTTCCCTTGCAAAAACGAGGTCTCACTAAGCCTTGTGAAGTCGCTAATCCCGGGTGTCTCTCAGCTCTCAGTGAAAGACGTCCATGCTGCACGGAAGTTGGCCACGCCCCCCGTATTCTGGGTTTTTTAATATTCATAAGTATCAATATGAATTTTTTTTTTTTTCAATTTTTTTATTTAATACAAGAAGACCAGTATACAGGGATCAGAACAAACAACAGCATAGATAACAGTACAACTGTAGGAAAACAAACGGCAACATATCTATACCAACTCAGACAGAACGCTCGTCACTAAGACTATACCATTAGGTGGGTCTAGAGTGCAAGGCTATTTAGACACATATAATTCCCACGGCCGACACCGTCTTCTCTGGGAGGAGGTACGGCCTATCTAGGTGCGGGGAGCAGCAACGTGTCTGTCCCTGTAAATGTGGTCTTACCTTTTTTCTTTTTTAATCTTAAATCTTAAATTCACCCTTCAGGGTTTCCCCTAAGGTTACTAAAGGACCGGAAGAGGTCCGCAGGGGGGGGGGGGGGTGGGGAGGTGTAACAGGGCGAAGAGGGACAGGCCAGTGAAAAAAGGGGGGGGGGAAATAAAAATAGAAAAGGGGAGGGTGGGGAGGGAGGGTACAGTGTCAGTATCCTGAAAAGGTCGTCAGTCGACGCTCCTGAGAGCCCGGCCTTCAGTAGAAAACCTAAAGGCATTCCATGCCTGCTACGTTTTAGAGTACGTTTCCTGTCGGTGCTGGCTGGTGAGGATCAAGTCCTCCAGTCGGCTGATGTCATCCACTTTGTGTAGCCATTGGGCGATAGTTGGCGGGTTCGGGGATTTCCAGTTTAGAGGTATGCACGTCTTAGCTGCATCCAGAAGGTGCCGTATCACGGATCTGCCATATTTCCGGGAAGGAATATCCGTCACATGTAGAAGAAAATAGGCTGGTGAAAACGGCACCACTCTGTCAGTGAATGTCTGGGTAATACGCCACACCTCTCTCCAGAAATTGTACAAACGGGGACAGGACCAGAATATATGCAGGAGGGTGCCCTCGTCTGAGTGGCACCTCCAGCATCTATCCGAGGCCGTCGGGAAGATCTCATGTAAAAGAGCGGGGATTTTATACCAGCGTGAAAGAATTTTAAAGTTTGTTTCCTGTTGCCTGGTGCATAGTGAGGACTTGTGGGTGAAATTAAGTAGTTGTCGCTTCTGATTGTCCGTGAAGGTAACCGCTAGGTCCCCTTCCCACTTAGTAAGATACGGGGGCTGGAAATCTTTTGGGGGTTCGATCAACATCGCATATGCTATGGACAATGCGTGGGTGAGGGTCCCGTTCTCCGTGCAGAGCTTCTCTAGGTTTGTAAGGGGTCTCTGTGAGTCATTGGGTGGTGGCGGTATGTTCTTGAGAAAATGGGTAAGCTGGGAAGCCCGCAGAAACTCTAGGTGGTATGGGCCCCTGGGGTCCGTCAGTTCCGCATATGTCTTCCACCTACCCATTCGACTGAAATGGGACGCTTGGGAAAGACCTTGCCTACCCAGGTCCCGGAAACATTTGTCTCTGAGTCCTGGGGTGAAATTCGGATGGCCAATTATAGGTCGCACCGGCGAGTCAGGTGTCGACAGTTCCGGGTCAGTCAAGAGGAGCGAGCAAATCTTCGAGTATTGCCTATCAGAGGGTGACGTCTAAGCTCAGTAGGTAAGTCTCCACCACGGACTGCCAGCCAAGGGTATTTCAAATTGGTCCTGCTCTAACTGCGTCCATAATTTGGTGTCGTTATGGCGACACCAGTCTAGGAGTCTACTGAGGTGGGTGGCATGATAGTACTTCCGAATCTCCGGGAGTGCTAAACCCCCCCGATGTTTGGGGTTGGAAAGCATTTTCCTGCGTAGGCGTGGATGTTTGCCCGCCCACAAAAAGCGGGTGAAAAGTGAGTGAGCCTGCCCAAAAAAGGCTCTGGGGATGTGGATCGGGAGGGCCTGGAATAAATAGAGGAATTTTGGCAGTATCGACATTTTAAGAATATTACACCGGCCTAGCCAGGAGTGCATACCGCCCTCTCAACTATCCAGAAGCTTCTGTATCGATTTCAGTAAAGGGGGGAAATTGAGTTTATAAAGATGCGATATGGAAGGGGGAATAAAAGTGCCCAGGTATTTCAGGGCAGTATCTGACCATTTCAATGTAAAAGAGTTCTTTAGATGTTGTAATCGTGCGTGTGGTATTCCCACTCCCATTGCTTCGGACTTTGAAAAATTAATCCGCAGGTTAGATAGTTGGCCATACACATGAAATTCCTGCATAAGGGTCTCAAGAGAAGTCTCAGGTTCTGCCAAGGAGAACATAAGGTCATCAGCATAAGCAGACACCTTATGCCTAGCCTCCTTGGTCCCTATTCCCGTAATCGCAGCGTTATCACGGACATGGCACAAAAAGGGTTCTAAGGTCAGAGCGAACAGCAAGGGGGACAGGGGGCAACCCTGACGAGTGCCGTTCGCAATAGGGAACACATCAGAGAGTATCCCATTCACTCGTACCCTTGCTGATGGCTTTGTGTAAACTGCTGAAATCCAGCGTAGCATTTTGTCTCCGAGGCCAGCATATTCTAGTGTAGCAAACATAAATGACCACTCAACCCGATCGAATGCCTTCTCGGCATCTGTGCCTAAAAACACACTCGGGGTCTGGGTCCTGGAGGCTATGTGGAGCAGGTTAAGGACTTTTGTAGTGTTGTCCCTTGCCTCTCTAGATGGAACAAAGCCCACCTGATCCATGTGGATCAGCTGAGGAAGATGTTGTTGTAGCCTCGTGCCCAGAATTTTAGTGAAAAGTTTCAGTTCCGAGTTCAGGAGGGAGATCGGGCGGTAGCTCCCGCATTGGGACAGATCCTTGCCCTCTTTGGGGGTGACCGAGATATGCGCCTGGAGAGTGGTGTCATGAAATCTGGTCTCCGTCCCCAGCCCATTAAAGAGATCCACTAGGGGGCCACCCAGAGATGGAAACAGGGTCTTATAGTAGGCGAGTGTCAACCCATCTGGGCCAGGCGCTTTGCCCGGTTTCGCACTTTTCAAGGCCGCCTGAACTTCTGTCAACGTAATGGGCCCCTCCAGGGAGTCACGCACCTCCGGAGGCAGGGATGGCATTTTGGAGTCAGCAAGATACTGTGAGACAGCGGCGGGGGACAGCGGCGACCCGGGCAAGTTGTACAGAGAGCTGTAATAGTTCTTGAACTCCTGGGAGATCTGTAGGGGTAACGACTGTTTTTGTCCCGACGGGGTCATGACATGTGAGACATAGGACGCCATGCGTTGTGTTTTCAAGGTCTGAGCGAGATGTCGCCCGCATTTGTTGCCCGACTCGTACACCGTCCGCCTACATTTCTGTAGAGCAGCTTTAGCTCTATACTGAAGGAGGTCATTTATTTGGGAGCAGATGACGTCTAATTCTACGCCAAGGTCTCGCGACAGAGCTGTTTTGTGCGTCTGTTCCGTAGCATGGAGCTTCGCAAGTAGGGAGTCCAATTTTTCAGTCCTCTGTCTCTTCAGTCTAGCCCCGTGTTTTATGAGGACCCCCCTGATTACTGCTTTATGGGCTTCCCATACCACGCCCATGTCACTGCCTGGGGTGTTGTTGGTGACAAAGTAATGGCCTATTTCCTTGATCACATCTGCTAGAACTACAGGGTCCTGTAGCAAACTCTCATTAAGGCGCCACTGGGTTTGAGGGTGCATATGTTTGTCTGATAAATTATACTGCATGCTGATCGGGGCGTGATCTGACCACGTAATCGACCCGATGGAAGTGTACGCCACTGCATGCAGCTGTCTGTGAGGTATCAGAAAGTAGTCCAGGCGTGAATAAGTCTGGTGCGGTTTTGAGAAGAACGTGTAGTCACGTTCCCCCGGATGTAGAAGTCGCCAGACGTCGATAAGTTGCGCCGAATGTAAGGATAGGCCTATACGTTTGCGCATGTCTCTCGTGGTAGTAGATGTACCTGAAGAAGTGTCTTCTAAAGGGTTGAGGGGGATGTTCAAGTCGCCCCCAACTATCAACTGGCCTTCAGCAAAACGCTGAAGGTGGTCCAGTCTTTTGCGAAGGAATACATCCTGACGGTCGTTCGGGGCATAAAGGTTCGCTAGCGTGACCTTCCTCCCCCCAATCGTACCCTTTAAATACAGGAAGCGTCCCTCATCATCTACCTGGGAGTCTATCAATGTCCATGGCACCCTCGCTGAGATTAAGATCGTCACCCCTCTAGATTTGGCTGCAGTGTATTTGGAGTGGTATGCCAGGGGAAAATGTCGACTTTTAAGTAATGGCAGACTACTGTCCCTGAAATGAGTTTCCTGTATATACACCACATCCGCTTTGGCACGTCGCATGTCGTGTATAAGGATCCTACGTTTTTCAGGTATATTAAGACCTTTTGCGTTAACTGAGAGTACATGGATAGTATCCATCGCTAAAAGCGAAAGAATACCAAGTCAGGGGAGGGGAATGGGGGAGGTAGGGAGGGGAGAAAGGAGAAATAAAAACAAAACAAGGGGGAGAGGGGATGGAAATAAGTTATAATAAATGGGAAGTATCAGGGAAGGGAGGGGGGGGCGTAAATAAAATAAATGAGGGGTATGGGGCCGTCACAAAACTGTGCGACCAAATGGACAAAACTAAAGTAGCCTAAACGGCTGCAACGCTCTCCAGAGCTACCTCTGGTGACCGAGCATAAACCTAAGTGGGAGCTGGGGTGAACCGAGTTGTAGAGGTGAACTCCCGGTCCTGTGCGGAACCTCACCCCCGGCAACCAACAAGCACATGCTAAAAGAAATAAAAACAGACATATAAACCGGCATAACAGGAAAAAGCAAAAATTAAAGACAACAGGTTAGCATTTACATATATCGGCCCCTGCGGCATCAAATATAGCAAGGCGGGAGGGTAACTACTAAAGGCAGGGGGCCACACGGACCATAAGGGACCGCCACGCGGAAGCGGAAGCCGCAGAGGGCCACCAGCACCCGGTACCGAACACTAAGTCCAGCAGGGCGCGTGCCCCCCCCGCGGCCACCCGCCCCACCAAGCAACCCCACACCCTCCAGGACACATGCTCTGGTGCTGAGGCATAGGTCAACATAAAGGAGAACCCCCCTCCCCAATACCATCCGACAATGTGCCCAAGCAGGCGCAAAGGCCCTCAATGGCTCTCCGGCAAACCCGTGGGTCCCCCCTCCTCCCCCAGTGCAAAAGAGGTATCAGGTCAACACAAAACCCCGTGCTACCCCCCATAAGTAATCAGCTTGCTATGTGCAGTCAACAAGTCCCCCATAACAGAAACCCCACCTGCTCCTTCTGTACTGGGGTGTGAAAAGTTCCTGCAGAAGGAGGACCTGCTGACGAGCCTGAGGGTGATTGACCTGTATCAGTGAGTCTCAGCCGGACCTTCCCCTTCAGCCAAACAATAATCAGGGCCTGCAATGTGTTCCTCCAGGCCGTGGCTTGAGAAAGGAGAAGGGCCGCATAGTCAGCGAAGCACATCCCTGCCCAGGACAAAATAGGTGACAATGGTGACATCCGGTCATGGTATACCTATAACAGCACGAGGCTGTTTGTGTTGGCCGGGATGCCGGGGCTTAAAAAGCAAACAATGTACTGTCAAAAAAAAGGAAGACCTGTCCGGAAAGTGGCCAAAAGCCCGCGACACCCGCATATTCCAGTGTGGTCACTGCGGGCCTCTGGGGGGGAGCTCCACGTAACTAATGCGGTGATCGACCGGCAAGGGGGAAGGGGGGGTGCCCACAAAAAGGCTAGTCAGCAAAGGAGTCAAGGGCATACGCAAAGCTAGTGCAAAGTGTTCTCTCCACCTATGCCAGTGCTGTTCCTGCCTTATGGAAGTGGGATGGTTGTCTGGAGAGGGTGGCCCATGGCCTACTCACGTGGAGCGCCTCCTGAAGCAGATCGGTGCCGCCGACGGCCTCGTTGCTAGCGGGGGGGCTGGGGGCCCCGGTTAACCGATGCACCTGATCTACCCAGCTGCCGCGGAAGCAGCTGTAGCCAGTCCGGAATCTGGATAGGCTCCGTTCCCAAAAACCGAAAAAGAGCCGGCAGGTCGGCGGCCGTCTGTAGGGTGAAACTTCCAACGTCCTTGCGGAACATGACGGACAGGGGATACCCCCACCGATACGTGCAGCCGAGCTGTCTGGCCAGGTCAAGGAGTGGTCTAAGAAGGGCCCTCCGTCGTAACGTAGAGCGGGACAGGTCCTGTAGGATACGGATGGTCGTGCCATTCACCTCCACATCACCGAGCTCCCAGGCACGTCTCAGGATGGATTCCTTTTGCGTGAAGCAGTGTAGTCTGCACACAATGTCCCGCGGTCTGTCCGGGTCAGCCGGTCTCGGGCCGAGGGCTCTGTGCGCCCTGTCCAAGGCTACCACCACATGCGAATCCCCGAGCACCGCGCGGAAGACACCGCTAACCACTGCACTCACGTCCTCCAGGCCCGCTGCCTCCGGGACCCCCCGGAGCCGCAGGTTGTTGCGGCGGCTCCGGTCTTCCAGGTCCTCCATGTGTAGTTGGAGGGAGATGGCGGTGTCTCAGTGCTGGCCCCTCGACTGCTCCAGAGCGGTGACCCTGGCTTCCAAGGCTGTCAGGGATGACTCCCCTGTGGATACTCGTTCCGCAATGCTGGAGACCACTCCCCGGACCTCCTGGATGTCCCTCCTGTGCGTTTCCTCCAAGCGCAGGATCAGCGCTTCAATGGCAGATTGCGTTGGGAGGGCCTGGAGCATGTCTCTAATGTCCTGGTCCAGCATGGAGGGCGTAGGAGCCACCGGGGCAGGCATCACCTCTGCTCCCTGCTCCGCTTCCGCCGTATAGGACGCCGGAGGCGTCTCCTCGTCGGGCTGAAGTGAGCCTGAGGACGCCGTTCCCGACCGCTGCGGTGAGGCCCGTAAGGTGCCTTGTGGAGATGCCACAGCCGCTTCCGGCGGAGATCCCTCGCTGCGCCCGAAGTAGCGGCGGAACGAACCGGCAGATTTGCTGTGAGGGGTCCCACGTGTCCCTCCCCGTGTCCGGTGCTTCTTGGATGAGCTCATGCCGGTAGAAAAGCCTGCTATCGCCGGGGCATGAGGCCGTGGACCGGGAGCTCCAGAAAAATGCTGCCTTACTCGGCCATTCCTTAGCCACGCCCCCCCAATATGAATTTTTTATGGTGTCTGCCTTAGTTTTACATTAGTGAGTATTTTTTCACCATTACTTTATATCTGATTTATATATATATATATATATATATATATATATATTATATATTATTCCATATCACTGATTTGTTTACTCACAGGAATTGTGGTGAGATATTTTATTTCCTGGTGTGTTATTGTGCATGACACCTTGTAACTCTAAGGGGTCCATGTAACCTCAGAGTTTTATTGGCACTTGTGCACTTTATATTTAGTTGTGCATTTTAGTTGTACGTTCACAGATTTTGTGCACATTATTTGTTTTGCTATATTTTTGCACTTGCACTTTACACCAGCTGTATGTTTACTATTTTATGCACATTATTATATTCTTGTGGATCTATAACTATAGATTAAGATACAGATTATTCAGTGCATAGCCATTCCAGTGCAGCGTATATTCAATTTTGGTTTTAATGTGCACGAAGGAATGAGACGTGTTTAACGTTTGCAGCTTGTTAGGGCAGATAGGTGGGAGGTTCTTTAAGGTTCACAGGATTTTGTTCTTTTGAGATAACTGCCTTAGTTTTCCTTTTGAGACTCTCGTGGTATTTATTAGCGCAGCACTTTTTGCACTTCCACCACCTTTGTCTCCAATCGCCTAACCATCACCCGTAGAAACTTTCGCAACTTCAACTCTTCTCTCCTCTATGACAAAATCTATCCCCTGTCCTGCCCCAACCAAGCCACTTTCATCTACAATAAATCCCTGTCCTTCACCCTGGATGAGCGCACTCCCCTCACTACACACAGAATCCGGCCTCGACCCCTACAACCCTGGCAAACATATGACACTAAAATTCTCAAAAAACGTAGTCACACTCTTGAGTGTCTGTGACACAAGACTAATGCCCCATACACACGATTATATTTTCTGCAGTTTTTTGTCTTCAGATTTACCAAAACCATGTAGTGTAAGGGCCTGCCTGATTGCATACCAATTGAAACTCTTAAGGTTTGACCTGGTTTTGATAAATCTGCAGAAAATCTAATAGTGTGTATGGGGTCTTAGTCTCTCAAAGATTTCAACCAATACAAATCTGCCCTCCAAAATTACTATTCTTTCCTCCACACTGCCAAGCAGACCTATTTTACAACTCTTATTAACACCTTCTCATCCAGAAAACCCTTCTCTACTTTCAACTCTCTACTTCGTCCTCTACCGCCTCCATCCACTGACTCCCTCACTGCCCGGGAGATTGCTAATCACTTCAAAAACAAGATTGATACAATCAGTGATGAAATATTCACTCTACAGGGATCTCCCCCAGTTAAGACCCCATGTCAACAGGTACAATTGACACTCCCCTTTTTCAAATCTGCTACTACAAAGTTGCTAAACTCCTTTCTAATGCCCACTTAACCACCCGTCCCCTGGATCCCATTCCATTTCAAATACTATGTTTGCCCTCTGACTCTATCCTACACTCTCTAACCCACATCTTCAATCTTTCCCTCACCTCTGGCATTTTCCCCAATGGTCTAAAACATGCACTCCCATACTTAAAATGCCATCCTTGGACCCTACCAATATTAACAACCTATACCCTATCTCCTTGCTTCCCTTTTCCTCTAAACTCCTTGAACGCCTGGTTTACAACCGAGTGACCACCTCATTAAGAATAACCTTCTGAATCCCCTTCAATCGGGATTTCACCCTCAACAATCCATAGAAATTGCTCTTTTAAAAAACTCACAAATGACCTAACTGCAAAAACCAACGGACACTATTCTGTACTCCTACTTCTGGACCTTTCAGCTGCCTTTGACACGGTTGACCACCCCCTCCTCCTCAAAAAAATTTACTCCTTCGGTCTCTGTGACTGTGCTCTTCAGTGGCTCTCATCCTACCTAACCCAATGCACCTTCAGTGTCACTTACAATTCTACTTACTCCACTCCTCTTCCCTTCTCTGTCGAGGTCCCCCAAGGTTCTGTTCTCGGACTTCTTTTATTTTCAATCGACACCTCTTCTATGGGTCAGCCTCTCATGGCTTTCAATATCATTTCTACACTGACGACACACAAATCTATCTCTCCACCCCTCAACTCACTCCATCAGTCTCCTCACGCATCACTAACTTACTAACAGACATATTTGTATGGATGTCGCACCACTCAACTTGTCTAAAACCAAGCTCATAATATTTCCTCCCCTACGTGCCTCTTCCCCTGACTTATCTGTCAAGAGCAATGGAGCAACCATCCACCCATCCCCCCATGTCAGCTTGCTAGGTGTTATCCTGGACTCTGAACTCTCCTTTTGGCCCCACATCCACTCACTTTCCAAAGCTTGCCGCCTCAATCTACGCAACATCTCTAAACTACGTCCTTTTCTAACCAATGAAACCACAAAGCTCCTGATTCACTCCCTGGTTATATCTCGCCTTGACTATTGCAACTCCCTCCTCATTGGCTTACCTTTAAATAGACTATCCCCCCTTCAGTCCATCATGAATTCTGCTGCCAGACACATTAACCTTACCGCTCAGTGTCTGCTACCCCTCTCTGCCAATCTCTCCATTGGCTGCCACTCGCCCAACAAATGAAATTCAAAATACTAACAATAAGTTACAAAGCCATCCACAACTCTACCCCCCAGCTACATCACTAGCCTAGTCTCAAAATACCAACCAAATCGCCCTCTTCGTTCCTCCCAAGACCTCCTGCTCTCTAGCTCCCTCATCACCTCCTCCCATATCCACCTCCAGGACTTCTCCCGAGCCTCGCCCATCCTCTGGAATTCACTATCCTGATCTGTCAGACTGTCTCCAAATTTATCCACTTTTAGGTGATCCCTGAAAACTTTCCTCTTCAGAGAAGCATATCCTGTCTTCATCTAACAACTGCACTATTTTCTCCATTAGCTAACCCCCCACAGCTATTACCCTTTTGTATATCTTGATCCTCCCTCCTAGATTGCAAGCTCTAATGAGCAGGGCCCTCTGATTTCCCCCTGTATTGAATTGTATTGTAATTGTACTGTCTGCCCTAATGTTGTAAACCACTGTGTAAACTGTCAGCGCTACAAAAATCCTGTATAATATAATATCTGAAAGACAAAAAAAAAAGCTCCAACAAAGATTAATTAGCAAGGTCCTTAAACATTGAAGTTAAAACAATTGGTCAGAGTCCACAAAGTCATTGCCCATCAAAATCCTGGAGAGTCGGGCAGTACGCCTGGCTCTAATAGCCTGGACGTTCAAGTTGCGGAATTGTCCCATCAGGATACAGTGCTGATGGCCTATTTCAATCACCAAAAAAGGGGCACCAAAAACTCACACAGCCCAGAGGAAGGTGAAGAACCATATTCTGACTTGGGCAGAGGAACATGTTCCTTGCCTATCGGCAACCTTATCCAAAGGGTGGAGAATTGGCAGGCAATTTTTTTCTGGGCTGCCAACAGTAGTTCCCGGGTAAATGGTCTTTACATCCCAATGTCTTTCTAGTCATATGCCAGAAAGGGGGTACCCCCGGACATAGATCTATTAGCATCTAGGTTCAACAAGAAGTTGGACAGCTTGTGTCAAGGACAAAGGATCTGCTCGCCTACAGGCCGGATGCTTTAATGACTCCTTGGGATCAGTTCTCACAGATCTATGCATTCTCTCCAGTTCAGCTGCTACCGCGACTGTTATGCAGGCTCAGGGAGAAATGGAAGCTGGTAATTCTAGTGGCCCCAGTGATCCTGGTATGCAGGAATCTTAAAGATGGCAGTAAGGGGACCCTTGATTTATTCCCTCTTGGCCAGACCTGCTTTTGCAGGGGCCGGTGTTCCATTCTGCCCTACAAGCATTAAATGTGGTGGTTTGGCTATTGAAACCCCCAATCTAAGGAGTAGGGGGCTTTCAGGTTCAGTAGTAACTACCCTGATTAATGCAAGGTAGCCGGCCTCTAGGACCATTTACTATAGGGTCTGGAAGGGCTATGTTTCTTGGTGTGAAACCAAAAGATGGCATTCTCAGAAGTATGTCATAAGTAAATTTCTTGCCTTTCTATAATTAGGAGTAGAAATTAAGTTAGCCGTGAAGTGCTATCAAGGGTCAAAATCTCAGCCTGCTTACTTGGCATTCATGGTCCTGGCCTTTATACAAGGGTGTATAAATCTGCTGGTTAGGTCGACCTTGTGCCCGTGGGATTTAAGAGTGGTTTTGTTGGCTTTACAAGATCAGCCTTTTTTTTTTTTTTTTATAATTATTTTTATTGAATTTTCACAATTTACAAATTATACTGTGACAAAGAAGTAGATGTATAGATAGCAAGTAACGTAACCCAAACTATACGTAAAAGAATGACATGAGTCACAACTAACCAAAACATTATGTACAGGGATTGAAAATGTGATTAAAATAACAATCAGTAATACAGATTGCGAAAAACAGCTTCCAGAGGAAACAACCATGTGAAGGAGCGTCGTCGGTGGACAATGTGAAATAAAGAAGGTTAAGGGGGTAAGTAGGAGAGGGAGGAGGGTAGAGAGAAGAACAAAAGTAGGAGGGAGGGGGGAGGGGGGAGCAGCAAGACCATCAGCTAGTTAGCAGTCGAATCATCAACATTTGCAATTGGCATTGTACCAGGTGGACCAAGGGTTCCAAAGTTTTCTAATGGAGAAATGCTTGGTTGCAGTACTGGCAAGAGTAGTTTCATATATAAAGTGAGTTTGGACTAGATTGATAACTTCGGCTCTAAGTGGGATGGTATTTGTTTTCCAGTTCCTTGTAGGGAGGAGTTTTGTGGCTAAGAGGACATGAGTGAGCACGTCTATGAGCTGGAAGCAGGTCATCAATCGTTAGGTTAAGAATGGCTAGTTGAGGAGATAAAATAATAGAAAAATTTAAAAGTTCCTGCAGCAAGGCTTGAATGTCTTCCCAGAGCGTTTTTATTAGGGGGCAGGACCAAAGGATGTGTAGTAAGGTGCCAGAGTCACCGCAATTTCTCCAACAATTTGGAGAGGTGGGTTGATGAAATTTGGCTATTCTATGGGGGGTCAGATACCATCGCATAAGTGTTTTTTGGGAGAGTTCCCAGAGTGTGGTGCATGAAGTAGCCTTGTATATGGAGGTTATTGCAGCAGTCCATTGTTGGTCTGAGAATTGGAGTTGTAAGTCCAACTCCCAGTCCAGGAGGGGTTTGAATTTGTGAAATGTGCGTTTTTCCTGCAGTGTGGAGTATATGATGGCCACTCCCTTAGTAGAGGGAGTAGTAGAAAAAAAGTATTCCCAAAGTCTCACAGGAATGGCTCCTTCTAGTGAGAGGTGGGCTAAAAGGCATGTTTGTAGTCTATGGTACGTCAGGAACTCCATGATCTAAGCTGATTTGATGGAAGGATTTGTTATGTAGCAAGGAGCGAAGCTCAAGGGTAGAGGCTATCTTAGATGTAATCTGTAGTGGAATAGTTAAGTCTGGTGTGAGGTGTTTCAGAGCGTTGAGAGGGATGTGAATTTGTTTGGTTGGAAGTTGGGACCATGTGGTGTGATGTAGTATTCTCCAAGCTTTGATAGAAGCTTGTATAGGAGGGGAATAGTGTCGTAAGTGTTGGTTCAAGACAGACTGCAGGGTCGCAAGGTATGAAGCTGAGAGTGGGATGGGGAGTACCCTAAAGATGTAGAGGAGTCTTGGCAGGACCATCATTTTGAATGCCGCCAGGCGGCCGGCCCATGAGAATTCGTATTTAGCAAGTTTGTTCGATTCAGTAAGGAACATTTGTTTCGCTTCTGTATAGTTAAACGAGAAGAGACATTTAGTGGATTTGGTTAATGTAATCCCTAAGTATGGGATACCGTTATCAGCCCAAGGATATGGATATGTGTTGCGTAAGATATTGCTTGTGATAGCATCCATGCCCAGGTCCAGTATGTAGGACTTGTGTTCATTGACCTTATAGTAAGAGATATTACTGAATCTGTGTAAAAGGAGTTGTATCGAAGCCAGGGAGGACTGGGGGTTTGTGACCATCAATATCACGTCATCCGCAAATAAATTTATCTTATGTTCTAAGTCCCCAATTTTAAAACCAGAAATGGAGTGAGCTTGACGTACATGTTCCGCCAAGGGTTCCATAGCCAGATTGAAAATGAATGGGGAGAGTGGACAACCCTGGCGTGTGCCATTCGTAATGGAAAAGGGTGTGGATAACATTTCAGAAGTATATACCCATGCGGAGGGGGAGGAGTACAAAGCCATAATGGCTGAAAGGATCGGGCCTTGGAATCCAAATTTAGATAGAGTGGCTTGGAGATATAGCCAGTGGACTCTATCGAACGCCTTCTCTGCATCCAAGGAAAGGAGCAGAGAAGGCGTTCGGTTGGCCTCAGCTTTATGAATTATATTGATAATTCTTCTTGTGGCGTCAGACGCCTGTCTACCCTTGGTGAAACCAGACTGGTCTTGGTGGATCAAGAGGGGCATCATTTCTAGCAATCGGTTGGCAATCAACTTGGCGTAAATTTTCGTGTCTAAGTTTAGAAGGGAGATTGGTCTAAAATGTTGTGCTTGTGTTGGTTCCTTGCCTGGCTTCAGTATAGTGACAATTAAAGCTTGTAACATTTCGAGTGGGAGGGAGGAGGAAGAGGCAGCGTCGTTACATACTGAAGTTAAGAAAGGAGACAAAGTGGAGCTGAATTGTTTATAATAATTGCTAGTAAGGCCATCTGGGCCGGGTGATTTATTGGACGAGAGGGCTTTGATCACGGATTCAACTTCCAAGGTAGTGAAAGGAGTGTTTAAGGAAGCCAGTTGGGCCGGCCGACAGTTTCGGTAGATTGATTTCCTGGAGAAAGGATTGGATGTCTGACAAAGAGGGTTGGGTAACAGAAGCATTGTCTCTTAAGTTGTATAAGGTATTGTAATATTGACTGAATGCATCTGCAATGTTTTGGGGGTCCAGCTTGGTAGTAGGGTGAAATAGATGTGTAATTTTGGACTTAGCATAGGGGCCCTTGATTCTATCTGCCATAAGTTTGCCCGCCTTATTGCCTGTAGAATAGTGGGTTGCTTTAAAATAGTTGTGGGCTTTTTCATAAGACTGTAAGGCCGTGTACACACGGGCGGACTGTTCGCCCAACTTTGTCCGCTGAACAGTGTTTCAGCGGACAGTCCGCTCGTGTGTGGGCTTCAGCGGACTGTTTCAGCGGACAGTCTGACAAACAAAGTTTTTCGGAATTTCCGTAAGACAGTCCGCTGAAACTTGGTTTCAGCGGACAGTCCGCTCGTGTGTAGGCTTGTTCGACAAACTAAGTTTCGCGCATGCTCAGAAAGGATTTACACGGCGAAGGTTGCATTGCAGTGTATTGGACGTCGAATTTCTCGTCCCGTCGTACGTGCCGTTCACGTCATCGCGCACGCTTTCAGCGGACTGTTCGTTCATCGTGTGTGGTCAAGTCCGTTCATGCAAATTTTGAGCGGACTGTTTGTCGGATTGTTTGACGAACTAAGTTGGGCGAACAGTCCGCCCGTGTGTACGCGGCCTAAGAGGTGTGATCTAAGCTCTAATCTGAGGGAGTCCAATTTAGCTTTAGTTGTTGGGGTGGGAGCGGATTGGTTTAGGTACTCTAGTGTTTTAATTTCTGATGTGAGTAGGTTTAGACGCTGTGATCTCTTCCTCCTCCTCTCTCTCTTTTTTGAGCCCTGGCGCCATGTCCCCTTGATCCTTGTGACAGGGAAATTGGTGTTCTTGGTTCCGGCAACTTCCACAAAAAGAGTTCCAGAGTTGGAAGCTTCTTCTTGTGAAGAGCCATACTTAATAATTCTTAAGGATAAGGTGGTGCTGCGTCCTCACCCATCCCTTTTTACCTAAAGTAGTATCTAGTTTTCATATGAACCAAAGATGTTTCCTTAACTTTAACATTCTACCAGAAGAAAGATGTAGTGTGAGCGTTTAAAGTCTACCTGAAAGCAACTTCTCAGATAGGGAAGACTGATGCTTTGTGCTGCCAGAAGGGCCCAAGAAGGGACAGGCAGCATTGAAATCTACTATTTTTTTTTGTAGATTCAGCAGGTTATAATTCAGGCTTATGGTTTGAAAAGGAGGATTCCGCCTTTTCGAGTTGGAGTACGCTCTAGCAGAGCAGTAAGTGCTTCATGGGTGGTGCATCACCAAAGCCTCCATGACTCAGACTTGCAAGGTCGCAACTTGATCTTCGGTCCATACATTCACTAGATTCTATCAAGTGGATGTAAAAAAGCATGAATATGCCACCTTTGGGCGCACCATGCTGCAGGCTGCAGTATAGGTCCTCAAGTCTGATGATGCCCTGATTGTTTGTTTGTCTCCCTCCCCTCAGATAGCATTGCTCTGGGACATCCCACATAGTAATTACTATGGCTGCTCTGTGTCCAATGATGTACAATAAAGAAAATAGGATTTTCATAACTGCCTGTAAAATTATTTTCTTGGAGTACATCATGGGACACAGAGATGCCTCCCCTCTTTTGGGACATATATATATTGCTTTGCTACAAAAACTGAGGTGCTCCCTGTATAGGAGGGGTTATATAGGGAGGCAACTTCCTGTTTAGGGTGTGCCAGTATCCATCACCTGAAGGTGGCCTATAACCCATTTATTAATTACTATGGCTGCTCTGTGTCCCGTGATGTACTCCAAGAAAAGGATTTTACAGGTAAGCTATTATAAAAATCATTTTTTTGTACTGGCTGGGAAGAAGTTAAATAGCTAGTGCGATCAAAGGGTTAAATGTGTGCCTAGCCAGTGTTTTGATGAAAACTGAGTGCTACTTTTAATAAGGGAAGCAATGGATTATATTTCCTGCTTTGCAGGGAAAGAAAATCCATCACTTCTCCACTGACAGGACAGAACTCTGTTCTGTGTGTCTTCCTTATGATTGGCAGGTGCTGTGTCTAATCTCAGCACAGCTGGGTCTTCGTCAGTGCACACGACCCCTACCCGGAAGTCTTGAATCACATAAATAGTATGTGATCCAGCACAGAAAAGCCGCCATGCCATCGTATATCTATGTATACAGTTGTTAAAAAGATAGTTGAGGAATTAAGAGATTAAAGGGGGATATATTCGACATGTATAAATATAAGTGGTCCATATAGTAAGCTTGGTGTAGGAGTTATTAACTGTCAGGCCATTACAGAGGACAAGATTTAACCTTCACGTACAGAATGCACATATGCTACACACATTTGCCTTAGCAGGCCATAGTTGGTGTGATTTTCTTTCCTGCAACCACAAGTCAGTGTTGATAGGGGAATTTCTACCACTAAGCTATTGTGTTCTCCCGGCACGAGGGGGGGCGGGGGGGGAGCATGGGGAGCCATCCCTGCCAGGAGAACATAGTGATTATTGGTAGTGGCTATAGCTGCTGGCAAAATTCCAATGCCTCAATATGCTGGTTGTACCTTCAGCCAGCCCATAGATGGTTAAAAAAAAAATGCAAACTATCTATGGCTGGCCTAAGAGCTGTGAAAAATGTGAAATAAACTGGTTTTGGACAGTTCAGTAGATTGTTTTAAAAAAGAGCTTGACGCTTTCCTAAATGCACAAAATATAACTGGATATTAATATTTAGAGGGAATAACAGGGGTAGTTGATCCTAGGAAATTCTGATTGTCTCTTTGGGATCAGGAATTAATGTTTTCCCCTACTGGGGTAAATTGAATGATACTTTTGTAGCACTAACCCGCAAAGGAGCTGTTGGTTTTATTCGGGCTTAAAGGTACCTCTGCTGCTCACCTCTTCATCCTAGAGGGCTCCCGTGGAAAGTAGCCCAAATGAAGATATATCAGACACGTGGTCCTTTTTGAAGATTTATTTAGGGGTAATTCCAAAGAAAGACACAAGACACAGTCCTTCAATAGAGGGTTAGAGAATACGGGGAGTTCAGTCACCTAGTAATTGCGGGTTAGAGGTATCAGTCAGATACAGAGGACAAACCGCTCCACAGACTGGATCCAGCAGTCACCGGATAGGCCCCTCTCACTTGACCTAGCAGCTGATGATATGCCAAACAAAGTCTCTGCCACAGACTTGTCAATTAAACTTAGTGGTTCTTGAAAGTAGATGCACAACAAAGTCTCTGCCACAGACTTGTTAACCAAACTTAGAGATTCTTGAGAGTTTTTAGGAAGAACTACCATACAGTACCAGATTCTTTCAGCCAACCCGGCGATACTGTAAGGATATTTGATCTGGGATGAGCCCCCAGACTGAGTTTCCAGGCTCCTCCAGAGACACCAGACTTGTGCTCGGTCCTCCACTGGAAAAGTGCTCCCCTGGATCCTTCAGCTTTCCTTGGCTTCTCCCCGCAGGCAAGACCGCACAGGACCACCCCTTGATTAGCAGGCCCCAAGACATTCCTGGGCCTATACTCTCACCTGCGAAGCCTCGGGCCAGCCAGCCCCGATGCGAAAGACCATACGACACAGACCCCAGGCCAGGAGTGCCCTGGGGTTAGGATCATGGACAGCAGGAAAACCACACTCACTGAACCATTTCCGAGGAAGAGGCAATATTCAATGCATCCAGCCTGCTGCTGTTCCACACCCACTGACAGTGACAGCGACACCTACGGTCAGGTGGGAATCAGTGTAGCCCAACTGGACTGGTACATAAACCAGAACTTTAGAGAAATTAGTCTGAGTCAAATTACAGCTTCAGATAATTAAATTTGAAAAAACAATAGCGTCTGCTCATCAGGAGAAGGGCACTACGCTTTTATTGTGTTTTTTTGTTGTTGTCCCTGACTGTGGGTATAGGATTGTGTATATGGAGGTTTTCTAATTTGGTGTGTGTTTTTATTGGTTGAATATGGACTAGTGTCTTTTTTTTTTTCAACCTGGCTAACTATGTAACTATGTCAATGTGTAATTCTATAAAACGAAAGAAAAAAAGCCTAAAAAAAATAAAAATAAAGCAGGCACCACATCTAAGAGTTGCTGAGCTTCAATTTAATAAATATTGTTTTTGGGTTTAATAGCACATTTTATTTCTAGGTCAAACACGATACACAAGTTTCCCCACTGTATTTTTAATGGCATAGAATGTAAAACTGAGTATCTTTTTTACTTCTGCTTTATTACCCACTGTTGATACAATTGAGACAACTTGTGCATTATCTTTAATGCAACTTCCTCCTATTATCTCTTTACATGCAGGATGGTGGAATACTCTCTGGATCTGCAGAATATAAACCTGTCTGCAATCCGAACTGTGCGTGTCCTCAGACCACTGAAGGCCATCAACAGAGTACCTAGTAAGTATCCTATTTCTACAGGAAACATAGGCAGTGTTTGCCACTGACTTATTTTATTTTTTTGTCACATATCCCAACATACGCTATAAGATTGCAGCTGTAGGGCATGCTGAGAGCCACAACTGGAAAGTCATATGCTGATTTTGTCTACTCTACCCAGATATCTCTTAACTTAAGTTTGTTTTTGTTGTCAATAAGAGGTGGGTTGAATTGGGGAAAGTGTTATCTGTTTTTGGTACTCCCCTTAGCTCTATGTCATAATTTCCTAGACTTAAAAATTACCATTCTGTGTTAACTTGGTAATTACATGAACACCATTCAAGTTGTGTTTAGTAACCTAGCTTGTCCAGACCTGGAGCTAAGGGTATCCACTATGTGTTCCACCCCCCTCTCCCTGTATTATTTGTACTGTCTGTCTGTCCATACTGTACTTCTTCTCTCAGGGCCACTTCTGCCTTTTGCTCTTCATCTCATCGCCTGTCTTTCTTCGACCAATCAGCGGCTTACCTTTGTTACTAAGCCCCGCCCATTCCATGCGTCCTCGTCCAGTTGTGTCACGTAAGTGCTTGATTCTTTTATGTACTTTAATGTTTCTCTCGGCCGGTTGTTTACATTGCGTCTAAGTCATTGTGCCATTCACCTTTAGGACAGTTACCTAAGATAATGTTATAACAAAATTGTATACATTCATTCCAGAGTCTGCTGAAAATATTTTTAGTGTCTAGATATCAAGCGTTTGAAATGTCAAGTTTCCCATTTCTAATGTAAGTTTCTTTAGAAAAAAATGTAATGAACATTAATTAACAGGCCAGCTACAGTGCTGTAGAGGCTTTCATATCCACAACTGAATGATTACAGGTTATACAGTCCATTATAGAAGGTATTAGAACTGCTGTCATCCATGGCACTACAGACACTAGAGAATGAAGAGCATTCAATGGAACTGTAATGAGACCGGCACATTTTGCTCAGGACATGATTATGTCCTATGTGACACTCTCAAACAGTTTAGCAATCAATAAGAATCACTCTTGAAGTGTGTGATAACAAACTTAGAAGGAGAAGCCTAATCTCATGAGATTACATTTTGATCCCTTATTTATGAGGGGCTTTTGGTTCAGTCTGGCCTGATTTCACCCATTTAATCTATTAATGTAACTACTCAAAGTACAAATAAAGTTAAAACTGGTAAATGAAAGTAAGGGTAAATCCAACATTTTGAGCTGCCACCAGGGCAGGAAGCGAGAGAAATATCTTTGAATGGGGACACTTGTTCCCATTACAACCCCCTAAGAGGATATTTTCCCTCACATTGGCAATACATTTTTTCACTCTCCATTGAGTCTATAGAGCAGAAAATTAAGGAAAACGGAAGAAGACACAGATTGTCAAAAAAACAAAAAAACCTTTTGAACTCCATCCCCCATTTTATTATATAGTATATATTATAGTAGTAAAAAAAAAAGTCTTGACTTTAGATATGTTAATATAAACTATTATAAACTAATATAAATTCAAATATACTCATGATTGTATACTCTAGATCAGAGATATGCAATTAGCGGACCTCCAGATGTTGCAGAACTACAAGTCCCATGAGGCATAGCAAGACTCTGACAGCCAGAAGCATGACACCCAGAGGCAGAGGCATGATGGGACTTGTAGTTTTGCAACAGCTGGAGGTCCGCTAATTGCATATACCTGCTCTAGATAATAACATGAAAGGTCTTAACCATCCTACCTCATAATCAGTAGTAGGTTTGCCACCACACTGACCTATGAGCTAAGCCAATATCAACATAATATAAATGTTATAGATTAGGGTATCCCCGCGCTATCAACAAGGGCATAGGCTATTACTAAGGATAGGTTGCAGCAGACCACCGACAGGGGTATAAGCCCCAACCCCCAATAATGTATTCTTAAAAGTCAAATAAATGGTGTTGCGCTACCTGAAAAGATTAGACTATACTAAACTAAACTAAAATAAAGTGCCTTGTGCTTAAATATATATTACCAGTATTGCTAAGTAACACACTACCAAGGGTGATGTCTCCTCCTATTAAGTGATGTCTCCTCCTGTTAGGTGAGTGTGGTAAAATCGCCCTAAACTAGACAATTATATATTACACACAGTATATATAAACCTAATCCAAATATATAAAGTGCTTCCAACTAATTAAATCGTGAACAATCAAAAATAGTAAAATAGAGTGTCCAGTGTTTAAATAACACAGATAACCAAATAATAAAGTGTCATGTGCTTTAAATATTCAAGTAGATATCTCCAAAATAATAAACTCATACAATTCTTCTTATAATAAAACGTGCAACACACAGTGCATGCTTAAGCAAAGAAAACAAGATGATAAAGTCTTTATGTGAGCTTAGATGAATAAAGTGACCAGTGGCTTTTTTCAGTGCTTCTCAGAGTAAAACAAAATGATAAAGTCTTTATGTGAGCTTGAGATGAATAAAGTGACCAGTGGCTTATTCAGTGCTTCTCAAAATAAGGGGCCAAAAACCGTGTCCTTAACTCTTATATCTCCAGTGTTCACGGCACACCAGGTAGAATGGCCCCTTACCTTACTACTGCTGCTTTAATAGGAAGGAAGAGAAAAGATTAGGAGCCCATTCACACCAGTCAGGTCCATTACTGTGCATTTAACACACATGTTATGTTGCGCATTGCCATGCAGTGTGTTAAGACAGACTGCCTAAAATAAGGTGACCAGCTTTTTAAAATTAAACCTGGGGACATTTTTTTTTTTTGGCAAATGGTAAACTATTTTATAAGCATATTTTTCTCAAATGAAATATGAAGTGTATGTGTTTATGGAATGATTGTATGATATATACACGGTATTTCTCACATTTTGTCAACGATATAAAAAAAAGATACTTCTTAGAATTTTTTTGGGCTATGACCACCAAATGTTAAGAAGATAAGGCAGAGAAAAAACTTGGAGGGAGGGATGGGGTGCGCTACCTGTGTGCGTGTCCAAAAAGTGGGTGTGACCAGCAAGTGGGCGTGGTCAGCAAGTGGAAGTTTCTTCATGGCGTACAATGGCGATCAGTATGTAGTATATAGTAGTGATTTTCTCACTCCCTCTGCAAAAATATTTGAATATTTGAAAAATTGCAGAGCTGAGATTTTAAAATAATGGTAAAACCCCCTACACACAGTAATAGAGATGCAAATCAACCAGTTTATTAGAACATGGTGTCACGCTCTGCGAAAGATAAGAAATATTGCAGAGCTGCAATGTACAAATGGTTGTCAAACCATATATATATATATATATATATATATATATATATATATATATATATATATAAAATGTACAATTGATATACATATATTACATTTTATTATGATTATCTATAGGGGGTTTCACCACTATCTGCACATTGCAGCTCTACAATATTTTTTACCTTTTGCAGAGAGGGTGACACCATCACTACTAGGTTCTAATACACTGGTTGATTTGCATCTAAGTAATTATTGTATGCGATTATTATTTGCATATTGAATCTCTGAAATTTCTCAAATATTTTTACAGAGGGGGTGACACCATCACTACTATATTGCAATACATTAGTTGATTTGCACTGGATATTCATTTATAGGTTTTAACATTGTACTTATGAGTCAATTTGTAGAATTCTAGATGAAGTGTAGGACAGCGCTGCATTTTTTGCTTTTTATTGATTTGCATTAGATGAGGGAACCAGCTAACAAGCTTCTCATTTGAGATTTTTTTCAGTTGCATGGTAGTTGTTTTATTTGATTTGTTATGTCCTCTGTATACTGGTAACCACAGGCTCTGTGTAGAAATTGAGTTATTACTGTATTAATAACTATATTTCATTAATTCATATTGATGAGGAAAGTTCCAAGAAAATCCATTCAGTTCTCATGCAAAAACTTGATTCAATAATAAAAATAGCAAAATATTACAAAAACAGTGTCAAAATGTAGAATATAAAATTGCATCGATAAGCTTCTTATTCTTGAAATAAAGATTGTATAAATGTATCTTTTGTGTGTGTGTGTGTGTGTGTGTAAGAAGGTTTGTCATCCTTCTCCTTCAATGTCTTCTCGTGTCTGCCGGAGTGCAAATCTGCTCTCTTTACTAACATACTACTCCTACCAATAAACCCCCACCCTTTTCCCAATTAAGGATGGTTTAAATTTCCTCTGAGCTCTGTTGTTCCACAGAAAGCCTACAAATTCTGAATGAGCAAGTTCCCTCCCACCTCATCCAACAGGATGTTGAAATACAAAACGGTCTCTAATCAAAACATTCCATTGGGATGGCAAAACTGCCATGTATTAAACCATTTAGCTTATACAATACAAGTTTCCTATCTTCTAAATCAAATACTACATATATCAGTAGATATATTATATATGTTTAAAATGTAATGTACTTAATAATAATCCTAATCAGGAAATATTGTAATATAAAGAAATAACGTATAACATACTGAAACTCTGTGTCTTTGGACAAGGATGTAACTTTATCTCTTACAATCGGGGAGGTCAGACTAATTAAATACCACATGAGAATTCTACATAGAACTGCTTTCCCAAAAAATGCATATGAAGCTTCAAACAAATCTTTAACTAAATATATATAAAATAATATATAATATATATTTCACTTCATCCATATCTAGAATATATAATGATATACATAAGCAAGTCAATCATTCTCAAAAGACCCAAACCATTTATAAATTTTAATATTCTAACAATCCCCTCTCAAAATGAATGATTAAACAATCTTTTAATTTTAAATCTCTTATCTAAATCCATTTATACCTCAAACGCATCACATTCGTATTCATCCATACAATTAGATCTTAAGATAATTGACTTGAATGTACATTTTTCCAACTTTGATTCTATATAAGGAAAAGTGAATATCATAAACCTTTTGGTTCTGTCATGGTTATGCAATAGAGTTCGTCTGCTTACCTGTCTCCATGTGTTCATTTCTAGAGACCAGCCGAGCCTCACCTGACTGCTTTTATAATCCATCCTCTGGCATGGCTCCACCCTAGCTCCTATCAGACTACTCTATATTAACCTGTGCACTGCTAGCCAATCCTGCTGATCAACCTTTGTGTGTTTGCTTCCTATTACGTGCTGTGTGCTCTTCTACTGTTTTCCGTTACCGACTTTGGTGTGTCCTGACTATTCTTGTCTGCTTGTGGCCCCGACCTTGGCTTTGTCCCTCACCATCCCTATCCTCCTGTTGCCTACTGTGGCTGTGAGCTTGGGGACCCTGGGGGTCGCGACCTGGAGCCAGTTGCAGCCAAATCCATCCTCACCACTCGAGGCTCTGGTGAACACCTGCTGGCTCTTAGACTCCGCGCCCCAGGGAATCTTACGCTCTAACCCCGGTGGGATCCATCTTGGTGTTCTGGCGGCCCTGCCTTCCTATCACCTTGACCCCTGTCCGCAGCAGTCAGCCATAGGGTCCAAAACCTTGCGGTGCACTCCTAAGCCCTACGGTGTGCATCTGTCACCTGGGCTCTAAGGTGACCTGACAGTTTGATCAGCCATGGACCCGGCTGACGTGCGGCTTCCTGCAGTCGATCCATTGCAGGGCATAGTGCGGAGACTCGAGACCCAGGAATCTAATCAAACTCAGGTGATGCGATTCCTTCAGGATCTGGCTTCCCGCTTTGAGCAGCTACAGGCTTCCTTGGGAACCCCGAACCTGCAGCCTCAAGTACAGTCTGCGACTGCACCTATCGCACCAGTCGCATCCACGTATTCTTTAGTACTGCCAGCTCCGTCCCGTTTCTCTGGGGATTCCAAGGCCTGCAGGAGCTTCCTCAGCCAATGCACCATTCATTTTGAGCTCCAGCCTCAAAGCTTTCTGTCTGATCGGGCAAAGGTAGCCTATATAATTTCCCTCCTCTCCAGTGAAGCTTTAGCCTGGGTTGCTCCCCTGTTGGAGAAAAATGATCCAGTGGTTTCTAGCCTGTCCAACTTCTTGAAGCTCTTTCGTAACATCTTCGAGGAGCCAGCTCGGGTTTCTTCTGCGGCTAGTGCCCTTTTACGCCTTCGCCAAGAATCTTGTTCAGTGGGACAATATGCACTTCAGTTCCGTATCCTTACAGCAGAATTGAGCTGGAACAACGAGGCCCTGGTCACAACCTTTTTACATGGCCTCTCTGACCGAGTGAAGGACGAATTAGCAGGAAGAGCTATCCCCGCCGGTCTGGACGATGTAATTTCCTTGTACAATCAGATTGACATTCGTTTCCAGGAGAGGTCCTTAGAAAAAAGACACCAGCACCCCCTAGGTCCTAGTCAGCCTGAGCTTTTTCCCCGTCGCCCTGTGGAGCATCCTCTGTCTGCTGAGGAACCCATGCAGCTGGGCCGGACCAGACTAACCCCCGAAGAGCGTGCTAGACGCAGAACTTTGGTCTTGTGTCTTTATTGTGGGGTCAAGGGTCATTTTTGTGACTCCTGCTCGCTTCGTCCGGGAAACGCTCGGGTAATACATTTGGAAGGTGGAGTATTGGACCCAGAAACATCACCTTCTCGTCTTCTTCTTCCGGTGTTCCTCCATGTAGGCACTTCTCCCCAATCGGTCCTAGCATATCTGGACTCCGGGGCTGCCGGCAATTTTATGGACTGGAGAACTGCTTCTTCTATGAAGCTTACCCTTTCTCCCCTCGCTACTCCACTGGTAGTCTCGGCAATTGATGGCACTGTGCTCCCAGGGGGCCCTATCTGTTTCCAGACGCTACCTATTAGGATGTCGGTAGGGATACTCCACCAGGAGTGGATCTCCTTCCTCATCCTACCCAAGGCCTCTACCCCATTGTATTGGGCCTTCCTTGGCTACAGCTCCACTCGCCACATGTGGACTGGGTCTCTGGGCAGATCCTGGCTTGGGGTCCTTCGTGTTTCTCCTCCTGTCTTCCCAAGGTGACCCCCAAGAGGAAACTTCCCATTGCTACCACATCTGTATCGTCTGATCTTCCCACGGCATACAGTGATTTCCGGGATGTGTTCTGCAAGAAGTCTGCTGAGGTGCTTCCTCCCCACAGATCTTTTGACTGTGCTATTGACCTTGTCCCTGGAGCAACCCTGCCCAGGGGTCATACCTACCCTTTGTCCATTCCAGAGACCCAGGCCATGTCTGAGTATGTCGCCGAGAATCTGGAGAGAGGTTTCATCCGGAAATCCTCATCGCCTGCAGGAGCAGGGTTCTTTTTCGTTGCCAAAAAGGATGGTACCCTCAGACCCTGCATCGACTATAGAGGTTTTAAACGCTGTGACTATTAAAAACCGTTACCCCTTACCTCTAATATCTGAGCTATTTGACAGGTTGAAGGGGGCTTCCATTTTCACTAAGTTGGATCTCAGAGGTGCATACAATCTCATTCGAATACAGGAAGGTGACGAATGGAAGACCGCGTTTAACACTAGGGACGGGCATTAAAAATACCTGGTTATGCCTTTTGGTTTGTGTAATGCTCCAGCTGTGTTCCAGAACTTTGTCAATGAAATATTCAGGGATCTACTGTACCAGTTTGTTGTCATCTATCTGGATGATATTCTCATCTTTTCCGAAAATCTGCCTGCTCACAGAAACCATGTACGCACCGTACTTCAGCGCCTTAGAGAGAACAATCTCTATGCCAAGATGGAGAAATGTTAATTTGAATGTTCCGAGGTCCTGTTTCTGAGATGTTTTGTTTCTAGTGCGGGTCTTCGCATGGATCCCGGAAAGGTCTCAGCCATTACCAATTGGCCCCTTCCCGCTAGCCTCAAGGCCACACAGCACTTTCTTGGCTTCACAAATTATTATAGGCAGTTTATAAGGAATTACTCTTCCATTGTTGCGCCTATTATCGTTTTGACCAAGAAGGGTGCGAATGCCAAAGACTGGCCTCCCGAGGCTGTCTCTGCGTTTCACGATCTGAAACAGGCCTTTGTCTCTGGACCCCTCTTGAGGAGACCAAATCCTGAGGACCCATTTTTTATTGAAGTAGACGCTTCTTCGATGGGGGTGGGAACTGTGCTTCTTCAGGACTTTGAGAAGAAACGTCAACCATGTGCGTTCTTCCCAGAAAAAAATTCTCAGGCAGAGAGAAATTATGCCATTGGTGATCGGGAACTTCTCGCAATTAAATTGGCGTTGGAAGGTTCCCCTCACTCCATAACGATCTTTACTGATCATAAGAATCTACAGTACCTACAGAATGCTAAACGTCTGAACCCCAGACAGGCCAGGTAGAGTCTCTTCTTTTCTTGTTTTAAATTCACGATTACATACAAACCTGGTTCCTGCAATGGTCGAGCTGATGCGCTCTCTAGGTCATTTGACACTTTGGACGAGGAGTCCAACCCTGATCCTGAGCTCATCATTTCTACCTCATGCATTGTTGCCCATTCTATCACCCTGGAATCAAAAATTCTTCCTGGTAAGACCTTTGTTCCCACGGAGCTAAGAACTAAGATCCTTCGTTGGGGACATGATTCCAAGGTGGCAGGTCATGCTGGGTTCCTTCGATCCTTCCTGCTCATCAGTCGTCACTACTGGTGGCCTAATCTCCGCTCGGATGTTAAAGACTATGTTAAGGCTTGTCATGTCTGTGCTCAGTCTAAATCTTCTACTCAAGCCCCTGCTGGTCTTCTAATGCCCTTTCCCATTCCTAAGGAGCCCTGGTCTCATATCGCCATGGATTTTATCACTGATCTTCCACTGTCGGAGAATAATACGGCCATTTGGGTAGTAATCGATCGGTTCTCCAAGATGGCTCATTTTGTTTCTCTTCCTGGTCTCCCTTCTGCCCCTGCCTTGGTTCCCATCTTTGTACGAGAGATTTTCCGCCTTCGTGGTGTTCCTTCTCATGTCGTTTCGGACAGGGGTGTGCAGTTTACTTCTCATTTTTGGAGAGCCTTTTGCAAATCCCTCGACATTACCTTGGACTTTACCTCTTCTTATCATCCCCAATCCAATGGCCAGACTGAGAGAGTTAATCAGGAGTTGGAGGTCTTTCTCCGTACCTTAGTCTCTGCCCATCATGATGATTGGGCATCACTATTACCGTGGGCTGAGTTCTCCCACAATAATCATGTTAACGTCAGTTCTCAGAAAACACCCTTTGTTACTGTTTATGGAAGACATCCTCAGCTTCCTCTTCCTATGACTTGTTCTTCTGACATTCCAGCTTTGGCTACTGTTCAGGAATCATTCAATTCCATGTGGGCTGATGTTCATGATTCCCTCCAGAAAGCTGCCAACAAATTCAAGAGTTTTGCTGACCGTCGCAGGCGTAAGCCACCTTCTCTTTAACCAGGAGACAAAGTCTGGCTCTCCACCAGGAAAATCAAACTCCGGGTTCCTTCTCTCAAATTTGCCCCAAGATTCATTGGTCCATACACCATCATTTCTAAACTGAATCCGGTTTGTTTCAAACTCCAGATTCCCAAAAGCCTCAAAATCTCTAACTCCTTCTATGTTGCCCTTCTGAAGCCTTTAGTCCTCAATAATTTCTCTGTCGTCTCTCTACCATAGCACCGGTCTCTGAGGATGATCAGGAGTACGAGGTTAGCCAAATTTTGGATTCCCGACTCTGTAGAGGCATTCTCCAGTACCTTGTGCACTGGAAAGGTTTTGGTCCTGAGGAGAGGTCGTGGATTTCGGCTTCCGAGGTCTTTGCACCTCGTCTGTTGAGGAAGTTTAATTTGAAGTTCCCCTCTAAACCTGGTCACAGGCGGGGAAGGGGGAGGCCTCGTAAAAGGGGGGGTACTGTCATGGTTATGCAATAGAGTTCGTCTGCTTACCTGTCTCCATGCGTTCATTTCTAGAGACCAGCCGAGCCTCACCTGACTGCTTTTATAATCCATCCATCCACCCTAGCTCCTATCAGACTACTCTATATTAACCTGTGCACTGCTAGCCAATCCTGCTGATCAACCTTTGTGTGTTAGCTTCCTGTTACCTGCCGTGTGCTCTTCTACTGTTTTCCGTTACCGACTTTGGCGTGTCCTGACTATCCTTGTTTGCCTGTGATCCTGACCTTTTGGCGTGTCCCGACTATTCTTGTCTGCTTGTGGCCCCGACCTTGGCTTTGTCCCTCACCATCCCTATCCTCCTGTTGCCTACTGTGGGTGCGAGCTGGGGGAACCTGGGGGTCGCGACCTGGAGCCAGTTGCAGCCAAGTCTATCCTCACCACTCGAGGCTCTGGTGAACACCTGCTGGCTCTTAGACTCCGCGCCCCAGGGAATCTTACGCTCTAACCCCGGTGGGATCCATCTTGGTGTTCTGGCGGCCCTGCCTTCCTATCACCTTGACCCCTGTCCGCAGCAGTCAGCCATAGGGTCCACAACCTTGCGGTGCACTCCTAAGCCCTACGGTGTGCCCAGGCTCTAGGTGACCTGACAGGTTCATATACCATAAAAAATATTTTCACCCTTATTATTTTCTTTTTCTTAAACCAAATAAATCAATCCCCTTAATTTCATAATTCATAAATGTAACATTGTTGTACAATACTTTGAAATATGAATATCACTTCAAAAATGTTTCATATATTTTTCCCTCCAAATTATGTTTAGCATAAATCTATAATCCACAAAACCTTTCAAAGAACCTTGTCAAAATTAAACATAAAATATGTTTCTTAACTTCAATTTATTCATATGTGTGAGATGATTTCAAAACTAAATAGTTACATATTACAATGTAATAGTTAGGCCTCATGCACACGAGACGCAGTTAAACGCGCGTTCAGATGCAGTTGGACAGTTTTTTCAACTGCACCTGAACTCATTCAATGTTATCCTATGTGTCCATGCACACAGTCTCGTTTTTTTGCGTTTATATGCAGTTGCGTTTAATCACGTTTTTCCAGAAGCAAAAAAATGCGTTCAGAGACAAAAATTTCTGCGTTTCAGACGCAAAACGGGGCTAAACGCGGCTAAACGCGGCTGAACGCGGCAACCGCGTTTAGCCGCGTTTGCGTTTATATGCGTTTTTAAAGGTGACCTTTTTTTTTACATTAAAAATCTCAAAAATGATTGCAAATGATGAAAAACCATTAGAAAAATATTTTAAACAATTGCAATTGCAAGTGGACAATCCACAACTTGTGGCAAGTGACGTGGCAAGTGGACAATCCACAACTTGTGGCAAGTGACATGGCAGGTGGCAAGTGATGTGGCAAGTGGACAATCCACAACTTGTGGCAAGTGACGTGGCAGGTGAAGTGGCAAGTGACGTGGAAAGTGGACAATAGACAACTTGTGGCAGGTGACGTGGCAAGTGACCTGGCAGGTGACGCGGCAAGTGACTTGGCAGGTGACGTGGCAAGTGGAAAATCAACAACTTGTGGCAGGTGACTGGCATGTGACGTGGCAAGTGGACAATCCATAACTTGTGGCAGGTGACGTGGCAAGTGACGTGGCAAGTGGACAATCCACTTGTGGCAGGTGACGTGGCAGGGGACGTGGCAAGGGACGTGGCAAGTGGACGATCCACAACTTGTGGCAGGTGATGTGGCTGGTGACGTGGCAAGTGGACAATCCACATCTTGTGTCAGGTGACGTGGCAGGTGACGTGGAAAGTGGTGTGGCAAGTGGACAATCCACAACTTGTGGCAGGTGATGTGGCTGGTGACGTGGTAAGTGGACAATCCACAACTTGTGGCAGATGGCATGGCAGGTGACGTGGAAAGTGGACAATCCACATCTTGTGGCAAGTGACGTGGCAAGTGGACAATCCACAACTTGTGGCAGGTTATGTGGCAAGTGATGTGGCAGGTGATGTGACAAGTGGACAATCCACATCTTGTGGCAAGTGACGTGGCAGGTGATGTGGCAAGTGGACAATCCACAACTTGTGGCAGGTGACGTGGCAGGTGATGTGGCAAGTGACGTGGCAGCTGACGTGGCAAGTGGACAATCCAAAACTTGTGGCAGGTGACGTGGCAAGTGACGTGGCAGGTGACGTGGCAAGTGATGTGGCAAGTGGACAATCCACAGCTTGTGGCAAGTGACGTGGCAAGTGGACAATCCACAACTTGTGGCAGGTGATGTGGCAGGTGACGTGGCAAGTGAACAATCCACAACTTGTGGCAGGTGACGTGGCAAGTGACGTGACAGGTGAAGTGGCAAGTGACGCGGCAAGTAGACAATCCACAACTTGTGGCAGGTGATGTGGCAAGTGACGTGGCAGGTGATGTGGCAAGTCACGTGGCAAGTGGACAATCCACAACTTGTGGCAGGTGATGTGGCTGGTGACGTGTCAAGTGGACAATCCACAGCTTGTGGCAGGTGGCATGGCAGATGACGTGGAAAGTGGACAATCCACATCTCGTGGCAAGTGACGTGGCAGCTGACGTGGCAAGTGACATGGCAAGTGGACAATCCAAAACTTGTGGCAGGTGACGTGGCAAGTGACGTGGCAGGTGACGTGGCAAGTGACGTGGCAAGTGGACAATCCACAACTTGTGGCAGGTGACGTGGCAGGTGACGTGGCAAGTGAACAATCCACAACTTGTGGCAGGTGATGTGGCAAGTGACGTGGCAGGTGATGTGGCAAGTGACGCGGCAAGTAGACAATCCACAACTTGTGGCAGGTGATGTGGCTGGTGACGTGGCAAGTGGACAATCCACAGCTTGTGGCAGGTGGCATGGCAGATGACGTGGAAAGTGGACAATCCACATCTCGTGGCAGGTGATGTGGCAAGTGACGTGGCAAGTGGACAATCCACAATTTGTGGCAGGTGACGTGGCAGGTGATGTGGCAAGTGGACAATCCCCAACTTGTGGCAAGTGACGTGGCAAGTGGACAATCCACAACTTGTGGCAGGTGCCGTGGCAAGTGACACGGCAAATGCAAGTGTACAACTGCTCTCTATGCTGCTGCTGCTCACTCTGATCAAAATAGCAGAAATAGTTAAAAAAAATGCTTTGAGAGCTTGGGGAGGGTCTACATGATGTTATCTTTATAAACGCGTCTAAACGCAAACGCGTCTAAACGCGTCTAAACGCGTCTAAACGCGACATGCAAACGCGGCAAAACGCGCGTTTCTAAACGCGCGTTTCAGCTTTTTTTTGACAGAGGTTTCATCTGCGTCTCGTGTGCATGAGGCCTTACTCCTAACTTGTCTATATGACTGTTAAGAAAAATGTACTCTGTCTTAATTAACACCAGATGTTCACTCTTACTAGAATGCCTCTATTGTAAGGATATTTAACCCTTTCAACTCTGAAAATACACTACATGTGTTTATAAAAATCGATGTGTAAAAAATATTTCATCTTAATATGATAACCATATCTCGTCACATAAAAATGATATATAAAAAACTGCAATATCTGATGGATAAATTATTTCATCAGTGGTCAAAAAAATCTAAAGTCCATTGTTTTTAGAATTTCCTCTCTTGTCAGAGGTTCTCTTGAGAATTTTCTTCTTCTTCTTACTGCACTCTGTAAAGTTGAAAAACGTTATTGAACATAGAAAGACAATAGTAATTATAACGAATGAATCTCTTCTTTCAATTTGTCTCCCAGAGCTGATTTTCTTAAATTTCAAGATCTGGAAGGTCTAGAAATATTACATTTCTTTCTTTTGGTGACTTACAAGTCAGATCCTAAAAAAGAATGCAGTATCATTTAGCAACAAATCAAATAAATGGTGTTGCGCTCCCTTAAACTAAATATTATTAATCCATGAAATGCTAACCAATAAAAACATAAATTATCTGACACCAAGATATGCAGTGGAATAACGTCTTTACAGGATGTCTCCAATTTACAAGCCGACCTCAATACACTGTCTAATTGGGCGACTATGTGGCAGATGAGGTTTAATGTTGATAAATGTAAAGTTATGCACTTGGGGCCTAAGAATATGCATGCATCATACATGCTAGGGGGAGTACAACTGGGGGAATCCATAGTGGAGAAGGATCTGGGGGTTTTGGTAGACCATAAGCTCAATAACAACATGCAATGCCAAGCTGCTGTTTGCAAAGCGAGCAAAGTCCTTTCTTGTATTAAGAGAGGTATGGACTCCAGAGAAAGAGATATCATTTTGCCCCTGTTCAAATCATTAGTAAGACCTCACCTGGAATATGCCGTTCAGTTTTGGGCACCAGTTCTCAAAAAGGATATCGGGGAACTGGAGAAAGTGCAGAGAAGGGCAACCAAACTGATAAGAGGCATGGAGGAACTCAGCTATGAGGAGAGATTAGAGGAACTAAATTTATTCACTCTTGAGAAGAGGAGATTAAGGGGGGATATGATTAACATGTTCAAATATATTAGGGGTCCATATAGTGAACTTGGTGTTGAGTTGTTCTCTGTACGGTCAACCCAGAGGACACGGGGGCACTCTTTACGTCTAGAGGAAAAGAGATTTCAGCTTCAAGTACGGAAAGGTTTCTTCACAGTTAGAGCAGTGAAAATGTGGAATAGACTCCCACCAGAGGTGGTTCTGGCCAGTTCAGTAGATTGCTTTAAGAAAGGCTTGGATACTTTCCTGATGGTACATAATATAACTAGGTACTAACATAGGTAAAGTTGATCCAGGGAAAATCCGATCGCCTATTGGGGGATCAGGAAGGAATTTTTTTCCCCTGCTGTAGTAAATTGGAGCATGCTCTGCTGGGTTTTTTTTTCGCCTTCCTCTGGATCAATTGTGGGCATAAAATTGGGTATCTGGATTGTACGATTATTTTTTATTTTATTTATTTGTTTTTAAGGTTGAACTGGATGGACTTGTGTCTTTTTTCAACCTGGCTAACTATGTAACTATGTAACTATGTAACTGTGCATAAATTCTGATTCCCGTGATAAATCGTGATCAGTGATCAAAGTGACTAGTGCAACAAAGCATTCCAAACGAATATATATATATATATATGTAAAGAAATAGAAACCACATATATAAAATCGCATAGACCAAAGTAAAAATCGCATAAAATCACCCAGTGATAGTGATGAATACCAATAAATAGATTTTCTTACTCGGTGTAAATAGAAACACATAAAATCGCAAAGATAGAAAATAAATCGCATATACCCATAAAGTGATAAATGCAAATAAATAAAGTATGAAATCACACAGTGATAGTGATGAATACCAATAAATAGATTTTCTTACTCGGTGTAAATAGAAACACATAAAATCGCATAAATAGAAAAGAAATCGCATATACCCATAAAGCGATAAATGCAAATAAATAAAGTATAAAATCACACAGTGATAGTGATGAATACCAATAAATAGATTTTCTTACTCGGTGTAAATAGAAACACATAAAATCGCATAAATAGAAACGAAATTGCATATACCCATAAAGTGATAAATGCAAATAAATAAAGTATCACACAAAGTGTGTATAAAGCAAAATTGAATAGTGAAACATTCAGTGCAAACAAATATAGAAGTCTCTCAAACTGGAAACAAAAATAAAAAAGTGGCAAAAAAATCCGTAAAGTGCTTCTCGTAGTAGCAGGTGCAATACAACGTAAACTGTGCACACTCTGGTGTCTCTTCAGTGTCCCGCAGTTAACATATAGGGTGGCCCCTTACCTTACTGCTGTAAGGCAAACAGCATAAAGAGACCAAGGTCTCAGATGGTGACAGCGGTGTACACTTAGTTCCAAGCTAGGAGGACTTCTCCCCACATTAAGGCAGGATCTCACAGAGAAGGAAACAGGAGGGCTCCAAATGGTGAAGTATGTATACACTTTTATTACAAAACTCAAACAAATGGAAAGGTACTCACAAACAAATCAGTTTAAAAACGCCAGATAGCAGTTTAAAATGTTCCTTTTCGTCTTTCAGACGTGGCTTCCTTTATCCACAAGCACTTCCTTCCCACGCGTATCGTCATGTGACTTCATCAGGGATGCATTATGGGTATAAGGAAGTGTCTTTTATATTGTTTATCTACGGTGGCCATTTTCCCGAAGTCCCCTATTCGTTAGCATTAGGTCGGCCATTTTCCCGAAGTTTTTTTTTTTTTTTTACTTGATTAAGATAGTAACTATATATTGCCCCTAATGGCTAAAACCACTAAATATATTACTGAAAGTTATAAAAGCTATTAAAATATAAAAAATATTAGTTAAAATTTATTTTCCTGAGGTAATAGCATGCACTGCACCAATGCACACCACTACCACAGTACTATAGAAACAAGGCGTTAAAATGGGTGGCCACATTTACTTCAGATAGTGTAACTCCTAAAACAGTAAACGAGAGCCGAGGCGTGGATACAGGAAATAACGTTTAAGATACTACTAATCAATCATTAAAAAGACACGCAAATCAATACTATATAGTCAGTACTCATCTTCTAAATCCCTTAGTTATCCTCAACGTTATATCATTAGAAATCACTAATAAAACAGTTCACGTCAAACTCTATATTCAGGCCTTGAGGTGAAAAAGTATCTAAAATAAAAATCCACTTGGATTCAAGCTGGCTCAGTGTCCTGACTTTATGGCTACCTCTCCAATGTTTTTTATAGGGTTCAATCCCCCAAAACGTCAGGTGGGTGGGGTCCCTATTGTGGTGAGTGCTAAAATGTCTGGACACACTATGTTTGTCAAAGCCGCTCATGATGTTTTTTACGTGTTCCTTAATCTGTACTTTTAGTGGTCTTTTTGTTCGTCCTACATACTGTAGGCCACAGCTACATTGGAGAACATATACCGCTCCTTCCGTATTACAGCTTATGAAATTTCTTATTTCATATGAATTACCGGTACTGGTTGACATAAATCTAAATTTCTTTTCGACTGGTCTTTTAATCCTTGTACAGGCATAGCAGCGTTTACATGGATAGAATCCTTTTCCAGTGAAAAATGTAACCCCATTAAACGGTGGATCGGGTACGTTCTTCACAATTTTATCCCTTAGCGTCGGGGCCTTCTTATAAATAAATTTCGGATGCTGAGGTAGAATTCCTTGTAAATGTGCATCTGACCGTAATATATGCCAATGCTTTTTAATCATTTTTTCTATACTTTTGTATTGCATGTTATAGTTAAGTATTATTGTCACGATCTAGGATGAGGCCGAGATGCTGAGAGGGCTCCCCTTGCGGCCGAGCGCAGTACAACCCTGAAGTTGGCACAGGGATGTAGTGCCCACAGTAGCACAGGTTGCCAGGTAGCAATAGTAGAGACCAGGTAGCAGATGGATAAGCCTGGATGGACAACTGTGCTTAGGAGATCCGAGAGTAGGCAGCGGAAATCCAGAGAATGGTCAAACAAGCCGAGGTCGGGTGCAGGAAGCAGATCTGGAGCGTCAGGTACAAGCCAGGAGTCGGAGCCAGGAGAACAACAGGAACGGGTCAAACAGGCCGGGTCGGTACACAGAAGATCGGATAACAGGGAGCACAGGTACAGGTTCACAGGAGAGCTGACGATAATCCAGCAATGCAGGAGTGTCAGGCGAACGTTTAAATAGGCCGCCTGACCGGGTCACGTCGCGGGCGCGTCGGAGCGATCGTACGTCTACGTCTAGTGCGTTGCGTATTCGTGGCATCGCCGCGTAAGCCCGCCCGGTTAGGCGTCGCGTCGGTCGTACGTCTAGTAACTACTTTGCGCTTGCGTAGGCGCCGACGCGCGTTAACACGGACGTATCTTATGAGACTGCGGCTATTTCCCTGACAGTGCCCCCCCCCAAGGGGCAGCCTCCGGATGCCCAACCGAGCCCACTTTTCAGGATACCGGGTACGGAACCTACGTAAAAGTTCAGGAGCATGTACATGATCGGCAGGCTCCCATGAGTTCTCTTCAACAGGATACCCCTTCCATTTAATTAAAAACTGGATGGTCCTACCTCTCCGACGACAGTCGAGGATGGACTCAACCTCGTATTCGGTTTCTTCACCAACTCGAACTGGAGGCGGAGGCATTTCTTCTCTTCCTGAAAATGGACTAAGGGTAACAGGTTTAAGGAGGGAAACATGAAATATAGGATGGATCTTAAACGAATCAGGCAAAACAAGTTCAAAGGCTACGGGGTTAATCTCCCGTTTGATTTCAAAAGGACCCAGAAATTTAGGTCCCAGTTTCCGGGAAGGAAGAGGCAGTCTAAGATTTGTCGCTGAAAGCCACACCTTATCCCCTGTCTTAAAGATGGGGTTGATTCTCTTCCTTTTATCATACTGCTTCTTGTATTCCTCCTGGGCCCTTCTCATGGTGTCTTGAAGTATTAGATAGTTCGAGTGAATGAAATTTACTCGGTCTTGAACTGCCGGGACGGATGACTCAGGGATGGTGTTAGGCAGAAATGAAGGGTGGAATCCGTAGTTTGCCCAGAAGGGTGACTGGTTGTGTCACGTCCGGGAGATGAGGCCGAGATGCTGAGAGGGCTCCCCTTGCGGCCGAGTGCAGCACAACCCTGAAGGTGATACAGGGATGCAATGCCCACAGTAGCACAGGTTGCCAGGTAGCAGCAGCTGAGGACAAGGGCCTGGTGAATAGGAGTCCGGGGCAACCGTGCTAGGAAGTTCCGTAGAGAGGTCAAACCAAGCTGAGGTTCAAACACGGGAGGTAAGTCTTTGGAGGTTAGACGAGACCGGAAGCAGGAGTCTGAGCCAAGCCGAGATCGGGTACAGGAAGCAGACAAGGAACGTCGGGTGCAAGCCAAGGGTCGAAGCCAGGAGAACAACAGGAACAGGTTAAACAAGCCGGGTCGGTACACGGGAGGTCAAATCAAACAAGGATCGCAGGCACAGGTACACAGGAGAGCTGACGATAATCCAGCGATGCGGCTCTGTCAGGTGAACGTTTAAATAGCCGAGATGACCGGGTCACGTCGTGGGCGCGTCGGAGCGATCGTACGGCTACGTAGAGTACTCGTAACATCCCTGCGCACGTCCGCCCGGCTAGGCGTAGCGTCGGTCGTTCGTTTAGGAACTACTATGCGTTTACGTGGGCGCCGACGCGCGCTAACACGAACGTGCCTCGCGAGATTGCGGCTTCTTCCCTGACAGTGCCCCCCCCCAAGGGGCAGCCTCCGGATGCCCAACCGAGCCCATTTTTCAGGGTACCGGCTGCGGAAACTGCGTATAAGTTGAGGAGCATGTACATGGTTAGCAGGCTCCCAAGAGTTCTCCTCAGCAGAATACCCCCTCCACTTGATCAAAAACTGAACAGTCCTACCTCTCCGGCGGCAGTCAAGGATAGCTTCAACTTCGTACTCAGTTTCTTCACCAACTTGAACTGGAGGCGGGGGCACTTCTTCTCTTCCTGAAAAAGGGCTGAAGGTAACACGTTTAAGCAGAGAAACATGGAATACAGGGTGGATTTTAAAAGATTCAGGTAAAACAAGCTCAAATGCTACAGGATTGATCTCCCGTTTAATCTCAAAAGGACCCAGAAATTTAGGTCCCAATTTCCGGGATGGACATGGCAGCTTGAGATTTGTCGCTGAGAGCCACACCTTGTCCCCTGTCTTGAAGGCGGGATTAACCCTTTTCCCCTTGTCGTACTGTCTCTTATACTGTTCCTGAGCCTTTTTTATGGTGTCTTGGAGCATTTGGTAGTTTGCCTGAATAAGGTTTACCCTATCTTGAACTGCCGGGACAGAGGATTCCGGAATGACATTAGGCAGAAATGAGGGATGGAATCCGTAATTCGCCCAGAAAGGCGATTGATTGGTAGAAGCGTGTACTGAGTTGTTGTAGGCAAATTCTGCACAAGGTAACAAGGAAGCCCAATTATCCTGGGAAAAGGAACAGAAGCATCGTAGATATTGCTCTAATGTCTGGTTGGTCCTCTCCGTTTGACCGTTGCTCTGTGGGTGATAGGCTGAGGACAGGCATATTCCAATCGAGAGCAGTTTACAAAGTTCCTTCCAAAACTTCGAGGTGAATTGTACCCCTCTATCTGATACGATGCTATCAGGTACCCCGTGTAATCGAACAATTTCCTTTATAAAGGTCTTCGCTGTATCCAAGGCAGAGGGAGTTCCTTTCAAAGGCACAAAGTGTGCCATCTTGGACAGGCGGTCTACCACTACCAAGATAGTCGTAAACCCTTCAGAGGGAGGTAACTCTACGATGAAATCCATGGAAATTTCTTTCCATGGTTTCTCCGGGACTGGCAGTGGTCTTAACAGACCCCAGGGTCTGGCGTTGCATCCCTTGTTACGTTGACAGGTGGTACAGGAGTTGACGTAGTCTTTACAATCCGTCTTTAGGGTAGGCCACCATAGGGACCGCTGTACAAGGTCAATTGTTTTTCGAACTCCAAAGTGGCCTGCTAGTTGGTGGTCGTGGAACGTTTTTAATACCAGCAACCTGGCTTGCCGGGGAACGAAGATCTTGTCTCGATGCCATAAAAGCCCTCCTTGGCTTCTTAGAGAAGAGACTTCAGACTCCGTACACTGGCTAGAGGCCTGCTCTATTGAGGACCTCAGGTCCGGTTGTATTAGTAGAAAATTTTGGGGAGACAAGATTGTACTGGGTGGAGCATCCTCCGGAGTATCAGGAAACATCCGGGACAAGGCGTCTGCTTTGCCATTCTTAGATCCTGGGCGATAGGTTAGGTGGAAATTGAACCTTGAAAAGAATAAAGCCCATCGGGCCTGTCGGGGTCTCAGGCGTTTGGCCGTACGGAGGTATTCTAGGTTCCTATGATCCGTGAAAATGAGGACGGGGTGAGCAGCACCTTCCAAGAGATATCTCCATTCTTCTAGAGCGGTTTTAATCGCCAGAAGTTCCCGATCCCCCACATCGTAGTTCCTCTCTGGGGAACTCATCTTCCGAGAGAAAAAGGCTACGGGGTGAAGTAAAGCCTTGGGACCCTGACGCTGAGATAGAATCGCCCCTGTGGCCACCTCCGAGGCGTCAACTTCTAACACGTAGGGCAAGGCGGGGTCTGGATGCTGTAGGATTGGTGCGGTAGTGAAGAGGGTCTTGAGCTGGGCAAAGGCGGATTGCGCTGCTGGGGACCAATGGAATTTGGTGTGTAGACGAGTAGTTTGAGTGATGGGTGCCACAATGGTGGAGAAGTTCCTTATGAATCTTCGGTAGAAGTTGGCAAACCCAATGAATCTCTGAACCCCCTTCTTGTCGGAGGGAGCGGGCCAGTCCAGGATAGATTTCACCTTTTGGGGATCCATGGCAATTCCACCTGTGGTAATAATAAGTCCCAGAAATTGGATAGATTCTTTCTCGAAATCGCACTTCTCGGCCTTGACATATAACCCATGCGTTCTAAGGATGTGTAGTACCTTTTTAACATGCACTCTGTGAAGTTCCAGAGAGGTTGAGAAGATGAGGATGTCATCGAGATAAGCGACCACAAAGTGGTCTAGATGTTCCCGGAGGACATCATTGATGAAATGTTGGAAGGTTGCTGGAGCATTACATAGTCCGAATGGCATGACTAGGTACTCGAAATGCCCGAATCTCGTTCTGAACGCCGTCTTCCACTCGTCCCCCTCCCGGATACGGACAAGGTTGTAAGCCCCACGTAGGTCAAGCTTGGTGAAAATACGTGAGGTGTGGAATCTTTGGAAGAGTTCAGGGATGAGCGGGAGTGGATAACGGTTTTTTAGGGTGATATTGTTCAATTCCCTATAGTCCACACACGGTCTCAAGGTCTTGTCTTTTTTTTCCACGAAAAAGATGCCTGCACCGGCGGGGGATGAAGAGGGACGAATGAATCCCTTGGCCAAGTTCTCATCAATATATTGTCTCAGGGCCTCAAGTTCAGTTTCTGAAAGGGGGAATATCCGGCCAAACGGAATGAGGGCCCCCGGAAGTAACTCGATAGGGCAATCGTAGGGACGGTGTGGTGGTAGAATGTCGGCTTTCTTCTTGTCGAAGACATCTTTGAATTCCTGGTACGCTGCTGGAATGTCAGGATGTGGACTGGGTACGGGTTGGATGGTCAGACAACGGGACAAGTCACCTGATTCGGGATCCAGGCAATGTTGTTGGCAATAGGTAGAAGTGAAGGACACCTCCTTCTTGATCCAATCAATTCTGGGGTTGTGTGCCTGCAGCCAGGGGGTCCCCAGGATAACGGGAAACATTGGAGAACTGAGGACATCGAACTTAAGGAATTCCCGATGACCTGAATCAGTGATCGTTAGGATGGGTATGGTTTCTTTGGTAACATGGCCAGAGCTAGGTAAGGAGCCATCGGCCAGGTGCACGGTCAATCTCTGCTTCTTGAGGTTGAGTGGAAGGGCCAGACTTTCAGCCAGGGCTAGATCCAGAAAACAGCTACAGGCGCCAGAGTCAAGTATTGCCTGTAGCGGGACCCTCTTGCCTGCTACTATCAAAGTGACCGGAAGGGTGACGTGGGTGGAGGCCAACCTTGTCACCTGTAGGTGAAATGGGGTACAGAGGACAGGTCTACTTGGTCTTGTAGGGCAATTGTCTATGAAATGTCCTGATTCCCCACAATAGAAACAAAGACGTGCCTGTCGGCGATACAGTCTTTCTTCAGAGGTTAAGGCGGGACGGGGCATGTTATACGGGACAGCAGTCATTGCTGGGTGCACCGAAGGTGGAGCCTGGGAAGAACAGGGAATCCGGGCACGTTCGGACTGACGTTCCCGAAGACGCCTGTCTAGCTGGGTGGTGAGTTGGATAAGGTCCTCGAGGGTAGAGGGAACCTCTAATCTGGCTAGCTCGTCTTTTAGAGCTTCGGACAACCCCATCCGATATTGATATCTGAGTGCTGCTTCATTCCAACCGGAGTCAGTACTCCATATGCGGAACTCTGCTGTGTAGTCCTCTGCGGGTCGCTCGCCTTGGCGAAGGGCGTACAAGTTTGCCTCAGCTGTTGCTGTCCGAAAAGGATCGTCGTATAGGCGTGCCATGGCTTCGAAAAACAGATCCAGAGTTTCTACCGAAGGGCTGCGGTGCTCCAGCAGGCCATGGGCCCATGTCTGGGGATCGTCTCTTAACAGTGAAACGGTGAACCCCACCTTGGTTACTTCAGAGGAGAAGGTCTGAGGTTGCAGGGAGAAGTATAGGAAACATGAGTTTCTGAAGGATCGGAATTTCTTTCGGTCTCCATAAAAACGCTCTGGGGCTGGAACTCGTGGTTCTGGAGCGGTTAAGACTACTGGAGCAGGTACTTGACCAGGAGAGGTGGGCAATTCGAGACAGTGTTGTAGACGTTCCTTCAGCCGAAGATAACTTTCCTGGAGTTCCTGAATAGCTGGCGTAAGAGCCATAACTTCTTGTAGAATGGCTTCTTCTGGGGAGTTGCCTCTGTCGGCCTCTGACATGGCTGGATTATACTGTCACGTCCTGGAGATGAGGCCGAGATGCTGAGAGGGCTCCCCTTGCGGCCGAGTGCAGCACAACCCTGAAGGTGATACAGGGATGCAATGCCCACAGTAGCACAGGTTGCCAGGTAGCAGCAGCTGAGGACAAGGGCCTGGTGAATAGGAGTCCGGGGCAACCGTGCTAGGAAGTTCCGTAGAGAGGTCAAACCAAGCTGAGGTTCAAACACGGGAGGTAAGTCTTTGGAGGTTAGACGAGACCGGAAGCAGGAGTCTGAGCCAAGCCGAGATCGGGTACAGGAAGCAGACAAGGAACGTCGGGTGCAAGCCAAGGGTCGAAGCCAGGAGAACAACAGGAACAGGTTAAACAAGCCGGGTCGGTACACGGGAGGTCAAATCAAACAAGGATCGCAGGCACAGGTACACAGGAGAGCTGACGATAATCCAGCGATGCGGCTCTGTCAGGTGAACGTTTAAATAGCCGAGATGACCGGGTCACGTCGTGGGCGCGTCGGAGCGATCGTACGGCTACGTAGAGTACTCGTAACATCCCTGCGCACGTCCGCCCGGCTAGGCGTAGCGTCAGTCGTTCGTTTAGGAACTACTATGCGTTTACGTGGGCGCCGACGCGCGCTAACACGAACGTGCCTCGCGAGATTGCGGCTTCTTCCCTGACAGGTTGGTGGAGGCGTGCACAGAGTTATTATAGGCGAATTCCGCACAAGGTAGCAAGGAAACCCAATCGTCCTGGGAGAAGGAGCAGAAGCATCGCAGGTATTGCTCTAGTGTTTGATTGGTTCTTTCGGTTTGTCCATTACTCTGTGGGTGATAAGCAGATGATAAACAAATCTTAATTGAGAGCAATTTACACAGTTCCTTCCAAAATTTAGAGGTGAATTGTACCCCTCTGTCTGATACAATACTATCAGGTACCCCGTGTAGCCGGACAATCTCTTTAATAAAAGTTTTTGCTGTATCTAGGGCAGAGGGAGTCCCCTTAAGCGGCAAGAAGTGTGCCATCTTGGACAGGCGGTCCACGACCACCAAGATGGCCGTAAACCCTTCAGAGGGAGGTAGTTCCACAATAAAATCCATGGAAATTTCTCTCCATGGTTTTTCCGGGACTGGCAGTGGTCTTAGTAGACCCCAGGGTCTGATGTTAGGTCCTTTGTTGCGCTGGCAGGTGGTGCAGGAATCTACGTATGCCTTACAGTCCGCTTTTAAGGTAGGCCACCATAGGGACCGCCGTACAAGGTCCGTCGTCTTCCGCACTCCAAAGTGGCCTGCAAGTGGGTGATCGTGGAAGGTCTTCAATACTAATAACCTGGCCTGCTGGGGAACAAAAACCTTGTCCTGGTGCCATAGTAGCCCTCCTTGACTCCTCAGGGCAGAAGCTTCGGTCTCCGTGCACTGTCTAGTAGCCAGTTCAATAGAAGATTTCAGGTCTGGTTGTATTAACAAGAAATTCTGGGAGGACAAAATTGTACTAGGTGGGGCCCCCTCGGGGGTATCGGGGAACATCCTAGATAAGGCATCCGCTTTGCTGTTTTTAGATCCCGGGCGGTAGGTGATATGGAAATGGAATCTTGAAAAGAACAAAGCCCACCGGGCCTGTCGGGGTCTTAGGCGTCTGGCCGTACGGAGATACTCCAAGTTCTTGTGATCTGTGAAAATTAAAATGGGGTGAGCGGCACCCTCTAGGAGGTACCTCCATTCTTCAAGAGCGGTCTTGATCGCTAGAAGTTCCCGGTCCCCTACATCATAGTTCTTCTCTGGGGGACTCATCTTCCGAGAGAAGAAGGCTACAGGGTGCAGTAAGGCCTTGGGACCTTGGCGTTGGGATAAGATCGCCCCGGTGGCCACCTCCGAGGCATCAACCTCTAGTACGAAGGGTAAGGCGGGATCTGGGTGTTGCAGGATGGGCGCAGAGGTAAATAGGGTCTTGAGCTGCTCAAAAGCGGACTGGGCTGCTGGGGACCAATGGAACTTGGTGTGCTGGCGAGTAGTCAAGGTGATGGGGGCTACGATGGTGGAGAAGCCCCGTATAAACCTTCGGTAAAAGTTTGCGAAGCCAATAAACCTCTGTACACCCTTCTTGTCAGCAGGAGCGGGCCATTCCAAAATGGATTTCACCTTCTGCGGGTCCATGGCAATTCCCCCCGTGGAAATAATGAGTCCCAAGAAATGGATAGATTCCTTCTCAAAGTCACACTTCTCGGCTTTGGCGTATAACCCGTGAGTTCTAAGAATACTTAGTACTTTCCTAACATGTACTCTGTGAAGCTCTAGTGAGGGTGAAAAAATCAGGATGTCGTCAAGGTAGGCGACAACAAAGTGGTCAAGGTACTCCCGAAAAATATCATTGATAAAATGTTGAAAGGTTGCCGGGGCGTTACATAGTCCAAAGGGCATGACCAGATATTCGAAATGACCAAATCTTGTTCTGAACGCGGTCTTCCACTCGTCCCCCTCCCGGATACGGACAAGATTATAAGCCCCACGTAGGTCAAGTTTTGTAAAAATACGAGAGGTGCGGAATCTCTGGAGAAGTTCAGGGATAAGCGGAAGAGGATACCGATTCTTGAGGGTAATATTATTTAATTCCCGATAGTCCACACATGGCCTTAGGGTCTTATCTTTCTTCTCCACAAAGAAGATACCTGCTCCGGCAGGGGATGAGGAGGGACGAATGAATCCCTTGGCCAGGTTTTCGTCGATGTACTGTCGTAGAGCCTCCAATTCTGTCTCCGAAAGGGGAAATATCCGACCAAAAGGAATGGGGGCCCCAGGTAGTAATTCAATGGGGCAGTCATAGGGGCGGTGAGGAGGTAGAGTATCGGCTTTCCTCCTATCAAAAACGTCTCTGAAATCCTGGTAGATTGTTGGTATGCGAGAAGCCGGACTAGATGTGGGTTGTATGGTCAGACAGCCGGGCAATTCGTGAGGGATGAAGTCCAGACAGTGCTGCTGGCAGTAGACAGATGTGAAGAAAACCGCCCTTGTGAGCCAATCGATCTGGGGGTTGTGAGCCTGTAGCCAAGGGATCCCTAGGATAACAGGGAACATCGGGGAGCTCAGAATGTCGAATTTAAGGAATTCTTGGTGACCCGAATCGGTGATTGTCAGGATGGGACTAGTTTCCTGGGTGACATGACCTGAACTAGGTAAGGAGCCATCGGCCAAACGGACGGTCAGGCTCTGTTCCTTGCGATTCAGTGGGAGAGCCAGACTCCTGGCCAAGGTTAAGTCCAGAAAGCAACTACAGGCTCCGGAATCAATGATTGCTTGTAGAGGGATCCTGCTGCCCGCCACCATCAACGTGACTGGAAGAGTGATGTGGGCAGAAGCTGTCATTGCTACCTGAAGGTGAGAGGGAGTGTTTGAGGCTGGTTTACTCGGCCTTGTAGGGCAGTTGCTAATAAAATGTCCTGATTTCCCACAGTAGAAGCAGAGGTGTGCCTGACGGCGGAGCAGTCTCTCTTCAGAGGTTAAAGCGGGACGGGGAATGCCCCTCAGAACGGGGAATACTGCTGGGCGAACTGGAGGTGGGGCCTGGATGGAGCAAGTGGTTCGGGAGCGTTCTAGCTGACGTTCCCGTAGACGCCTGTCAAGCTGGGTGACGAGTAGGATGAGTTCTTCGAGTGTAGTGGGAATCTTTAGTCTGGCCAACTCATCCTTAAGAGCTTCGGACAACCCCATACGATATTGAAATTTGAGGGCCGCCTCATTCCAGCCGGAGTCAGAGCTCCAGGTACGGAACTCCACTGAATAGTCCTCTACAGGTCGCCCACCCTGGCGAAGAGCATGCAAAGCTGACTCAGCTGTAGCCGTCCGGAAAGGGTCATCATACAGGCGGGCCATGGCTTCAAAGAATAAGTCCAGAGTATTCACATAAGGGCTGCATTGTTCCAACAGGCCGTGGGCCCATGTCTGGGGGTCGTCCCTCAGTAAGGAAATGGTGAATCCCACCTTGGTTGCCTCTGAAGCAAAGGTCTGAGGTTGCAGGGAGAAGTAGAGGAAACAGGAGTTTCTGAAGGATCTGAATTTTCTTCGGTCCCCGAAGAAATGTTCTGGAGCCGGGACTCGTGGTTCTAGGACCGCTGAAATTGTAGACGCCGGAACTTGACCAGAGCAGGTGGGTGGTTCAGGCGGGTGTTGCAGGCGCTCCTCCAGCCGGTGATGTTTCTCTCGGAGCTCTTGAATAGCTGGAGCAAGGGCCGAGAGTTCTTGTAGGACGGCCTCTAATGGGGAGTCACCTCTGTCGACCTCTGTCATGGCTGGATTATACTGTCACGATCTAGGATGAGGCCGAGATGCTGAGAGGGCTCCCCTTGCGGCCGAGCGCAGTACAACCCTGAAGTTGGCACAGGGATGTAGTGCCCACAGTAGCACAGGTTGCCAGGTAGCAATAGTAGAGACCAGGTAGCAGATGGATAAGCCTGGATGGACAACTGTGCTTAGGAGATCCGAGAGTAGGCAGCGGAAATCCAGAGAATGGTCAAACAAGCCGAGGTCGGGTGCAGGAAGCAGATCTGGAGCGTCAGGTACAAGCCAGGAGTCGGAGCCAGGAGAACAACAGGAACGGGTCAAACAGGCCGGGTCGGTACACAGAAGATCGGATAACAGGGAGCACAGGTACAGGTTCACAGGAGAGCTGACGATAATCCAGCAATGCAGGAGTGTCAGGCGAACGTTTAAATAGGCCGCCTGACCGGGTCACGTCGCGGGCGCGTCGGAGCGATCGTACGTCTACGTCTAGTGCGTTGCGTATTCGTGGCATCGCCGCGTAAGCCCGCCCGGTTAGGCGTCGCGTCGGTCGTACGTCTAGTAACTACTTTGCGCTTGCGTAGGCGCCGACGCGCGTTAACACGGACGTATCTTATGAGACTGCGGCTATTTCCCTGACAATTATTGGTTCTTCATTCGGTTTATCTGTAGTCGGTTCTTTGTCTTTAATCAATGTTACTCTATCCATCTCTTTTACTTCCATAATTTTCTTCTCAATTTCTATATTTCTCTATCCTTTGTCCATGAACCTTTGTCCAATTTTCCTTGCTTGCATCAAGAAATCTCCAGGGAGGGAGCAGTTCCTTCGCAGCCTAATCAATTGGCCCTTCGGAATATTGCATAGCTATGTACGATGATGACAACTATCTACTGGCAAATAACTATTTATGTCAACATTTTTAAAATGAGTTTTAGTATAAAGTATGTTATCTTCCTGCCAAATTTCTAAGTCCAAGAAGGAAATTGATTTCTCACTTATCTCCCATGATAGACTGATACTTCTATCATTGTTGTTCAATTCTTCGAAGAAAGTGGTCAGACTCTCTTTCTCTCCCTTCCACAGTATCAGAATATCATCAATATATCTTTTAAAGATTATTAGTTCTTTTGGGGGGTTCTTGAATACCGACTCTTCTTCCCATTGGGACATAAAAAGGCATGCCACACTAGGTGCAAATTTTGCCCCCATTGCAACTCCTATTTTCTGATGGTAGTAACTCCTATCGTACCAAAAATAACTATTTTTCAAACAAAAGTCTAAACACTTGATCAAATATTTCCTCTGAAAGCATGACAAAGTTGAGTATTTCCTCAGTCCCCATTTTGTAGCTTCACACGCCTGATAGTGCTGAATTATTGTGTATAGCGACGCAACGTCTGCAGTCGCTAATATACATGGTGTATCTCCTTTCGGTAACTCTTCAATCAACTGTAATACTTGTTTTGTGTCTCTCAAATACGCTGTGGTCTGTTTTACTACAAGTTGTAAGTAGTTGTCCAGATATTGTCCGATTCTTGCAGTGAGGGAATCTATCCCATTAACTATAGGTCTCGGTGGTGGATTCATGTTGTCTTTATGTATTTTAGGCATCGAGTATAAGACAGGTGTTCTACATGACTCCGGAATTAGGTATTTTGCCTCCTTCTTATTTAAAATATTTTTCTTTAATCCCAAATGGATGACTTGTTCCAGTGCCTTCCTGCATTTGAATATAGGGTTGCTGGGCAATAATGCATATGTATCTCTGTCTTCCAATAACTTATTCATTGTCTCTTTATATTGTACTTTAGACAAAACTACAATCCCACCCCCTTTATCTGCTGAACGGATTACAATATCTTTTCTCTTTATTAGTTTGTTTATACCACATTTAATATACTTTGGTCCTACCGATTTCTTAATTTTCAAATCCTTTAGTTCTTGGAACACTGCTTTTTTAAAAACATCTACATGTTTATTATTATTTACAGGTGGATTAAAAATAGACTTATTCCTTAGAGAACTATGAACCACATCTGAGTTCTCCACGGGTGCACGTTTTTTAAAGGGGTTATTAGCTATATATTTTTTTATATTCAATGTTCTAACATATTTTTGAATTTGTATATAAGTCTCAAACTTATCCAAATTTTTGACTGGTGCATATTTCAAACCTTTGTCTAATACCCCAATTTCTTCCTGTGTCAGCGGTTTACCTCTCAGATTGAAGATACCTTCACCTTTCAATTTCTTCTTGGCCTGTGTTATCCTCCCGGCTCTCTTCCCTCTCTTCTTCCTGGACTGTTTCTTTGGCCTCTTGATTCCCCTGGATATTTTGGGGGATGATTCTCCATCCCTCTCTCTAAAAAAGCTCCATTCTGGTATGTATTTGGATGGTCATTTTGTACTCTTCCATCATCATTGTAGTCTCTCAATGGAGCATAATAATTGTACAGTGGCACTGGATTTTGATCATATGACCGATACTCTCTTTGTGGGGGTCTCCAATTTTCTCTCTGTCCATTTCCATAGTTTCCGTAGTTATATGGTGGACTCCTTCCTCTTGTCTCATAGGTCCTTTGTGGGCTCCTTCCTCGTGGTCCATATGATCCTTGTGGACTTCTTCCTCTTGGTGCACGTGTTGCCTGAGGAGGGCCCCTATTATCTCTCTGGTCATACATTGGTCGATTTCCATTATTATTCCCATTATAGGGTCTCTTATTATTATTCTTCCAGAAAGGCTTTTTTCCCTTTGTTCTGTGGGGTGTTATAGGTATAGTGTGGTCTTTGCTCGTAATTTTGTGGGGTGGAGTAATTATGGTCATTTTGGCCTCCATTTAGTTTTGGATATCTCGAAGGATATCTTGATTGTACATTCGGATCAGATCTTGGTTGAGAATTGTCTTCATGTACAATTTTTTCTGGTGTAGAGAATGTAGAAATCGGGTCGGGATGGCCAGGCTGATTTTGCCATTTGAATACCTCATCCTTCTTAAAGTCATTAATATCCCTAGAGTATTTCTTGCTTTTCCTATTTTGAACCTCATTATCCTTCTTATTCAGATCTTTATTGAGTTGTGTAGTTAGAGAAACAAAATCAGCCTGGCCATCCCGACCCGATTTCTACATTCTCTACACCAGAAAAAATTGTACATGAAGACAATTCTCAACCAAGATCTGATCCGAATGTACAATCAAGATATCCTTCGAGATATCCAAAACTAAATGGAGGCCAAAATGACCATAATTACTCCACCCCACAAAATTACGAGCAAAGACCACACTATACCTATAACACCCCACAGAACAAAGGGAAAAAAGCCTTTCTGGAAGAATAATAATAAGAGACCCTATAATGGGAATAATAATGGAAATCGACCAATGTATGACCAGAGAGATAATAGGGGCCCTCCTCAGGCAACACGTGCACCAAGAGGAAGAAGTCCACAAGGATCATATGGACCACGAGGAAGGAGCCCACAAAGGACCTATGAGACAAGAGGAAGGAGTCCACCATATAACTACGGAAACTATGGAAATGGACAGAGAGAAAATTGGAGACCCCCACAAAGAGAGTATCGGTCATATGATCAAAATCCAGTGCCACTGTACAATTATTATGCTCCATTGAGAGACTACAATGATGATGGAAGAGTACAAAATGACCATCCAAATACATACCAGAATGGAGCTTTTTTAGAGAGAGGGATGGAGAATCATCCCCCAAAATATCCAGGGGAATCAAGAGGCCAAAGAAAAAGTCCAGGAAGAAGAGAGGGAAGAGAGCCGGGAGGATAACACAGGCCAAGAAGAAATTGAAAGGTGAAGGTATCTTCAATCTGAGAGGTAAACCGCTGACACAGGAAGAAATTGGGGTATTAGACAAAGGTTTGAAATATGCACCAGTCAAAAATTTGGATAAGTTTGAGACTTATATACAAATTCAAAAATATGTTAGAACATTGAATATAAAAAAATATATAGCTAATAACCCCTTTAAAAAACGTGCACCCGTGGAGAACTCAGATGTGGTTCATAGTTCTCTAAGGAATAAGTCTATTTTTAATCCACCTGTAAATAATAATAAACATGTAGATGTTTTTAAAAAAGCAGTGTTCCAAGAACTAAAGGATTTGAAAATTAAGAAATCGGTAGGACCAAAGTATATTAAATGTGGTATAAACAAACTAATAAAGAGAAAAGATATTGTAATCCGTTCAGCAGATAAAGGGGGTGGGATTGTAGTTTTGTCTAAAGTACAATATAAAGAGACAATGAATAAGTTATTGGAAGACAGAGATACATATGCATTATTGCCCAGCAACCCTATATTCAAATGCAGGAAGGCACTGGAACAAGTCATCCATTTGGGATTAAAGAAAAATATTTTAAATAAGAAGGAGGCAAAATACCTAATTCCGGAGTCATGTAGAACACCTGTCTTATACTCGATGCCTAAAATACATAAAGACAACATGAATCCACCACCGAGACCTATAGTTAATGGGATAGATTCCCTCACTGCAAGAATCGGACAATATCTGGACAACTACTTACAACTTGTAGTAAAACAGACCACAGCGTATTTGAGAGACACAAAACAAGTATTACAGTTGATTGAAGAGTTACCGAAAGGAGATACACCATGTATATTAGCGACTGCAGACGTTGCGTCGCTATACACAATAATTCAGCACTATCAGGCGTGTGAAGCTACAAAATGGGGACTGAGGAAATACTCAACTTTGTCATGCTTTCAGAGGAAATATTTGATCAAGTGTTTAGACTTTTGTTTGAAAAATAGTTATTTTTGGTACGATAGGAGTTACTACCATCAGAAAATAGGAGTTGCAATGGGGGCAAAATTTGCACCTAGTGTGGCATGCCTTTTTATGTCCCAATGGGAAGAAGAGTCGGTATTCAAGAACCCCCCAAAAGAACTAATAATCTTTAAAAGATATATTGATGATATTCTGATACTGTGGAAGGGAGAGAAAGAGAGTCTGACCACTTTCTTCGAAGAATTGAACAACAATGATAGAAGTATCAGTCTATCATGGGAGATAAGTGAGAAATCAATTTCCTTCTTGGACTTAGAAATTTGGCAGGAAGATAACATACTTTATACTAAAACTCATTTTAAAAATGTTGACATAAATAGTTATTTGCCAGTAGATAGTTGTCATCATCGTACATAGCTATGCAATATTCCGAAGGGCCAATTGATTAGGCTGCGAAGGAACTGCTCCCTCCCTGGAGATTTCTTGATGCAAGCAAGGAAAATTGGACAAAGGTTCATGGACAAAGGATAGAGAAATATAGAAATTGAGAAGAAAATTATGGAAGTAAAAGAGATGGATAGAGTAACATTGATTAAAGACAAAGAACCGACTACAGATAAACCGAATGAAGAACCAATAATACTTAACTATAACATGCAATACAAAAGTATAGAAAAAATGATTAAAAAGCATTGGCATATATTACGGTCAGATGCACATTTACAAGGAATTCTACCTCAGCATCCGAAATTTATTTATAAGAAGGCCCCGACGCTAAGGGATAAAATTGTGAAGAACGTACCCGATCCACCGTTTAATGGGGTTACATTTTTCACTGGAAAAGGATTCTATCCATGTAAACGCTGCTATGCCTGTACAAGGATTAAAAGACCAGTCGAAAAGAAATTTAGATTTATGTCAACCAGTACCGGTAATTCATATGAAATAAGAAATTTCATAAGCTGTAATACGGAAGGAGCGGTATATGTTCTCCAATGTAGCTGTGGCCTACAGTATGTAGGACGAACAAAAAGACCACTAAAAGTACAGATTAAGGAACACGTAAAAAACATCATGAGCGGCTTTGACAAACATAGTGTGTCCAGACATTTTAGCACTCACCACAATAGGGACCCCACCCACCTGACGTTTTGGGGGATTGAACCATATAAAAAACATTGGAGAGGTAGCCATAAAGTCAGGACACTGAGCCAGCTTGAATCCAAGTGGATTTTTATTTTAGATACTTTTTCACCTCAAGGCCTGAATATAGAGTTTGACGTGAACTGTTTTATTAGTGATTTCTAATGATATAACGTTGAGGATAACTAAGGGATTTAGAAGATGAGTACTGACTATATAGTATTGATTTGCGTGTCTTTTTAATGATTGATTAGTAGTATCTTAAACGTTATTTCCTGTATCCACGCCTCGGCTCTCGTTTACTGTTTTAGGAGTTACACTATCTGAAGTAAATGTGGCCACCCATTTTAACGCCTTGTTTCTATAGTACTGTGGTAGTGGTGTGCATTGGTGCAGTGCATGCTATTACCTCAGGAAAATAAATTTTAACTAATATTTTTTATATTTTAATAGCTTTTATAACTTTCAGTAATATATTTAGTGGTTTTAGCCATTAGGGGCAATATATAGTTACTATCTTAACCACTACAGATCCGCGCTATTGCCAAATGACGGCATCAGCGCGGACCTACATTTCCGGGACTACGTCTAATGACGTCGTCCCGGATACGAGCGGCCTGCGCGCCCCCTGAGGGGCGCACGCGGCGCGCTCTGTGATCGGCGAGTCCGTGAGACTCGCCTGATCACCGATCCGTGCAAGGGGTCGATCCCAGAACGGAGCCGGTAATCGGCTATTATTCCTCCTCGCGCTGACAGCGCGAGGAGAGAAAAAAAAAGCCGATCACCGGCGGCCGTGATCGGGACATTAGTCCCGATCACGGCCAGCAATACAGCTGACCACCTGCCCCCTGCCAGTGCCCACCTGCCCACCGCCGTGCCATCCTGAATAAAAGTAAGTGCCCCCCATCAGTGCCCCCCATCAGTGCCCATAGTGCCCACAGTGCCACCTACAGTGCCACCCACAATGCCACCCACAGTGCCATCCAGCAGTGCCACCAACAGTGCCACCCACAGTGCCCACAATCTGCCTCAAAGGTGCTGCGACCCAGTGCCGCCCATCAGTGCCCAGCAGTGCCGCCCATCAGTGCCCAGCAGTGCCGCCCATCAGTGCCCAGCAGTGCCACCTATCAGAGCCACCTATCAGTGCCACCTATCAGTGCCCATCAGTCCCATCTATCAGTGGTACCTATCAGTGCCCATCCGTGCCACCCATCCGTGCCACTTATCCGTGCCACCCATCCATGCCATCTTATCTGTGCCCATCTTTGCCCATCAGTGCCGCCTTATCTGTGCCCATCGGTGCCGCCTTATCTGTGCCTATTAGTGCCGCCTTAACTATGCCTATCAGTGCCCACCAGTGCAGCCCATCAGTGCCCACCAATGCAGCCCATCAGTGCCCACCAATGCAGCCCATCAGTGCCCACCAATGCAGCCATCAGTGCCGCCTAATCAGCGCACTTCAATGAAGGAGAAAAATGACCCGTTTGCAAAATTTTATAACAAACTATTAAAACATGATTTTTTTTTTTTTGCATCTTTTTTTGTTTGTTTAGCAAAAAATAAAACTCCGAGCTGTAACTAAATACCACCAAAAGAAAGCTCTATTTGTGGGAAAAAAATGATAAAAATTTCATTTGGGTACAGTGTTGTATGCCCGCGCAATTGTCATTCAAAGTGCATCAGCGCTGAAAGCTGAAAATTGGTCTGGGACTGAGGGGGGTTTAAGTGCCCAGTAAGCAAGTGGTTAATCAAGTAAAAAAAAAAAAAAACTTCGGGAAAATGGCCGACCTAATGCTAACGAATAGGGGACTTCGGGAAAATGGCCACTGTAGATAAACAATATAAAAGACACTTCCTTATACCCATAATGCATCCCTGATGAAGTCACATGATGATACGCGTGGGAAGGAAGTGCTTGTGGATACAGGAAGCCACGTCTGAGAGACGAAAAGGAACATTTTAAACTGCTATCTGGCGTTTTTAAACTGATTTGTTTGTGAGTACCTTTCCATTTGTTTGAGTTTTGTAATAAAAGTGTATACATACTTCACCATTTGGAGCCCTCCTGTTTCCTTCTCTGTGAGATCCTGCCTTAATGTGGGGAGAAGTCCTCCTAGCTTGGAACTAAGTGTACACCGCTGTCACCATCTGAGACCTTGGTCTCTTTATGCTGTTTGCCTTACAGCAGTAAGGTAAGGGGCCACCCTATATGTTAACTGCGGGACACCGAAGAGACACCAGAGTGTGCACAGTTTACGTTGTATTGCACCTGCTACTACGAGAAGCACTTTATGGATTTTTTTGCCACTTTTTTATTTTTGTTTGCAGTTTGAGAGACTTCTATATTTGTTTGCACTGAATGTTTCACTATTCAATTTTGCTTTATACACACTTTGTGTGATACTTTATTTATTTGCATTGATCACTTTATGGGTATATGCGATTTCTTTTCTATTTATGCGATTTTATGTGTTTCTATTTACACCGAGTAAGAAAATCTATTTATTGGTATTCATCACTATCACTGGGTGATTTTATGCGATTTTTACTTTGGTCTATGCGATTTTATATATGTGGTTTCTATTTCTTTACATATATATATATATATATATTCGTTTGGAATGCTTTGTTGCACTAGTCACTTTGATCACTGATCACGATTTATCACGGGAATCAGAATTTATGCACAGATAATTTATGTTTTTATTGGTTAGCATTTCATGGATTAATATTATTTAGTTTAAGGGAGCGCAACACCATTTATTTGATTTGTTGCTATATGTTTCAGTGGTAGGGCTTATACCTCTGTCGGTGTTTGGCTGCAACCCTAATTGAGGCTTAATAGATTTTTGATAGCGCAGGGATACTTTTGTCTATTACTAATGCAGTATCATTATTGCGAATTTAAATAAATGCAAAATATACCTTCATTTATTTATTCATTTTACATACCAAAAGTCTAATATTTTATTATGACATACAAAACATATTTTAATAATATTTCTAAATACCTTACTTTGCTGTATTTTTCTTAAACTGACGAATACTCCTTAATTTATTATTCTGTGTATTTAAACTATAACAGGACACAATTTCTCTTTTTTTTTGTCATGATATAAAACCTTGTTTTATCAAACCAAAGAAAAGGTTTTAATTCAACCCTAGAAGACCGAAGCAAAACTATATATTGAGTCACTTCGCCTCTTTAATATTTCAGAGTAATGTGTGCTGTACTGTACTTCTAGCATTTTCCAATTCAGCATTTTCTGTACTGTACTTCTAGCATTTTCCAATTCAGCATTTTCTGTAGAATTTTTGCTGAATAGTATAACCATTCTTTGGGTAACACACACCTGATGAACAATTCTTATGTTTCAATATTTCTTTATTGATTTTCAGTGAGTTAAACAAGATAAACATTTGCAAAAGCATATCGAATGTTCCGACTAGAGCAAACAGAGGCAGGGCATACAAAGTAGAGTTAAGTAATGCAAAAACAGTCCACAATGCAGACTAACTAAAATGAATTGAGGTTAACTATTAGAACAATAACATATTAATGCAATATCTCCAGTCGGGGGGGGGGGGAGAGGGTATGGACAGGAGAGCACCAGCTAGAAAGTATAATAGTTACACCAGAGGGGATGGTTACATAGGAGAATACATTGGTCACATAATAACAATAATAAAGAATAACAAGCAGGAAATAATATTATGCGGTTACAGTACATTTCGGGTGCGTAAGCCAGATACGCCATTCAGATAAAAACTTTTTCATACTTAAGTGTTTCCGAGCTACTAGTCTTTCCATCTCGCATTGAAAGTTTAGGTCAGAAATCGTGTGTGTGAGAGATGGAGAAGCAGTGGCTTTCCAAAGTTTAGTGATGTTCAATTTCGCCGCAAGAAGTAGGTGGATGATCACTACTCGTGTGTTTGGCGGAAATTTGTCAACACCAAGGTGTAATAGAGCCAGTGAAGGGTCGGGAGATGTTGGGACCTGTGATATGGTGGATATCAAAGCAAAAATTTGTTTCCAGAAGGAGCTCAAAGATTTGCAAAACCATAAGATGTGCACTATAGTTCCGGTACTTCCACAGGACCTCCAACAGGTAGGCGGATGGTCTGGGAAGAATTTAGAGAGACGATAAGGTGTGAGATACCATCTATGGAGTGTTTTTTGATATGACTCCCAGTGATTAGAGCAGTGGGAAGCTGTGTAGGTGAGTCTAAAGGCACGTGTCCACATGTCAGGTGTGATCGTAGTGTTTAGTTCTTCCATCCATCTGGAGAGAGACGGTATTTGCGAATAAGGCCGATTGTCATTCAGGATAGAGTACATTAACGAGATACCATGTTTCGGATATGTCGAGTTGGTGTAAAAGTTGTGTAATTTCTCAGGAATAGTTGTCACCGTAGAAAGTTTAAATTGGCGGAGAAGGTGTGAGATCCTAACATATGTGAAGGTTTCGGTATGGGCTAGGCCAAATTCATTTTGGAGATTAGTAAAGGTTTTCAGGGTGTGGTTAGTGTGGTAAAGATCTGATAGAGTAGATATTTTCCGTTTCAACCATTTTCTTTTTTTTTTGTGGAAATTTGTGTTTATTAACAGTTTTCAACACATGTATTACAAAACATATGCCCCACATCCCTCCCTCCCCCCCCCCCCCAACATGTGTATATTTTAAAAATTCCGGGAATCTCGAAATTCATATCAGAAACTTTAACTGCAACTGTATTTTCTTTTCCATTGAAATCAATTAAATTACATTTTGGAGAATCAATATTCACAGATAATTTGTGTTTAGTTAAACTGAGTTCAGATCCTAAATCTATTAACCATTTAGTATTCTTACCATTTAAAGTGGTTGTAAACCCTCCCGCACAACTTTGTCCCATGTAAATCAGCATAAAAAACCCTAATGAACACTGCTTGTAGATATCTCCTTACTTTCTTTTTTTTTTTTTTTTTTTTTTCCATTTAAGATTTTTTTATTAGAAATTTATAATGGTTACAGTAACAGAGCACGTAACGTGCGTGCAAAAACAGTACAGTCCAGAGCAAAACATATATTGAAACAAAGCACTGTCATTATGCATCCTACTACATCTTGTTTTTGTGGTTGAGTTTCTGGAACAGAACCTACTCAGACCATGGTAAGGTCTAACCTTCTGCTATCATCTATAAAGCAGCCTTTCCCTTTCCATCCAGTCAGCTGTCATAGATATCCTTGACATGCCTCACTGGAATAGGCTTAAGTAGGAAATCCTCTGTCATGTCCAATAAGTAAGATAGAGTTCTGTCCTAAAGTCAGTCAGTCATCACGCGTGAGATCGTTTGTGGGCAAGTTGTTAGACCGTCCAAATTATTATAGTCTACTGGAAGTGAAAAGTGAGTAGCTGAGTATGAAGGGAGGATTATCTACGCAGGTAGAAAGAGGAAGGGAGGGAGGGGAGAGGTAAAGGGAGGGGGGGGGGGGTAAAGAGAAAGAAGAGAGGTAGAGGAGGGAAGGATATAAAGGATATGATTGCCTCTCCGGCTTCCGCCGTTCATGGCACTTGGGCCCAGCCTGTCTGGGACTCTGCAGTTCTTGCATTGCGGAGGGAGCAGTGTAGTTTCAAGTCTGTCCTAGATTAGGAGGAGGAGGGATATGGTCTATATGTGCACCCAAATATGGTGTGCAGGTGCCAGTGTACTAGTCCTTAATATGGCACTATTTTCGTTACTTCATTCGTGGATCTCAGGCTCAACTTATATCTCTCTGAGTTTTTAAAGTCGTTCCATTGTCCCCATGTTCTGGCAAACTTATGTGGGGTATCTTTCGCAATGTGGATTAGTTCTTCCATTTCTGCTATCTTCTCGATACGTTTAAACCATTCTGAAGTAGAAGGGATATCCGGGGATCCCCAGTGAGCTGGCTGCGTTAAGCATATGCATGGACAGTGATTTTTTGTAAACTAGAGCAGGTATATCAGAGTGGTGGAGTAGAAAGCTCGCGGGCGAATAGTCTAGCTGGGCACTCGTGACTTGGGATATGGTGTTGTGAACTAGAACCCAAAAGGTCTGTATTCTGGGGCAAGACCACCAGACATGCAAAAATGTGCCTATTTCAATGTTGCATCTCCAGCACCTGTCTGTGATCTTTGTTGTATTTGTTGACCAGAGCTGGTGTCCTGTACCACCTTGAGATTGTCTTGTAGTTGTTTTCCTGTGTTGTGACATTGAGTGATGCTTTGTGAGCAAGTATGAATATTTTCTCCCAGTTTTCCTCTGTCAATTCCATCTGCAAGTCCCTCTCCCAAGCCCTGCATGCTGTCCCCTCTTTCGGTGAGATCGAGGAAAAAAGAAGTGAGTATGTGTTTGAGATTACATGCTGTTGCGGCGTGGTTTGGGAGCAAAGACTCTCAAATGGGGTGAGTGAGCGTCCAAGTGAATTGTCCGTGTTTGTCTTCTGGAGGAAGTGTTGAATTTGGAAGTAAACCCAATAGGGGAGGGGGTCTGCTTCGGGAGTCTTGGGTATTGCGTCGCGCTCTAATAATTTACCACTTTGAAAAAATTGATGGGCTTGTAAGTCAGTAAATGGCCATCTATTCCTGAGGAAGTGGGTATACATTCCCGGTTGGAAGTCCGGGTTTAGCCTTACCAGGGTGAGAGGTCCCGGGTTTGAGGAGATCTTACCCCATTTGACTGCTTCTCGGAAACTGAATAACGTTGCACTGATAAGTGGGTGTTCTTTCAGTGTCTTGGGGATACAATGCGGGGGGTATCCAAGGGGTACTTTTGATTTGGAGCTCCGTTAGGGAGTCTTCTAGTTTCACCCAGTCTTTAGTGTTATCGTGAACCGCCCAATCCACTACTCTACATAGGTGGCTGGCTTGTGCGTATTTTGTGAGGTCTGGTAGGCCGATGCCCCCCTTTGGTTTCGTTTTAGTAAGTTGAGAATAACTAATTCTGGGGCGTTTGTGATGCCAGAGAAATTTTTGTGTCAATCTTCTCATTACTTGAAAAAAGGAACGAGGGAGTTTGATGGGTATTGTTTGGAATAAGTATAGAACGCGAGGAAGGACGTTCATTTTCAATATAGCTGCGCGACCAAACCATGAAAAGTGCGATTTGTCCCAATTGCGCAAGTCTGAAGCAATAGCCTGAGTAAGCGGGCCAAAGTTCCTCGTATAAAGGTCTGACAGGTGCGAGGGGAGTTGTATCCCTAGGTACTTAATTGAGTCGTGTTTCCATATGAATGGGAAGTTATTTTGGCATAGTGTGACGACATCTTGCGGGAGGGATATATTGAGGGCATGGGATTTGGAAAAATTGATTTTTAAATTAGAAATACGATGGAATAGGTCGAATTCTTTCAGTAGATTGGGAATTGAGGTTAGGGGGTCTCTGAGGAACAGCAATATGTCGTCCGCAAAAGCCGCTAACTTGTATGAGTGGTCAGCGATGGGTATCCCCTTGATGTTGTCGTTCGCCCTGATGCTATTTAGGAGGGGCTCAAGCGTGAGGATGAACAGTATAGGGGATAGGGGGCACCCCTGTCTCGTTCCATTTCGGACGGGGAAGGCGTCTGACAGGTGGCCGTTGACTCTAATTCTCGCCGTTGGGGAGGAGTATAAAGATAGGATGTAGTTCAACATGTGAGTAGGAATACCCAGGTGACTTAAGGTCATTTCCAAATAGTCCCAGGCCAGCCTGTCAAACGCCTTCTCCGCGTCCAAGGAAAGGAAGAAGCCTTTCATCTTGTTAGAAGATAGCCAGTGGTGAATGTTAATTGCCTTGATGGTGTTGTCTCTGGCCTCACGACCAGGGACAAATCCAACCTGGTCCTTCCCAATCCACGAGGGTAGGAGGGGGAGGAGGCGGTTAGCTAGAATTTTTGCGTATAGCTTCAGGTCCACATTTAGTAGTGAGATTGGCCTGTAATTTGTGACTGAGGTGGCGTCCTTACCTTCCTTGTGTATGACCGTTATGTGTGCTGCAAGCGTGTTAGTGGGTGGGGTGGGAGAGATGGCTAGTGTATTGAGGGCTACCATAAGCGGGGCATTGAGTATATCAGAGAAAGTTCTATAATATGGGGCTGACAAACCATCTGGGCCAGGGCTTTTGCCCGGTTTCAGTTGTTTAATTGCCCTTTTCAGTTCCTCCTCAGTTATAAATTTGTTAAGATCACTGGCTGTCTCATCAGATATAGGGGAAGGGCCAAATTTTTGTAAAAATTTCTTAAGTAGGGTTCCTCTATCGTCGTTACCCGATAGGCTGTCCTGTTGCCCAGATATATGATAAAGCTTCCTATAGTATTTTTCAAATTGGGCCGCTATATCTACAGTCGACGTGTGGGAGACGCTCGCATGGTCCTTTATGGTGTGTACTATGGTGTTGGATTTCCTTGCATGGATAGCCCTGGCCAATAGTCTCCCGATTTTATTTCCCTGCTCATAGAAGAGTTTCTGGGTCAAGATAAATTTACGTCTGGTTTTGCAATTAAGGAGTTCAAGGAGTTGTTTTCTAGTGTCCGTGAGGGCCAGAAGAGTTTCCTGAGCCTGCGATTGCTTATGTGCGCGTTCTAATCTTTTAATTTTACTAATCAGGTCATTAATAGTCCCTGTGTGAGCTTGTTTCCGAATAGCTTTGAGAGTCATAAACTCGCCTCTGATCACACATTTATGTGCTTCCCAGATCGTGAAGGGGGAGAGATCCGAATCAGTGTTTTCTCTGAAATAGTTAGTAAGGCTCGTTTTAATGTAATTTATGTCAGTCTCCGAGGACAGTAGGGTGGAGTCCAAGCGCCATATTTTAGTGGTCGTTTTCGTCTGTGGAAGTGTCAGGGTAATTGTGATCGGGTTGTGGTCCGAGTGTATAAGAGGTTCAATAGTTGCTGACTGTAATAGTGGTAAATCTTTTTGAGAGAGAAAAATATAATCTAAGGCGTGAGTATTTAGTATGGGGGGCCGAGAAGAAAGTGAAATCCTTCTCGCTCGGATGTGCTATGCGCCATGAGTCATGGAGACAGAGATCTTGCAGTTGGGATTTAATCTTACTCAGAGATCTATATGGTAGCGATGCGGTGCCTGAGGAAGAGTCTAACAGAGGCTGGAGTGCAACATTGAAATCTCCTCCCAGAATAGTGATACCCGCCTGGAATCCCGCTAAAAGTTCTGTTATTGCGCGGAAGAAGCTAACCTGGGCTGTGTTTGGACTATAAATGTTCGCTAATGTGCACCTATGGCCATTAATAAGACCTTTTATGAAAATGTATCTGCCTTCCGGGTCTGTCAGGGAATCTTCCAGCTGCCAATGAATGTTTCTGGACAACAGAATGGACACCCCCTTCGTCTTGGCCAGTGGGTTTGTGGCATGGAAGGCAGTGGGAAATCTGTGGTTGGACAATTTAGGGATTTTTTTGGAGTGGAAGTGCGTTTCCTGGAAAAACGCCACATCCGATTTCAGTTTCGATAGCATGTTCAGGATTTGGGACCTTTTTTCCGGGATATTTAGACCCTTAACATTCTGAGAGACCACCTTCAGTGTTACATCGTGGGTGCAGGAGCTATTAGTGGGCATGTTCGTGTAGTTTAGCTAAAGTGGTGTATGCGTGGAAAGAGCACGCTCTGGTTTCCGATACGTGCAAGGACGAGACTCCTGAATTCTACGAGCGTGTGTGGCCCTTTTCCGGCTGTCAGACTCTAGAAGTCTCCGTTAAGGAACCGAGGTTCACACTCCGGCGAAAGCCGGAGCGGCAATGAAAAGAAATGTGAACTAGGATATCTACAGGTAGAGGGAGGGGGGGGGGTGGGGGGGGGATGTCAGAAGGAAGGGTCAGAAAGAAGGGAAAGAGGAATAGGGATGGTATGAGTCACTATACGATACCGGGGGTGTGTAGACCTGCTACCTTACTCAAATGTACCTTGGCGTCCGGTGTAAGTCAACGAAAAGAAATTCTTTGTCGTTTTGTGGAGGAGTGGAAGGTCGTCCGATATAAGTTCTTGCGATGTCCAGTCAGTGTCGAGACCATGTGAAACAGTTCACTTTCAAGAGTTAATTGCTTACTGTAGTAGGGGGAGAACAGAGAGTGAGAGAGGGTAGAGAGGAGAGGTTTGTTAAACATTTGGGTAGTACAACATGTGGTAGGCCATGTATGAAATAATAAAAAACTTAGGCCAAACTGTACCAACATAGCACAAAATAAGAGCTGGTAAGCTGCAAATATACGTTTCTAAGCATTGTGAAGATGCTAAGTGTAAAGCTAGAACCCCGTATAACTCATGTCGTCTATAAAATAAGAAAAAAGTGGAGGAGGCGAGAGTGGTAGAGGGACGGGAGGAGGGTAGCGAGGCGTCTAATAAGCCTCCGCTCTGGTTCACCATAGGGCATCAGGGATCCCGAGGTTATCGAAGGAGTAGATAACAGCACTGGCATAGCGGAAAAGAGGCCAATGCCTCACTGATGGGCCAGGCAATGCTCACAAAGGCATGACTGCCCTTCAAGACTCCGAGGCGATAGAATGCTTTGAGGAGGCAAGATTGTGAGGCAGTGACCTCAGGATCCAGGCCTTTTCGCTCCATAGATCAAGGCGACCCTCCTCCCGCACCTCCTCCCCCGGAAAACAAACATTAACAGTAAAGATGCGGGAGCCCTGTTCATCAAGGAGGAGAACCCCTTAAGCATGTAAACAATCCCCCAAAACTATAGGAAACAAACAATGCCCCAAATACATTCTGTCATTGTTCAGGAAAGGGCTAAGGGGACATCTCAGATCCCTAGAGGCGGCTCTGACTGAAACAAAAACCGTAGAGCCTCCGACTTGTGTGTCCATGCACCATCAATTAGAAACTGCTGCTGTATGTCCACAAGATTGCAGGAGAGGTAAGGAGTCTACCTTGGTTTGCAGCAGCAACAGTAGCTAGCCCACACCGTCTAAACTGAGCGGGCTATTTATACGTTACCGTAGGCGGTCAATACTTAGTCAATCGTCCTGTTAAAGCGATTGGCAGGTAGTGGGTGTCCGTGTTGCCCATCCTGTGTTGAGAGTCTTTTCTTGAGAAGGACATGGAACCAATGGGTAAGAGTACAAGGGGTTGTTTTACGGAATTTCGCTGTTGTAGAAGCCAGGGGAGTAGTATGCACTGTTAACGGTAAGGGGTGGTATGCACAACGATTGGAGCACATTAGCCAGGTGCCCGGGCGGACTCACGGAATGCGGAGCTGTTCAGGAGCTGTCCGGTCGTGCACGCCTGTGTGCAGGGGAGGATGTCGGGCTGAGATGTGGTCTTTCCCTACGCTCCCTCTGAGGCGGCGGTCTTGGGGAAGCGGATCTTCGTCTTCGAATTTGAAAATCATCTCTTTCTGGGATGGTATCCATGGAATTTGATCGCTGCATTCGCGGGATACGGAACGCTTTATACCAGTCCGGTAAGTCAATCAGGGGTATTTGGAGCGTAGAGCAAAACTCTCTAAGATCTTCTGGGACCCTGAGATGTGCTGTGCATCCCGCTACTGTGGCAGATAGACAAAATGGGTGACACCAGCGGTATTGAATTTCCTTGCGGCGTAGGACCTCCAAGAGAGGTCGTAAGTCCCTTCTGTGCTGCAGGGTAATTGGGGAAAGGTCTTGGAAGAGCTTAATTTCTGCACCTTGAAAGGTCAGGTTGCGCCTGTCTCTGGCCCTTTTCAGGATGTCTTCTTTCAACTTGAAGTTTACCACACAGCAGATTACATCCCTCGGGGGTCTGAGTCTCTGCCCCTCGGTCTAAGGGCTCTATGCAGCCTTTCAAAATCAATCGGAGCTTCTGGAGGTCTCCCCAATAGGTCATTAAAGATATGAGTGGTGGCTTGGGTGATATGCGGTTGTTCAATCGACTCAGGTATGCCCCTTACCTTGATGTTGTGGCGGCGTCCGCGATTATCCAAGTCCTCCATGTGTCTGTGGAGTTCTCTGATGTGTGTATTGTGCGCCTGGGAGGCCTGCTGTAGGTGGTGGATGGCGGTGTCATGGCGGGTTGCGGCCTCCTCTAATTCCGACGTGCGTATATGCATGGCTTGGATGTCCCTCCTCAGGTCAGCAATTACCGATGTGAGGGACTCTTTAATGTCATTAGCCACTGACCTTAGATCCGCCATCGTAATCGTGCGCGCTGCGGGCAGGCTGTCCTGTCTCTGGGAGCCTCTCCTCTCTGAGGGACTTCTGCTGGGCGAACGTTCGGCCGAGTAGGCCGCGGACGGAGCCCAGGCCTCGCGTGAGTGCGCTCTAAACATGTCCGGGATATTGCGCCCGGCGCCGGTTTCGGGTCCCCTCGGGGAACGGGAGCGGGATTGGGAGTTCTTCCCCTTCTGCTTCCCCATGTTTGCGGTGCTAATACCCTCGGCTAGCCTTCAATCTGGGTCTCTGGCTGCTGGAGCTCTGCAGTTAGGTGGCCATTCCGGATCGGCGCCAAGCCACGCCCCCCTTACCTTCTTAGTATTGTTGTAATCCTTGTTGTTCTGTAGAATGAAGTCACTGAGCATGCCCAGATCTCCCCTGATTTAAGGCACACTCTCTATGTCTTATCTATCTGTTATCAGGACTTCCTACGGCACAACACTGAACTCTACTAATCACTCAGAGCTTCCTCCTACACACCATGTGACCATGTGACATCACATACAGTCTATTACTGCAGTCTTACCAGCTGAAGCTCATAAGTCTGACAAAGGGAAACATTAGACATCAGCACAAGTAAATACTATGAAATAAACAAGTAAGCTATGAACAGGGAAGCAGGGTTGCCATATAAACATTGGATTGAGAAGGAGGCTTGGTTAACAGTACAGGAAGTGCTCAATGTAAGGGTGGAAATACACTCCACTGTGGACTCAAAAAACAATACTTAAGATGGTGCTGCCTAACCCCTGGAAACAAGTTTTTTTAAAGTTTCTTTAAACAGTAAGTAATATGCAATTTGGGCTGGATTACAGTGGCTATAGTCTGATAATGACTTATTATAATGGACTAAATGAAAAGAAGCATCAGAGTGGAAGAGTTTACTGCTTCTTTAATAAACCATGCAACCATGGCCTTCCACTTTCATCTATTAAAAGTGAAGTCACATATTTTAATGTTGGAGGTGACTCAGAACCTTTTTCCCTAAATCCTGATGGTGATGGAAGTAATCCATCCTTCTCATTTTCATCATTGTTTGTCATATTGATTGAACTGTCATTAACAGTCAATGTACTGATCTGTTTGACTTCTGAGGCATAAGGCAAATCAATCAAACTATTGTTTGAAGAAGAAAGAATAAATTGCTCAGAAATATGTTCTGTATTTTCTACTTTCAAAGTTTTCCTTTGTGTACTATGTATGGGAATAACATTTCCTGTCTGCTCTGAAACTTTAGCTCCGCCTGTGACGTGTATCTCATCATCTCTGGGTGTGGCATTACAGGTGGCAACTCTTTGAATGCCATTTTCCCTTTGTTTGTCTAAACTATGTCTGCATGCTGCAGCTTTAGTTAATATTTTTCTTTTAAGCAAAACTTCATGTTCCTGGTCATATTTTCCTATGGACCGCTTAACTGGTACCGAAGATAATTTTGGTAAACAAACCTTTCTGTTCTTGGTCATCAACCTTGATAGACCGCATATCTTGTACAAAATACTTTTGCATAGAATCTGCATTAACAGTCATAGAGTCTGCATTAACATTAATCTCTAAACTCTTGCTTGACTCTGTTTTAAACTTTACATTATTCTGTAACTCTGACAACTGAATATCCTTTATTTAAATTGCACTCTGCAAATCATCTATCCGCTCAGAAAAACATACCTGAGTCTCTGTTTTCCCCTTTGTACAAACTACATTTTTTTCAGGAACTCCTGATATCATTGTATCATAAACTTTAATTAACTTAATCAAATTCCTAACCTGTTTGCTGAATTTCTTAAAAGTAAATTTTGACTTTTGTATTTTGATATTAGCTTGTAAGTATTCATTGAACATGTAACACCATAATCCATCATCTTTAACAAACTTTGACAGATTTTTACATTCTAATTCACTCTCGTCAGAAAATTAATGAATAAGATTCATACTTACCAATGTAGGATAAGCTTCATTCATGTAACACACGTTCCCTCTCTTGGTGGGAAATTACTTCATCAAGAAACAGATTTTCTTGCACGTGCGCAATCATCTCACCAATTTTGATAATTATTTTTCTTCCAAGTTCAATTCAATGATGCAGAAAATTTCTTTTTCGATTTCTTCTGAAGCTTGACTCAATAGTCAATGTTTGTGCTTCTATTCCCTCTCATCAAGCGAAAGTAGAAATGGATTTTGGAGTCCACCAGAAATGCCATAGAACAGAAACGCCTAGAACTAGACTCCCTTCTGTCTAATAAGGTAGAAAAGTCCCTTATATGGGCTAAAGCTCGATACTTGCTATATAACAACACCTCCTCAACGCTATTTGCTAGAAGACTAAATAATTTGATTCGCCCCCTCATGTATATAAGCTATCCTCTAAAAATGGATTAATAACTTCACACCCCAAAGAGGTACTTAAAATATTCGAACAATTTTACTCCTCCCTCTTAGCACCCGAACAAACATCTCCATCTCTGGAAGAAGTGGCATGGCTCCACCATATCCCCATCCCTGTCCACCTCACAACTTGAATCACTTAATGCACCTATTACAGTTTCTGAACTTTTACATGTAATTAAATCATTAAAGAAAGGTTCTGCCCCAGGCCCTGATGTTTTCTCTAGGCGTCATACTATAAAAAATTCCCAATAAAAAATAAATTAATTAATTGGGTATTGCAAGGAGGTAGTTTCCCAGACGAAATGCTATTGGCTAATATGTCCCTAATCCCAAAACCAAACAAAAACCACACACTGCCCCAAAATTATAGGCCCATTTGGGTCATTAATAATGATTTAAATTTTTTTAGTAGAATTCTAGCAGACAGACTAGCTAAAATCATTCCCACCCCTACATCCCCTTTCCAATCTGGCTTCATCCCACACCAACTAATAACAGACTACATACAGCTAGCAACAGACATTATCCAGGACGCCAACTTATCAGCCCGTAAAATCCTTTTACTCAGCCTAGACATACAAAAGGCGTTTGATAGTGTCACTTGTGCTATATAAAGAATCTCCTACAACGCATGGGCTTTCAGGGAGAATTTCTCTATGGATTTCAGGCCCTTTATTGTAATCCTAAAACCCGTATCAAGCTCCCTGGATGCAATTCATACTATTTCCCATTGGGTAGAGGCACCAGGCAGGGGTGTCCTCTCTCTCTCTCCCGTCATTTTTGCCCTAGCCCTTGAACCATAGCTTTGTTGAAAAACCCTGACATTTCCGGATACACCAAAGGCAACTCAACGTACAAATTTTGTATGTATGCAGCTGAAGTACTGATGTTTTTGACTAATCCATACCCTTATCTCCCTACCCAACTTATTATTAACGCTATCGAACTTTGCAAAGGTCTCCGGGCTTTCTATTAATGTCTCAAAATCTACGGCCCTCCCGGGAGGTTATTCTTCCAAAGAACTTGATCACTTTAAACAGACCTACTCCTTTACTTGGGCTGACTCCCACCTTTTCTATCTGGGTATAGGTTTGTCCGGTGACTTTGGCAAACTCTTCGATATTAACTACCCCCAATGATTTCAAAATTTAAAAAAACACTTAAACAATGGCTTCCTTTACATATTCCCTTCATTGGGAGAATCACAGCCCTTAAGATGGTTATCCTCCCCAGGCTCCTATACCTATTTCGTTCCCTTCCTGTCAGACTCTCTAAATCTTATTTACTCAACCTTCAGTCCTATCTTAATTGATTTATCTGGTGTGGTAGGCCTCCTAGATTCACCAAAGACCATTCCATGAAGAGAGGTGGCCTTGGCGTCCCTCAAATCTGGCTTTATTACTTAGCTTGCAGACTTATGCAACAAGCCCAGTGGTCCATCCGCAACTCGAGGGTACCTTGTGTCCAATTTGAAAGCGAATCTATCACTCCCTTATATCTCCCTGGACTAATGTGGTCTTCGCACCAACAGATTAACGAACTGCACAAAAAAAAACATAGTAGCCACTAGTCTACAATTATGGCAACAATAAAAGCTCAAGTATAACCAGACTTCCCGTACTCCCTTAAAGGCCTCTTACCTTGGTGACCCTAGGTTTTCCCCGGCATATAAACGCCCAGAAACATTCCAACTCTGGATGGAACACAAACTAACCAAGTTGGGTGACTTTGTAGCAGGCTAAAAATGTATCACATTTCTAGATCTACAAAACCGATATCAATTCCCAGATGATGAATACTATCGCTTCCTGCAAATTTGGCATTTTTTTCTAGTACATTATCACAACCCCACCCAGGACCCGACTACCCTGTTTGAGGATATGTTTTAACTCCCCTTGACAGAAGGGTCTTATATAATTAGTCTACAAATCTCTAGAAGCGGTAGATGAGTCACAAACTTTAGAACCCAATTGGAGCAGGAACTAGAACTGGAAGGGGGGTGTGATAGACTGGGGAGAAGGCTGGAATAATATGTGTAAATGCACTAAGTCTTTAACAGTTAGAGAAACTGCCATTAAATTGATGACTCAATGGTATTATTCCCCCGGCACACCTACATAGGATATATCCCCCTGACTGTTTTAGGGGCTGCAACCGGTTAGGCACTCTTAGACATATATTCTGGGACTGTGAAGTAATTCAAAAACATGGCAGGAGGTGTTGGGGTTACTTGATAAATTAGCTGGTCATTCATTATCCTTAACGCACCAACATTGCCTACTTTTCCAGACCCCCCCCCCCCAGACATCCCCAAGCCGCTGGTGAGACCGATTCACTCGATATGCATGGCCATGCACTGGACAATAGCCTTACATTGGAAGACGCCCATTGTCCCCTTTGCTCAGGTCCTATCATGCACAGATCATACGATGTCAACTGAAAAGATTTTTCATACTTTACAGGATTCTATTTCTGCATTTGACTCAAAATGGAACCCTTGGTTTCTATTCAGACTTCGGGATTGACCATGTCTTGTTCGTTTTTTTTGGTATACATTTCAATAAAGATTTTTGAAAACAAAAAAAAAAAAAGACGGAGAAGTCTGACATTATAATTGTTAGAAGGACACAGGCTATGTACTATACAGTAAATCACAGAGGCCGATGTAACCTACCAACCTGTGTGATCATTTACTAAATGTCCTCAGTCTGGTCACCTTGTGCTGTGCCAGGAAGAAACTGTCCCCTATATGGGTGTTCCCTGTCACTATTTGTTGCCACCCCCATGCAAAAAGCAGTCAGTGCCCCCCCTCATGCCCCCAGGTGAGTGGCGTCCTCCCCAATCATTGTTTGCCCATTTGTCAGCCCCTTGCCCCCAGTGATCAGCAGGGACATAACTACATACCTGTAACCTGTAGTAGGGGAGCAGCCCGTTGCTCGTCACAAACCATCTCCAGACTGGCAGTGGTGTGGTAGCTCTTCAGGTAGTTGGTTCATTTGAAGAGCCAGCCTTTGTAGGTGTCAGGGCCAGGGGTTTAAAATCGAAGGCAAATGGAGAGAAGAATGGCCAAAGGACCAAAACATCGAGTCACTGAGCAACAGTGACCAATCTGAATAAGAACTACAAAATGAACTACAAAAAATCCTTTATTACTACTACAAAAAAAAAAAATATATAAATATATATATATATATATATATATATATATATATATATATATTAAAGTGCAAAAAACAAACACAGAAACCACCTTCTGTCACCAGTAAGACAACATTGTCTATGAAAATCAAAAATTGTGTCCAGGCACCACGCTCACATACATACAATCCACATATACATTGAATAGCGCAGCCATAAGATGGAATATTGCATAGGGGATTGTGTATGAGGGCCACCTGAACAATGTCCTCCAGAGAAATATTGCAGATAAAGGTTTGATAATGGGACAGTGAACCAGCCCAATGGCTCAGACCTGTAACAGCCAATGAAGGCTTAAATTATGCATTTTCTGCTGCAGCACCCCTACACAGAGACATACCGGATACACTGGGAGGGTCACATAAATCAATGAAAATCATGCAGAGCACCAGCTGCAAGAAGAGAAATGAATGACATGCCTATGTATACTTTATTTTCCGGCGTATAAGACGACCTTTTACATGTAAAAAAATTGGCCAAAAAGCAGGGGTCGTCTTATACGCCGGGTCAGCCCCTCGGATGCCGGCTGGGTGTTCGGTAATACTGTATGTAGCTTCGGCTACATACAGTATATTTCCCGCTGAGCCAATCCTGGTGAGCGATGTATTCAAATGAATACAAAGCCTGCTCGGATTGGAGTAACGACCTCTGCCAATCCGAGCAGGCTACTCTGTAGCCTGCTCTGATTGGCTTGGAGAGTCAGAGCGGCGCGGGCTGATGATGTTACAGCCTCTGCCAATCCAAGCAGGCTTTGTATTCATTAATAGAATACATCGCTCGCCGTGATTGGCTCCAGCAAATGCAGGAAGAAGGAAGAAATATGAAGCCTCGGAAGCCTCGAAAGCCGGGTCGTCTTATACGGTAAGTACAGTTTTAATAGCGTTTTTGTCCTGTAAGATTAGGGGGTTGTCTTATATGCCGGGTCGCCTTATACACCGGCGAATTCGGTACATACAGTCACACCTCACTATGCTTAGGTATGAGCAGGCTAGGAATTGAATAGAAGATAGTGGCCGAAGAGCAGTTAAGTGGCAGCAAGGGAAGAGTTAACATAACTTCTCTGCAGAGCACAGTATATGCAGCCTAAGAATACAAACATAGATTAGATTTATGACAGAAGCAGGAAGTAAATCAAGAAATAAAAATGTCCCACTATGCAAATCCATCTCGCGTCGCCTGACGGACCGAAAGAAAAAGCTGCAACAGCTCCCACTCCATGGCAGGCTCCCCGCCAAGTGACGCTTCTGACACGATGACAGTTATATAGCTGAGGCCGGAGCCACTCTGTGACATAGACGCGTGACCCTGCCTTCCTCTGACGTCACGTAGCGTCAGAGGGGGGGCGGGGTCACTCATTTAAGTCACCGAGTGACTCCAAAGCACCCCCCATGTTGAGGGCCCTGATGTATGATGCTGATTTGTAATGCTGATCTATACACTGTATCTGTAATACTGATATATACACCATATCTAATGCTGATCTATATACTGTATCTATAATGCTGACCTATATACCTTGATCTGTGAGGCTGAGCTATATACTCCGTCCTCTGATGCTCAGCTGTATACTCCTGACACTATGGGTGGAAGCAAGTGGGATACAGGGAACAGAGTGGGTGGATTGTATAAGTGATGGGGCTTATGAGAAGTGGAGGGGGTCAGAAAGGAAGGGCGGGTTCTGGCACCGCCCCCATCCAAAAAATTCAGCAGCCGCCGCCGCTGATGGCAAGTGAGGCAAACTAAAATGTTGTGCCCGGTAGGAGAGAGGGTCCATTGTTAGGGAATGAAAGACTGGTATTTTAAAAACACAAATACCCAACAAGTGGCTGAGGATTTGGATTTTAAAAAAGAAATTCAGGAATTAAAAAAAAAAAAAAAAAAAACACACTTACAAACCTAGGTGGATGTGGCATCACTCTGATACTGCATCTGTCCCCCACTGGCTCCACACTGAGAACTGAATGATCAAACACAGCTGATCACTCCCCTCCACTCTGAGCAGAGAGCTGTGACTGTCAGTCCTGTGCTCACTGGAGCGCTGGGCTGTGGAGGGGGCGGGAGCTCAGGTTCTTGTCGGAACGCCAAGCCAGCTGCTGGTCAGGCATCTGGGTAAATTTGAAAATGTCAGTGATTAGTTCACGGTGCCAACATCCTATTGTGTGAACAGAAAAAAAGGAGTTCCCCTTGGGATTTGGACTTTAACAGCACTCAGATAAATGTAACAACTTAATATAGTAGAAAAAGTATGCATATATTTTATTAGAAATACATAGATAAAACCTATTTCCTGACACAGCATGACAGCATGTATGTATGGTTAAGCTCCGCTCTCTGCCCTATCTCAGGACTGGTTATACTATAAGAGTAGGTCTCCTCCCTGCCTGCAGCATTCTCTTTTTTCCTCACTGTTACAGCAAGTTATGCTACTGCTGAAAGCAGGATTTTTATTTTGCTCTCATCTTGTCAGACGCTTCTGACCAAGCCACACAGGTTCAAGCCTCTCCTGTGTTGAAATTCACCGCTTTACAGGCAGACATGAACACCTGTATGGGGGAGACCTCACCCGCAAGGATCCTGGGAAAGGATGCAGGTATCTGGTCTAGGAGAGCCATCGGAAGACATCAGCAAACAAACGTGCAGTGGGCTGCCCTTGCTCAAAATGGCAGAATCACTATTTCCGGGACTAGCAGCCTCATCGAGTGGAGCAAGATGGCGGAAGCACAACTTCCAGTAAGCTGGATGGCAGAACCCAAGGTATGACTTCTGGGTGCAGTAAGATTGAGGCGGAGGTACTTCCGGTATCTGAATGGTGTGAGGAGCCTCTCAGGAAGCCGCAGAAAGTGGCTCACCCACTCCAGCACTTAAATAGCTTTAGAAAGTAGAGGACAGTGCGCAACCTGTGAGGACACAAGTGTACCAGGGTGAATCTTTCAGGTGCCACGGAAATCGATCTGAGGAAACAGGTAGGAGACATGCAAGTCAAAGCTTTTCAATGCCAATGTTGTATAATATGGCTGAGACAGTACTGTCTGAATTCCAGAGTCCAGATGAGCTCTCCTAAAGACCAGCCATGTATCCTAAGGGGAGGGCAGGTAGTTATATGACATCCTAAAAAAGAGTGCACACACTGATAGGCTGTAATCTGTTTCAGCCCTCATCAGCCGCAATACACCTCCAAGAGCAAGATGACACATCAGCAACATGGCTCAAGCTCTGAGAGGTCGGCTTCACACTCTAAAGCCTGCCAGCAAATCTGGCACAGGGTGGAATACACACATCAGGAAGAAGAATCTAGAAATGATCTCTGTGTAGGGTGTGGGCTAAGAACCCTTACAGGAAGAATGTTATGTAAAGTTTCTTACTAGAAGCAGCAATGCATAAAAAGCCGAAAAGGCTGAAATGGTCCGAATGATCAAGCAGACAGTAAGAGAGTCTCTACAGCAAGGGTCTCAAACTGGTGCCCCTCCAGCTATTGCAAAACTACAAGCCTCATGAGGCATTGCAAGGCTGACAGTTACAAGCATGACTCCCACAGACAGAGGCATGATGGGATTTGTAGTTTTGCAACAGCTGGAGGACCGCCAGTTTGAGACCCCTGCTCTACAGGACTTAACGACCACAACTAGTCAGCCTGGGGAGAGTAGTGTGGGCCTGACTGCAGCCCAGAGACCAAGAGATCCAACCCCAGGGTCCAGTTCTGGAGAGGACGACAGCAGGACGACAGCACCATAGGTTTCAGATATTCCTCAGTACAGCCTCTAGTAAAGGTGGTTAGAGATGTACTAGAGTGGGAGGAGGAAGTAGCAAACCCACTAAAACAGCAAGGTACTATCCCCAGTTGAAGAAAACAAGTCTCTCATTTCCTCTTATAGAAGAGATGAAAGACATCATTAAAGAAGAGTGGGAGAAGGTGGACAGGAAGGTGTCACCAGTAAATGGATTTAATCGTATGTACCCGTTCAAAACAGAGGATATGCACTCCCTGGAAACACCACCCCTTGTGGAGGCAGCAGTTATGAGACTTGCCCACCATGTAACCCTTCCCATGGACGATGCAGTATCCTTTAAGATAGATAGAAGGATAGATGCAGACTTGAAAAGAGCCTATATAGCAGCAGGCAACACATGTAGATCAGTTTTGGCACTTAGATGTCTGTTCAAAGTCATTACCTCGTGGGCAGAGGGCATAGAAGCAGATCTGCAATCAGATGCAGATATGACCACATCCCTCAAACTACTACTACTAGGGTAGGGACCGACATGAGTGTGCAATGTACAGGGATAGGGACAATTGTAGACACTCACTCAGGTTGAACTGGATGGACTGGTGTCTTTATCCAACCTAACTAACTATGAAACTATGAAATTATTAACCAACATTACATTTTCGGGTGACTTTGTAGGTGAAGCATCGATTGATTCCATACACTGCTCAGCTAGGGCCATGCAGTCATCTGTAATGGCAAGGAAAGCGCTGTGGCTCAAGCCGTGGACAGCGCATATGTCATCAAGAGTGAACTGGTGTCCTATTCCGTTCAACGGAACTGCCCTGTTTGGCAAAAAGACGGAGTCAGTGATTTCAAAATTCACTGGAGGCAAGTCATGTATGCTCCTGCCCATTTTGGCTATCCATGTGTGCCCTGATTTGCCGCTCCCCCACTGGGATAATATCCGTTCCAGCCTTACACACATTTTAACAACATGTGCTGTTTGGGAATCTCTCAAGACTCATGAGAAGTGGGAAATGGTTTTCTGCTCCCCTTTATTCATCTTGTCCAGTCTTGCTATGCGATTCAGCAGTCTTTGAAACATGAGGTACCATCCGTTTCAACTGTGCATTATTTAAAAGGAACACGTTATCTGTGTGAGTACTGTGTGTGAAAATGTCTGTTGTTCTCTGCCATGATGAAATCAATTGCTGCACCAATATATATCTGTTTACTATTGAACATAAATTCGTGTATGTATATGTGTGTATATATATATATATATATATGTATGTATGTATGTATGTATGTATGTATGTATGTATGTATGTATGTGTGTATATATATTGTAATGGACGCCGTGGCTGGGTCCTGGAAGGACGCTATATTTCCCCTCTGTTTGGGTTGTGCTCGCTTTAGGGAATGAAAATTGATTAACCCACCTGTTAGAGGAAGTGTCTTTAAAAGGCAAGACAGGAAGTTGTAGAGTGGTGTGGAGAACACATGGTGGATGGTGTTTGGCGTTTGTTTTGGGTTGCAGCAAATGAAGTGGACAGCAGTGTCCTGTTTGGAAGGCTCCTGGTAGGAGAAGCTACCTGCCATCAAGACCAAGCTCTGTTTCTGATAAGGACAGCTGTTCTGGACTTTGCAAGTCGGTGAGACTACAAATCTTTTTCCTTTTGTTTTTGGCTGCTGTGAAGCTATTTAAGTTAATAAACCCTTTGTTGTATGAAAAGCCTGTGTCCTGCGGTCTACCTGGTCCCCCGAACATTACAAGTGGTGCTCGAATGCGGGCAGGACAAAGTAACAGGCATTTTTTCTTGCTATTTTTTTTTTTTTTGTGAATTTGAACTGACATTTAAAGGGACAGTACAGTGAATTTATGTCCTGGGTTAAAGCTGCACAATTGCGGAAAGCTGAAACCATGGAGGAGCTAATTAAACAGCTGTCCTTGGCAAATATACAAGCGCAGACCCGCCATGAGGAAGCTAATCAGCGCTTAGCAACGCAGCACAACGAGGCACTGGCTTTGCAGCAAGAAAATACTCGCCTGTTGGTGGCCCAGTTAGCAGCCCAGCAAGCGACCCAACAAGGGGTTATGCAGGATCAGATGGCGGCCTTAAAAGAAGCAGTGCAGCAGCTTTCTCAGGTCCGTGAACAAGTGGCCGTTGCCCCTGGCAACCAGGTGACCATAAGGGCAAGCCATTTCTTGCAGAAGTTGTCCCCGAGTGATGACGTAGAGGCGTTTCTGGCAACATTTGAGAGGACGGCAGAGAGAGAAGGGTGGCCCCAGGACCAGTGGGCCGGCTTAATTGCTCCCTTCCTCACCGGAGATTCTCAAAAAGCCTATTTTGACCTACCACCAGAAGATGCTAAAAATTATCAAAAACTAAAGGCAGAAATACTGGCTCGGTTGGGGGTGACTACGGCCGTCCGGGCCCAACGAGTGCACCAATGGAAGTATCATTCAAACCGGCCACCGCGATCTCAAATGCATGACCTGGTGCAACTAGTAAAAAAATGGCTGCAGCCCGAAATGTTGTCTGGCCCCCAAATTGTGGAGCGGATCGTGCTGGACCGGTACTTAAGGTCACTGCCAGATGACCTTCAACGGTGGGTCAGTCATGGAGACCCCAAAACCGCGAACGGCCTTGTTGAGATGGTGGAACGATATACGGTGGTGGAGGATCTGCTTGGCCCCACCAAGCGTCAAGGGCCCAGTCGGCCACGGCCCTTCCGACCAACTGCCGCCCTTCGAACGGATGTCCCCAGGAGCCCTGGAACCAACACCCCGGAAGGCCAAGAGTCACACCCGTTACCCCCTCAGCGACCTGTTCCTGATCGGAGAGGAGGGGATGTACAATGTTGGCGATGTCATGCCTGGGGCCATACCCGGGCCCACTGCCCATTGCAGGAAGAACCCATGGAATGCGGGGTTCTTCGGAGGGGGTCTTTTTATGCCCATAAATCGTGTACAACACATCTTGACCTTGGAGAGAGGAATTTTGAGTGTGAAGTCCAAGTGAACCACCACCCTGCATGGGCCTTGCTGGACTCTGGAAGCATGGTAACCCTGGTTCACCCTAGAGTAATTGGGAAGATCGGTCCGGTAAGCAAAATTTTGCGGGTTGTGTGCATTCATGGGGACACTAGAGAGTACCCTCTCATCTCGGTGTCCATCTCCACAGCATGTGGCACTGGTACTCAAGAGGTGGGGGTGGTAAAGAACTTGGTACATGACGTTATCATAGGACGAGACTGTCCATTATTTGCAAAACTTTGGAGACAAGGAGAACTATCTGAAAGGTCCAGAGACTGGGAAGAAACTAGTCCCTCTGTTCCTGTTGTAGAGGGTAATAACCCTGAGATGCCACATGTTCATAATATGGACCCAGTTGATAAAAACGCCAAGACTTTGGTTAATAATGATGAAAATAGTGCTGATACTGTTAAAGATGTCAATATGTGGGGTTCTCAGACCTACCTGAACACTGAGGGGGGGGAACCTTCCCCGCTTCAGGTAATGCTGGGGGAAGACGATGAGGAAATGGCCTCTACCCCTGACTTGCCAGATTTGGGTGTTCCCCAGGGGGCATTTGGTACTGCCCAGATGCAGGACCCCACTTTGGCCAGGGCACGGGAACAGGTTGTAGTAATAAATGGGGAGCCCCAAGAGCCAGGTGCTAATGAGCGGTGGCCACATTTTTCAATACGTAATGAATTGCTTTATCGGGTTACTAAAGTGAGAGAAAATGTGGTAGAACAATTATTGGTACCCCAACAATATAGACGCAAGGTCCTGGACCTGGCCCATGATGATGTGTTAGGGGGACACCTGGGAGTTGAAAAGACGGAGGCACGGATCGCCGACCGGTTTTACTGGCCAGGCTTGAAAGCAGAGGTAAGGAGATACTGTACCTCTTGTCCCACCTGTCAGTTGACCGCTCCGGCGACCCATTTCCAGAGCCCGTTGGTCCCTCTACCCATAATTGAGGTCCCATTCGAGAGGATAGCCATGGATATAGTGGGTCCCTTGGTAAAGTCGGCTCGAGGTCATTCTTACATACTAGTGATCCTTGACTATGCCACTCGATATCCTGAGGCGCTACCCCTGCGGAATACCTCCTCTAAGGCTATTGCACGGGAGTTATTCCAGTTGTTTACACGGACAGGTTTTCCCAAGGAAATACTCACAGACCAGGGCACCCCGTTTATGTCGAAGGTTATGGCTGATGTATGCAAACTGTTCCGGATTAAACAGCTGCGCACATCGGTCTACCATCCCCAAACAGATGGATTGGTAGAACGTTTTAATAAGACCCTTAAGTCTATGCTCAAGAGAGTGGTACAAAGGGATGGGAAAGACTGGGACTGCTTGTTACCAGCTCTCCTGTTCGCTATCCGAGAAGTGCCCCAGGCCTCCACTGGGTTTTCGCCCTTTGAATTGGTATATGGGCGGAGACCTCGCGGACTACTGGACTTTGTTAAAGAAGAATGGGAAAGTGAACCAATCCAGCATAAAAGTGTTCTTGAATATGTCTCTCAAATGCAGGAGAGGATCCGAACTGTGATGCCGCTAGTTAAGGAACACTTACAAAAAGCCCAGGAGGCTCAACGACAGGTCTATAATAGGGCAGCCAAAATTAGGAACTTTCAAGTGGGGGATCGAGTAGCAGTGTTGATTCCCACTGTGGAAAGTAAATTCTTGGCCAGATGGCAAGGCCCTTTCGAGGTTGTGGAAAAAATGGGAGAGGTAAATTATAGAGTCCACCAACCAGGCAAGAGGAAACCCTTCCAGATATATCATGTAAACTTGTTAAAGCCCTGGACAGACAGGGAACCAGCGACCTCCCTGGCTAGTACAAAACTTGAGCCTCGGGTTGGGGTGGAGAGTGTCCAAATAGCAAATACCCTGTCTAAAACCCAAAGTCAGCAGGCAAAGGAGTTCTTGCAGAGAAATAAAGAAAAATTTTCAGACTTGCCCGGGCTCACTAGTGTCGTAGAGCATGATATTGTCACAGAACCAGGAGTCAAAGTTTTTGTCCGGCCCTACCGCATCCCAGAGGCTCAAAGGAAGGCCGTTTCAGAGGAAGTAAAAAAGATGTTAGACCTAGGGATTATTGAGGAATCGCAGAGTGAGTGGTCGAGCCCGATTGTGTTGGTACCGAAGCCCAACGGGACTCTGCGATTCTGCAATGATTTCCGGAAACTTAATGAAGTTTCCCGGTTTGATGCCTACCCTATGCCCCGGGTAGATGAGCTTATCGAGAGACTAGGTCCAGCCAGGTATATCACTACGTTAGACCTTACCAAGGGGTATTGGCAAATACCGTTGACTAAGGCTGCTAGAGAGAACTGCTTTTTCTACCCCAGAGGGGAGTTTTCAGTACAAAAGGATGCATTTTGGATTGCAAACTGCTCCAGCCACTTTCCAGAGAGCAATGGATAGGATTTTACGACCTCACCGGAAGTATGCCTCAGTATACTTGGACGATATAGTCATTTTTAGCAAAGACTGGGAATCACATTTGCCCAAAGTGCAGGCAGTGCTGGACTCTCTTTGGAAGGAGGGGTTTACAATAAACCCTGAAAAATGTGCTTTGGGAATGGAGGAGGTGAAATACCTGGGTTATATCGTGGGTAGAGGGGTAGTGAAACCTCAGGTCAACAAGATAGAGGCTATACAGAATTGGCCCCGCCCCCTCACAAAAAAGCAGGTACGTGCATTCCTGGGCATGGTGGGATACTACAGGAGGTTTGTACCCAACTTTGCCACGTTGGCGGCTCCGTTGACCGATCTGACTAAGGGTCGGAAATCGGTCATGGTGGAGTGGAATGCAGACGCTGAGAAGGCTTTTTTGGAGCTCAAGTCGGCACTGTGCCAACACCCTGTCCTTGTAGCACCCAATTTTTCAAGAGAATTTATTGTCCAGACTGATGCTTCCGATGTAGGATTGGGAGCGGTGTTGTCACAGGTTATTCATGGCGAGGAACACCCGATAGTCTTCCTCAGCAGGAAGTTAACACCAGCGGAGAAAAACTATGCCATAATTGAACGAGAGTGTCTGGCCATTAAGTGGGCTCTGGAATCCCTCAGATATTACCTTTTGGGGAGGAAGTTTAGGTTGATTTCTGACCATGCCCCTTTAACATGGCTGAGACAGGGAAAAGGGACTAATGCCAGGGTTACCCGGTGGTTCCTGGCACTCCAGGAATTTAAGTTTGTAGTGGAGCATAGGCCCGGGAGACTGCATAAAAACGCAGATGCCCTCTCCCGAGTCCATTGTTTGAGCTCCACTGTTGCCTCCACCTTCTTGGCGTTGGGGCACAGGGGGGGGATATGTAATGGACGCCGTGGCTGGGTCCTGGAAGGACGCTATATTTCCCCTCTGTTTGGGTTGTGCTCTCTTTAGGGAATGAAAATTGATTAACCCACCTGTTAGAGGAAGTGTCTTTAAAAGGCAAGACAGGAAGTTGTAGAGTGGTGTGGAGAACACATGGTGGATGGTGTTTGGCGTTTGTTTTGGGTTGCAGCAAATGAAGTGGACAGCAGTGTCCTGTTTGGAAGGCTCCTGGTAGGAGAAGCTACCTGCCATCAAGACCAAGCTCTGTTTCTGATAAGGACAGCTGTTCTGGACTTTGCAAGTCGGTGAGACTACAAATCTTTTTCCTTTTGTTTTTGGCTGCTGTAAAGCTATTTAAGTTAATAAACCCTTTGTTGTATGAAAAGCCTGTGTCCTGCGGTCTACCTGGTCCCCCGAACATTACAATATATATTGTGACAGAACGAGGCTCTGTCCCTGTGAAATTGGAGGAAAGAGGGATCTCCAACCTTGTGTCCAGGTCTTGGTGATAACGAGCAGGGTGTGTGCCCAGCTGCACACAGCCCATATAACGAAGGGGCTGTTGGGAGTAGAGTGTGAGGGATGGTGGAGTGGAGTAGCTTGAAGCTGTGTGCGTCCAAAGAGCCCAAAGCTGTGTGCGTTGAAGGGTTGAAGCTGTGTGCGTCCAAGGAGTCCAAAGCTGTGTGCGTCCAAGGAGCCTAAGACTGTGTGTGTCCAAGCAGTTTGGTGGACGGAGCAAGTACCTATAGCAGCACTACTGCTGAAGAGTAGCCAGGTGGGCTAGCATTTTCATTTGGATTTTTTGTGTATTTAATGTAAGCTTGGACCCCTGCGTGGGATTTCTGGATGGACTAATATTTTGTTTTCTTATAATAAACGTGGGCTACCAGGCCCTTAACCATAAACGCCTGCCTGATGTGAACTAAAAAATGCATCTACCAATTGAGCTAAACACCCCAATGTTACAATATATATATATATGTGTGTGTGTGTATATATATTACTTTTTTTTTCAATAGAACTATATTGGCATGCTTCCATCAAATCCTTGAGGAAGGAAGGAAATTAATACAATATCAATTTAGCCTTTTGGCTTTTTTGCGAAACCTGTTGATATTTGTTACGACCACCACTTACATTCGACTTTGTCTAGAATATTTGTGTGTCTCGACATTTAGCAGCTGTTACATCATATTTGTATATGTTCTATTCCAATGTTTTTAGATGTTTGTCTATATAATCTTGTATTTAGATACCGAATAAAATTTTTATACTTTTCTAGGACCATTGTTCTCAATATCTTGTCAATTTTCTTACCCAAACTATCCTATGGGGCATTTTCTCCAGTTCTTTAATACATTCGGGATGTGGTAAGAGCTGTCAAGATTTCTCATTGGTTTTCTCTCTTCTTTTTTAAAAAATTTTTATTTGCAGTGTCAAACCAGCATTTCCACTTTGTGTGCCTACCGTTTGGCCTATCAACCTCGCCCAGAACTTTCTCCAAATCTTTGCTACCAATAATAACCATTCTACACAGACAAGGCCTAAAGGCCTTTCACTACTTAGACGATATCCTGCTGGTGGCAGAAAGCCCACAGATACTGTTGATCCATTGTCAAATACTGATAGACAGGTTACAGGAGTTCGGGTGGCTCATCAATTGGCGGAAGATGGACAGAGGGCAGGACGTGAAGTCGGCCGCTACTCACCAAAGTAACACCAATAATGGAGTGGGCACAACAACATCTAGCCCACCTTTCAGCAGTCTATATCCCAGCCCCGCAGAACTTTATTGCGGACACCTTTGAGCAGGAGAACCCTAGATCCCAACGAATGGTCCCTGAATCAATGAGATTGGATCAACCATTGGATATGCAGACACTGGGGCTACCCAGACCTGGATCTAATGGCAACCACAGCCAATACAAAGTACAGGGGTTTTCTGGCCAGAGAAAGGCCCCAGAAAGCAGAACCAACAGATTCTCTCAACACCAGATGGGTTTGCAGACTAGCATATGTTTTCCCTTTTGATTGCACTAATCTTAGCCCCTGTACACACGGTCGGAGATTTCGACAACCAAATCCGTCGGATTTTTTCCGTCGCATTTTGACCGTCAGATCTTGTCCGAAACTGTTGCATACACACGGTCGGACTAAGTTGTCGAAAAATCCGATCATTCAGAACGTGATGACGTAATTTCGTTACGATGGGACTACGTTCAGGCTAGTAGCCAATAGCTTTGATGTAGGAATTTAGGGATGAGCCAAACACCCCCCCCCCCCCCCATTCGGTTCGCACCAGAACTTTCGAACTGACCCCAAATTCGAACGAACTTTAGAACCCCATTGACATCTATGGGACTCGAACGTTCGAAATTAAAAGTGCTAATTTTAACGGCTAATATGCAAGATACTGTCCTAAAAAGTGTTTGGGGACCTGGCTCTTGCCCCAGGGGACATGGGTCAATGCCTAAAATGTTTTTAAAAATGGCCGTTTTGGCGGGAGCACTGATTTTAACCACTACAATACAGGGCACTTTCGCCCCCTTCCTTCCCAGCCCAATTTTCAGCTTTAATCCCTCTAGCGCTTTCAGTGACAATTGCGCAGTCATGCTACGCTGTACCCAAATTAAATTTTTATCATTTTGTTCACACAAATAGAGCTTTATTTTGGTGGTATTTATTCACGACTCAGTTTTTTATTTTTTGCGATATAAGCGCAAAAAAGCGGAAATTTGGAAAAAAAACAATATTTTCTTTTTTCTATTTTAAAAGAAATCCAATAAAATCAAATTTTGTCATAAATTTAAGCCAAAATGTATTCTGCTACATGTTTTTGGTAAAAAAAATTCCGTTAAGTGTATAATAATTGGTTTGTGTGATCACGGACATATGTACGCAAATGATCATGTACAGATGTGTGCAGGTGATCACGTACATATGTGTGCACATAATCATTGGGACAAGTGATTTTAGTGGGACATATGTGGGGGACATGTTTTTATTATTAGGGACATGTGTTTTTATTTTTTGGGGACATGTATGTTTTGGGGACATGTGTGTTATGGGGACATATGTGGGGACTGTGTTTACACTGTGTGGTGTGTTGTGTGTTTACACTAGACTGAAGATCAGTGAGTAAAAAGCTGTAAAAAACAGCTCATACTCACTGATCATCAGCCGGCTGCAGCAATCTGCTCTCCTCTCCTCAGCGATGACTTCTGTGTGAGGAGAGGAGGAGCCGATTGCCTAGCAACCGGCTGTTTGTTTACATCACATGACGGCCGTGATTGAACACGGCCGTCATGTGATCAGGAGGGCCAATCACAGAGCCCTCCTGCCGATCTGAGATGCGCCGTGTCCCGGTGACACGGGCGCATCGGGATCGTGCCGCTGTGCGGGCACGCGCGCGCGCGCGATCCCGCTCCTCCTGATGGACGTTCCTGAACGTCCTATCAGGAGTAGACGGCTCCCACCCGGCCGTATATGTGCATTGGCCGGGTGGGAAGTGGTTAATGATGATTAAAGTGAAAAAAAAAGTGAAATATTCCTTTAAATATCGTGCCTGGGGGGTGTCTGTAGTATGCCTGTGAAGTGCCACGTGTTTCCCGTGTTTAGAACAGTCCCTGCACAAAATGACATTAAACAGAAATAACATCATTGAAAACTGCTTGCGGTTTTAATGTTATATCTGGTTCCTGCAATATGGTTGAAAACCATTGAGAAAAATGGCATGGGTAGACCTCCCTGCCCATTACCAGCCCCTTTGGGTCTTGTACGCATATCAAGGGAAACCCTGTACCCATATTAAAAAAAGGAAATGCGTGTGGCCCCCAGGCCCTATATACTCAGAACAGCAGTATACAGGCGGGGCAAACAAGACAGGGACTGTGTAGGTTTGTTGTGTTAAGTTGAATCTGTTTGTAATTTTCAACTGGTACATTTTTAAAGTGTAGCTCCAGTCAAAAAAACTATTTTTAAGCTTTTTGGAAAACATAGGGAAGGGTTATCACCCCTGTATAATTTGTTTTGTCGTCCATCTTTTTTCATCTCACTTGCTGTTGTTTCCTTCCGTTTGCAAGTAGGAGATGTTTGTAAGTTGGATGTTTGAAAGTAGGGGCCTGCCCTATATGCTCTGCAAAAATGGCGGAACAAGGTGTTGGTTTTGCCACAACATTGTAAGCCCTCAAAGTGACTCTTGGTGGGCACTGGAGCGCCCTGCTGTGAACGATTATATCAAGAATTGTAATTACATGCCATTGTTGAACAGTGGTAGAAAAATTGACCTTTGGTGGTTGTGGTGCTGGTGCCACAACACTATAAGTCCTCACAGTTACTCTGGGTGGGCACAGGAACGGGCCCTCCTGTGAAATATTATATCAAGAATTGTAATTACATGTCCCTGTTAAACAGGGGCAGAAAAATTGGGCCTTAGGCACTGGTGCTGGTGCCACGACACTGCAACCTCTCCCATATACTCTAGTTTTATTGCAGGAATTAGCCCTGCTGCAAAGCATTGCATCAAAAATTGTACTTAAACGCCCCTGTTAAACAGGGGCAGAAAAATTGGGCCTTAGGCACTGGTGCTGGTGCCACCACACTGCAACCTCTCCCATATACTCTAGTTTTATTGCAGGAATTAGCCCTGCTGCAAAGCATTGCATCAAAAATTGTACTTAAACGCCCCTGTTAAACAGGGGCAGAAAAATTGGGCTAATAGCATCACCCAGAACCAGAAATGTTCTTCCAACATATCAGCGGAGGAGGAAGAGGATAGACAATCAACATAACAGGACAGTCACTCAGCATCAGCATAGGCAGTCTTGAAGGGATGTGATATTTCAAAAAAAATTATTTGGTTACATCAGCTTCAGGTGCTTGGTAGCTGTGGGTGATCCAAGACTGATTCATCTTGATGAAGGTCAGTCGATCAACTGATTCGGTGGACAGGCGCACCCTGTGATCGGTAACGAAGCCACCAGCAGCACTGAAGGTGCGTTCCGAAAGAACGCTGGATGCAGGACAGGCCAGTAGCTCAATTGCATGCTGTGCAAGCTCTGGCCAGTGATCCATCCTCAAGACCCAGTAAGCCAGAGGATTTTCGGTGGGAAAGGTGTCCAAGTCTGACCTTGCCCCTAGGTATTCCTGCACCATGTAAATCAGACGCTGGCGATGGTTGCTGGAACCGATCATACCTTGGGGCTGCGGACTAAAAAATTGTCTGAAAGCATCAGTCAGACGGCCACCTTCTCCACCGCTCCTTCTGACCGATGCCTCATCAACACGTTGTCCAGGACCAGGAGTTTGTAACCTCCCAGTCTCTGGGAACGCGTTGCACAGACCTTTCTGCAAGGCCTCCCGGAGATGTCTCATCCTCTGCTCCCTTTGCGATGGCAAGATAAGGTCGGCAACCTTACCCTTGTACCGTGGATCAAGGAGAGTGGCCAGCCAGTAATGGTCCCTCTCCTTGATCCGAAGAATACAAGGATCCTTCCGCAGGCTTTGCAGGATCAGGGAGGCCATGCAGCGTAGGTTAGCTGAGGCATTCGGTCCGGAGTCCTCTGGGTCACTAAGGACAACATGATCCGCAGCTACCTCCTCCCAGCCACATACAACTCCACGTGTTTCTTGGGGCTGTAAATCATCCCTACAAGACTGCTGCTGCTGATGCTGAGTGCCAGCCTCCACCTCCATGCTGACACAATCATCCTCCTCCTCCTCTTCCTCCTCCTCATCCTCTTCCTGTGTGATGGGTGGCACAGCAGGAACACTGTCTGGATAAAGGGGGCCTTGAGAGGCAAGGAAGTCCTCCTCTTCCTGCCTCTGTTCTGCCTCAAGTGCCCTGCCCATTATTCCACGCAGCGTATGCTCCAAGAGGTGGACAAGAGGTACAGTGTCACTGATGCATGCATTGTCACTGCTCACCATCCTTGTGGCCTCCTCAAATGGTGACAGGACAGTGCATGCATCCCTGATCATGCCCCACTGGCGTGGTGAGAAAAAACTGAGCTCCCCTGACCCTGTCCTGGTGCCGTAGTCGCACAGGTACTCATTGATGGCCCTCTGCTGCGTGTGCAGCCGCTGCAGCATGGCCAACGTTGAGTTCCACCTGGTGGGCATGTCACATATAAGGCGGTTCTTGGGCAGGTTCAACTCCTTTTGGAGCTCAGCCAGCCGAGCACAAGCATTAAATGATCGGCGGAAATGAACACAGACTTTCCTGGCCTGCTTCAGGACATCCTGTAAGCCCGGGTACCTGCCCAAGAACCGCTGCACCACCAGGTTAAGGACGTGAGCTACACAGGGCACATGGGTCAGTTGTCCCTGTCGGAGGGCGGAGAGGAGGTTGGTGCCATTGTCGCAAACCACCATTCCTGGCTTAAGCTGGCATGACGTCAACCACCTCTCGGCCTGCCCTTGCAGAGCTGACAAAACATCCGCCCCAGTGTGGCTCCTGTCCCCCAAACAAACCAGCGCAAGCACGGCATGGCATTGTTTTGCCTGCGTACTTGCGTAGCCCCTGGAACGCCTACGGAGCACCGCTCGTTCTGAGGACAGAGCACTGGAAGAGGCCATGGAGGAAGAAGAAGAAGAGGAGGGGGTGGAGGAGAGAGGTGTGTCACAACCAATAGGCTCCACTGCGGTGGTCCGGAGGTGCCAGTCCAGTGCTGATCCTCAGCCATGGTGCTGGCACTGCCTGCTGATTGGCTTCTCCACTGCTATCTCCCTCACTGTCTGAAACCAGCACCGTGATAGAGACTGAGCACTGACACCAGCACTGTGATAGAGAGCACTGACACCAGCACTGTGATAGACAGCACTGAGACCACACCAGCACCGTCATAGAGAGCACTGAGACCACACCACACGCTGTTGGATTGGTACCCGCGACTCTTTCTCTGGGAGTGGGAATTCCTCCTCTGCCAGTGCACGCAAAAGCAGAATGCAGCATTTCTCGAAGCAAGGCCTGGAAGGGCTCTATTCTGACAGCCCTCTGTGACGGTGGTAACATTTCTGCCATTTTGTGTTTGTACCGGGGGTCTAAGTACGTTGCCACCCAGTACTGGTCCTTAACCTTTATGCTTTTTATACGGGGGGTCCCTGTTAAAACACTGGAGCATGAAGGCCCCCATTTGCACTAAACTGGAAGTGGTGTGGTGGCCTGGCTCCTGCTCAACATCCAGGATAATGTCGTCCTCCTTCATTCTCCTCTCCCCATCCATGCACAACAACAGGGATCCCAGAAAGGTTTAAAGCATGTTCTTCTTGCTCCTCCTCATCCGCCCCGGCACCATCCTCCTCTGACTCCTCTTCAGATTCCTGTTGTTGACTTGTCTCAGAGTAGACCCCCTGGGAATTCATCCAGCATTGCGACTTCCTCATCTTCCTGCTCCTCCATGGCTTGATCAATGACACAACGCAATGCATGCTCCATAAAGAAGGCATAAGGTACCATGTCACTGATGGTGCCATGGCTGCGACTGACCAGTTTGGTGATCTCATCAAATGGCCACAGAAGACTGCATGCGTCGCGCATGAACAGCCACGGGCACTGTGAAAAAAACCAAGCTCCCCAGAACCTGTTCTGCCGCAGAGTTCATACAGGTAGACGTTAACTGCACGTTTCTGCTAGAGCAGCCTATCAAGCATATAGAAGGTTGAGTTCCATCGCATCTTGCAATCGCAAATAAGACGCCTGACAGCCAGATTGTGTCGCCGCTGAATGTCAGCAAGGCGAGCCATGGCCGTTCAAGATCTTCTGAAATGGGCCGAGATTTTCCTTGCCTGCCGCAAGATGTCCTGGACCCCAGGGTATTGGACAACGAATCGTTGCACGACCAAGTTTAAGACGTGTGCCATGCATGGCATGTGTGTAATTTTGCCCTGTTTCAATGCGTTAAGCAGATTGGCACCGTTGTCACACACCACTTTACCAACTGTCAAATTGAGCGGTGATAGCCACTGATCTGCCTGTGAACGCAAAGCTGAAAGGAGTGCAGGGCCAGTGTGGCTCTTGGCTTTCAGGCACAACAGACGCAGCACAGCATGGCAACGTCTCACCTGGCATGTCGAATAGGTTCTGGGGATCTTGGGCGGCTCAGAGGAAGAGACGCTAGCAGCAGAAAAGGAGGAGTCAGCTAAGGAGGAGAGGGAGGAGGATGGAGTAGGAGGAGGAGAAGAAGAGCCAGGCCTTCTAGCAATCCATGGCGTTAAAACCAAATCTACACGGGTGCCACGGGTTACATGCTTGACAGCCGTCATAAAGTTCACCCAGTGGGCAGTAAAAGTTATATACCTTCCCTGCCCGTGTTTGCTAGACCATGTGTCTGTGGTCAGATGTATCTTGGCACCGACACTGTGTGCCAGAGATACATTCACTTGCCGCTGAACATGGCCATATAGCTCTGGGATGCCCTTCTGTGAAAAATACTTCCTTCCTGGGACCTTCCATTGTGGTGTTCCAATGGCCAAAAATTTTCGAAAGGCCTCCGAGTCCACCAGTTTATATGGCAGTAGTTAGTGGGCTATCAGTTCTGACAAGCCAGCCGTCAACCGTTGGGCAAGAGGGTTATCCGGTGTCATCGTTTTTTTTACGCTCCAACATTTGGCCCACGGAAGCCTGCCTTTTTGCAGAAAAATGTGAGGACGGCATGATGGAAGGTGGAGTGGAGGACAATTGTGAGGAGAGAGGAGAAGAAGTAGAAGACGAGGCTGGACGGTGAGAGCCTGGAGTGTGGCTTTGTGTGTTCCGTTGCTCCCACTGGGCTCGGTGATGGCAGCTCATGTGCTTTAAGGCAGTCGTCCCTAGGTGAGTGTTGGGCTTACCTCGACTTATGTGTTGACTGCAAAGATTGCAGATGGCAACACTATTGTCAGCAGCAGACAGGTTAAAAAAAAACCACACTGTGGAGCCATGTGCCGGCGTCCAGGGAGCGCCAGATGTGACCGTACATGGTTGATGCCTCGCTCCTGATACATAGTAGTCTGCTTTGTCCCTCCTGTGCAATCTAAGTTCCGCCTGCTTCTCCTCCCTATCTGCTGGTCCATATCTCCCTCTGAACTCCCCTCCTCTTCCTCTTCCTCCTCTTGTGGGCACCCACATGACATCACTAGACACGTCATCATCTACGTCACCTTCCCCACCGCTATAATTAGAGATCTCAGAGTAGGCAGCCAAAGCGGGGACCAACCTCCTCCTTGGGCTGATCTGGGTACTGTCGTCAGACTGCTGAGTGGCGGTTGTTGCTACCTCCTCTTCCTTATCCAATGCCAAGAATGGCTGTGCATTGGAAATGTCTTTTGATGGATTGGAAAATAATTCCTGTGACTCAAGCGGAAGGTATATGGTGGTGGTGGTGTTGGTGGTAGTGTCTTTGGGGGTGCACACAGCAGAGAGTGAAGAGGGTGCAGATTGAGAGGATGAGGAGGGTGCAGAAGAGTAAGGCTAAGTGAGCCACTCAACCAAGTTTGGTGCATCCTTTGACGTAATCGCACGCACCTTCTGCAATTTGCCACTTTGGCTCAAGTCTGTTGCTCCTGCCCTACCCCTACCACCCCTGCGGAAGGGGCCTTCCTTTTCATCTGCCTGTCATTTTTTAAATGACCCTGTGACAAAAGTCTCTTGAGAAGTGCAGTATGTATGTGGAAGAAGGTATATAACACCCCTTCAATCTGTCGTTTTTGGGGGCCACTGGTCTATCACACCAGTTTTACTGCCTTTGTCACTCTTTGTAGTATCGCTGCAAAACCGCTCAGCAGTCACAATGCTGCACAGTGGAAATGCACTATACTATGCTTTCTATATGTGCAAGTATTTTATACATGTATTACACCCCTATATACTGCACACCAAATAGTACACCTATACCAGTCCTTAAAAGGACCTTTGTGGACCTAGTAGCTAGTAATTTGCAGACTGTCCCTCAGTCCCTACACTGATAAGACAGCTGCAGAATCGGTCAGCACTCAGCTCAGCAGTCAAGTATAATAGGCTTTCTATATTTGAAAGAAAGTATATTATACGTGTACAACCCTATATACTGTACACATATACCAGTCCTTAAAAAGACTTTTGTGGACCTAATAGTAATAGCTAGTGATTCAACTGACTGTTCCTGCTCCACACAGCGTCCTGTCCCTACACTGACAAAAGACAGCAGCAGAATCGGTCAGCAGTGCACTCAGCAATCAGCAGCACAGCAGTCAGCAGCAGTGCACCAGAACCCTATATACTGTACACCTATACCAGTCCTTAAAATGACTTTTGTGGACCTAATGGCTAGTGATTGGTGTCACTACAGTCTGTCCCTGCTCCACACAGCAACCTCTCCCTACACTGACAAAAGACAGAATGTAAAATGGCCGCCAGGTCAGGTCTATTTATAAGGTAGGTGGAATGTCCAATTGCCCATGTGCTGAAATGTCTCAATTGGCTGTCCTGTACCCCATGATTGATGTGTCATAATGGGTCAAAGTTCTTTCACAATGTAAATGCATATGTCTGCCGCGCGAACAGCGCCAGAAGTCCGCCGGTTTGGCGAATTGCGAACGCGCAAAATTCGCTGCTAACCGCAAGGCCATCCCTAATCCAAGGTAAACTTGAAGGAAAATATTCAGGTCTGGAATCTGGAGGTACGACGTTTGTGGGGTGTGAAGTTAGACTTGGATGGTTTCTGTCTCTCCGGGGTCCAGATACTGCTCGGGGCCAACGGTGGTTTGGGTGTAGCTGGAAGAGATGGAAGATCTTCATCGAAGAGGGATGGGAGTCCCAAGGTGTCGCTTACATGCAGATCTCGCAGAGAATATTGAATTCCTTCCTTGGAAGCAGAAAGGCGAAAGGGGAAGCCCCATCGGTAGCTAATCTTATGGGACTGAAGATGTAAGGTTAGTGGGCGAAGGGTCCTCCTTCTTGTCAGAGTAATAGTGAGAGATTGCTGAATATTTGGATCTTGGAACCCTTGAATTCAATTCTGGACTGGTTGCGAGATGCTAGCGTTAGAGCTTCTTTGCTGTCATAGTAATGAAATCGGACAATCACATCTCTAGGATTGGCTCCTGTTGGAGGTTTCGGGGCAAGTGATCGGTGTGCTCTGTCCAGGCGCCAATCTATGTCTGGAATGTTGGGGGGGGTACCAAATTAAAGCGGTTTAGGGGCTACCTCCTAAACCGCTTTAATTTGGTACCCCCCCCAACATTCCAGACATAGATTGGCGCCTGGACAGAGCACACCGATCACTTGCCCCGAAACCTCCAACAGGAGCCAATCCTAGAGATGTGATTGTCCGATTTCATTACTATGACAGCAAAGAAGCTCTAACGCTAGCATCTCGCAACCAGTCCAGAATTGAATTCAAGGGTTCCAAGATCCAAATATTCAGCAATCTCTCACTATTACTCTGACAAGAAGGAGGACCCTTCGCCCACTAACCTTACATCTTCAGTCCCATAAGATTAGCTACCGATGGGGCTTCCCCTTTCGCCTTTCTGCTTCCAAGGAAGGAATTCAATATTCTCTGCGAGATCTGCATGTAAGCGACACCTTGGGACTCCCATCCCTCTTCGATGAAGATGAAGGATGAAGACCATCTCTTCCAGGTGTTTATCTTCCACAGCTTCAGGAATGCCTCCGAATCTCAGGTTTTGTCTGCGTTCTCTGTTCTCCAGATCTTCCTGCTGGGCTTGTAGTTGAGTGATGGTGTTTTTTATGGTGGCAATATCTTCCTCCAGAACCTGAACGTATTGCACCATTTCATCAAATTTAAACGTAAACGCTTGATGTTGATATATGATTTAGCGTTTCGCTGGAATAACAGGCTTCCAGGGTTTGTACAATAGTCCTGAGAGATGTGTATAGATAACAGTTCAGTAAACTTTAAGATAAGCCTGTATAAGATAGAGCAGCTGCAGTTTCACTGATGGTAGGTGTAGCAAAATGGCTGCCGGGTGTGCACTATACAGAGGGGGCCTTGTATGTTTCAGGGGATGGTAAAAGTATAAAGGTCACTGCAGGTGGATATTCAAAACACTTTCGCAGGCAGTCAGGTAATGTGGTCGGATTTAGGTGGATTAAGCAGCAGTATAAGAGGGGGGAGCCCTTCCCAGGCCTAGAGTGTAGCAATATGGCCGCCACTGCTCACCTGATTTTCGGCTGTTTTTAAGGCATCCGATCGTCGCCGTCAGCTCTCGGGTGGTCTGTGGGATCTGGCTCCTGCTCAAGGAGCCGCCTGGAGTGTCAGCAGGGACAGCTCTGTTCTTGCAGAGCGCCACAGGTAAACAGTGAGCGTCCAGGCCTAGTAGGCCACAAGATGGCAGCGCCGCGTCTGATGTTGTGGCGGGCTGGGAGATAGTATTTGAGGTTGCTTGGGACCCACAGAACCGGTGTCGGGCTGCTCTCCATATGCCCGTGATGACAGATGGGCGAATGGAGGCCGCTGTGGAGATCGCCGGCTGCAGATGGCAGCAGATTCTAAAAGGCCTCAGTGGAGCTCCACAGAAGTGCATCCGTCCTCCTCTGCTACCGGCCCCGCCCCCGACGACAGTCTTATGTGCCTCCCAGATGGTTGCCTTTGATAATTCTCGATTTTCGTTTTCTTGGAAATATTTTTCAATCTCTTCTATTATGTTTTTTTACGTTTCACTATCATCGATTAGGTCTTCATTTATTCTCCATGTACCTGTCCCAAAAGAATTCCCACATAGTTTCATCTTCAGCATTATTGGAGCATGGTCTGATGCTGTTATTATTCCTATTCCTATTTTTGTTTCTATTATTTCCTCCAGGTTTCGGTGTTCTACCATAATATAATCTAACCTGGAATATGTTCCATGTACTGATGAATAAAATGTATAATGCTTTGTACTTGGACGCTGTATTTGTATTTACCTTGTTTGAATTCCATTAGTTCTTTTAATATCCCCACTAGATATTTTTTAGGGTTTGTATTGAGGCAGTATACATTAGCAAGTATGTACTTTATGCCTTGTATGGATCCTATAAGGAAGAGGAAATGTCCTTCTGGGTTGACTTTTCTCTGTTCTATTTTAAAACAAGTATTTCTTTATCGTACATCATAGGACACAGACATGGGCGTCCGCAGAACTTTTTCCAAGGGGGGGGCATCATTTTAAGGCCGCTCATGCTCCGCTCCTTTTCGGCAATCTCATGAAAATCTTTCCACTGGTAATACATATGTGTTATATAACAGATAATTCATCTTCACTTTGTATTGGAAGTTACTCTGGTGGCTGCGTACCATGCCCATATAGCCTAGAGAATGTACATCTTTTTACATTACAATACATCTGTTGTGGCCATATTTTGATCTCATACTGTCACTGTATAGGCTGTTTTCATAAAGATAAAAATATGGCAACAGATGTATTGCAATGTAAAAAGATGTACATTCTCTAGGCTATATGGGCATGGTATGCAGCCACCTGAGTAACCTTGCGGACGCCCATGCTTTCAAAAACCAGCCCTGGAAAAAATGTCATACCAGCCTCACAGCATTATTATACCAGCCCAACAGCATAACGTCATTATTTTCTTGTTCATGAAAGGGAAAACCATACATTTTACCAGTTAATAGTGGTAAGTGATCAATCATCAAGGGGGACCCCAGGAACTCAGAACATGGGGGGGGGCACCTTCTGCAGAAAGAATACTCGAAGGTAAGGGGGGTGGGTTACTAATATAAGGAGGATGCCCCTTACATTATCGTATTCACCCCCCTTACATCAGTGACCCCCCCCCCCCGACTGGCCTGGCGGTGCTTTCACTGACCTCCTCTCAGGTGCACTGTGCAGGGCTCAGTCAGTCGGCTCCAGCTTGGTGGCTCTGGTTTTATCATATAGTCTCCTGTCCACAGTCCACACAAGTCTGACTTCTCCCATGACCCCCATCCTGGCGGTGCTCCCACTCTTGACTCCTCTCCAGACTCTCTACAGGAGATGGTCAGAGACTGCAAACTTGATGCAAGAGCTCAATGCAGCCTCACCAGTGCCCATCAAATTCAGCCTCACTGTGCCCATCAAATTCAGCCTCACTGTGCCCACCAATGCAGCCTCACTGTGCCCATCAAATGCAGCCTCACTGTGTCCATCAAATGCAGCCTCACTGTGTCCATCAAATGCAGCTTTACTGTGCCGTGAATGCAGCCTCACTGTGTCCATCATTGCAGCCCCTCCTGTGCCCCATGTCCCAGTCTGCAGTCCCTGTCTGTGGAAAGGTGTGTTGTTGATGCTTGGTACGGTACCTTGCATGCCAGCAGGATATCCATGATGGCCAGCAGCAGGCAGGGTCTGTTCTCGTTTTGGATGGGGACGGTGCTCCTTCCAGAGGATCTGTCTGCTGTGAGATGGTGTGGTCCCTGGCCACCTGGACCTTCAGCTGTCCTCATTTTCCAGCCCCAGTCAGCTTGTCTTCTGGTTTTGGGGAAGTGGAGAGCACTGGGTGGGAGTTGGAGAGAAGGGGGAGCAAAGAGTACTGGCGGGGTTGGAGAACACATGGGTGGGGGCAAAGAGCGAGGGGGAGTGGAGATCACAGGGGTGGGGAGCGGAGAGCGCTGGGGGGGAACTTGAGAGCACTGGGGGGGCAAATAAGAACAGGGGTAGAGAGCACGGTAGGCTGAGAGCACTGGGGGGCTAAGAGTGTAGGGTGGTGAAGAGCACTGGGGGGGCAGAAAAACAGGGGTGGAGAGCACGGGGGCTGGAGAGGACTGGGGGGGTACAAAGAGCAGGGGGGAGTGGACAGCAATGGGGGGAGCTTGAGAGCACCAGTGGGGGCCAGAAAGAACAGGGGTGGAAAGCACGGGGGACTGGAGAGCACTATGTGGGGTGGAGAGCACTGGTAGGGTTGGAGAGCACATGGGTGGGGGCAAAATGCAGGGGGAGTGGAGAGTACAGGGGTGGGGAGTGGAGAGTGCTCGGGGAGCCAAAAAGAACAGGGGTGGAGAGCACGAAGGGTAGAGAGCACTGGGTGGGCTGGAGAACACCAGGGGGGCAGAAAGAACAGGGGTGGGGAGAATGGGGGGCTGGAGAGCACTGGGGTGGGGGCTGGAGAGTGATGGGGAGAGCTGAAGAACAGGGGGAGAGCACTGGGGGGAGTGGAGAGCACTGGGTGGAGAGCACTGGGGGGGGAGAACAGGGGGAGAGCACTGGAGGGTAGAGGAGAGCACGGGGGGTGGGAGCAGTGGGGGAAGTGGAGGGCACTGGGGGGGGGGGGACAGGGGGGAGAGCACTGGAGGGGGGGAGAGCACTGGAGGGAGTGGAGAGCACTGGGGGGAAAGAACAGGGGGGGAGCACTGGGGAGGAGAACAGGGGGAGAACACGGAGGGGAGAAGACTGGGGAAGAGGAGAGCACTGTGGGGGGGGGATGGGGGGAGCACTGGGCGGAGTGGAGAGCACTGGGGGGAACAGGGGGGGGGAGAGCACTGGGGGGGACAGGGCGGGGGAGCACTGGGGGGGACAGGAGGGGAGAGCACTGGGATGGTGGCTAGAGAAGGATGGGGAGAGCTGGAGAGCAGGGGGGGCAGCAAGAACAGAGGAGGAGAAAAGTGTGGGGGGGGACAGGAGAGTCTGGTGGAGGAGAGCACTGGGGGGGCAAGGGGGAGAGCACTGGGGGGAGTGGAGAGCACTGGAGGGGGGCAGGAGAATGTGCTGGTGGAGGAGAGCACTGGGGGGGGCAGGAGAGTGTGGTGGTGGAGAGCACTGGGAGGGGGAGAGCACTGGGGGGAGTGGAGAGCACTGGAGGGGGGCAGGAGAATGTGCTGGTGGAGGAGAGCACTGGGGGGGGGGGCAGGAGAGTGTGGTGGTGGAGGAGAGCACTGGGGGGAGGGCAGGCGAGTGTGGTGGTGGAGGAGAGCACTGGGGGTGGCAGAAGAGTGTGGTGGTGGAGGAGAGCACTGAGGGGAGGGCAGGAGAGTGTGGTGGTGGAGGAGAGCACTGAGGGGAGGGCAGGAGAGTGTGGTGGTGGAGGAGAGCACTGGGGGGGCAGGAGAGTGTGGTGGTGGAGGAGAGCACTGGGGGGGGCAGGAGAGTGTGGTGGTGGAGGAGAGCACGGGGGGCAGGAGAGTGTGGTGGTGGAGGAGAGCACGGGGGGCAGGAGAGTGTGGTGGTGGAGGAGAGCACTGGGGGGAGGGCAGGAGAGTGTGGTGGTGGAGGAGAGCACTGAGGGGAGGGCAGGAGAGTGTGGTGGTGGAGATGAGCACTGGGGGGGGGCAGGAGAGTGTGGTGGTGGAGATGAGCACTGGGGGGGGCAGGAGAGTGTGGTGGTGGAGGAGAGCACTGGGGGGGGCAGGAGAGTGTGGTGGTGGAGGAGAGCACTGGGGGGGGGGCAGGAGAGTGCGGTGGTGGAGGAGGGCACTAGGGGGGCAGGAGAGTGTGGTGGTGGAGGAGAGCACTGGGGGGGGGCAGGAGAGTGTGGTGGTGGAGGAGAGCACTGGGGGGGGGGGGCAGGAGAGTGCGGTGGTGGAGGAGGGCACTGGGGGGGCAGGAGTGTGGTGGTGGAGAAGAGCACTGGGGGGGGGCAGGAGAGTGTGGTGGTGGAGGAGAGCACTGGAGGGGGGCAGGAGAGTGTGGTGGAGGAGAGCACTGGGGGGGGCAGGAGAGTGTGGTGGTGGAGGAGAGAGCACTGGGGGGGCAGGAGAGTGTGGTGGTGGAGGAGAGCACTGGGGGGGGGAGGCAGGAGAGTGTGGTGGAGGAGAGCACGGGGGGGAGCAGGGAGCACAAGGTGAACTGGGGACAGTAAAATAAGTTGGATAGGAGAATTGGCAGGGGGGCCCCCTGCAGCCCCCCCGATCCTCCTATCCAGGCACTGTGGCACACAGGGCAGGCTGTACCTGCAGCATCTCCTCCTGTGGATAAAAGCGCTGGCTGTGTACGGCGGCCGTTCTGTAACATGGCCCCGCCCCCCGACCCCCGACCGACTTGTGTGATAGGCGGAACGTTGATTCTCTCTACTATCACACAAGCAGGTCTGGGGGGGGCATGTTACAGAGCTGCCGCCGAACACAGAGGCAGCCCGCTCTGTGATCCAGAGGAGAGGGCGGAGGATGCAGCCGCCGGCTGGACTCAGTAAAAAAAATGCAGCATGGCGGCGGCTGCAACACCTTGGGGATTCCAGGGGGGGCACTTGACCCCCCTTGCCCCCTGCTGCGGACACCCATGGACACAGAGTCTTAAGTAATTACTTGATGGGTTATAGGCCTAACTTGAGGTGTTGACACTGGTATAACCAATACATTAAGTTGACTCCCCTATATAACCCCTCCTCCTTCCAGGAGCACTCAGTTTTTTCGCCAGTGTCTAAGGTGTTGGTCTCGAGTGAAGATGTGCTCTGCGGAGCTCCAGGAGGGATCCATGCTGGATTTAAAGAAACCTCCCCAATCAGATCCATCCTTGCCACTGAGGCCATAGGATGGTACCTGGACCTCGATGCAAGAACAAGGTTTTGCCTGTAATGCTTCTCTTTGAGAGTTGGACCCTAGTAACCAGGACGCTTTTTGGTCTTGCTACATTTCCTAAAGTTATCCTGAGGGGTGCTATACAAGACCCAAAGGAGTGGAACCCCTTTTAAAAGGGCCCCAGTCTTTGAGCGCAGCCCGCCGTGATGGGTGAAAGTTGTATCTGTCTGTTAAATCAGCAGTATCCTGCAGCAAGGTAAGGGAAGAAGCTTTGCTTTTTCCTTCAATAAACCTTATATGCCTTATAAATGTCTCCTCTATAAGGAGTAACTTACACTACCTATGATGTGTCTTAGTGCAGCTCTGTCTCAGAACATGTGTGGTCCCAGCAGCAGAGAGGTTCTTACTATAGATCTTGTGGGATTTGGTAAAAAATACAGCAGTTGCTAATACAGAGATGTGTATAAACTTCTATATGGGCGGTGGCTGATTGGTTGACGCAGCTGCTTTAGCTGCATGGTTTAATTACAACCCAGCACTTCCACCTAGTAACATTGGGAAATGCCCTATGCTTTTGTGGTTTAAAAACAAAACAAAAAAAACTATAAATCGGCTGACACAACCCCCTTCCCCTCCCCCTCCCCTCCCGAAAAAAATCGGCGTGGGGGTTACCCCCAGGTCCACATCAGACCCTTGTCCGAGCACGCTACCTGGCCGGCCAGGAAAGGGGGGGACGAGCGAGCGCCCCCCCCCCCCCCCCTCCTGAGCCGTACCAGGCCGCATGCCCTCAACATGGGGTGCCTTGGGGAAGGGGGGCGGCGCGGCGACCCCACCCCAAAGCACCTTGTCCCCATGTTGATGAGGACAAGGGCCTCATCCCGACAACCCTGGCCGTTGGTTGTCGGGGTCTGCGGGCGGGGGGCTTATCGGAATCCGGAAGCCCCCTTTAATAAGGGGGCCCCCGGATACCGGCCCCCCACCCTATGTGAATGAGTGTGGGGTACAATGTACCCTTACCCATTCACCTGTAAAATAAAGTACAAAAAAAAACACAACACACAAGATAAAATAGTTTATTGCACAGCTCCGGGGGTCTTCCGTCTTCGGGGGTCTTCTCGCCGGACTCCTCCGCTATCTTCTTCTAGCTCTTTTGCTAGCGGAGGAGCCCGGATTTCTTCCTCGCCGCCGCCCTCTTCTTCCGACTTCGGGGGTCTTGTCCCCCTCTTCGGTTCTTCTGCCGGGCCACCGTGCCTTCTTCTAGCTCTTTTACAGGCGGTGGCCCGGTCTTCTGAGCAGACTTTCCTCCGCGTGTGTGGGCGAATCCGTTCATTTCAAAAGTAGGGCGGATAGTACGGCGGACTTAGTACGCCGTATTAGTCCACTGAAAAAGTGCCGTGTGTGGGCAAGTAGCCCGTTCGGGAAAGTCCGACGGACAGTCTGGCAGGAAGTCCGCCAGACTAAGTCCGTCGGATAGTCCGCTACGTGTGTATGCGGCATAACTTGGTGTTATCCATCCGGGTCCCTAGCAGGGCCTGAGAATGCAGAGGGGCATGTCCACAAGGTCACGTGGCGCTGTGTATGGATGTAACGTGTACACACACACACACACACACACACACACACACACACACACAGCACTCGCCGCATAGCTGAGGGGAAGCACTGAGGATGCCAATCAGTTTTCACCTGAGGCTTTATATCACAGACACTCTCATTTCAGAAAGACTTTTTAACTGAACAGAGGCAGTCTGTCACACTAAGAGACACCAGAGCGCTGGGCACGTAAGGGTGTAAACAGGCATTTCCTGACAGATTGTTACTTAGTAGCAAAAGACCTGTTATTTTGTGTGTACCTCTGCTTGTGCTTTGCACTATGTCTTCCAGACCTACCGTAAAGGTACCTAAGGTGTCACCCCCCCAAGCGCTGGGAATCCCAGTTATGCCTCCATACTGTCTTCCTATTTGAAGAGATAAGACAGGGCAAGCCAGGGTGAGTCATTGGAAGCTAGTGGTGGTTCAACTGCTTCACACACTTCAGCCCCTGTAGAGGTGACTGAAGATGCATTTTCCCGCTTAGAAGGAAGATTAGCGGCTTTAATCGCATCCTCCTTCCAGTGTATAGGATGCGTCCTAGATCCCCCCTCCCCCACCTTAGACTCTTTACAGTCAGTGGAGGGTCCAAGAGAATTATGGGGACAGGATGGGGTATTGCCCTCAGATGATCGTAAGGAAAGACATGCGATTGCCTCTGTGGAGGAAACAATACTTGAAGTTCCCAAGGACCCCTACTTCACAATCTGAAGTATTGAGGCTTGCAAAGAAGCTTCGCTCTACTTGCATGCTACACCTAACAGAGTTAGCTGAAGGGCCGGTCTCTTCCTTGGGTTCTTTGAAGCCTTTACAGCCTTTGCATGCGTTTCCTGTCCATGCATTACTAAAAAAGCTTATTTATACCGAATGGGATCATCCGGATAAGCATTTTTTCCCTTCCAAAGAGACTCACAAAGCTCAATCCTATGGAAGAAAGATTCACTAAAAGATGGAAAGTTCCAGCAGTTAATGCTGTGATTTCCAATGTGAAAAAAAAAACCCAGTGGACAAAGATCCAACAGATAAGAAGTTGGAATGTCTGTTAAAATCCTTTTTGCTTAGCAGGTACTGTTGCTCAGCCTGCAATTGCAGCTATAGGCATCTGTCAGTCCTTAAAGGACCAGTTCACAGATGCTCTCAGATGAGCACCCTGCACAACAAGCACAGGAACTGGCCGAGCTACCTAAAGCATTATGCTTTGCTGTAGATGCTATGAAGGATTCTATTCACCAGGCATCACGCCTTGCATTTGTACTTGTACATATTCGAAGGACCCTTTGGTTAAAGGGTTGGTCAGCTGAGACACCTTGTAAGAACCTTCTAAGTAGTTTCCCCTTTAAGGGAGAACGATTATTTGACAATAGTTTGGATAAATACATTCAAACAATTTCCAGCGGAAATGGTACTCTTTTGCCAGTCAAAAGAAAATATAAGCGTCTTTGATTTAAACTGTTCAGGCTCTGCCATTAGACCAGGCATAAAGGAAGACTTGGGGCTACAAGTCTGCAAAGCAGAATACAAGACCTCCTTATGAAGAGGCATCTCCCCTCACCAAGGTGGGGGGGAAGACTTCTGATGTACTCAGAAGTCTGGCAAAGGGAGATTCAGGACAAATGGACTCTCTCCAGTGTGTCTCTAGGATACAAGCTAGAGCTTTGAGAGTTTCCACCATCTCGTTTTCTGAGATCAAACGTTCCCAAGGATCCAGGGAAAAGGCAATCCCTGTTGCAAGCATTAGACCGATTATTGGCTCAAGGGGTGATCAGACAAATTCCCAAACAAGAGCAAGGTTTGAGGTTTTACTCAAACCTAATTATGGTGCCAAAGCCAAATGGGGATATCAGACCAAGTCTAGATCTACGTAATCTAAATCGGTTCCTGAAAATCCGCTCCATTTGCATGGAGTCAATCAAGTCAGTTGTTTTCATCCTGCAAGGAGAAAAACTTCTGGAATCCAATGACATCAGAGATTCATAGCTGCTTGTCCATATATTTCCTCCTCACCAGAGGTTTCTGCGGTTCAAAGTAGAACAAAAGCATTTTCAGTTAATAGCCTTGCCCTTCGGGCTTGCTACAGCACCTCGGGTATTCACTAAGGTTTTAGCCCCACCTCTAGTCAGGTTAAGGGCACAGGGCATAACTGTCTTGGCTTACTTAGACGATCTATTGTTAATAGACCAGTCAGTGGCTTGCTTGAAGCAAGATGTAGCCATCACAAGCAGTTACCTGGAAAGTTTGGGTTGGATTCTCAACCTAAAGAAATCCTCCTTAAAGCCACTTGGTAGCTTCATTCGAAGCAGTTCCCTATGCTCCATTCCATTTGAAACTGAAAGCAGTATTCTGTCTGCTTGGAACAAAACAATTCAAGCTTTGGACTTGCAAATGTGGCTGTCCCCACGAGTGTCCCAAAGCCTCAGTTGGTGGCTACTATCTTGGAACCTGCTGAAGCGAAAGTCCTTCAGACCAATTATCTGGAAGGTAGTAATGACAGATGCCACCCTTTTCAGGCTGGGGAGTAGGAGCCTTGCCCATCAACATGCTAGAGATTCCGGCAGTGTATCTGGCTCTAGAAACCTGGACCTCCAGGTTAAAGAATTGTCCTGCCAGGATCCAGTCCGACAATGACACGGCTGTGGCATATATAGTTTCATAGTTAGTAAGGTTGAATAAAGACACCAGTCCATCCAGTTCAACCTGAGTGAGTGTCTACCCCTATTCCTGTATATTGCACACTCACATTGGTCCCTACCCTCAAGGAGCCACAATCTAAGGTCCCCACTCATATACTAAGGCCAATTTTGGACAGAAGCCAATTAACCTACCTGCATGTCTTTGGAGTGTGGGAGGAAACTGGAGTACCCGGAGGAAACCCACGCAGGCACAGGGAGAACATGCAAACTCCAGGCAGGTAGTGTCGTGGTTGGGATTTGAACCAGCAACCCTTTTTACTGCTAGGTGAGAGTGCTAACCACTACACCACTGTGCCACCCTATATCAATCACAAGGGGTCACCAAGAGTCTCTCAGCTCAGAGAGAGGTGAACCAGATTCTAACTTGGACAGAAGAGAATGTCCCATGCCTATCGGCAGTTTTCATTCCGGGAGTAGAGAATTGGTAGGTGGACTATCTAAGTCGCCGGCAGTTTTTCCCAGGAGAATGGTCTCTTCACCCCAAGGTGTTTCAGGCTGTTTGTCAAGGATGGGGGACTCCGGACGTAGACCTTCTAGTGTCCAGATTCAACACTAAGCTAGTCAACTTTGCATCCAGGACGGGACCCACTTGCATACGGAACAGATGTGTTGGCGACCCCGTGGGATCAGTTTTTACTGATCTATGAACTTTTCCCCGATTCAGTTGCTACCTGCAGGATCAAGCTGGAAAGAAAAATCGGTAATACTGGTAGCACCAGCATGGCCCAGAAGGTCATGGTACTCAGAGATCGTAAGAATGGCAGTGGAGGGTCCAGGGCTCTTCCCATTAAGGCCAGACCTGCTATCTCAGTTGCCAATATTCCATCCTAATTTACAAACTCTAAATTTAACGGCTTGGCTATTGAGACCCACATTCTGAATAAACGTGGGCTTTCCAGGTCAGTTATCTCTACTTTGATTAATGCTAGGAAGCCAGCTTCTAGAGCTATATATTATAGAGCCTGGAAAGCTTGTTTCCTGGTGTGAGTCCAAGGGTTGGTACCCTCAGAGATATATCATAGGCAGAATTCTTACCTTTCTACAATTAAGCGTAGAGATGAAGTTGGCCCTGAGTACTATTAAGGGCCAAGTCTCAGCTTTATCAATTTTTATTTCAAAGACTGCTTGCTATGCATTCTTTAGTCCAGGGTTTCATGCAAGAAGTGCTGCAGATTAATCCGCCAGTTAAATCACTCTTAAGCCCTTGGGACTTAAATTTAGTTTTGTCAGTGTTACAAAAACAGCCATTCGAACCGTTGCAGCATGTTCCCTTAGTCCTTCTGACTAGGAAGCTAATATTTTCGTTTGCTATATGCTCAGCAAGGAGGATTTCGGAATTGGCTGCTCTTTCTTGTAAGGAGTCATATTTGATTATTCATGAGGACAGAGTGGTGTTACACCCTTGTCCAGGTTTTTTGCCAAAAGTGGTTTCAGGCTTTCATCTGAATGAAGATATTGTCCTGCCAGGGTTTTTTCCCAAGACCTTGTTCCAGGGAAGAAAGGTCACTACATTTTCTTGATGTAGTGAGAGCAGTGAAAATGTATTTAAGAAAACTGCTCCGATTCGTAAGACGGATGTTTTATTTCTTCTGCCAGAGGGTCCTAAGAAGGGACAGGCAGCGTCAAAATCAACTGTCGCTAAGTGCATTTGGCAAGTTATAATTCAAACTTAGGATTTAAAGGGAAAGATTCCCCATTTTCAAGTTAAGGCCCACTCTACCAGAGCGGTTGGTGCTTCTTGGGCAGTGCGTCACCAGGCCTCCAGGTCTCAAATCTGCAAGGCCGCGACTTGGCCTTCAGTACATACATTAGCAAAATGTTATCAAGTGCATGTAAGATGGAATGAGGATATCGCCTTCGGGCGCAGTGTGCTGCAGGCAGCAGTATAAGTCCTTAGGTCTGGGGGTTACCCTACGGGTTGTCTCCCTCCCCTCAAGTAGCATTGCTATGGGACATCCCACCAAGTTATTACTTGAGACTCTGTGTCCTATGATGTACGATAAAGAAAATAGGATTTCTTAAACAGCTTACCTGTAAAATCCTTTTCTTGGAGTACATCATAGGACACGGAGCTCCCGCCCCTCTGTTTTATGGGGTGAGAGTATATTAATTATATTGCTTGGCTACAAAAACTGAGTGCTCCTGGAAGGAGGAGGGGTTATATAGGGGAATCAACTTCCTGTATTGGTTATACCAGTGTCAACACCTGAAGGTAGGCCTATAACCCACCAAGTAATTATTTGAAACTCTGTGTCCTATGATGTACTCCAAGAAAAGGATTTTACAGGTAAGCTGTTTTAAAAATCCTATTTTTCCCCAGTCCAATAGCCACTCCTTTTGCTCTTCTGATTGGCGAATCTCCATAGAACCATGTTGGTATATTTTTTGAGTACATTTTAATATTAATATTATTATAATATCTCCAGGAGAAATATTATTTCAGCCTTACTCCTTTCCAATTCTTGTAGGATTACATATCTCTTCCCTGGTGAGTTTAATCCTGGGACATTATATGACAGAATTTTTACACTGTTCTTATCGTCCATTCTATAAATCTTAAACTGGCACTTCTTCCATCTCTCTTGGTGATCAAACATGCAGGAAAGCCCCAAGTGTAATGCATTTCCTGATCTTGGAGTATTTTCAATAAAGGTTTCAGCATCCTTCTTCTTCTCAAAGTTTCTTGTGATAAATTCTGAAAAAATTGTATAATTTTTCCTTTATATTCAATTGGTGGCCTTTTCTTCAGATTTCTCCATATTTGATTTTTTTCCTCCCACTCTTCGAATCTGACAATTATGTCTCTTGGTTTCTCCATTGGGAGCCCTTGTGGTCTTCTTATTCTATATGTGCTCTTTTAAATTTTTATTGTATTGGTTATATTTAATGTGATTGTAGCCGTATTAGTGCAATTGTGACAGAGAAAATTGAGTACTGTCCGTGATACTTGTCCTGAAAAATTGTATGTTAGTGCAAATAAAAAAAGTATCACGGACAGTACTCAATTTTCTCTATTGTATTGGTTTAATCTTTTCCCAGAATAGGGTTAAAAATCTTTATTATTTCCACTATATTTTCTTCTTGTGTAGACTCAGGGCAACATCAGATTCTCAGATTTTTCCTTCTTTCCGTATTTCCCTACTTTTTTTACTATTTTCTTGATCTCCTATTTTGTAAATTTGTTCATGTTCCTTTTTTAATACAGTATATTTATTTCTCCTTGCAGGTCTTTTATCATATTTAGATGGGAATCCAATTTTACCTCTACTTCCTCAACTCTCACGAGCAGAGCTTCTGTTAGAAATCATGGGGCCCCATACAGCCTACCTGAGAGCCCCCCCCCCCGTGCCCTGCCAATCATTAGTGGTCGAGACATTCAGCACATGTATACTTTTATCCATGTATATGTGTGGCTGTGGGTAATGCCTCCAGTTATGATTGGCAGTGCACAGGGAGATGCTAACTGTTAAGTCTTGATTACTTTTGTGTTTTGGTAGGGGTGGCTGAGCCATATTTTTACCATCCCCCAACCATTCCCCCTTATGCAGCAAAGGCACTACTTCTGTAGTACACCTGCAGGGCGTTTTACACAAAATCCCGTCACTACTGCAGCACTATGGCAGTAGTGTCTTTGCAGCATAAAGGGGGAGTGGTTGGAAGATAAAACTGTGGCTGAGCTGCACATTTTTACTGCCTCCCCCCCCAAACACAAACGTAAACAAGACCTAACAGCATCTCGCTGTGCTTATGTGATTATCATCATTATCATCATGATCACACAGTACAGACGTTGTATGCCTCTCTGTATGTTTGTTTCTGTACCTTCCAGAAAATGTGAGCCAGCCCATGCATCGGGATCCTTATGCTGCCTGCGCTCTCAACCACTTTTTTCTCATCTCCCGCTGCTCAGATACAGCCCGTCCTCTGCCCTCCTCGGTTGCTAAGGGAGGAAAGGAGAATCACTCCGCCAGAGATCGGCTGTCATCAGCTGCGGCCAGCAGGAACTTCAAAAAAGTGCGGCGCTGGCTTTAGATGCCTGCACCCCGAAATTGAAAAAAATAGTCCCTCTCTGCTAATCACCTCCTGGGCCTCTCTGCTGTACTGATGGGGCCCAGGTAAAATAGATTTATTACAGCAAGCCTAGGAGCATTATCAATGCTTTCACCTGGGCAAAGTGCTTTTACCAAAGCTGAAGAATAAAGTTGTCTGCCCCCCCCCCCCCTGCTGGCCAGGCCCGGTACAGTAGGGCTGGCTGTACTGCCCTATCAGCGGCCCTGCTCACAAGCATATGACCCAGGTCTTTATGCATTATTGACATTTCTGCCTTTAGGGAACTTTCAAGTGCCGCAACCGTTTGTTGGTCTTCTTGCCTTCTGATGTCTCCATCTCTGTCCCTTTCCAGGTGTTGGTCTAATCTGGGTTCTAAGAGTAAACTGCTTTCAACTGCTGTCTTATTCTGACCTTCTTTCTGCTTTTTTTCACTTAGTGTCTATTTTCCGCCCCCTTGTACTTAGTTGCCTTTCTCCCTCCCCCTGTGTTGGGTATCTGTTTATAGGGCCGGGGCTAGGGCCTAGGCTAGTCCGTGGTGACTTAGTTACTGTTCCACCTCCTAATGCTGTTTTACCCCTCATTTAATAAGAACAAAACAAAAAAAAAAATAGAATGGAACGGGGCCAATTAGGGGTAGGAGGTCCGTCTTATTACCTCTTGTTTTCTAAGAAGTTGTCTATACCAGAAATAGTATTTTATGCCTTTAACTTCCTTGAGCATATGTCGTCGGGGCACATATAATCTGCTACCATCCACAATTTATCTGGCAACCAGTATTCAAGACATATATAACGCCAGGAAAAAAGAGCCAAGACAAAATAAAAAATAAACCGGCTCTATGTCCCCAAGGCAGGTTGAAAAACTAAGTTAACAAATATATGGGGGAAAAAAAAAAGCTCCTACATCTCAGTCTCTCAACTGTTTTTTCTTTTTCCCCAGCACCAGTACATTATTTTCAGCACCGGCAAAAAAATAAAAAAAATAAAATAAATGTTACTCTCAATCTTTATAACAGGGAACTGTTTTACTTCTCTTGTCCACTGGGGGAGCGTATCTCTCGTTCCATCCTCTAGTTCTGTTAGCCGAAGCCTGAGACCCGAGACCTCTCCCTCCTCCCTCGGTTCTCCTCAGTTCCCTTCGGCACCGCTCGGTCTCCCTCGGCAATGTACGGAATTGCTTACTCTCTGCCCGTCCCTCACTTCACAACAGCTTCTCCAGGGCAGCCAAACACCGAACTGAGCCGGCGGAGCATCCGAGGCAGGGATACCAGACACTGGGGCACCGGTGTTCTGGCAGATAGTGTCCTGCCATCATATAGTGTCCGCCCCGTACTGCGCATGCGCAGTACGGAGCAGAAGAAGCTTCGGAAAATCTCCAAAGATGAACGGTGCCTGCGCCGTCAGTTGAGGTGGTAGCCCCACCATCCAAGTGGACATAGGGCTTGGAAAATTAGAGGGCCCCTCGCGGGCTCGCTTCACTCGCCACGCTTCGGGCTCGGCTCTTTTATATTCCAACTCTATGTCCACTTGGATGGTGGGGATAGAACCTGGACTCATGGTTTGACCTGGTGATGACCTGGTCATCGTATTTTCAGAAGCTGTGTGTGCTGTGTACTGCGCATGCACAGTACACAGCGGACACTATCTGATGGGGGACAGTATATGATAGGACAACGGCAGGCTCACCGAGGGGACGCCACTCAGCCCCTCTCCGTCCACCACTGCACTGACACTCTCTCCTCTCCAGGCAGAGGAATCCACAAGGAGGGGTACAGGCAGGGCTCAAGTCCTGCGGGAACGCATGGGAACGGAGTTCCTGTACTTTTTCCACAACAGGAACTCAGTTCCCATTAGCAGCCGTGTCCTGCAAGACTTTGAAGTATGCAAGCTGTGTGGCAGGTGCTACACCAGCAGCTGCCGACACAGCTCACAATAGTAAGTGCCGCACACCTGACCATTCAGGCATTGCCAGTAGGGGGCCCCGTGATAGTTTCCGCATCGATCTACCTGTCAATCACAGCTAGCTGACAGGTAGATCAGCTATTCTGCTCACAGGACATTCAGGGAGAGAGGTGAGCTGAGGGAGGAACATCAGTTTGGGGTGGTAAGCTGAGCACAATACCTGGCAAAGTTTAATGCCAGGAGGGAAGTTTATGTGGAAATATGTGAAGGGTTGGAATAGCAGCAAGTGTGTGTTGGAGCCCTGCAGAGTTTGCAGCCCCCCCAAGCTAACATACATCTCCTAAGCGGGAACACATCACTATTTCCCCAAGCATTCTGTCCAGATAATGTGCAGTTAATTTATGACCTTTCCATTTAACCCTGTGCTATCCAAACTCTGTTCAATGAAAAGTTGAAACTCACCACATAAACAATCTATATACAAAATAACATTCCCCAATAAAGATCAGAACATGATGTTCACATTTGCATGGAAGCACAACTGAATGAATGCGGATTATTCAGACAATTACCGTATTTATGTTTATTGAGGATTGTTTTTTTTTATGTACTAACAGTTAAGCTTCATACACACAATACAAAAATTGGATGAAAAATACCCCTTTTGAAGCATTCGTGCATATTAGCGTTTCGTTTTTTTTTTTTTTTGGTGGGGGAGTGGATCTTGGATGGGAGTTCCCGCACTTTTTCCCCAGGACTTGACATCTGGGTACAGGTAGGAAGGTGCGGTGGTGGGACGCCACTACATCAGTACTTCTGCATTCATTGGAGGAGGAGGAGAAAGCTAGGACTCCTCTCGGAGGTCAGCCTACTGCCGCCATTTCCAGACTTCTCCCTTCCCTTCTGCTATGAGCTTCAGATGTATTCCTTCTGATTGGAGTCTGGGGGAGGCATGGAGGGTCAAAGTATGTGTATCAATATTACTGCTATAATGCAATTACAGTTTTGTCAAAAAACTGAACTGATAATATTGAGGATTATGGTGATGCATTAATCCAAACTGCACTAGTGTGATACAAATTGTACCGTACAATGTTCAAAAACAATGTTCTTATGCCTACATCTGACCACAATATCATAAAAAGCAGACAGACCACCTGTAATATAATTGGGCAGTAGGAAATGGTTATGCCACTCATTCCCATATTATGGTCTATGACTCTGCAGCCAAAGAGTGTACATTACATCAGATGCACATCAAAGTCTGCTGAAAATAAATAGTAGGAGTCTGACTGCATCAAAAAGGTTCCTCCCTCTAAACAAAAGTAATATATATATTATAAAGTTGTCTTCTTATTCGGCCACAGCTTCTTATTCAAGTTGGCTCTTTATTCACAAAAATGATTATTTACTAAACAATCATCTGCAATGTTTATAATAAAATCATGAACTTTAACAATAATTCTATCTCCCTAAATGTCATGTATTTAAAGGAGAAATTCTGAATAAATATCTGAAAACCATCTTGGCTCACCAAAATTCCACTTGTTGTAAACTCATTGGGCATTCTATTATACAGGAAAGTTCAGTTTGGCCCAAGCCTAGTGATGGAAATCATAAAATGTGGCAGCAAACTTGTCACCCGTGCATTTCAATGGGAAATTCCAAATAAGAAGCCAAGCTATTCCTATATGAAATCCATCTTGGCTCACCCAAATTCCACTTGTTTTATACTCATTGGGCATCCTACTATATAGGAAAGTTAAAATTGGCCCGAGCCAAGTGATGGACATCCTAAAATATGGCATCTTGACAGCCATGCATTTCAATTGGGAAATCCAAATAAGAAACCAAGCTATTCCTATATGAAAATCTCTTTGGCTCACCCAAATTCCACTTGTTTTATACTCATCGGGCATCCTAATATATAGGAAAGTTCAATTTGGCCCAAGCCACGTGATATAAATCTTAAAATATGGCACCTTGACAGCCATACATTTTAATGGGAAATTCTGAATAAGGAACCAAGATATTCCTATATGACATCCATGTTGGTTAACCCAAATTCTACTGAATTCTGCAGTAACAACAATGTGCTATGACAAATTACTCGCTGATGCAATTGAAGGAGCAAAGAAAAGATTTTAATAATGGGAAGGGAGTAGAGGAAGAAAGAGAGAACTTTTACAGATACACTAGACTTAGTGGTTGTAAAGGCAGAAGGTTTTTTATCTTAATGCATTTATGCATTAAGAGTACATTTATGCATTAAGAGAACGTCTTCTGTGTGCAGCAGACCCCTCAACACCCCATAACACTTACCTAAGGTCCCTCTCCATGTCCAGCGATGTCCACAAGTATCTTATCCATCCAAGATTCTCCCTCCTGATTGGCTGAAACACAGCAGCAGTGCCATTGTCTGCCACTGCTATCAAAGTCAGCTAGCCAATCAGCTAGCCAATCTGAATGGACACACGGAGCTGTGACAAGCTGCTTGCTGTGGGGGCACTGAACAGGAGGGAGGAGCCAGGATCACAGGAGAAGGACCCAAGAAGAGGAAGATTTGTGTAAAACCAACTATACAGAGCAAGTAAGTATAACATGTCCTTTTTCAACCTGACTAACTATGTAACTAGGGATGGCTTGCGGTTCTCCCAGCGGTCGGTTCGCGGTGAATTTTGCGTGTTCGCGATTCGCCAAACCGGCGGACTTCTGGCGCTGTTCACGCAGCGGACATATGCGTTTACATTGTAAAAGAACTTTGACCCATGATGACACATCCATCATGGGGTACAGGACAGCCAATTGAGACATTTCAGCACATGGACAATTGGACATTCCCCCTACCTTATAAATAGACCTGATCTGGCGGCCATTTTACATTCTGTCTTTTGTCAGTGTAGGGAGAGGTTGCTGTGTGGAGCAGGGACAGACTGTAGTGACACAAATCGCTAGCTATTAGGTCCACAAAAGTCCTTTTAAGGACTGGTATAAGTGTACAGTATATAGGGTTCTGGTGCACTGCTGCTGACTGCTGTGCTGCTGATTGCTGAGTGCACTGCTGACCGATTCTGCAGCTGTCTTTTGTCAGTGTAGGGACAGGACGCTGTGTGGAGCAGGGACAGTCAGTTGAATCACTAGCTATTACTATTAGGTCCACAAAGGTATTATACTTGACTGCTGTGCTGCTGAGCTGATTGCTGCCTGATTCTGCAGCTGTCTTTTATCAGTGTAGGGACTGAGGGACAGTTTGGTGTTTGGAGCAGGGACAGTCTGCAAATCACTAGCTACTGGGTCCACAAAGGTCCTTTTATAGGTGTACAGTATATAGAGTTGTACACGTATAATATACTTTCTTTCAAATATAGAAAGCATATATAGTGCACTGCACTGCTGTGCTGCTGACCGATTCTGCAGCTATTGTTTCACAGTGTAGGGAGGGACAGTTTGGTTTTTGGAGCAGGGACAGTCTGCAATTCACTAGCTACTAGCTAGCTACTATTAGGTCCACAAAGGTCCTTTTAAGAACTGGTATAGGTGTACTATTTGGTGTGCAGTATATAGAGGTGTAATACACGTATAAAATACTTGCACATATAGAAAGCATAGTATAGTGCATTTCCTATGCAGCATTGTGACTGCTGAGTGGTTCTGCAGCGATACTACAAAGAGTGACAAACGCAATTTAAAAAAAAGGATTATAACTGGTGTGATAGACCAGTGGCCCCCAAAAACGACAGATTGAAGCGGGGTGTTATATACCTTCTTCCACATACATACTGCACTTCTCTAGAGACTTTTGTCACAGGGTCATTTAAAAAATGACAGGCACAGGAAAAGGCAGGCCCTTCCGCAGGGGTGGTAGGGGTAGGGCAGGAGCAACAGGCTTGAGCCAAAGTGGCAAATTGCAGAAGGTGCGTGTGATTACGTCAAAGGATGCATCAAACTTGGTTGAGTGGCTCACTCAGCCTTACTCTTCTGCACCCTCCTCATCTTCTTGATCTGCACCCTCTTCACTCTCTGCTGTGTGCACCCCCAAAGACACTACCACCAACACCACCACCACCATATACCTTCCTCTTGAGTCACAGGAATTATTTTCAAATCCATCACAAGACATTTCCGATGCGCAGCCATTCTTGGCATTGGATCAGAAGGAGGAGGTACCAACAACCACCACTCAGCAGTCTGACGACAGTACCCAGATCAGCCCAAGGAGGAGGTTGGTCCCCACTGTTGCTGCCTACTCCAAAATCTCTAATTATAGCGGTGGGGAAGGTGACGTTGATGATGACGTGTCTAGTGATGTCACGTGGGTGCCCACCATATCGGAAGAGGAGGGAGATATGGACCAGCAGATAGGGAGGAGAAGCAGGTGGAACTTAGTTTGCACAGGAGGCACAAAGCAGACTGCTAATGTATCAGGAGCGAGGCATCAACCATGTACGGTCACATCTGGTGCTCCCAGGACGCCGGCGCATGGCTCCGCAGTGAGGGCTTTTCTTAACGTGTCTGCTGCTGACAATAGTGTTGCCATCTGCAATCTTTGCAGTCAATGCATAAGTAGCGGTAAGCCCAGCACTCACCTAGGGTCAACCGCCTTAAGAAGGCACATGAGCTGCCATCACCGAGCCCAGTGGGAGCAACGGAACCCACAAAGCCACACTCCAGACTCCCACTGTCCAGCCTCATCTTCTACTTCTCCTTCTCCTCTCTCCTCACAATTGTCCTCCACTCCACCTTCCATCATGCCACCCTCACATTTTTCTGCAAAAAGGCAGGCTTCCATGGGCCAAATGTTCGAGCGTAAAAAAATGATGACACCGGATAACCCTCTTGCCCAACGGTTGACGGCTGGTTTGTCTGAACTGATAGCCCGCCAACTACTGCCATATAAACTGGTGGACTTGGAGGCCTTTTCGAAAATTTGTGGCCATTGGAACACCACAATGGAAGGTCCCAGGAAGGAAGTATTTCTCACAGAAGGGCATCCCAGAGCTATATGGCCATGTTCAGCGACAAGTGAATGCATCTCTGGCACACAGTGTAGTTGCCAAGATACATCTGACCACAGACACGTGGTCTAGCAAACACGGGCAGGGAAGGTATATAACTTTTACTGCCCACTGGGTGAACCTTCTGACGGCTGTCAAACATGTAACCCATGGCACCCGTGTAGATTTGGTTTTACCCCCACGGATTGCATGCAGGCCTGCCTGTTCTCCTCCTACTCCATCCTCCTCCCTCTCCCCACTCGGCTGACTCCTCCTCTTCCGCTGCGCCGCCCAAGATCCCCAGAACCTATTCAACATGCCAGGTGAGACGTTGCCATGCTGTGCTGCGTCTGTTGTGTCTGGAGGCCAAGAGCCACACTGGCCCTGCACTCCTTTCAGCTTTGCGTTCAAAGGCAGATCAGTGGCTAACACCGCTCAATTTGACAGTTGGTAAAGTGGTGTGTAACAATGGTGCCAATCTGCTTAGTGCATTGAAACAGGGCAAAATTACACATGTGCCATGCATGGCACACGTCTTAAACTTGGTCGTGCAGCGACTTGTTGTCAAATACCCTGGGGTCCAGGACATCTTGTGGCAGGCAAGGAAAATCTCGGCCCATTTCAGAAGATCTTACACGACCATGGCTCGCCTTGCTGACATTCAGCGGCGACACAATCTGCCGGTCAGACATCTTATTTGCGATTGCCCAATGCGATGGAACTCAACCTTCTATATGCTTGATAGGCTGCTCCAGCAGAAACGTGCAGTTAACGACTACCTGTATGAATTCTGTGGCAGAACAGGTTCTGGGGAGCTTGGTTTTTTTTCACCGCACCAGTGGCTGCTCATGCGCGATGCATGCAGACTTCTGCGGCCATTTGATGAGATCACCAAACTGGTCAGTCGCAGCCATGGCGCCATCAGTAACATGGTATCTTGTGCCTTCTTTATGGAGTGAAGGGGGTAATGTCAGGGCTGGGCTCTCAGCCCTTCCTTCTCTATGCTCAGGTTGCTCAGCTCTCGGTTAATTGCCATATCTTATCGTACCACAGTGGCTCACCTGTTCATCTCCTGCTTGTCAGTCAAGCCCACAGCCAGCCGCCTCCTGGCTATTTAAACTGCCTGGTTCATTTCAACAATTGCCTTCGCCGTGGTAAAACATATCTAGAGATTCTCTGCTGTGTTCCTGTTGAAGACTTGCCTGGCTGGCCTCTCTTTCCAATTCCTGATCCTGTCGGCTGCCTCTGACTAGACTGATCTCTGGCTCGCCGATTTCGTGGCTTGTTCTGAATACCCAATTTGGCTACCAAACCCTGGCTATGTTTTGACTACATTTACTAGTTGTATCATTTTTACCATTTTATTAAAAGGTGTGATTTTTTATTTATTTTTTTAACTGCATTTTCTGTCTCTGTCTGTTTCATGGTTCCTGACACAACCCCTCCAGTTCTGCCTTTGATTTCAGCAAACATTGCTTCTTTTCTTTTGTGTTTTTGACTGCTCCATCTCCGCAGTCAGGAACACAACACCTTTTAACACAGTTCCTTTTAACACAGGACCATTTTTGGTGTACTGTCTCTTTAAGACTCGCAAGCAGCACACTTTCACATGCAGACTCCACTGGGTTCACATTAGCTGCTCCTGCCAGCATTGCTGCAAAACACACCATCTCTTACTATTGGTTTTGGCAAAGGCTCCGGCTGTCTGCCTGCTCCACCGGCTGACAGTTCTTAAATAGGTAAGGCCGAAGGTTTTTTTTTTTGTTTTTTTTTTCAGGTGCTGGAGGCGTTGTGATTGACAGTGGATCTACTTTGAGGGAGATTTTTAAACATTTAAAAATTAAGGAATTGTCAAATACTTGTGGTGTGTCTTGGTGAATGGGTAATGGTACCATGTAATACTCATTCACATGGGGAGGCAGTATCTGGGGACCAGCTTGTTAAAATGCCCCCCACTTGCAGACCACCACAAGCTCTGGCCAGGGTTGTGGGGAAGAGGCCCTTCTCCCCATCAACATGAGGACAAGGTGGTTGGGTGGGCGCATGTGGTCTGGTATGGTTCGGGGGGGGGGGCAATTGCTTATTTCTCCCCTCCCTTTCCTGGCTTGCTCGGCTGCATACTCTGATAAGGGTCCGGTATGGATTGGGGGGGGGGCCCACGCTATTTTTATTTTTTCCCTGACTTTTACATTGTTGGCATTCTTTTGTTTACATCTTTAGCTGTCAGTGGGGAAGCCCGCTGACAGCTGATGAGTCATCGGTAAAGAATGCAGTGGCCACTTCTTAACCAACTATTCTTCACTCAGAATTTGCATCTGTCGTTCATTTTTCGACCGATCCGTAATTGCATTGTTCCAAAAATTTGGAATTTGTTAGTAAATTAATAAACAAAACTAACTTAAATAAAATGAACCTACACAAATCAACTTATTGAAATTAGTAACATGAAAAATCTATCCGAAACAAAACAAATTTTCTCTTTCTGCACGTCTACTAAGAAATAGCCCTGACATTAAAGCGGGAGTCAGCTGGGAGTCCGTGTTTTTTTTTTTTTTTTTTTTAAAAGCCAGCAGCTACAAATACTGCAGCTGCTGACTTTTAAAATAGTGACACTTATCTGTCCAGCGCGCCCGCGATGTTGGCACCCGAAGCCGATCTCTCGATCGTCTCTTGGGTGCTGCCGCCGCCATCTTGGGTATGGGAATCAGGAAGTGGAGCCTTTCGGCTTCATTTCCCGGTTCCCTACTGCGCATGCGCGAGTCGCGCTGCGCAATAAGGATGGACCTGCTGCCTCTGGGATCTGTGTGTTTCCCAGCAGGCAGCGGGGGACTTTCAGAAAGGGGCGTAATCTACGCCCCTTTCCGCAGAGAGCTATCCCGGAAGTGGGTGCAGATACCTGTACTGTACAGGTACCTGCACCCCCCTCCCCCCTGAAAGGTGCCAATTGTGGCGCCGGAGGGGGGGAGGATTCCAATGAGCGGAAGGTCCACTTTAGGGTGGACCTCCGATTTAAGGGAGTTTCTTGTGATTCTCCGGTACATAAATGTTCCCTCTTCACTGACAATCTTCTATTGTTTATTACTTTCCTTCTTACCTCCAGCCCTAATATCTTATGCACTACAAGATTTTGGAGAAATATCTGGAGAAAGGTAAATGAAACTAAATCTTTGGCTCTCTATCACTATACTTATGGATGTTTTATTGAAGCTGAAGGCACATTTTCCTTTTACCTGAATGGACTTTATTCTGTATTTGGGCATTCACCTTCTTCTATCCCACAGCTAAATCAGTACAGCTACCCTCTTTTTATAAGCGACTGGAGGATGATATTAAGAATGGTTGGTATTTGATCTTTCCTGGACTGTTAGAGTTGACACAGTGAAAATTACCATCTTACCTAAAATTTTATAGTTCATATGCTCCCTACCAATAATGATCAAACATACTGATCTTTTAAAGTTTCAATCAAAATTGATTTGCACCCTGCAATCATTCATGATGGCTAAATTCAGCCTTATGCCTCAAAATGAAAAAAATCCAAGCTTTTCTACCTTTATTTTGCAGTGTAAAATCAGCCAGTGGGTGTGGTTCCTGAAAGCTAGTGACATCATTTCCTGGGAGGGATATTGTTCCTGTATAGCCAGTGGGCATATACAAGACGGGAGGCTCATGATAGATTCCCGCCCAGTGTTCTCTCGTCAGTAAGGGTGCATTGTAATCCTAATTCATGAGAATTGAATGAAGAAATAAAAAGCCCCATCTGCACAAGACATGATGGGGAGGTGCAGTGCACATATACAGTATAGCTGTGCACAGGAAAGGGAACTGGAAAGGGGGAGAACTGTGAGTGTAGCTGGAAGTTCTCTGGGGTCTCAGGACACAGTCTACAATGATCATAGTACAGGCAACCACACTAGGCTCGGTTTCCACTAGTGCAACTTGTCATACGACTTTGGATACAAATCAGCGACTTTGAAAAGATAACTGCAATGCAACTTTTGATGTGACTTTGATCCAGAGTGCAAATTTGTATCAAAGCTACACACAGTCGCATCACAGTGCACCTTTGTGGTCACAATAGTGGAAACGTGACTTGTCATGGGACTATGTGTCCAACGTCGCATGACATGTCACAGCCCATTGATTTTAATGGTACCCGTTCCCATCTATGCAACTTTGAAAATCAGGGACTTTGAAACTGTACATGCAATGCTTTGATGGGACTTTGATCCAGAGAGTGTAAAGTTGGATCAAAGCTGCACTCTAAATCATGCAACTTTGTGGTCACAATAGTGGAAACTTAGAATAAGGCTCCGTTTCCACTGGTATGGATTTGTGCACCCAGGATAAGGGTTAGAGATATATAAATATATATATAAATATATGTGTAGCACTGGTATTTTTGCCTTCTAATGCTAGGTAATGTTAAACAATGGACAATGCTATAAATTGGTATTTGGCTCCCTCTAGTGGTATAAACGTAAAATTGACTCTTTTTTTTGTGAAAAGGACTCGCCTACCCAGAATGCCCACTCATTTACCCATAAACACTGAGTGGCTGAACTGCATGCTGGGTAGGTAATAAAAGGCCCCGCGTGGCCACCCTCTTTTCTCGCTGGGACGCGTGGCCTGCCCACAGGGATCTGGGGGTGTGCGTCCAAAGAGCACTGCAGACCATGATTTGAAGCCACCGGAGACAGTCTACACTACAGCCTGCTGGAGCAGTTGTATGGTCGGATCGGGGAGGATCCAGAGACATCTCATGGAGCCAGACGGAGGTCCCGGTCATTGTGCGGAGTGGTGCAGCGTGACAGAGCTGACTGTGGCAGGACTGGGAACCAAAGGAGCGGAGGCATCCATCTGTTTGGACCTGGTGTGGTGAGAGGACTGTTGCCCAGAAGTCTAATACTGCGCCTCACATAATTAGACTAACTTTATAGTGTTGATGGGAACAGTTCAGTTATTTTTATTAATTTTCAATAGAAAAAGAATACATACATACATTAATATAGGTTGTAATACAGAGTGCAATTTGCATTTTGATTATAAAAAGTACATATACATTGTAAGTTGGAATACCTGCCTGTTTCTTGTTACTGCGGGGACTGCGCATCCTACTTCGCAATGAGGATGCTACCGCCCCCTAATAGGTATGGAGCAGGAAGATAAACACTTATCATAAAAAGAAAATCGGCAAATGATCATCCCTCTGATTATCACATTATTATATGATAGGTCAATACTGTATCAACGCAAGTATTCTATAAACATAGGAAACAACAATTTAAGGAATAACAGAACTTAGCTGTACCTGGGTGGAACTAGAGCACTAACTTTCTTTGATAGGTCACTCTCTTGGAAGAGATTAGCCTGAACTGGAGACTCTGGAATTCCATAGAGCCCATTGTTTATTAAATGTTAGTAATGACTGAGACCGGGAAGCAAAATATTTTTTTCATAAGAATTTACCCTTTGAATAACCTCTTTAGAACTAAATTGGATTTCCATTTGGAAGTAATAGTCAGTCTGGCAGCTATTAGTACATGAAGCACTATACTCCTGAATTGCGTTGGAATGTTTTCAATTGTGAATGAAAGAAGGGTCTATTGGGGGTTGGGTTTTATGAAAAAAAATGTCGTAGAAGAGATTTTGAAAACCTCAATATTGCCCTTCGAGCCACATTGTCTCCAACATAGGATCTATGTAAAATTTTCAGCATGAGAGCACGAGATCCCAATGGTTCGTACAATGAGTATACTTATAGTTAGTTTTAGTTGCTTTCTTCCACTCTTCAGGAGAATGAGTGGAACCTAAATCACTCTCCCAATTAGTCATATTAGAGGTTTTAGTGAATTTAGATTTTTGATTTTGTAGACATTTGTAGAAACAGGATAGGCCTTTAGGCACTCTGTGGTTGGATAGCAAATAATTCCATACACCACAGTGTACATTGTATGATAGATCCAGCCTGTTGGTTCGGAAGTGTTGTATCTGTACCATTGAATACGTATGTGAAGTGTTGTTTTTTTTTTTTTTTTTTTTGTTAGGTCATTATAGGTGAGTATGTTTTCCTTCAACCATAACTGTATATTAAGATTTGTGATTAGGTATTCATATATTCAAAGGTTGAAAATCTCCTGCTTGGATTTAAATTCAGGATCTATAGTAAGATGGAGTGTTTCCCAGGCAGAGAGAGTAGTTATAATGGAAGGAAACTGAGGGCAGATTATAGGTATATTTGTTTGTTTGGCTAATACCTTCTCCGAAAATAAGACCTTGCGTGATTGTCTGTGATGGCTCCAATATAAGCCCTACCCCCAAATAAGCCCTACCCTGTTTCCCCAAAAATAAGCCCTACCCTGAAAATAAGACCTATAAGGACTTAAACTAGGGCTTATTTGGGGGGTAGGGCTTATAGTGCAGCCATCGCCAACAATCATGCTTGGTCTTATTTTCGGGGAAACAGGGTAGTAAAGAGGGGAGATCTCTATTCCGTAATATAGATTTTTCTATTTGAACCCAAAGTTTAGTGGAGTCCTTATCAAACCAAGCTTTCATTTGATCTAGTATTGCTGCTCTATAGTAGTTACGTATGTTGGGAAATCCTGTTCAACCATTGGACCTGTATTTTAGTATAATAGAAAAAGGATATTTTGGGTATTTTGCTTTTCCATACAAACTGTCTAAATAATTTTTTGATGAGGTTGAAAAAGGATTTTGGTAAGCAGATGGGTATGGTTTTGAAGAAGTAAATTCGTTTAGGCAGAATAAGCATTTTAATTCATAGGAGGCTATATGATGTAAGTCCATTTTTGACGATGGGAAGTTCACTGAATACATTAGGGATGTTGGAGCAGTTAACTTGATGCCCAAGTAAGGGGTTGTTTTGATCATCCATTGAAATGGGTACCTTTCTTTTAACAAAGATATTTGATGTTTTCGATAAATTAATAGGTAATAAGCAGGATTTCGTAACATTAAGCTTATAAGACCCTGCACCATATTCATGCAATAATGTGTGTACTCTGGTCAGGGAAGAAGCCGGATTGGTAATTGTTAGGACTCTTTGCTGACGATGTGATTCTATCTTATGTATGCAGTTTGCCACCTTGATCCCAGAAATTCCATTGTCCACTCTAATGGCCTCTGCCAAGGGCTCCATCATCAAGGAAAAAATAATAGGGGATAGTGGGCACCCTTGGCGGGTTCCATTCGTGATAAAAAATCTGTCGGAGAGGGCGTTGGATGAGACAACTTTAGCTGAAGGCGTGGTATATAGAGCAGAGATTGCAGACAGGATTGTTCCTTGGAGTCTGAACTTTTGCAGGGTCGCTCTGAGATACCCCCAGTGGAGCCTGTCAAAAGCCTTCTCTGTGTCTAAGGCTAAAATGGTTGCTGGTGTTTTCTTAGTTTCTATAATCTGTAGGAGATTATAGCCGTCTAGTGCCATCCGGAGCTTGTCTACCTCTTACAAAGCCCACCTGGTCAGCTTTGACTAAATTAGGGGTAATTTTAGCTAGTCTACTTGCTAAGATCATGGTGTAGATCATTAAATCAGTGTTTAGGAGGGAGATAGGTCTGAAATTTTGAGGGGAATCCGGCTTCTAACCTGGCTTCAGTAATGTGACAATAGTCGCTTGTAACATTTCCTGAGGGAAAAACACTGTTGAACAAAGCGCTCAGGTATGGGACCAAAGTTTGTGAAAATGCTGTATAATTTTCTGAGGAGAATCTGTCTGTTCCAGGGGATTTGTTTTTTGGTAAAGAGTGAATAGTGTCAAGAATCTCTTTAGGTATGATTGGTGAATTAAGTAAAGAAGGAAGATTTACTTAGTTTTTAAAAAGGTGTTGATGGTCTGGTCTGTGGGTTGTGGTGTAGTGCTATCAGAGTGAAGATTATACAGGTCATTATAGTATTTCATAAAGGCGTTGGCTATCTTTGTTGGGTGAATGCCTGTGTGTGGGTCCTTAATAGAAATGAGTTTAGACTTTTGTTGTCTTTTCTATAATTGGCTAATAATTTGCCTTCCTTATTTCCTTGGGCATAATAATTAGCTTTAATGTGTCTTAAGTAGTTTTGACGATTTGACAGAAGTGCTAGGCGGACTTTCTGTCTACAGTGAAACAGGTCTGTTTCTATTCTAGAAGATGGACTATTTTTGTGTGCATCTTCTAGCATTTTAAGGTCCTCGAGCAAAGCGTTCAACAGCCTCCCCCTCTCCCTTTTTGCCCTTGCTGCTGTTTGAATAAGTAAGCCTCTGCTAAAAGCTTTGTGGGTACACCAGAGTGAGGCTATGTTAGTATCTGCATTATCATTAATCTGAAAGAATTCTACAAGCTGTTGATTCAGTGTTTTAACTTGTGAGGGATTGGCAAGGATTTCAGTATTGTTCCTCCAAAGGTATGTCGGGGAAGTTGAGTTCTGTTCCTTCAATATTATTGAAATTGGGACATGGTCCAACCAAGTAATTGAGTGTATTGATGATGAAATAGTGTTACGTACCTGCTGGATGAGCCTGACGTGCAGTGGGAAGGCTGTCTCGTACAACCCCGGCTCAAGGGCCACCGATGTTGCAACAGTGGCCGCAAGAGCCTGGTGGTGTATGGGTGCCTGGTTCGTCTTTGGTCTTGTCAGTTCAGCTGGATCAGCAGGAAACAGGAAGTAGGTTGGTAAGCTGGGAAGACACTGAATACGTAGTCAGACAAGCCGGGTTTGGTAACAGATGATCAGATGTAGATATAGACGACAGGCAGAGAATGGTCAGGAAACAGGTGTTATGTACAGCCTTGAAATAAAGGACATCTACGAAGTAGCATTCGTCTCAATGTATATTTACTCAGAAAATCTCCATACAGAGGATCACTTCCTTTCCAACGGGAGAGTGATGACGGATACAATTTGTAACAGCGTTTTTATAAGAAAATGATAACATTACAGTTTATGTGTGGCAAAGAGTCAAAATAGAAACTACGCAATACATTCCAGGATAATCTATTTCATATTTCAAATGATCATTTTGGCCCTAACACAATAACAACTTTAAAGGTCATTCTGACAATTTGGCAATTTAGATATTAATTAAGAAGGGGAAAAGTTATGTTATAAACAGGGACTTTCCATAAAAACATTTGCACATCATTTCTGGGAATAATATGCTTTATCATGTTACTGGCAGGACATCTCATGTCAAGCAAAGAGCAAGTCACAAAAGTGAATAACAAAATATGTGTTGCAATATTGAGAAATACCCAAGAAGAATTAAGAAACATTTTAGAAAGAAATACATTCTTATATTGAAGGGGAACTCTGGGTTATATACAGATATGTGTTGCATATGTCTTCATATCTTGACATCCCTCCTATGTTTGTAATTCTTTGGGTATTCCTCTTTAGACTTCCTCTATGTCTCTGGGTTGACCTCCAGGTATACAAGCCACCATCTCATGAGCAGTTCTGACTCTTGACATTTGGGACTCAAAAGAACCAGTATTAGTACAAGCTTTCCAAATAGCACTACAAGAAGTGGTAGTTATTTTCAAACAACATTTGAATAACATAGGTGCACATTTGATTATAAGGATTATAAGTACTATGATACCAACAATATAAAGGATACCATGTAATATACCAGCAAACCAATATTTGATCTCAGCATTGTCCATACAGTTAGAGTTCCCAATAGGTCTGGTAGTACTTTGAAAACCTTGAGTAAGCAGCTCAGATGAATATTCTCGAGTGAAGTTTATGCAGACAGAGGGGTTTGCCATTGGAACATTAGTGAACAACAGGAGTGAAACAACTCTGTCAACCATAGTTCTGCTTACATCTTCAAAGTGAGCACTGTTCTCTATTTCAGCCAATGTGCTGGGAACACCTAATAAGGGTATAGTCTTATGTGATATAGGTGCGTGTGTGCATATCCAGCAATTAAAAATGTTCAGTTTCTTTGCTGCCTGTAGGTGCATGGACACAAAGGAGTTATGAAAGGGTTCACCCAATTTAACATGATACTCATGAGTGTCTCTTCTTGCTCTTTGATTGGGATTACGGCTTTCTTCAGGTTGCAATTTCTCACTTGTGACAGTGGCATTGAAAAGGTAGGTGTCATGTATCTTACCCTTTTCTTTATGGTATGTCCATTCGAATGCCATGACTGTAATCCACACCACCACTCCACCACAGAGGATAACGCTCCATAACGCCACATTTGGTCTAGGCCCCAGGAGATTCATTCTGGAGTCTTCTGGCTCTGGCACGAGTAATTGGCGGTGATGACCTAGAAGGCAAGGGTAAAGAAGAATACCTGCTAACAGCAGAATGATCTGTATGTTCCATCGGACCTATAGTCTTTTTACAATGGGAACCATGAACCCAGTACTTGTAGTCTTTCAGCTTCACTGCAGTTGGAGATACAAGAATGATCTGAAACGGACCTTTCCACCTAGGAAACAAAGTGGTCCGGGGTATTCGATTCTTGATGTACATGTGTTCCTTCACTTGTATCCACTGGTTGTCCTGCTTTGGCTCTGGAAAAGGTATCAGAAAACACATTTGCCAATTTGCGTAAATAGTCTATCATGGCATCTTGACCTTTTAGCAAAGTCACTGTCTCTGGTGGCACAAGGGTTGCAGGAAGTCTCTTAGGCGGTCGCCCAAATAGTATATGAAAGGGTGATAGTCCATGCTTCTCCTTAGGGGTGGTCCTAATGGTAGCTAAGGCTATTGGCAGTGCTTCTACACATGTACTTTTCCCATTAGCAGTTATTTTTGCAAGATATCTCTTTAACGTAGCCCAAGATTTGGGGTTGTCAGTAACATTTCTTTAATTTCTTTCTTCACAGCTGGGGTTAATTTGTCCTCGATAAACTTATAACTACCCTTTGTATGTCGCTTTAATAATACTTGTAAAAGACCTAATACTAGTGGAGGATTGAGTCCCCTTCATCCAGTAAAATTTTTTTATTTTTTTATTTATTATCTATTCTTAATCACCGGGCAGCTTCCTCCGGTGACTTCTCTACTCAAGATACTGAAAAATTCTTGGTACTGACAGGGCTAAATCCCCATGACTTTTCACCGTGGCCACTTTCATATAGTCTGGTGAGAATTTCCAGTAATCCAGACTGCTGGATTCATAAGCCCCTTGTGGGCTTCTTGTAATCCCTCCTGTTTAGGGTTAATAAAGTTCTGGCATAAGGAGCAAATTTAACATCTCCCTTTGCTTCAAGTATGTTTTACTCCCATCCCTTCAGGCATTAAAACTATAGTTACTCTTATATTTTCTCTGTCTAGCAGACTGCTAGGGGAGTGTCTAGCAGACTGCAAGGGGAGTATGGCGATACACCACCTCTTACCTATAGAGGTTCAGTGACGTTGGCAGTAATTACATCATTACTTATCTTAACCAAGAAAATACCTGCTGATTCAAAGTAGGAAAATTGGCATCACATATATTTAACAAAGTCTTTTTTGTCTTTCTCGTTTAATTTGAAGAGCTACAACCTGCACTTCAATACTTTTCATATGCAGTGCTGTTTTCTATAGTGTATAAGGCTACTTTCACATACATTTACTATTTTTATCGCTATCCTTATTAATCTCTTAGATTCTTTAAGATCCACTATTCATTAATTCTAGCGCTGGCTTTTTTCTCCATTCTTTAACTTCCTATAACAATCCTCCCATGAAACTGTTAACCAGACCATGTCTTTACACTTTCTTTTAATTCTTCTTAAATTCTTATTGCTGAGTCAGAAACTGTAGCAGCAGGCATCTGCCGCACTGTTCCCTCACTGACACGGAGCCTGTTGACCCCTCCCTTTCAGAAAATCATAAGCACATCTGCAATTTGCTAGCTGTCCCGTGCACACCGATAGGGAGAGATTAACCCATTTGTTAACTCATCACTTACTTCTCTCTAACATTTTATTGTTCACAAGCACCCTTATTCTTTGCAAATACGTTCCATACATCCACATACTTTTCAGGCACCACACAGTCAATCAAGATCCACATATCTGTATATGTTGCTTGTTGAGTCCTTTCCATCCACATCATTTTCCCATACCATTTCTTAGGACTTTTTTCCATATTGGGCAGTTTTGCCACAATTGCTCTTATCTCACTAGGCTAGGTGGCCCAGTTAGAGTTCTGACCTCAACTTGATTGAGATGCTGTGGCATGACCTCAAGAAAGAGATTCACACCAGACATCCCAAGAATATTGCTGAACTGAAACAGTTCTGTAAAGAGGAATGGTCAAGAATTACTCCTGACCATTGGGCACGTCTGATGCAACTACAGGAAACGTTTGGTTGAAGTTTTTGCTGCCAAAGGATGTTCAACTAGTTATTTAATACAAGGGTTCACATACTTTTTCCATGTGCACTGTGAATGTTTACTTGGTGTGTTCAATAAAAACATGGTAACATGTAATTCTTTAGTTTAAGCAGACTGTGATTGTCTATTGTTGTGACTTAGATGAAGATCAGATCACAGTTTGTGACCAATTTGTGCAGAAATCCCATATCATTCCAAAAGGGTTCATGTACTGTTTTTTGCAACTGTATCTATTCAAGGGTTACCGTATCCCACCAGGCTCTGCTTTTTTTTTTCAAACAGGCTATTTAATCTCCTAAAGGAGTGTTTCAAATCGCCTGTTTGATTACCATTGGTATTATCTGAAAATATCTAATCTAAATCAATTTCCCTGTGTTCTAATAAATTAAAAACATCCATTATGGCTGCTAATTGGATAGTGAAAAACAAATCTAAATTGTGAAAAAAAACAATCAGCGCCAAAACAGAAAATTGTACCATACTTACCGTAATTTTCTCTTCCTGGTGCCTATCCATGGCAGCATACCTGTGACAAGCTCCGCCTTGGCTCCTCCCTCAGGACTAGTGAATATTATAAAAGAAATGGTTAGCGCAGCCCCAGAATTCTCCGTAATATAGAATACCGAGGGTGGGATTGTATGCTGCCATGGATAGGCACCAGGAAAAGAAAATTACGGTAAGTATGGTACAATTTTCTGTTTTCCTGGTGCCTCCATGGCAGCATACCTGTGACAAATAACTAGCTGAGACGGGTGGGATGATGCTTAGAAGTATATTTTAAAGAAATTATTATTTAGAAGAAGCAAAGGCTGATGTGACTGCCTGTTTGCCAAACTCCACTGATGAGAGAGCTCCTGGGTCCACCCTGTAATGTTTCAGAAACGTATGTTGGGACGACCAAGTCGCTGCCCTACAAATAGTTTCAATTGACACATTCGCTCTTGCCACCCAAGAGGCAGAAACCGCTCTGGTGGAGTGCGCCCTGACTGCCGAAGGGGCTTCCAACCCATTTGTCCTGTACACCTTGTGGATGAGTTTAACGATCCATGAGTCAATCGTTCTTGCTGATGCCTCCTTGCCTTGGTTTTTACCCCAGGGAATTATAAACAGCCTGATGGATCCCCTGAATGATGCTGTGGCCTGCAGATAGCATCTCGAAGTGGAGGTAATGTCTAGCTCATGAAGAGAACCAGAGTCCTGTTCCGAAAATGTTGGAAGTGCCCAAGGTTCCGACATGTTCAAGGATGATGCGACCTTGGGAATAAATCCTCACACTGTTCTGAGTTCTACTCTGTCCAGATAGAATATGATGTGATTATGATCTGTTCCTAAAGCTTGGAGCTCTGAAACCCATCTGCCAGAGGTTATAGCTATCAGGAAGGCTAGCTTCAAGGTTAGACTCCAAAGCGATGCTGACTCCGAAGGGGCAAAAGGTGGATTGACTAAGGACGATAAGGATGATAGCAAGGTCCCAAGTGGGAAAAGATTGTTTAGTTGGCGGTCGGATCTTTTTGACAGCTTTGAAGAACTGGATTATTAGTGGATCCTCAGCCCATCTTCTACTGGTTGCTGCTGAAATCGCTGATACCTGTACCTTTAGTGTACCTAGTGCAAGGCCTAGGTCTAGGCCTGCCTGCAAAAACTCAAGAATTTGAGAGGATGATGGGGAACCTGGATCACAGCTTCTGCCAAGCATGAAGGCCCTGAACTTGTTCCACACTTTATCGTATATGCCATTTGTGGATGGTTTTCTTGCTTTGAGCAGGGTTGTGATCACTTTATTGGAACACCCTAGGGATTGGAACCTTTCCCTTTCAGCTGCCAGATGTGAAGGTCCAGCCTGCGGGGATCTGGATGGGTGTGACATCCTTGCGACAGGAGAAGAGGTATTATTGGAACCTTGACTGGAGGCCGGGTACTCAGATACATTGCTGTGGGGAATTGGCCAGTACGGTAGGACCGCTATCACCGTCGTGGTTTCCGTCATAAGTCTTGACAAGAATCTTGGAATGAGAGGCCGTAGAGGGAAGGCATAGGCCCGGTTGCATGCCCAGGGAGCTGAGAGGGCATCTATTGCCTCCGCCTGGGGGTGAGGAAGCCTTGAGATGAACCTTGGGAGTTTGTTATTGAATGCTGTTGCAAATAGGTCTAGCTCGAGGGGACCCCACTAGTTCACTATCCAGTCAAAAATCTCCGGGTGTAGAGACCATTCGTTGGCATCCACGAACCTGTGGAAAAGGCTGTTGGGCCTCGAGTTGAGAATTGCTGGGCAGATAGACTGCCCTCAGGTCCTTTAGATTCCTTTCTGCACAGAGGATTATGGGTTCCACCTCCTTCAGGAGGGACCTGCTGCGTGTCCCCCCTTGCCGGTGTACATAAGATACAGCAGCCCTGTTGTTCATTCAGAGGAGAACTGGTTTCCCTGTAATCTCGAACTCTAGGGATAGAAATGCAAGGTAGGCCACTCCTGACCTCCAGGACATTTGACACCAAGCCTGCTGTATGGAAGGACCATCTTCCCTGCACTGAGATCTGGTTGCAGTGTGCTCCCCAACCTGCTGCACTGGCATCGGTAGTAATTGTGATCCAGTCGACATGCCCTAACGGGCGTGGTTTCAGAAGTGTCTGTTTCTTCATCCACCAACGTAAACTCCTGAGCATTAAGGTCGTCAAGTGTATGGGTTGGGATAGATACCGTCTGTTCCACAGTCTCAAGAACTCCAGCTGGAAATGTCTCAAATGCCAATGGGCCCAGGGAACCATAGGGATACATGACGACATCTGGCCTATCAGGCTCAAACAGTTTGAGGCTGTCAGGTAGGTTCTCGTACTCACTTTCTTCATTTGTTGAATAATGGATGTCACCTTCTGAGGTGGGAGAGCCACTGTTCCGTTCCTTTTATTGAACAGAGCGCCCAAATAAACCATCTCCTGGGTTGGAGAAAGGTGACTTTTCTCCTGGTTTATCTTTCATCCGAATTCTGCTAGAGTTGTCAAAAGAATGTTCCTGTGTTCCACTAACTGTCCAAGTAGTGGCATACCTGTAGCCCCAATTCCCTCAGAGGGGTTATGATGGCAATCAGGGTCTTTGTGAAGACTGTTGGCGACGTGCAGAGGCCAAATGGATCTCAGATACTTCTGGAACGGAGGGAGTATGGGTATACGCAGGTAAGCGTCCTGCAAGCCTATTGACAACATCCAGTCCCCTGGTTGGACTACATGAATAATCATCTGTAGTGACTCCATTTTGAATTTTTCTAGGAAGATATATTGGTTTAGTCTTTTTAGGTCTATCACGGGTCTCCACCCTCCATTTCTCTTGGGGACTAGAAACAGGGTGGAGTAAAAACCCGAAAATCTCTCTGATGGAGGCACTGGGACTACTGCTTGCTGTTCTTGCAAGGAGAGAAGAAATCGCTGTAGCGCTTCCGCTTTTTTTTTTTTTTGGGGGGGACCTTGACACCCTTTTCGGGGAGAAGAAGTCCTTGGGAGGTTTGTCTAGGAACAACCAGAAATGGCTGTATTTGACTGTGGAGACTACCCAAGGATCCCTGCACTTTTGTTCCCAGATCTTTGAGAAGTGTTTTAACCTGGCCCCCATAGCTTGGGCTGGCCTGGCGTCAAAAGGATTTAGTGGAATCCTGTGGGGTAGGCACTGGTCTCTGCCTTCGGGTCTTGAGGAACGTGGACTGTGTGCTTTTCCAAGAGCATTGCCCTTGCGGAGCAACTAATTGAATCAATGACGGCTTCACCAATAAAGTCTGCTGAGAGCTTCAGCTCATCCAAGGCCTTGATTATATCCTCCTTTGGGATTTCCTGTTGGACTGCCGACTCTATATTATCCATCCAGACACGTAGTGCATTTGACACTGATGTCAGGGCTATCGCAGATTTACAGGTGTTGCCTGCCATTTGGTAAGCCTTTTTGGATCGAGATCCATCCTTCTGTCCAGTGGAACCTTAAAGAAGTTGATTCTTCCAGGGGCAACGTGACATTCTTTGCCAACCTTACCACTGCTGCATCGACCACTGAAGAACCCTCCAGCATTGCGGAATCAGCCTCTGAGAGAGGGTATAACTTTCCCAACTGATTAATGGAGAATCTTTTCTCTGTCTTTTTCCACTCTTCCTCAATCACATCCCTGATCTCGTCCATGAGAGGGAAAAAGGATATCTGGCGTTTGAGAAAGGGGAAGTACAATTTAGACTTATTAACCTCTGTGTTGGTCTCTTCCCAATCGATCTCTTGTTTAACTGCCTGTACAGAAGGCTGTACCATGGCGAAAGCAAAGCCAGAGGCATCTAGGTCATCAGATGATTCCTCTGAGATGGCATTCTCTTCCTGATGTTTTAGAGGAAGATGCAGGCGTCAGACAAGAAATTCCACTTGTGGACGGCCCGGGAATGAGAGCCTCAGCTGTTTGCTCCTGAGGAGGAGATGCTGGTTGTTGCGTCGGCATTGTAGCTACCAATTCCGCAAGGGAATCCTTTACTGCTTTCTAAAGTAGGTCCGCCACTTGGAGACTTTCAGATTCTCTGTCCGCTGCATAGTCCCTGAGGCAATTTCGACAGATCAGTTTGCATGGAAGTGGGGTAGCCCCACAGGCCTGACATCTTGGAGATCTAGGTCTCGGGGAGCATGAATGACGGCGCTTTTTGGCCGATGCTTTCCTGCCACTTCTATAATCCCCATGCCTGGATGACCCGTCTCTGCTGTGACTAGAGTCATCATCGTCTTCATGTTGCCTTGAGGTCCTCTTAGACGTCTTCTGGCATACAGGGCTGAAATACATAAAAGTACCAGCCTCAGTGCACTCTTTTATTTATTTATTTTAAAAGTGTATCAACTTACTTGGATGTAGGTCCTTACCTCAGGTGTAGAGTAGGATCTTTTGCAGGCGGCAAATGGCTCATACTAGACGGATTAACAGAAGCAGCAGGTAAGAAAAGAGTTTTAGAGGAGAAAAATCAACCCGCCATGCCCTGACTTGGTAAAAGTGAAATTACCTCTATAAATAATGGGTTCTCTACGTTTTTGTCTTTTTTTTTTTTTTTTTTTTTTTTTTTTTTTTTTTTAGAACCCAGATGAACATCTATTTAAATAAATTTTTGAAAAGGCTTGATTCAGACTTCCATCAACACCCAAATTACATGGCACCTCATCCCGACTAGCAATATCAAGAGTTTTGGAAAAGCAGAGTCCAAAGCAAAAAGATGGGACATTAAGGGTGCAATATTCAAAAAGAGAAAGATATATATATATATATATAAAAAGTTTTTAAATATTTTATTGTAACAACAATCCCATAAAAACAAACAGAGAAAGCAGCCTTATAATCATACAAGGATGTTATATATAACTTGCGGTCCAGGTAATAGTTCAGTTGAGGTAGTTGTAATTTGCTTATCCCGACATGTTTCGCTTATTGCTTCATCAGAGGATATATAAACTACCAAAATAATAACAAAATCACATAAAAAACAAATTTAGTTACAAAAACAAATTTAAGAGCAGTTTACATGACTCTATATATATACTCAAACATACTGTCAAAAAGGTATGAATAAGGCTTTAGGTAGAAAGGTATGCTTACCCCCACTTCACCAACCCATCTACCGCAGAAAAAGTCGTCCAGATATAATAAAAGATGCAAGGGCAGCGGGCCCAGCAGCCAAATAATACAGCAAGGAGGGCACAGACGATGGCTAGTCAGGACAAATTAATAAAGAAAATTTATTTTGTGGAAAACGAGTTCTTTCATTTTTCATTTATAACTATCTTTACAAATAAATTCTATATTTAACACAACCTAGTTCCATTTTTTATATCCATAGCAGTGTAAATATATACAGTAGGAAAGAGAGAGGAGTATCTATCAAATTATTCACTATAATAGTATTAATTAATAATGAACCTTAATACTTTTTTGAAAATAATTTTTTTTGAAAATAATTTTTGGGGACATTAGAATATCTACATATTGGTACTACTTATATATTTATTTTATCAAAAAGGCATATTAATTTAATAATCATATTAATTTATAAAAAGAAAGAGAATTATAATCTGTCAACTTACATGCTTAATAGAGGAATGGAAATTCTTTCCTATAATCCACTATTTGGTGTTAGACCACTAGGGGTATCCAGAAGCCCATTAGGAGTAGACTGGGCTACAAAGGATAGCGCACCCACAAGCTTTTCAGCCTGCTTCCAGTGTGTCTACAATGTATAGGGAGAATATAACGAGTTAGTAAGTGCAAGATATAGGAATCTTAGCAAAAGCATCCATATAAAAGTTTTTACTAACCATACAAATGTGTAGACACTCTCCTAGCGCGGCTCCTCCGTGACTGAGCCAGGTATAGTAGTGTCCCGCTATAAAGCCACCGTCCAGACGTATAGGGCAGCACTGCGCATGCGCGAGGGGAGAGAATGGAAAGGGAAACTACATTTCCCATAATGCTCCAGTGTTCTCACCGGCATTCAATATCACGCTAGAGAGGAATCAGCGTGTATATAGGGAGTGTGGCACTAGGTATTATATGCTCACACTGCCCATAGATGTAAGGCTCCCCAAACCAATACGCAACAGATGCTGCCAAAAGTTGGACAACTCGTTCGGAGGGGAAATGCCCAACCGAGCAGAGGTGCCCTTGGGCGTCCGTATGCTCCTCCATATTGCCATAGTTACACAGGCTGCAAGCCAGCGCCAATGCATCTAAGAGAAAACTCTTTCAGATTTTGCAAGGGGGTAATAAAAGGGGGAATGTGAGGGAAGGACACCCCCATAAGTCAATGAATCCGATAGCAGTCATGGACCGAACTGACCGCAAATCAAGGATACATAACTGTAAAGCCCCAGTCATACCAACAAAGAAGAAGAACACATTAAATTAATACAAAAATATGAAATATTGTAGATATTTTTATATATTCCTAAAAATCATATCAATAATTAATATATATATATAAGTATATGAAAGAACAAAAAAGAAAAAAAAAAGAAAAAAAAAAAAGAAATGGTCTCGCCCTCCCTCCCTCCAAACACCACAGCTCACCCCAACCACCATGTCAGTAATTTAGAAGATGTTTTTTAGGATGACAGTAAAACCCGCCAAACTAGAGAAATGATCGATAGCTTAAATTTTCATTGAACCCAGGGAATTTTGTTGCCTTTAAATTAAAGATCCACCTCGCCTCAGTCTGCAGCAATTTTTTGTCAACACTCCCCCCTCTCGAGGTAAGTGGAATATGATCAAGTGCCTGGAATCTAATATAGTCAGGATCAAACGCATGATATATGCCAATATGTCTGCTAACTGCAGTACTAATTTTTTTATTAAAAATAGGTTTAATGTGATCACGCATGCGTACCGAGAAGGCTCTTTTCGTCTTTCCTACATAAAATCCTCCACATTGACACTCTGCTAGATAGACAATGCCTAACATGGAACATGTTACGCGAAATTTAGGTTTATGCCATTTACCATTGGGTAATTTAAATTTTTCACAATTGGCCATATATCTACACATGTCACAGTACCCACATGAATATGAACCAGGTTTCACAATTTCAGTAATTCCATCAGAGTCAACAAAATGGCTATGTACCAAACGATCCCTCAGAGAGGGAGCACGTTTGTAAGTTATCTCAGGGTATTCATTAACATATTTATTCACCACAGGATCAGCCACCAATAAGGGCCAAAATGTTTGTATAATGTCCCTGAGTTTTTTATTTTGATTAGAATGTCTAGTAACTAATCTTACTGTGTTTGTTTCTTTATCAGGTTTCTTAGAAAAAATAAGAGTATTCCTATTCTTGTGCTTAACTAGATTGTATGCTTTTTTCAAACTATTATGGCTATACCCACGTTTTTTAAGCCTATCATAGAGAGCTTTTGTTGCTTGTTTGAAATCTGTTTCCTGGCTACAGTTCCGCTTGAGTCTAAGATATTGACTATATGGTATAGACCAGGGATGTCCAAACTTTTTTCAAAGAGGGCCAGATTTGATGAACTGAACATGCGCGAGGGCCGACCATTTTGCCTGACATTCTTTGAACCATTAAAATTCGGTCTAAGCGTGTCCATCCGAGCACTAATACACGGCCCAACAAGAATTCTCTTGCCTTTGTGGCTGTGTGTGGTGAATAGATGAACTCAAGTGTATTATTTGGATACACCATATTATTGACGTATAACACGCACCTTCACTTTAAGAGGGAAGCTTCAGGAAAAAAAAACTTAAAATTTTAAATAAAGAACTGTGAAGCAAAACAAGGGTCAGTGTCTATCTGCAGACCCACAATTGCTAGGAATGCAGCGCTCACCATTGCTAGGAATGCAGCGCTCACCATTGCTAGGAATGCAGCGCTCACCATTGCTAGGAATGCAGTGCTCACCATTGCTAGGAATGCAGCGCTCACCAATGCTAGGAATGCAGCGCTCACCATTGCTAGGAATGCAGCGCCCACCATTGCCAGGAATGCACCCACCATTGCCAGGGATGCACCCACCATTGCCAGGGAATTCACCCACCATTGCCAGGGAATTCACCCACCATTGCCAGGAATTCACTCACCATTGCCGGGAATTCACTCACCATTGCCGGGAATGCAGCCACCATTACCAGGGATTCACTCACCATTGCCGGAAATGCAGCCACCATTGCCAGGAATTTCACCCACCATTGCCAGGAATTTTACCCACCATTGCCAGGGATTCACCCGCCAATGCCAGGAATTCACTCACCATTGCCGGGAATGCAGCCACCATTGCCGGGAATGCAGCCACCATTGCCGGGAATGCAGCCACCATTGCCAGGAATGCAGCCACCATTGCCAGGAATGCAGCCACCATTGCCAGGAATTTCACCCACCATTGCCGGGAATGCAGCCACCATTGCCGGGAATGCAGCCACCATTGCCGGGAATGCTGCCACCATTGCCGGGAATGCTGCCACCATTGCCGGGAATGCAGCCACCATTGCCGGGAATGCTGCCACCATTGCCGGGAATGCTGCCACCATTGCCGGGAATGCAGCCACCATTGCCAGGTATTTCACCCACCATTGCCGGGAATGCAGCCACCATTGCCGGGAATGCAGCCACCATTGCCAGGGATTCACCCGCCATTGCTAGGAATTCACTCACCATTGCTGGGAATGCAGCCACCATTGCCAGGAATGCAGGCACCATTGCCAGGAATGCACCCACCAATGCCAGAAATTCACTCACCATTGCCAGGAATGCTGCCACCATTGCCAAGAATGCAGCCACCATTGCCAGGAATTTCACCCACCATTGCCAGGAATTTCACCCACCATTGCCAGGAATGCAGCCACCATTGCTAGGAATGCAGCCACCATTGCTAGGAATTCACTCACCATTGCCAGGAATGCAGCTACCATTACCATCAGTGCAGCCATGGAGGGCAGGACGAGCGCCAAAGACATCTTACAGGAGAATCTCCTGTTTACACAACGGCCTCTTTAAGAGAAAGTCCCGCCTCCTTTGATGGACAGTACAGTCATCCAATGGCAGAGACGGGACTTCCTATTACAGCTGCCGTGTAAACAGGAAATTCTCCTCCTGTGTGCACAGCACTCGTCCCGTCTCCTCCCTCCGAGGCAGCCGGACTATATATCTTTTGTGGCCCCGGCGCTGGGAGATTGCCGGGGGCCACAAAAGATATACGTGTTTAAAAAAAACAGGCGGGCCGTTCAAAACCAGACCGCGGGCCGCGATTGGCCCGCGGGCCGGACTTTGGACATGTCTGGTATAGACCGTATCAAAGATGGTGGATGAGAACTTTTCGCATGTAGAATAGTGTTTCCAGCTGTTGGCTTCCTAAAAAGTGAGGAGGCCAACGGGCCATCGGAGTCAATACTAATCTTAAGGTCCAGGAACTCTACTTCCCTTCTATTATATTTTAGGGTGAAACGAAGATTGTAATCATTGTTCGAAATTAGTTGGAAGAAGTGATTTAGTTCACATTCAGTTCCCGACCAGAAGATGAGAATGTCATCCAAATATCTATACCAGGCAAGAACATTCTCAATAAGGGGAGCCACATCATCCCGTGAGAACATATCTTTTTCCCATCCCCCCAGTTACAGGTTGGCATACGATGGGGCACATTTAGTCCCCATCGCAACCTGGAGGTAATGGGTTTGACCGAATTGAAAGATATTATGCCTCAATACATAGTTCAGTAATTCAAGCACAAAGCCACTGTACTTAGCATTCAAAGGACCTCTCTCGTTTAAAAATGTCTGCACAACCTCCACCCCTCTGTCATGAGGGATGGCGTTGTAGAAACATTTTACGTCGATCGTAACAAGCCAACAATTTGGCGTTAGAGAGATTCCCTCAATCGTTTTAAGTAGATTGATAGTGTCTTTAATATAGGAGAATAAAGATGTAACATGTGGGCGTAGATAGTTGTTTATTAGTGAGCTAGTATTTTCTGTAAGGCTTTGGCAACTGGATATAATAGGTCTACCTGGTGGTTCAGATAAGGACTTGTGTACCTTAGGAAGCGCATAAAAAGTGGGTATCTTTGGATCTTTAGTATTCAAAAATTCCCAGGTATTCTTATCAATAATTCCTGATCTGTAGGCTTTGAATATTATTTGACGAAATTGTACATCATAATTGAAAATTATTGTAGTCGAGTTAGGACGATACCAATCTCTGTTTTTTAATATATTGTTACACATGTAGACATATTGAGCCTTGTTCATAATGACCAAGTCACCTCCTTTGTCCGCTGGTTTAATCATCAAGAGAGAAGGAGGGGTTTACAGGGACTTTCAGGAAATCATGGCCTGGTAAGGTCACACATTTCCATCCCTGGGGACTTTAAATGAAATAATGGCCCGGTAAGGTCATAAATTTCCATCCCAATATAAGTGATAAGGAAGGGGCTTTACCAGCCCCAAAAAAAGGGGGGGGGGGGGACTTTACATGAAGCACATGACTGCCAAAAAAGTAGTTGGATGATCATAAGGGAATTTTATTTACATGATACTGGAACATACAAGTGACAATCATGAATTACATATAATCATACAACAAATGCACAGGTAAGTCATAAAATGAATAGACATACATTGTAGTATTCATATCAATGGTAAAATGATAAATGAATTAATAAAAAATATACAAAGCAATTGTCGTTAAAGGTAAGACCTCCATAAAATTCCCTGGTTCACTACAATCAGAATGGGATACAATCATAATTAAACGATATAACCTAAGGCCTCATTAAGCCTGTAAAGATGAGTAGTTGATAATATTGTAGAGAATCGAAATCAAAAAATATATACGACCACAGCAATTATTGGCTCTACGCGTTTCTTGGCCTTCGTGCCACTCGTCAGGAGCAAGCACATATGGTATCAAGGTCTGTAAAGATATAAATATGAGTAAAAGCGGAGTGGACAAAAACAAATATAATCAGGGGTGGGACGTAAAAAAAACCCCAACCATTATATGTATATATACTTACTAAGATTCTATGTAATGATGATGTAGTGGCGGGGTACCACCGTAATTAGGATTACTCACCGTGGAGGAATTAATAGTAGAAGTACTGTTAATTGAGGTGGAAGTGACCATAGGAATAGTAGAAGCAGATGATCTACGAAGAGAGGGTGACCTGACTGGAGATCGACTCCCCAAGAGGAGAAAGGGAAACACGGATACAGCCTCTTCTGAATCTATGCACCCCCATATGGGTACCCCTTTACCATTTTCAGCACATTCAATCTCCTCTAAGCAAGCACCCTCACGTCCACTTACTATGTTCCAATCACTACCGGCACCCTCTTTTCGTAGATCATCTGCTTCTACTATTCCTATGGTCACTTCCACCTCAATTAACAGTACTTCTACTATTAATTCCTCCACGGTGAGTAATCCTAATCAGAATATTATTATTTCTCCCTCTGGCACACCTCTTCCGGCTGATCTCCGTGTGGCACCTATTTTTTTGGGGAAGGAGTCACCTCCAGTCATAATGAAATAGATAATACTCTAGATAGGCCTGAGAAAGTAAGCTGCTCTGAATTTTCTATTATTAATCTATCCTCTCATGTGTTAACTGATTATGAGGAAGAAGTCTTGAAACTTGGCCTTACCTTCTGCCCTAATAATAATGTTGATAAGTTTGATTTGATAAAGGATGTGCATCTATTCTCCCGTAGACTTCTTTATAAAACTATTTTTGATAAAAGTAAGATTGAATCCATTCAAAATTCATCTGAAGCTACATTAAAGGATAACATGACTGAACACCAGGCAATGCAAGATCTGATGGATTTATGGGAGGAGGGACATGGCACGGTGGATGACCCGGGAATATTAGAGCCTGTTAGTTTATCCATTGATGGTATGTCCTTCCCCCCCCCCCCCCCCCCACAATCTTTTAAGCTCAAATCTAATGCTTTTCCCCTGTTAACCTCTAACCCGAATATTTGGGCCTTTACTCAACAAGTTTGTCAAAAGATTGAAAAAAGTTCCTTTACATCAACTAGAAATCCTAACCTTAATAAGCAACAACTACAAGCCTTGTATTCTTTACAATCTAATCCTGACTTGATGATTAAACCAGTGGACAAAGGAGGTAACTTGGTCATTATGAACAAGGCTCAATATGTCTACATGTGTAACAATATATTAAAAAACAGAGATTGGTATCGTCCTATCTCGACTACAATGATTTTCAATTATGATGTACAATTTCGTCAAATAATATTCAAAGCCTACAGATCAGGAATTATTGATAAGAATACCTGGGAATTTTTGAATACTAAAGATCCAAAGATACCCACTTTTTATGCGCTTCCTAAGGTACACAAGTCCTTATCTGAACCACCAGGTAGACCTATTATATCCAGTTGCCAAAGCCTTACAGAAAATACTAGCTCACTAATAGACAACTATCTACGCCCACATGTTACATCTTTATTCTCCTATATTAAAGACACTATCGATCTACTTAAAACGATTGAGGGAATCTCTCTACCGCCAAATTGTTGGCTTGTTACGATCGACGTAGAATGTCTCTACAACGCCATCCCTCATGACAGAGGGGTGGAGGTTGTGCAGACAATTTTTAATGAGAGAGGTCCTTTGAATGCTAAGTACAGTGGCTTTGTGCTTGAATTACTGAACTATGTATTGAGGCATAATATCTTTCAATTCGGTCAAACCCATTACCTCCAGGTGCAGGGGGTTGCGATGGGGACTAAATGTGCCCCATCGTATGCCAACCTGTACCTGGGGGGATGGGAAAAAGATATGTTCTCACGGGATGATGTGGCTCCCCTTATTGAGAATGTTCTTGCCTGGTATAGATATTTGGATGACATTCTCATCTTCTGGTCGGGAACTGAATCTGAACTAAATCACTTCTTCCAACTAATTTCAAACAATGATTACAATCTTCGTTTCACCCTAAAATATAATAGAAGGGAAGTAGAGTTCCTGGACCTTAAGATTAGTATTGACTCCGATGGCCTGTTGGCTTCCGCACTTTTTAGGAAGCCAACAGCTGGAAACACTATTCTACATGCGAAAAGTTCTCATCCACCATCTTTGATACAGTCTATACCATATAGTCAATATCTTAGACTCAAGCGGAACTGTAGCCAGGAAACAGATTTCAAACAAGCAGCAAAAGCTCTCTATGATAGGCTTAAACAACGTGGGTATAGCCATAATAGTTTGAAAAAAGCATACAATCTAGTTAAGCACAAGAATAGGAATACTCTTATTTTTTCTAAGAAACCTGATAAAGAAACAAACACAGTTAGATTAGTTACTAGACATTCTAATCAAAATAAAAAATTCAGGGACATTATACAAACATTTTGGCCCTTATTGGTGGCTGAACCTGCGGTGAATAAATATGTTAATGAATACCCTGAGATAACTTACAAACGTGCTCCCTCTCTGAGAGATCGTTTGGTACATAGCGATTTTGTTGACTCTGATGGAATTACTGAAATTGTGAAACCTGGTTCATATTCATGTGGGTACTGTGACATGTGTAGATATATGGCCAATTGTGAAAATTTTAAATTACCCAATGGTAAATGGCATAAACCTAAATTTTGTATAACATGTTCCACGTTAGGCATTGTCTATCTAGCAGAGTGTCAATGTGGAGGATTTTATGTAGGAAAGACGAAAAGAGCCTTCTCGGTACGCATGCGTGATCACTTTAAACCTATTTTTAATAAAAAAAATGAGTACTGCAGTTAGCAGACATATTGGCATATATCATGCGTTTGATCCTGACTATATTAGATTCCAGGCACTTGATCATATTCCACTTACTTCGAGAGGGGGGAGTGTTGACAAAAAATTGCTGCAGACTGAGGCGAGGTGGATCTTTAATTTAAAGGCAACAAAATTCCCTGGGTTCAATGAAAATTTAAGCTATCGATCATTTCTCTAGTTTGGCGGGTTTTACTGTCATCCTAAAAAACATCTTCTAAATTACTGACATGGTGGTTGGGGTGAGCTGTGGTGTTTGGAGGGAGGGAGGGCAAGACCATTTCTTTTTTTTTTTTTTGTTCTTTCATATACTTATATATATATATTAATTATTGATATGTTTTTTAGGAATATATAAAAATATCTACGATATTTCATATTTTTGTATTAATTTAATGTGTTCTTCTTCTTTGTTGGTATGACTGGGGCTTTACAGTTATGTATCCTTGATTTGCGGTCAGTTCGGTCCATGACCGCTATCGGATTCATTGACTTATGGGGGTGTCCTTCCCTCACATTCCCCCTTTTATTACCCCCTTGCAAAATCTGAAAGAGTTTTCTCTTAGATGCATTGGTGCTGGCTTGCAGCCTGTGTAACTATGGCAATATGGAGGAGCATACGGACGCCCAAGGGCACCTCTGCTTGGTTGGGCATTTCCCCTCTGAACGAGTTGTCCAACTTTTGGCAGCATCTGTTGCGTATTGGTTTGGGGAGCCTTACATCTATGGGCAGTGTGAGCATATAATACCTAGTGCCACACTCCCTATATACACGCTGATTCCTCTCTAGCGTGATATTGAATGCCGGTGAGAACACTGGAGCATTATGGGAAATGTAGTTTCCCTTTCCATTCTCTCCCCTCGCGCATGCGCAGTGCTGCCCTATACGTCCGCATCGAGCCGGTGACGTCAGACGCCAGCTTGATGGACGGTGGCTTTATAGCGGGACACTACTATACCTGGCTCAGTCACGGAGGAGCCGCACTAGGAGAGTGTCTACACATTTGTATGGTTAGTAAAAACTTTTATATGGATGCCTTTGCTAAGATTCCTATATCTTGCACTTACTAACTCGTTATATTCTCCCTATACATTGTAGACACCCTGGAAGCAGGCTGAAAAGCTTGTGGGTGCGCTATCCTTTGTAGCCCAGTCTACTCCTAATGGGCTTCTGGATACCCCTAGTGGTCTAACACCAAATAGTGGATTATAGGAAAGAATTTCCATTCCTCTATTAAGCATGTAAATTGACAGATTATAATTCTCTTTCTTTTTATAAATTAATATGATTATTAAATTAATATGCCTTTTTGATAAAATAAATATATAAGTAGTACCAATATGTAGATTTTCTAATGTCCCAAAAAAATTATTTTCAAAAAAAATTATTTTCAAAAAAGTATTAAGGTTCATTATTAATTAATACTATTATAGTGAATAATTTGATAGATACTCCTCTCTCTTTCCTACTGTATATATTTACACTGCTATGGATATAAAAAATTGAACTAGGTTGGGTTAAATATAGAATTTATTTGTAAAGATAGTTATAAATGAAAAATGAAAGAACTCGTTTTCCACAAAATAAATTTTCTTTATTAATTTGTCCTGACTAGCCATCGTCTGTGCCCTCCTTGCTGTATTATTTGGCTGCTGGGCCCACTGCCCTTGCATCTTTTATTATTTCTGGACGACTTTTTCTGCGGTAGATGGGTTGGTGAAGTGGGGGTAAGCATACCTTTCTACCTAAAGCCTTATTCATACCTTTTTGACAGTATGTTTGAGTATATATACAGAGTCATGTAAACTGCTCTTAAATTTGTTTTTGTAACTAAATTAGTTTTTTATGTGATTTTGTTATTATTTTGGTAGTTTGTATATCCTCTGATGAAGCAATAAGCGAAACATGTCGGGATAAGCAAATTACAACTACCTCAACTGAACTATTACCTGGACCGCAAGTTATATATAACATCCTTGTATGATTATAAGGCTGCTTTCTCTGTTTGTTTTTATGGGATTGTTGTTACAATAAAATATTTAAAAACTTTTTATATATATATATATATATATATTTTTTTTTTTCTCTTTTTGAATATTGCACCCTTAATGTCCCATCTTTTTGCTTTGGACTCTGCTTTTCCAAAACTCTTGATAGATCTATTTAAATAATTTTTATTAATTTTATTTTCATAATAATTTAATATATTTATTTTATATTATTTAATTAATTGCTCCCCCTTTTTTTACATTTATTTATTTATTTTACCTAAAAGGTATGGGTATTTGCTCCCTGGAGCTCTCAGACGCAGTTCTCCCTGCAGCCACAGGCGTCCAACTGAGGCCGACAGGGAGGTAAATAGTGGAACAGGAGAGGCAGGGCACGCCTCTATCCTGTCCTTAACGTTTTAATGGCATAGTCGTCACCATGCCCTTATCCAAAATGGCCACGGCGGCCCCCGGAACTACTGCGCATGCGCCGACCGGCGGAATGGAAACCCGGAAGCCTCGCACCGCCGGCACATGCGTAGAGCACGGCGGGGAACGCCGAGGGGGCGAATAAAGTGCCGGGGCTGAGCGCACGTGGCTCCTACGGAGCTGACAACGGCAGGGGCTAGGAGAGGGGATTTCCCTCTAAAAGAAACAACAAAAAATAAAATAAAAATGAGAGCTCAAAAGAAAGACAGAAATGGAAAGTTGAGGAGGGGAAGAGAGAGAGGGAAGAGGAAAGAGAAAGGAAGAAGAGGAGAAAGAGAAAAACACAAAGATGTAAAACCTAAAAGGGGAAGGAAAGAAGGAGGAAAAGAAAAAGGGGAGAGAGAGGGGAAAAAAAAAAGAAATGTAGAAATAGCTGCTGCCTCCATTTCCATGAATGAGCTGGTGCCTGATCAATTTGCAGATAAAGCTCTTACTTAAGAGACAAACTTCTTGTCCCAAAAGATCCTACAGAAGGGACTTCCAACCTTATAAGCGCGTTTAGCTGCCCAAGAGAAGGAACTGCGTCTGGGAGAGGCTTGAACCCGGACGGAGGCTGCCGAATGCAGAAGGTAAGGACGCCGACCAGAATTCACTGCCATGAGGTATGAGGAAAAAAAGGAGAATGCTGGGGCTGCGCTAACCATTTCTTTTATAATATTCACTAGTCCTGAGGGAGGAGCCAAGGCGGAGCTTGTCACAGGTATGCTGCCATGGAGGCACCAGGAAAATAAATTACTTCCTCCTATAACAGGGTAAATGTGTGAAATCACCAATATATGTGACTGCACAGCTGCTGAATACTTATGTCCCGTACACACGATTGGAAATTCTGCCAGCAAAAGTCCGATGTGAGCTTTTGGTCATAAATTCCGACCGTGTGTATGCTCCATCGGACTTTTGCAGCAAAGATTGAGAGCAGGGGCAGGCTCCTACTTTAAAACATCCAACTTACAAACGTCTCCTACTTGCAAATCAAAGGCGACAACAGGAAGCGAGATGAAAAAAGACAGACAGCTAAAAAAAATTATACAGGGTTGTTAACCCTTCCCTATGTTTTCCAAAAAGCTTAAAAATGTATTTTTTGACTGGAGCTACACTTTAAAAGTGAACCAGTTGAAAAGTACAAACAGATTCTACTTAACACAACAAACCTACACATTTTGTTTGCACCGCCTGTATACTGCTGTTCGGAGTATATAGGGCCTGGGGATCCCCCCACGCCTTTCCTTTTTTTATTTGGGTATGGGATTACCCTTAATATCCATCCAAGACCCTAAAGGGCTGGTAATGGGCAGTGGGGGCTACCCATTTCATTTTTCTCACAGACTTTCATCCATATTGCCGGAACCAGACATTACATTAAAACCGCAAGCAGTTTTAAATGATTTTTTTCTGTTAAATGTAATTTTGTGCAGGGGCTGTTCTAAACACGGGAAACATGTGCCACTTCAAAGGCATACTATAGACACACCCAGGCCACGATATTTAAAGGAATATTTCACTTTTTTTTTCACTTTAATCGTCATTAAAATCAGTGCTCCTGAAAAAACTTCAGTTTTTTGTTTTTTTAAATTTGCATTGATCCATGTTCCTTGGGGCAGGAGCCGGGCCCCCAAACCCTTTTTAGGACAATATCTTGCATATTGGCCTTTAAAATGAGCACTTTTGATTTCAAAGTTCGAGTCCCATAAACTGGAATTCTAAAGTTCGTACGAATTTTCGGTCCGTTCAAAGGTTCTGGTGCAAACCGAACCGTGGGGGGGGGGGGGGGGGGAGAGGGGTGTTCGGCTCATCCCTACTTCCAAAGAAAATCAGAGAGTCATCTTCTCTAAACTCATTCAAATCAAATCTAAAAACATTTTTCTTTAGACAAGCTTTCACTTAATTGTGCCTTTTTTCCTTTGTTATCCTGTGTATTCCTCGTAAAGCGCTTTGAGAAGCTACCTTTAAAGGCATTATATAAAATAAAGTTTATTATGGCCAATCTCGCTAATGAATGTTGACACAAAGGTCTTTGCCAAAATTTAGAAAATTATTAATGCAAATCAAACCAGGTCTATACCAGGTAGATGTGCCCAGATGAATGTTAGGAGACTTTTTGTAAATCTTTAGGCTCTTCGTGATAACTCCGGGGAAAGGGAAATAGCCTCGTTGGACACCAAGAAGGCCTTTGACTGGGTAGAGTGGCCTTATCTATTTTATTTCTTATGCCGCATACACACGAGTGGAATGTCCGACAGAAAAAGTCAGACGGGAGCTTTTCATCGTATATTCCGATCGTGTGTATGCCCCATTGGACTTTTTACGTTGAAAATTCTGACGGACCTAGAAATAGAACATGTTCTAAATATTTCTGACGGAACCAATTCCTATCTGGAAAACCGCTTGTCTGTATGCTGTTCCGACGGACAAAAAACGACCCATGCTCTGAACCAAGTACGAGACGAAAGCTATTGGCTACTGGCTATTGAACTTCCTTTTTCTAGTCCCGTCGTACGCGTTGTACGTCACTGTGTTCTTGACGGTCGGACTTTGGTGTGATCGTGTGTACGCAAGACGGTTTCAGCGGAATTCCATCGGGACTCCATCGGAAAAACCTTCAGAGTTTATTACGACGGGAAAACTGGTCGTGTGTACAGGGCATTAGAGTCCTATGGTTTTGGACCCATCTTTGTTTCTTGGGTACGATTGTTATACACTGACCTGTTGGTGAGGCTGCATGTAAATTACATTTACTCAGAACACTTTCCCGTCTTCAGGTGAACCAGGCAGGGGTGTCCGTTGTGACCCCTGTTGTTCACCCTGGCCATGGAGCTTCTAGCCACCAAATTGCGTTTGAGTGACTCCTTTTCGTGCCTTAGGTTGGGTCACTTGGAAGAACGTGTATCATTATATGATTATGACATGCTTCTGTATTTTCAGTCTCCAGGTCCCTCACTATCTGCCGCATTTGACCTGATTCAGGAGTTTGGGGATTATTCTGGGTTCTGTATAAATTGGTCCAAATAATCTGTTTCCTATTGATGAAAATGTGGCAGTAACTGGGAAATGTCCCATCCGATTGTCCAGTTCATTCAGGTATCAGGGAGTTGAATTTGAATCCCCAATCTCAAAATTTTTGGAGGTTAATTCGTCATGATAATAGGGTTTTTTTTGTGAGAAAGTACATAGGGAGAAAAATATGACAAGATGTCATCTAAGTTTTTTTTTTTATATATTTTATCGAATTCCCATTTTTGTGCCAAAACGAGTATTTCAGGATATAGACGCTATCATTGTTGGAATGTTATGGGGGTCACAACCTTCCAGATTATCCTTAGCAGTATTGAAATTGCCTATTAATATAGGGGGATTGTCATTGCCGGCTTTACCCTCCTATTATTTTGCCTCTCAGTTGACATTTCTTCACTGGAGGTTTTTTCCCCAGATCCCAAATGCAACTATGGTGTTGGAAGCGGTGGTGGCCACTTCCTTTGAGGCCTTACTTAATATGCTTTATTGGGTGGTCCCAGGAATGTGGGTTCAGTGATGGCCCTCCTTGGGAAGGTCTTTCACATATGCTCCCAAACTGTAGGTGATACCCCCTTAATGTTGTCCTCTAATAACCCGCTATGGTTCAATGGGTCTCTGTGAGAGTTTTTTAAACTGGAGGATGGCTTCTTATGGGCCCAGTTTGGTATCGAGTATCTCCACCACATATTCCAGGAGAATAAATGATGTACCTTTGGACAGCTACAGTAGCTACAGGACACATCAAACATGTGGAAAAAAGTGCTCTGGTCAGATGAGACCAAAATTGAACTTTCCCCTAATCATCTTTCAGGCAGGCACCTGAGAGACCTTGGCTCCTCCCCTCTGTAGAAAACACTGCATCAGCCATCTTTAAATTTCCTCCTCCCCTGCTGGCTCCTCAGTTATTTGTGTTTCCTCCAGAGGGGAGACACCACTTGGAACCGAGCCAGGAAGGCTCAGGCAGAATGTCCTGAAAGGGGCAGAGGCTCCTTGGACATGGCCAGGGAAAGTACCTGGTGAAGATCGCTGCCACCACATTTCTGATGGCAGGTGTAGGCTGGGGGGGGGCTCCTTTTTCACTACTGAGTGCGTTAGAGGAGAGTGCAGGCCCCATACACAGTGGTTCCGGACTCCCAGCAAAGAGCAGCAAATGGCATCCTGCAGCGTGAAGAATCAACGCTGGGCTCTGGGACCACATGGAAGCTGAGTGGCAGGTGACATCACATCTGGCAGAAGGGGTAGGCACTTCTGTTTGACCCGTGGGATGCTGAAAAGGAGCCAGGCATTGGCTGGAGAGGAGCTACAATTGCTATGGAGACAGCAAAAGCTCTGGTGGCAGCACCAACATGTCAGAGGCAGAAGGAAGGGACCAGATTGCTCCTGCTGTGGCCATCTTCAACCACACTAAGGTAAGGGTAATCTAGGGTGGAGCTCCTCTTGCCAGACCCCCCCAAGGGGGCTTGTCAGGTCACCTGAGACCAGGTGACAGATACACCCCATAGGAGTCGGAAGTGCACCGCTAAGGATAGTGGACCTTAGGACTGACTGCTGCAGATTGTACCCAGGGAGATTCAGGATGCAGGTCTACTGGATCACTAACACGGATCCCAGTGGGAGCTAGAGCATTGATTCCCTAGGGCGCGGAGTCTAAGAGCCAGCAGGTGTTCACCAGAGCCTCCAGCCGTGAGGATGGACTTCGCTTCAGTCTGGCTCCAGGTCGCGGCCCCTAGGGTCTCACAGCTCATGGTAGACTACAGGAGAAGGGAACAGCAAGAATAGTAAAGGGATAAGGCAGAGGTCAGGGCAACTAGCAGACAGGAACAACAGAGTACATGCCAAAGTTCAGGATCACAGGCAGACAGGGATGGTCGGGGACATGCCAAGGTCGGTAACGGAGAAAAACGAAGAGCACACAGCAAGCAGGAAACAAGAAGCCAAACACAGTGAATACACAATGGTTGATCAGCACCGCTGGCTTGCAGTGCACAGGTTAATATAGGGTTCTCTGATAGGGCCTGGGGTGGAGCCATGCTTAGAGGAGAGGTTATAAAAACCACCAGGTGAAAGTGGCTGGCCTCTAAGTCTGAACACATGAGGAGAGATAAGCAAACAGAGGAAGATTACTACATAACTATGACAGAGCTTAAGGGGGGGAGTCCTCTTGATGCCAGAGGGAAAGCTCACGGGGCCCCTGGAGAGGCAAGCCCACATGAGAAAGGCTGCACACCTGTAGCTAACTGCAGGGAGGGATGTAAAGTATGTCTTTAATGCCTGTGGGTTTTTTGGCTTTCAGAACAAAACAGACAAACCCAGACCCCCTCATATCTCAAAGAGAAGGTGCCCATCCTGTAAAACTACACTTAGGGATTCCTGGGGAAAAAAACCTATGTAGAGAATTTATTAATAAACTAGTGCAGGAACATAGTCATACCACTGAGCAGGGCCGTGAGCTAGCGGGATCTGTAAAGGAAGTTTTCAATATGTTTGAATCTTTAAAACCTTCTTTGTGGGGTTTCAGATCCCACAGCCTCAGACTGCTCCTCCTCCAATGCAGCAGTTAGTGTTACCAAAAACTCAAGTGTTACTATCCACTAGTGCAGGCCCTCCAGCAGCCTCCAGGGAAGAGGCTGAGTTAGAGCCAGAGAGTGCAGCCTCCGGCTCCCAAGAGTCAGAGGGAGGACCTCTGGAAGGGGGTTCCAGAAAGCCATCCTGGTACAAACTGTCACTTGAAGAGGTGGAAAACCTCTTGGGGGCCATTTATACCACACTAGGTATGCAAACAGAGAAAAATCCCCTATCTCTACATTAGGGATGAGCTTGGTGTTCCGTTCGACTCGAACACCGGCTGTTCGCCCGTTCGGTGAAGCCAGAACTCTGTGGGCCGTTCGCCAAATTCGAATGGCTCTCACGTCCCACAATGCACTGCGCCATCGCAGTGCATTGCTGGCTCATGATTGGCCAAGCATGCACTGTGACCCTGCAGGCTTGGCCAATCACAGCGCCGGCAGCGAGGAGAGCCATGATTGGCCACAGGCAGGATGCCTGTAGCCAATTATAGCTCATACTGTGTAGTACATGCCCCACACTATATAAGGCCGCCAGCACGGCGGCCTTGTGTAGTGTTCCAGCGTCTGCAGGAGTTAGTGGATGTTGTCTGTGTAAAAAAGTAACAGTACAGCGCAAATAAATAATAATATAAAAAGTCCATAAAATGAAAAATAGATGAATAATAGATGCAGTGATCAGGAAGAATCTGCTTGTGCAGTGTGTCTTCAATCAATATAACAAGTGACGATGTGATCCCTTCACCATTGAACAAGTTGGACTCTCACCTCAACTAATGGACCCCTGATATATCAGACAGGTCAAAAACACATGTTCCCATCAAGGGTAGATCATAAGATTTCAGCAGACCAAACGGAAGTACTCCCAGGAAAGATCCTCCTCCGTGTCATCAGATCAATATGATTTCATGTATAAATATAAAGAACAAGCAAATCTAGTGCTCTCCGTTCATATAAATGTATTTTAAAAGCAAGTAAAGAGAAATTACACTCACATTTGTAAGCACTGATCTCCAGTGCTGAGTGCTAAGCAAAGAAACGAATACCATGCGTGGATCAGTGTGTTAGCCTGCGGATGACGTCACGGTGCGAGTCACGTGGTCCGTACGCGTTGCGTCCCAAAGAGTAGGCGGGACTTCATCAGCGGTGACAGCATGACGTCGAACGGCCGCTTTTAAGCCAACACACTGATATTAAGCCAATGAGAAACAGAGTTATGCGCAAGGCAAGTGCCAGGGGAAGCACGTATCAAACGTGACACCGGAACACAGATCTGCGCACAATAACACTATAAGAGAGAGAGGAAAGGTGTATTTAAAAACAATACAGATAAAAAACAAAAACAAAAAGCAAAACCAGAGGTAAGCGCAAGTGTTGCCTACTGAATAGCAACATGCAGCAATCTTCTAGTTGTTCCCACATGAACTATGTGAAGAAAAAATATAAAAAAGTATTATTGCCAAAAAAGCAATGCGATATTATAGCACTGAAATAAGGCCACACATGTGTATATCTCCTAATCAGTCCAACATTACTGGCAATGAAAACATAAAATGTAAAACAACATACCCGCTGATATCATCAGCAAGCTACACTGATCCACGCATGGGTTAATGCAAAATAATGAAAAATAAATAAAATATAAATATAAATATAAAAATATAAAAATACAAAAATAATAATAATCATAAGAGAATATAAATATACAAAATATATATAAAGAAATATATATAAAGATATACTAATCAAAAAATATAAAATTTAAAATTAAAGAAGAAAAATTATTATCTGTCCGAAATGAAGCAATTTAAATCAAAATCCACGTTCAAGCCTCTCGGGGCTAGAACCCTTGTTTCATGGATCCAATAAGACTCACGTTTACTTAATTGGCGTATGAAGTTACCTCCACGCCAATGTTTGGTTACCTTCTCAATCCCCCAAAAACTCAAACTCTTAGGGTTCTGAGAGTGTACCGATTTGAAATGGCGAGACACATTATGAGTCTTGAGACCCTTTTTAATATTATTCACATGTTCGCCCAACCTCACATGTAGGGGTCTAGACGTTCTACCGATATATTGGAGACCGCATCCACATTGTAACATATATACCACCCCTGCAGTAGAACAGGTGATAAGTTTGTCAATCTTATATTCCCTGTTATTACTAGTGGCAATAAAAGATTTTCTCCTTTTTATATTGCATCTGGAGTGTCTGCATGCCTGATGCATGATGTTGTCTGTGTGCCTTCACCGCACAATACATCTGTATCTACCCTTCATTGCTGTTCTGAGTGTTCTCTAATTGAGCCATCTGCAGGAGTTAGTGGGCGACTGGGTGTTGTCTGTGTGGCGGCACCACAGAATACACCTGTATCTACCCATTGTTGCTGTTCTCTAATTGAGCCATCTGCCATCTGCAGGAGTTAGTGGGCAACTGGGTGTTGTCTGTGTGCCTGCACCACAGAATACACCTGTATCTGCCCTTCATTGCTGTTCTCTAATTGAGCCATCTGCAGGAGTTAGTTTGTGTTGTGTGCCTCCAGCGCAGTATATACCTGTAGCTACCTATATTAATCTTCTCTAATTGAGCCATCTGCAGGAGTTAGTTGGTGTTGTGTGCCTCAGCACAGCACATTATACACCTATATCTACCATTTATTGCTGGTGTTCTATAATAAAGGCATCTGCAGGAGTTAGTGGGTGTTTTGTGCCTCCAGCACAATATACACTACCCAATTGCTGGTTTTCCCATCTCCCTGCAGGCCATTACCATGTCTGGAAGGCCAACAAGGAAAGGCAGACAATAAGAGGGCAAGCAGGCTCTGTGTCTAGAGACAACAGCACTGGTCATGGACGCGCTGCATCGTCATCAGCACGAGGCCATGGGACATGCTTGTCCTTATTTTCGGCAGCTGGACGTGTTGAGCCGCATCATGCCGAAGACTTGGTAGAGTGGATGACCAAGCCCTCTTCATCCGCCTCATCCTCTCACCCAGGCTCAGGGTACTAGCAAAGCAGCTGCCAGCGCATCCTCTTCCCTTGTCTCAATGTCATCATCAGTGACTCCTTCCCTAGACCCACCACATCCTCCTAAGGGCGTCCCCCGAACTGTTTGAGCACAGTGTTGGGTACGTGCTCCAGGAGGATGCCCAGTGTTTTGAAGTCTCTGATGATGATACCCAGCTAGAGGAAGGCAGTAGCGTGAATGCAGAGAGAGGGGATGCTCAAGAAGGACAGCAATCTAGCAGTCATGTTCCACAAGCTGCAGCATACTGCCAGGTTTGCTCCAGTGATGAAGAGGTAGGGGATGATGAGGGCACTGACTCCACGTGGGTGCCTGGTAGGAGAGAGGAGGAGGAGGAGGCACATCTCCAACGAGGCAGGATGCCCTCTGGGAGCCAGCTTAGGGGCAGCACACCGACTGAATGACACCGCAGAGCTCCGCCTGTGCAGGGCGCTGCCTCTGTGCGTTATTCTAAAAGTTTTTTGGTGTGGGCCTTTTTTGAGACAAGTGCATCAGATCGCACCGCTGCTATTTGCAACATATGTCTCAAGCGTATCTTGCGTGGCCAAAACATCAGCCGCTTGGGCACTGCATGCTTGACCAGACATATGTTGACCTACCATGTCGCTCGTTTGCAAGCTTACCTCAAAGACCCACTCCAAAGAGCAAAGCGGACCTCTCCTTACTCCTCATCAGCTGGGATCTCCAACCCCACTAGACCTTCAGTCCTCTCGGAAACCTGCACTGAGAGGAATGAAGGTGTAGAATTAGGTGTGTCACAGCCATGTCCAATTGTAGCAGGCACATTTCCCTGCCCCAGCTGCTGGACCGTAGAAAGAAGTTCACTCCCAGCCGTCCACATGCCCAGCGGTTGAATGCTAGCTTGGCTAAATTGCTAGCCCTTCAACTGCTGCCTTTTCAGTTGGTAGACTCGGCCCCCTTCCGTGAGTTTGTGCAATGTGCGGTTCCTCAGTGGCAGGTCCCCAAACGCCACTTTTTCTCACGGAAGGCGAGTCCGGCTCTCTACCGGCATGTGGAAGACAATGTCCTTGCCTGCTGGACAGGGCGGTCAGCGGTAAGGTGCATATTACTGCTGACTCATGGTCCAGCAGGCATGGACAGGGACGTTACCTGTCTTTCATGGCCCATTGGGTCACTCTTCTGGCAGCTGGGAAGGATGCAGGACAAGGTGCAGTAGTGTTGGAGATTGTTCCGCCACCAAGCCTCCAAAATGCTACTACTGGTTGTGACACACCTCTCTCCTCCATCCCCTCCTCTTCTTCTTCCTCTATGGCCTCTTCCAGTGCTCTGTCCTCGAAAGCAGTGGTGCTCCGTAGGTGTTCAAGGGGCTACGCAAGTACACAGGCAAAACAATGCCATGCCCTGCTTGCGCTGGTTTGTTTGGGGGACAGGAGCCACACTGGGGCAGATATTTTGTCAGCTCTGCAGGGGCAGGCCGAGAGGTGGTTGACGCCATGCCAGCTTAAGCCAGGATTTGTGGTTTTCCACAATGGCACCAACCTCCTCTCTGCCCTCCGACAGGGACGACTGACCCATGTGGCTCACGTCCTTAACCTGGTGGTACAGCGGTTCTTGGGTAGGTACCCCGGCTTACAGGATGTCCTGAAGCAGGCCAGGAAAGTCTGTGTGCATTTCTGCAGATCATTTAATGCCTGTGCTTGGCTGGCTGAGCTCCAAAAGGAGTTGAACCTGCCCAAGAACCGACTTATATGTGACATGCCCACCGGGTGGAACTAAACTTTGGCCATGCTGCAGCGGCTGCACACACAGCAGAGGGCCATCAATGAGTACCTGTGCAACTACGGCACCAGGACAGGGTCAGGGGAGCTCGGTTTTTTCTCACCACGCCAGTGGGGCATGATCAAGATGCATGTACTGTCCTGTCACTGTTTGAGGAGGCCACAAGGATGGTGAGCAGTGACAGTGCATGCATCAGTGACACTGTACCTCTTGTCTACCTGTTGGAGCATACGCTGTGTGGAATAATGGACAGGGCACTTGAGGCAGAACAGAGGCAGGAAGAGGAGGACTTCCTTGCCTCTCAAGGCCCCCTTTATCCAGACAGTGTTCCTGTTGTCCATCCCATCACAGAGGAAGAGGAGGATGATTGTGTCAGCATGGAGATGGAGGCTGGCACTCAGCATCAGCAGCAGTCTTGTAGGGATGATTTACAGTCCCAAGAAACCCGTGGTATTGTACGTGGCTGGGAGGAGGTAGCTGCGGATCATGTTGTCCTTAGTGACCCAGAGGACTCCGGACCGAATGCCTCAGCTAACCTACGCTGCATGGCCTCCCTGATCCTGCAAAGCCTGCGGAAGGATCCTCGTATTCTTCGGATCAAGGAGAGGGACCATTACTGGCTGGCCACTCTCCTTGATCCATGGTACAAGGGTAAGGTTGCAGACTTTATCTTGCCATCGCAGAGGGAGCAGATGATGAGACATCTCCGGGAGGCTTTGCAGAAAGGTCTGTGCAACGCGTTCCCAGAGACTGGGAGGTTACAAACTCCTGATCCTGGACAACGTGTTGCTGAGGCATCGGTCAGAAGGAGCGGTGGAGAAGGTGGCCGTCTGACCGATGCTTTCAGACAATTTTTTAGTCCGCAGCCCCAAGGTATGATCGGTTCCAGCAACAATCGCCAGCATCTGATTTACATTGTGCAGGAATACCTAGGGGCAAGGTCAGACTTGGACACCTTTCCCACCGAAAATCCTCTGGCTTACTGGGTCTTGAGGATGGATCACTGGCCAGAGCTTGCACAGTATGCAATTGAGCTACTGGCCTGTCCTGCATCCAGCGTTCTTTCGGAACGCACCTTCAGTGCTGCTGGTGGCTTTGTAACCGATCACAGGGTGCACCTGTCCACCGACTCGGTTGATCAACTGACCTTCATAAAGATGAATCAGTCTTGGACCACCACCAGCTACCAAGCACCTGAAGCCGAATAATTTTTTTTTAAATATCACATCCCTTCAAGACTGCCTATGCTGATGCTGAGTGACTGTCCTATTATGTCTATCCTCTTCCTTCTCTGCTGATATCTTGGAAGAACATTTTTGGTTCTGGGTGATGCCACCAGCCCAATTTTTCAGCCCCTGTTTAACAGGGGCGAGTAATTATAATTTTTGATGCAATGCTTTGCAGTAGGGCTCATTCCTGCACTACAAATAGAGTATATGGGAGAGGTTGCAGTGTCGGGCACCAGTGCCTAAGGCCCACTTTTTCACCCCCTGTTTAACAGGAGCATATAATTACAATTTTTGATGTGCTTTGCAGCAGGGCTCATTCCTGCACTCCAACTAAAGTATCTGGGAGAGGTTGCAGTGTTGTGGCACCAGCAAGCAGTGCCTAAGGCCCAATTTTTAAGCCCCTGTTTAACAGGGACATGTAATTACAATTCTTGATATAATATTTCACAGCAGGGCCCATTCCTGCGCCCACCGAGAATAACTGTGAGCACTTAGTGTTGTGGCACCAGCACCACTACCACCACCACAACCACCAAAGGCCCTATTTTTCTACCACTGTTCAACAATGGCATGTAATTACAATTCTTGATATAATTGTTCACAGCAGGACTCTCCAGCGCCTACCAAGAGTCACTTTGAGGGCTTACAGTGTTGTGGCAACACCAACACCTTAGGTGCAAATTTCTGCAGAGCATATAGGGCAGGCCCCTACTTTCAAACATCCAACTTACAAACGTCTCCTACTTGCAAACGGAAGGAGACAACAGGAAGTGATATGAAAAAAGACGGATGGCAAAACTAATTATACAGGGGTGATAACCCTTCGCTATGTTTTCCAAAAAGCTTAAAAATAGATTTTTTGACTGGAGCTACACTTTAAAAATGTACCAGTTCAAAATTACAAACAGATTATACTTAACACAACAAACCTACACAGTCCCTGTCTTGTTTGCACCGCCTGTATACTCCTGTTCTGAGTATATAAAGTCTGGGGGCCCCACGCCTTTCCTTTTTTTAATATTGGTACAGGGTTCCCCTTGATATCCGCACAAGTCCCAAATGGGCTGGTAATGGGCAGGGGGGCTACCTATGCCTTTTTTCTCAATGATTTTCATCCATATTGCCGGAACCAAATATTACATTAAAACCGCAAGCAGTTTTAAATGATTTTTTTTCTTTTAAATGTCCTTTTGTGCAGGGACTGTTCTAAACACGGGAAACATGTGCCACTTCACAGGCATACTATAGACATCCCCCAGGCATGATGTTTAAAGGAATATTTCACTTATTTTTTCACTTTAATCGTCATTAAAATCAGTGCTCCTGAAAAAATGGCTCTTTTTAACCACTTTCAGACCGGACCATTTTGCTGGTAAATGACCAGAGGTCTTTTTACACTTTGGCACTGCGCTGCTTTAACTGGTAATTGCGCGGTCATGCAATGTTGTACCCAAACAAAATTTGCGTCCTTTTCTTCCCACAAATAGAGCTTTCTTTTGATGGTATTTGATTGCCTCTGCGATTTTTATTTTTTGCGATATAAACGTAAAAAGACCGCAAATTTTGAAAAAAAATGATATTTTCTACTTTTTGTTATTAGAAAAATCCAATAAACTCAATTTTAGTCATACATTTAGGCCAAAATGTATTCAGCCACATGTCTTTGGTAAAAAAAAAGTCAATAATTGTATATTTATTGGTTTGCGCAAAAGTTGTCACATCTACAAACTAAGGTACGTTTTCTGGAATTTACGCAGCTTTTAGTTTACGACTGCCTATCTCATTTCTTGAGGTGCTAAAATGGCAGGGCAGTACAAAACCCCCCCAAATGACCCCATTTTGGAAAGTAGACCCCCTAAGGAAATTGATAAGAGGCATGTTGAGCCCATTGAATATTTTATTTTTTTGCCTCAAGCGATTGAATAATGACAAAAAAAAAAATTTTTTTTTTTTTTTACACAAAGTTGTCACTAAATGATATATTGCTCACACATGCTATGGGCGTATGTGAAATGACACCCCAAAATAAATTCTGCTGCTTCTCCTGAGTACGGGGATACCACATATGTGGGACTTTTTGGGAGCCTAGCCGCGTACGGGGCCCCGAAAACCAAGCACCGCCTTCAGGCTTTCTAAGGGCGTAATTTTTTGATTTCACTCCTCACTACCTATTACAGTTTTGAAGGCCATAAAATGCCAAGATGGCACAAAACCCCCACAAATGACCCCATTTTAGAAAGTAGACACCCCAAGCTATTTGCTGAGAGGCATGTTGAGTCCATGGAATATTTTATATTTTGCCACAAGTTGCGGGAAAATTACAAACTTTTTTTTTTTTTTTTTTTTTTTCACAAAGTTGTCACTAAATGATATATTGCTCACGCATGCCATGGGCATATGTGAAATGACACCCCAAAATAAATTCTGCTGCTTCTCCTGAGTATGGGGATACCACATATGTGGGACTTTTTGGGAGCCTAGCCGCGTACGGGGCCCCGAAAACCAAGCACCGCCTTCAGGCTTTCTAAGGGCGTTACAGTTTTGAAGGCCATAAAATGCCAAGATGGCACAAACCCCCCCCCAAATGACCCCATTTTGGAAAGTAGACACCCCTAAATTTAGGGGTACACTAGTGAGACTAGGTAATAAATGGCGGGTGCCCTGAAACTATAAAAAAATAACTAACCAACCAGCGTCACCTGTAACAGTTATATGGTGATCACTGGTGAAAGGGTTAACTAGGGGGCAATTAGGGGGCTTTATGCGGTAGTATATGGGGGTCCCTGGCGCTATAAAAAGCTGCAGCGAACCTAAATACCTACCTGCCTAACTAGCGTCACCTGTGACACTAATACAGCGATCAGAAAAACGATCGCTTATTAGGCTGGGTTCACACTGGAGCGATGCGGGAACGCCACGAATGCGCGGCGGGTTCCCGCATCGCATGCCTCCCGGCGGCAGTTCACACTGCCCTATGCGAACTGCTGGGAGTGTCAGTGAAATGTTACTGACACCCCCAGATCAGTTCGCATATCGCAGTGCGATCTGCAAACTCGGATCGCATGGTGTGAACACCCATGCGATCCGATTCTGCTGCGGGCCAAAAAAAGGGTCCCGTGCGAATTTGCGGCGGGTGCGGCGGGTGCGGCGAATGGCTGAACTCGAATCGCACAGAGATCGGATGTGATTTGCACTGCAGTGCGGTGCGAATCACATCCGTTCTCATAAACCGCTGCAATGTGAACCCAGCCTTAGTGACACTGGCGACGGGGGGTGATCACGGGGTTAAACCTTTATTGGGGGGGTTAGGGGGGTACCTTAGAACTAAAGGGGGCTAACCCTAACTGCCCTAACAGTTATTAGTCACAAATGACACCCGCCGGGTGATCAGGGGGTTAAACCTTTATTAGGTAATAAATGGTGGGTGCCCTGAAACTATAAAAAAATAACTAACCAACCAGCGTCACCTGTAACAGTTATATGGTGATCACTGGTGAAAGGGTTAACTAGGGGGCAATCAGGGGGCTTTATGCGGTAGTATATGGGGGTCCCTGGCGCTATAAAAAGCTGCGGCGAACCTAAATACCTACCTGCCTAACTAGCGTCACCTGTGACACTAATACGGCGATCAGAAAAATGATCGCTTATTAGGCTGGGTTCACACTGGAGCGATGCGGAAACGCCGCGAATGCGCGGCGGGTTCCCGCATCGCATGCCTCCCGGCGGCAGTTCACACTGCCCTATGCGAACTGCTGGGAGTGTCAGTGAAATGTTACTGACACCCCCAGATCAGTTCGCATATCGCAGTGCGATCTGCAAACTCGGATCGCATGGTGTGAACACCCATGCGATCCGATTCTGCTGCGGGCCAAAAAAAGGGTCCCGTGCGAATTTGCGGCGGGTGCGGCGGGTGTGGCGGGTGCGGCGAATGGCTGAACTCGAATCGCACAGAGATCGGATGTGATTTGCACTGCAGTGCGGTGCGAATCACATTCGTTCTCATAAACCGCTGCAATGTGAACCCAGCCTTAGTGACACTGGCGACGGGGGGTGATCACGGGGTTAAACCTTTATTGGGGGGTTAGGGGGGTACATTAGAACTAAAGGGGGCTAACTCTAACTGCCCTAACAGTTATTACAGTCACAAATGACACCAATGCAAAAAAAAAAAAAAAAAAAAAAAATGACATTGGTGTCACTGTGACTGGGGGGCAGGGGTAATTGGGGGGGTGATCGGGGGGTAAAGGGGGGGTGTGAGTGTGCCTGGCATGTTCTACTGTGTGTGTGAGTGTTGGTGCAACTTACTGATCCGCTCTCCTCCGTGTCGGAACGAAAAATACCGACACGGAGGAGAGAATACATCACTTCCTCTCCTGTGTTTACATTACAGGAGAGGAAGTGATGTCACCGGGGATTTCTATTCGTCGGGAGCGATCGCGAGGGGGTGGCCATGAATGAATGGCCGTCCCCTCGTCCGGGATCGCTCCCGCACGAATACCGACCGCCGCAGGCACCGGGCGGGGGCCCGATCGGGCCCCCGACCCGCGGGAGGCAAGGGACGTACATGTATGTCCTTATGCCTGCCCGTGCCATTGTACCGACGTACATCGGCGTGCGGCGGTCGGCAACTGGTTAAAAACATTTTAGGCATTGACCCATGTCCCCTGGGGCAGGAGCCAAGGCTCCCAAACCCTTTTTAGGACAATATCTTGCATATTAGCCATTAAAATGCACTTTTTATTTCGAACGTTCGAGTCCCATTGACTTGAATGGGGTTCTAAAGTTCGCACAAATTTTCGGTCCTTTCGAAAGTTCTGGTGCGAACCGAACCGGGGGGTGTTCGGCTCATCCATACTCTACATGACCAAATGTAAGAGCCTGGGAGAACAAGAAAATAACAATTTCCCAGTCCATTAGGTTTTAGTAAAGGCAATAAAGAAAGAATGGCAAGACCCGGAAAGGAAGCCCTTCTTTTCGGAAACATTGTGGATGATCCGGCGTCAGTTTGGAATAAGACCCAGCTTTCTCCTAAGTCTCAAGGCACACAGACTTGGCCTTCAAGGACATGGTGGTCCTGTCTGATGCAATGGACAAGAGGATGGAAAAAAAAAAGTCTTGGGACTCCACGGTGAGAAGTAGGGATGAGCTTCGTGTTCGAGTCGAACGTAAGTTCGACTCGAACATTGGTCGTTCGTGCGTTCGCCGAATTCCGAAAGTTTGGGCCGTTCGCGGCAAAATTCGTGTGGCCCACAATGCACTGCGATGGCGCAATGCATTGCTGGCTCACGATTGGCCAAGCATGCACTGTGACCCCGCATGCTTGGCCAATCGCAGCGCCAGCAGCGAGGAGAGCCATGGTTGGACACAGGCATCCTGTGCTGTCTGCGTGCTCTGTACCCAGTACATACCGCTATAATCCACCTACATAGCTGTTCTCTATTTGGGCCCAATTGTCATCTGCAGGAGTTATTGGAAGTTGTGTGTGCTTCCAGCACAGCACAGTAGTGTATACATCTGTATATACCCCTTTAACTCTGCTGTTTTCTGGTTATTGTCTGCGTGCCCTGACCGCAGTATACACCGTGATATTCACCTCACCTATATAGCTAGTGGTCCATCTTTAACAATAGAGCTTGCAGTCAGTAGTGTCACTCAGGAGATAGTGCGTGCTGTCTGCGTGCTCTGTACCCAGTACATACCGCTATAATCCACCTACATAGCTTTTCTCTATTTGGGCCCAATTGTCATCTGCAGGAGTTATTGGAAGTTGTGTGTGCTTCCAGCACAGCACAGTATACATCTGTATATACCCCTTTAACTCTGCTGTTCTATAAAAAAGGCACCTGCAGGAGTTAGTGGGTGTTGTGTGCCTACAGCACAATATAAACTACCCAACTACTGTTTTACCCAACTCCCTTCAGGCCATTACCATGTCTGGAAGGCCAGCAAGGAGAGGCAGACAGGCTCTGTGTCTAGAGACAACAGTGCTGGTCGTGGACGCGGTGCATTGTCATCAGCACGTGGCCATGGGACATGCTTGTCCTTCTTTTCTGCAGCTGGACATGTTGAACCGCAACATGCCAACGACTTGGTAGAGTGGATGACCAAGCCCTCTTCATCCTCCTCATCCTCTCTCACCCAGTCTCAGGGTAGTAGCAAAGCAGCTGCCAACGCATCGTCTTCCCTCCTCTCAATGTCATCATCAGTGACTCCTTCCCTAGACCCAACACGTCCTCCTGAGGAGTCTCCTGAACTCTTTGAGCACAGTGTTGGGTACATGCTCCAGGAGGATGCCCAGTGTTTGGTGGGCTCTGATGATGACACTCAGCTAGAGGAAGGCAGTAGCGTGAGCGCAGAGAGAGAGGATGCTCAAGAAGCACAGCAATCTGGCAGTCATGTTCCACAAGCTGCAGCATACTGCCAGGTTTGCTACAGCGATGAAGAGGGAGGGGATGATGAGGGCACTGACTCCACGTGGGTGCCTGGAAGGAGGGAGGAGGAGGAGGAGGAGGAGGAGGAGGAGGAGGAGGAGGAGGAGGAGGCACATGTCCAACGAGGCAGGATGCCCTCCGGGGGCCAGCTTAGGGGCAGCACACCGACTGAATCACACCGCAGAGCTCCGCCTGCGCAGAGAGCTTCCTCTGCGCGTTATTCTAAAAGTTCTTTGGTGTGGGCCTTTTTTGAGACGAGTGCATCAGATCGCACCGCTGCTATTTGCAACATATGTCTCAAGCGTATCTCACGTGGCCAAAACATCAGCCGCTTGGGCACCACATGCTTGACCAGACATATGTTGACCTGCCATGCAGCTCGTTGGCAAGCGTACCTCAAAGACCCACACCAAAGAACAAAGCGGACCTCTCCTTGCTCCTCATCAGCTGGCATCTCCAACCCCACTAGACCTTCAGTCCTCTCTGAAACCTGCTCTGAGAGGAATGAAGGTGTAGAATTAGGTGTGTCACAGCCAAGTGCTTCCGGGAACTCTGCTAGTGGTACATCCACGTCCGATTATAGCAGGCAAATGTCCCTGCCCCAGCTGCTGGACCGGCGGAAGAAATTTACTCCCAGCCATCCACATGCCCAGCGGTTGAATGCTAGCTTGGCTAAATTGCTAGCACTTCAACTGCTGCCTTTTCAGTTGGTAGACTCGGCCCCCTTCCGTGAGTTTGTACAATGTGCGGTTCCTCAGTGGCAGGTCCCCAAACGCCACTTTTTCTCACGGAAGGCGATTCCGGCTCTCTACCGGCATGTGGAAGGCAATGTCCTTGCCTCGCTGGACAGTGCGGTCAGCGGTAAGGTGCATATTACCGCTGACTCATGGTCCAGCAGGCATGGACAGGGACGTTACCTGTCTTTCACGGCCCATTGGGTCACTCTTCTGGCTGCTTGGAAGGATGCAGGACAAGGTGCAGTAGTGTTGGAGGTTGTTCCGCCACCACGCCTCCAAAATGCTACTATTGGTTGTGACACACCTCTCTCCTCCACCCCCTCCTCTTCTTCTTCCTCCATGGCCTCTTCCAGTGCTCTGTCCTCAGAACCAGCGGTGCTCCGTAGGCGTTCCAGGGGCTACGCAAGTACGCAGGCAAAACGATGCCATGCCGTGCTTGCGCTGGTTTGTTTGGGGGACAGGAGCCACACTGGGGCGGATGTTTTGTCAGCTCTGCAGGGGCAGGCCGAGAGGTGGTTGACGCCACGCCAGCTTAAGCCAGGAATGGTGGTTTGCGACAATGGCACCAACCTCCTCTCCGCCCTCCGACAGGGACAACTGACCCATGTGCCCTGTGTAGCTCACGTCCTTAACCTGGTGGTGCAGCGGTTCTTGGGCAGGTACCCCGGCTTACATGATGTCCTGAAGCAGGCCAGGAAAGTCTGTGTGCATTTCCGCCGATCATTTAATGCCTGTGCTCGGCTGGCTGAGCTCCAAAAGGAGTTGAACCTGCCCAAGAACCGCCTTATATGTGACATGCCCACCAGATGGAACTCAACATTGGCCATGCTGCAGCGGCTGCACACGCAGCAGAGGGCCATCAATGAGTACCTGTGCGACTACGGCACCAGGACAGGGTCAGGGGAGCTTGGTTTTTTCTCACCACGCCAGTGGGGCATGATCAGGGATGCATGCACTGTCCTGTCACCGTTTGAGGAGGCCACAAGGATGGTGAGCAGTAACAGTGCATGCATCAGTGACACTGTACCTCTTGTCCACCTCTTGGAGCATACGCTGCGTGGAATAATGGACAGGGCACTTGAGGCAGAACAGAGGCAGGAAGAGGAGGACTTCCTTGCCTCTCAAGGCCCCCTTTATCCAGACAGTGTTCCTGCTGTGCCACCCATCACACAGGAAGAGGGTGAGGAGGAGGAAGAGGAGGAGGAGGATGATTGTGTCAGCATGGAGGTGGAGGCTGGCACTCAGCATCAGCATCAGCAGCAGCAGTCTTATAGGGATGATTTACAGTCCCAAGAAACACGTGGACTTGTACGTGGCTGGGAGGAGGTAGCTGCGGATCATGTTGTCCTTAGTGACCCAGAGGACTCCGGACCGAATGCCTCAGCTAACCTACGCTGCATGGCCTCCCTGATCCTGCAAAGCCTGCGGAAGGATCCTCGTATTCTTCGGATCAAGGAGAGGGACCATTACTGGCTGGCCACTCTCCTTGATCCACGGTACAAGGGTAAGGTTGCCGACCTTATCTTGCCATCGCAGAGGGAGCAGAGGATGAGACATCTCCGGGAGGCCTTGCAGAAAGCTCTGTGCAACGCGTTCCCAGAGACTGGGAGGTCACAAACTCCTGGTCCTGGACAACGTGTTGCTGAGGCATCAGTCAGAAGGAGCGGTGGAGAAGGTGGCCGTCTGACTGATGCTTTCAGACAATTTTTTAGTCCGCAGCCCCAAGGTATGATTGGTTCTAGCACCCATCGCCAGCGTCTAATTTACATGGTGCAGGAATACCTAGGGGCAAGGTCAGACTTGGACACCTTTCCCACTGAAAATCCTCTGGCTTACTGGGTCTTGAGGATGGATCACTGGCCAGAGCTTGCACAGTATGCAATTGAGCTACTGGCCTGTCCTGCATCCAGCGTTCTTTCGGAACGCACCTTCAGTGCTGCTGGTGGCTTTGTTACCGATCACAGGGTGCGCCTGTCCACCGAATCAGTTGATCGACTGACCTTCATCAAGATGAATCAGTCTTGGATCACCCACAGCTACCAAGCACCTGAAGCTGATGTAACCGAATAATTTTTTTTGAAATACCACATCCCTTCAAGACTGCCTATGCTGATGCTGAGTGACTGTCCTGTTATGTTGATTGTCTATCCTCTTCCTCCTCCGCTGATATGTTGGAAGAACATTTTTGGTTCTGGGTGATGCCAGCAGCCCAATTTTTCTGCCCCTGTTTAACAGGGGCGTTTAATTACAATTTTTGATGCAATGCTTTGCAGCAGGGCTAATTCCTGCAATAAAACTAGAGTATATGGCAGAGGTTGCAGTGTGATGGCACCAGTGCCTAAGGCCCAATTTTTCTGCCCCTGTTTAACAGGGACATGTAATTACCATTCTTGATATAATATTTCACAGGAGGGCCCCTTCCTGTGCCCACCCAGAGTAACGGTGAGGACTTATAGTGTTGTGGCACCAGCACCACAACCACCAAAGGTCAATTTTTCTACCACTGTTCAACAATGGCATGTAATTACAATTCTTGATATAATCGTTCACAGCAGGGCGCTCCAGCGCCCACCAAGAGTCACTTTGAGGGCTTACAATGTTGTGGCAAAACCAACACCTTGTTCCGCCATTTCTGCAGAGAATATAGGGCAGGCCCCTACTTTCAAACATCCAACTTACAAACATCAGACAGCAGCAAGTGAGATGAAAAAAGATGGACGACAAAACAAATTATACAGGGGTGATAACCCTTCCCTATGTTTTCCAAAAAGCTTAAAAATAGTTTTTTTGACTGGAGCTACACTTTAAAAATGTACCAGTTGAAAATTACAAACAGATTCAACTTAACACAACAAACCTACACAGTCCCTGTCTTGTTTGCACCGCCTGTATACTGCTGTTCTGAGTATATAGGGCCTGGGGGCCACACGCATTTCCTTTTTTTAATATGGGTACGGGGTTCCCCTTAATATGCGTACAAGACCCAAATAGGCTGGTAATGGGCAGGGAGGGCTACCCATGCCATTTTTCTGAATGATTTTCAACCATATTGCAGGAACCAGATATAACATTAAAACCGCAAGCAGTTTTAAATGGTGTTATTTCCGTTTAATGTCATTTTGTGCAGGGACTGTTCTAAACACGGGAAACACGTGGCACTTCACAGGCATACTACAGACACCCCCCAGGCACCATATTTAAAGGAATATTTCACTTTTTTTTTCACTTTAATCGTCATTAAAATCAGTTCTCCCGCCAAAACAGCCATTTTTAAAACTTTTTTTTGCATTGACCCATGTCCCCTGAGGCAGGAGTCAGGTCCCCAAACCCTTTTTAGGACAATATCTTGCATATTAGCCGTTAAAATTAGCACTTTCCATTTCGAACGTTCGAGTCCCATAGACTTCAATGGGGTTCTAACGTTCGTTACGAACGCGGGGTCCGTTCGAGAGTTCTGGTGCGAACCGAACCGGGGGGTGTTCGGCTCATCCCTAGTGAGAAGCCTAAAGCCAGCTATGGCAGTAACTGTAGTGGCCCAAAACGTACAGTTCTGGCTGACTCAGTTACAAGACCACATTCAGGAGGGAACACCAAAACAGCAAATTCTATCCTCTTTTTCCCATGCTCCTTCAGAGCATCGCTTATATCGCAGAGTCAGTACAGATGGCAGCTAGATCCTTGGCCTTGTCCAACTCCTCAAGGGCTAAAGATATGGCAGGGGAACTGCGCATCCAAAGCCAAACTTTGCGGGATCCCATTTACAGTGGACTTGCTATTTGGACCAGGGCTGGAGAAAGTACTGGATTGCATGGCACATAAGAAAAAAGCATTTCCGCTGAAGAGTAAACTGGCCAGGTGACAGCCACAGCAAAACAAAAAGAGACAAAAGGTCCCACTTTCGAGCACCCAAGGCCGAAAATCAAATAAGACCTTGGGGACAGAGAGGAAAGGGCAAAGGAGGGGCAATTTTTCATCCTCCTGAGCAAGCCCGTAATAAGCAGTGACAAGCCAGTTATGGTGGGGGGAAGACTGGGGGCTTTCCTCCCACAATGGGAAAAGCTGTCTCCCAACCAGTTCATGTTGAGAGCGATAGTGAACGGGTATCACTTAGAGCAGTGGTCATCAACCCTGTCCTCAGGGCCCACTAACAGGCCAGGTTTGCAAGATAACTGAAATATATCACAGGTGATATCATTTGCTGCAGTGATTGCAGTATTCTAGTCTGCATCTCCCTAAGGTAATACATAAAACCTGGCCTATTAGTGGGCCCTGAGGACAGGATTGATGACCACTAACTTAGAGTTCTCTAACTTAGAGCAGGTTTTACCTCACAAACTCCCGAAAAACTAAGAAAAGGCCAGAGGATTAATGGAAGCAATAAAAGAACTCAAAGAACAGAAAGTCACAACCAAAGTACCACAAGAAGAAAGACATACTTCTACTCCCACCTATTTGTGGTATAAAAACCCCCGGAAAGTTCAGGCTGATACTCAACATCAAACCTCTAAATCTATCTATAACCTACAAAAGATTCAGGATGGACTCTATATATTAAGTAAAGGCGCTATTACCTCCAAACTGCTGTATGGCTTCCCTGGATTTAAAGAATGTGTACTTGCACACCCCGATGGCTCAAAGCTACCAAAAATGTCTAAGGTTAGCAATAAAAACAAAGAAGGAAACCATGCACATTCAATATCATGCCCTTACCTTTTGGCCTTTCCTCATCACCCTGAATTTTAACAATAGTCCTGGCGGAAGCCCTGGCGACACTTCGAATCAAGGGCATATCCATCATCGCCTATCTAGACGATCTACTACTCTTTGCAACCTCTCCCGTGAAATTACTAGAGAACCTGAAGTACACACAGGCCTTCCTAGAAAACTCTGGCTGGTTGGTGAACATAGAAAAATCCAACCCAAACCCCACTCAGCAAATAACATACTTGGGGTATGTCCTAGACTTAGCACAACAAAAAGTATTTCTACCTAGGGAGAAGGTACAAAAAATTCAAGAGATGAAAATGTTGCAGACCAACCCTGTGGACATTGGCAGAGGAAATCTTTAAACTGGGCAGAGAAAAACGTAGTCTCCCTGTGAGCAGCACACTTAAAAGGGGAACTGAAACAGGTAGCCGATTATTGCAAAAAGAAATTCAGAGAAGGCGACTGGGTATTAAATCAGGAAGTGTTTAAGCTGATCACACAAACATGGGGAACAGCTCAGGTGGATTTGTTTGCCTCAAAAGAAAGCAGGAAGGTGAATTTCTTCTTCTCTCTTAAGAGGGAAGATGGAGTGCTTAGGGTAGACATGCTAGCACAGATGTGGACATTCAACAAATGCTATACCTTTCCCCCACCAGTGCTCCTACCAGCAATACTAAGAAAATTCCGTACAGAGAACACTTCACGAATCCTCATTGCTCCACACTGGCCCAGGAGTAGGGATGAGCTTCATGTTCGAGTCGAACATACATTCGACTCGAACATCAGCTGTTCGCCCGTTCGGCGCATTCCGAAAGTTATGGGCCGTTCGCGCCAAATTCGTTTGGCGCTCACGGCCCACAATGCACTGCGCCATCGCAGTGCATTGCTGGCTCATGATTGGCCAAGCATGCACTGTGACCCCGCATGCTTGGCCAATCACAGCGCCGGCAGCGAGGAGAGCCATGATTGGCCACAGGCAGGATGCCTGTGGCCAATCATAGCTCAGGCTGTGTAGTACACGCCCCACACTATATAAGGCCACCAGCGGGGCGGCCTTGTGTAGTGTGTTGGCGTCTGTAGGAGTTAGTGGGTGTTCTGTGTACCTTCAACACAGTATACACCGTTCGTTATCGGCCGATTTTGCGTTCTTGCTCTTCTGTAGTGGTTGTTGTCTGCGTGCCCTGACCGCAGTATACACCGCTATATCCACCTATATAGCTAGCTATCTTGCTCGTTTTCAATAGAGCTTGCAGTCAGTTGTAGGAGATTCTGCGTGCTCTGAACCCAGTATACACCGCTATATCCACCTATATAGCTAACTATCTTGCTCTTTTTAAATAGAGCTTGCAGTCAGTTGTAGGAGATTGTGCGTGCTGTGTGCGTGCTCTGAACCCAGTATACACCGCTATATCCACCTATATAGCTAACTATCTTGCTCTTTTTAAATAGCGCTTGAAGTCAGTTGTAGGAGATTGTGCGTGCTGTCTGCATGCTCTGAACCCAGTATACACTGCTATATCCACCTATATAGCTAACTATCCTGCTCTTTTTAAATAGAGCTTGCAGTCAGTTGTAGGAGATTGTGCGTGCTCTCTGCGTGCCCTACATAGCTCTTCTCTAATTGAGCCATCTGCCAAATGCAGGAGTTAGTGGATGTTGTGTGTGCCTCCAGCACAATATACACTACCCAAATGCTGGTTTTCCCATCTCCCTTCAGGCCATTACCATGTCTGGAAGGCCAGCAAGGAGAGGCAGACAGGCGCGAGCCAATAAAAGAGGGCAAGCAGGCTCTGTGTCTAGAGACAACAGTGCTGGTCGTGGACGCGGTGCATCGTCATCATCAGCACGTGGCCATGGGACACGCTTGTCCTTCTTTTCGGCAGCTGGACATGTTGAGCCGCAACATGCCAACGACTTGGTAGAGTGGATGACCAAGCCCTCTTCATCCTCCTCCTCCTCTCTCACCCAGGCTCAGGGTACTAGCAAAGCAGCTGCCAACGCATCGTCTTCCCTCCTCTCAATGTCATCATCAGTGACTCCTTCCCTAGACCCACCACATCCTCCTGAGGAGTCTCCTGAACTCTTTGAGCACAGTGTTGGGTACATGTTCCAGGAGGATGCCCAGTGTTTTGTAGGCTCTGATGATGATACTCAGCTAGAGGAAGGCAGTAGCGTGAATGCAGAGAGAGGGGATGCTCAAGAAGGACAGCAATCTGGCAGTCATGTTCCACAAGCTGCAGCATACTGCCAGGTTTGCTACAGCGATGAAGAGGGAGGGGATGATGAGGGCACTGACTCCACGTGGGTACCTGGTAGGAGAGAGGAGGAGGCACATGTCCAACAAGGCAGGATGCCCTCCGGGGGCCAGCTTAGGGGCAGCACACCGACTGAATGACACCGCAGAGCTCCGCCTGTGCAGGGCGCTGCCTCTGTGCGTTATTCTAAAAGTTCTTTGGTGTGGGCCTTTTTTGAGATGAGTGCATCAGATCGCACCTCTGCTAATTGCAACATATGTCTCAAGCGTATCTCGCGTGGCCAAAACATCAGCCGCTTGGGCACCACATGCTTGACCAGACATATGTTGACCTGCCATGCAGCTCATTGGCAAGCGTACCTCAAAGACCCACACCAAAGAACAAAGCAGACCTCTCCTTGCTCCTCATCAGCTGGGATCTCCAACCCCACTAGACCTTCAGTCCTCTCTGAAACCTGCTCTGAGAGGAATGAAGGTGTAGAATTAGGTGTGTCACAGCCAAGTGCTTCTGGGCACTCTGCTAGCAGTACACCCACGTCCGATTATAGCAGGCAAATGTCCCTGCCCCAGCTGCTGGACCAGCGAAAGAAGTTCACTCCCAGCCATCCACATGCCCAGTGGTTGAAGGCTAGCTTGGCTAAATTGCTAGCACTTCAACTGCTGCCTTTTCAGTTGGTAGACTCGGCCCCCTTCCGTGAGTTTGTACAATGTGCGGTTCCTCAGTGGCAGGTCCCCAAACGCCACTTTTTCTCACGGAAGGCGATTCCGGCTCTCTACCGGCATGTGGAAGGCAATGTCCTTGCCTCGCTGGACAGGGAGGTCAGCGGTAAGGTGCATATTACCGCTGACTCATGGTCCAGCAGGCATGGACAGGGACGTTACCTGTCTTTCACGGCCCATTGGGTCACTCTTCTGGCAGCTGGGAAGGATGCAGGACAAGGTGCAGTAGTGTTGGAGGTTGTTCCGCCACCACGCCTCCAAAATGCTACTATTGGTTGTGACATACCTCTCTCCTCCACCCCCTCCTCTTCTTCTTCCTCCATGGCCTCTTCCAGTGCTCTGTCCTCAGAACCAGCGGTGCTCCGTAGGCATTCCAGGGGCTACACAAGTACGCAGGCATAACGATGCCATGCCATGCTTGCGCTGGTTTGTTTGGGGGACAGGAACCACACTGGGGCGGATGTTTTGTCAGCTCTGCAGGGGCAGGCCGAGAGGTGGTTGACGCCATGCCAGCTTAAGCCAGGAATGGTGGTTTGCAACAATGGCACCAACCTCCTCTCCACCCTCCGATAGGGACAACTGACCCATGTGCCCTGTGTGGCTCACATCCTTAACCTGGTGGTGCAGCGGTTCTTGGGCAGGTACCTGGGCTTACAGGATGTCCTGAAGCAGGCCAGAAAAGTCTGTGTGCATTTCCGCCGATCATTTAATGCCTGTGCTCAGCTGGCTGAGCTCCAAAAGGAGTTGAACCTGCCCAAGAACCGCCTTTTATGTGACATGCCCACCAGGTGGAATTCAACGTTGGCCATGCTGCAGCGGCTGCACACGCAGCAGAGGGCCATCAATGAGTACCTGTGCGACTACGGCACCAGGACAGGGTCAGGAGAGCTCGGTTTTTTCTCACCACGCCAGTGGGGCATGATCAGGGATGCATGCACTGTCCTGTCACCGTTTGAGGAGGCCACAAGGATGGTGAGCAGTGACAGTGCATGCATCAGTGACACTGTACCTCTTGTCCACCTCTTGGAGCATACGCTGCGTGGAATAATGGACAGGGCACTTGAGGCAGAACAGAGGCAGGAAGAGGAGGACTTCCTTGCCTCTCAAGGCCCCCTTTATCCAGACAGTGTTCCTGCTGTGCCACCCATCACACAGGAAGAGGATAAGGAGGAGGAGGAGGAGGATGATTGTGTCAGCATGGAGGTGGAGGCTGGCACTCAGCATCTGCAGCAGCAGCAGTCTTGTAGGGATGATTTACAGTCCCAAGAAACCCGTGGACTTGTACGTGGCTGGGAGGAGGTAGCTGCGGATCATGTTGTCCTTAGTGACCCAAAGGACTCCGGACTGAAAGCCTCAGCTAACCTACGCTGCATGGCCTCCCTGATCCTGCAAAGCCTGCGGAAGGATCCTTGTATTCTGCGGATCAAGGAGAGGGACCATTACTGGCTGGCCACTCTCCTTGATCCACGGTACAAGGGTAAGGTTGCCAACCTTATCTTGCCGTCGCAGAGGGAGCAGAGGATGAGACATCTCCGGGAGGCCTTGCAGAAAGGTCTGTGCAACGCGTTCCCAGAGACTGGGAGGTTACAAACTCCTGGTCCTGGACAACGTTTTGCTGAGGCATCGGTCAGAAGGAGCGGTGGAGAAGGTGGCCGTCTGACTGATGCTTTCAGACAATTTTTTAGTCCGCAGCCCCAAGGTATGATCGGTTCCAGCAACCATCGCCAGCATCTGATTTACATGGTGCAGGAATACCTAGGGGCAAGGTCAGACTTGGACACCTTTCCCACCGAAAATCCTCTGGCTTACTGGGTCTTGAGGAGGGATCACTGACCAGAGCTTGCACAGTATGCAATTGAGCTACTGGCCTGTCCTGCATCCAGCGTTCTTTCGGAACCCATTTTCAGTGCTGCTGGTGGCTTTGTTACCGATCACAGGGCGCGCCTGTCCACCGACTCAGTTGATTGACTGACCTTCATCAAGATGAATCAGTCTTGGATCACCCACAGCTACCAAGCACCTGAAGCTGATGTAACCGAATAATTTTTTTAGAAATATCACATCCCTTCAAGACTGCCTATGCTGATGCTGAGTGACTGTCCTGTTATGTTGATTGTCTATCCTCTTCCTCCTCCGCTGATATGTTGGAAGAACATTTTTGGTTCTGGGTGATGCCACCAGCCCAATTTTTCTGCCCCGTTTAACAGGGACGTTTAATTACAATTTTTGATGCAATGCTTTGCAGCAGGGCTCATTCCTGCACTACAACTAGAGTATATGGGAGAGGTTGCAGTGTCGTGGCTCCAGCACCAGTGCCTAAGGCCCAATTTTTCTGCCCCTGTTTAACAGGGGTGTTTAATTAAAAATTTTTATGCAATGCTTTGCAGCAGGGCTCATTCCTGCACTACAACTAGAGTATATGGGAGAGGTTGCAGTGTCATGGCACCAGCACCAGTGCCAGCAGCTCAATTTTTCAGCCCCTGTTTAACAGGGGCATGTAATTACCATTCTTGATATAATATTTCACAGGAGGGCCCGTTCCTGTGCCCACCCAGAGTAACTGTGAGGGCTTATAGTGTTGTGGCACCAGCACCACAACCACCAAAGGTCAATTTTCTACCACTGTTCAACAATGGCATGTAATTACAATTCTTGATATAATCGTTCACAGCAGGGCGCTCCAGCGCCCACCAAGAGTCACTTTGAGGGCTTACAATGTTGTGGCAAAACCAACACCTTGTTCCGCCATTTCTGCAGAGCATATAGGGCTGGCCCCTACTTTCAAACATCCAACTTACAAACATCTCCTACTTGCAAACGGAAGGAGACAACAGCAAGTGAGATGAAAAAAGACGGACGGCAAAACAAATTATACAGGGGTGATAACCCTTCCCTATGTTTTCCAAAAAGCTTAAAAATAGTTTTTTTGACTGGAGCTACACTTTAAAAATGTACCAGTTGAAAATTACAAACAGATTCTACTTAACACAACAAACCTACACAGTCCCTGTCTTCTTTGCACCGCCTGTATACTGCTGTTCTGAGAATATAGGGCCTGGGGGCCACACGTATTTCCTTTTTTTAATATGGGTACGGGGTTCCCCTTAATATCCGTACAAGACCCAAAGGGGCTGGTAATGGGCAGGGAGGGCTACCCATGCCATTTTTCTCAATGATTTTCAACCATATTGCAGGAACCAGATATAACATTAAAACCGCAAGCAGTTTTAAATGACGTTATTTCCGTTAAATGTCATTTTGTGCAGGGACTGTTCTAAACACGGGAAACACGTGGCACTTCACAGGCATACTATAGACACCCCCCAGGCACGATATTTAAAGGAATATTTTACTTTAATCGTCATTAAAATCAGTGCTCCCGCCAAAACGGCCATTTTTAAAAACATTTTAGGCATTGACCCATGTCCCCTGGGGCAGGAGCCAGGTCCCCAAACCCTTTTTAGGACAGTATCTTGCATATTAGCAGTTAAAATTAGCACTTTTAATTTCGAACGTTCGAGTCCCATAGACTTCAATGGAGTTCTAACGTTCGTACGAATTTGGGGTCCGTTCGAAAGTTCTGATGCGAACCGAACCGGGGGGTGTTCGGCTCATCCCTACCCAGGAGGCCGTGGTTCTCTATTATAAAAGAACCTGCTGCAGAACCCCCATTGGTTATTACCAATCCAGGAGCATCTCCTCTCCCAGGGCCCAGTATGTTGTCCCCAAGTGGAAAGGTGGGGACTGTCCGCTTGGTTTCTGAGGAACAGCTGCTGAAAGCTAAGGGCTTCTTGAACTGCATAATTGATACACTTCTGAAAAGCAGGAAAATTGAATCCCGCACCATTATAGGAGAGTGTGAAAATGTTTTAACAAATGTTGTACAGAAAACTCCTTTAAGACACAAAGGCGGTTATTTATTAAAGGCAAATCCACTTTGCACTGCAAGTGCATTTGGAAGTGCAGTCGCTCTCAATCAAATGCCATGTACCTAGAAAAGGTCCGACTGAATCATTCCATCGCATATTCCAATTGTGTGTGGGCTTCATCTGACTTTTTCTTTTGAAAATACTGACAGACCTAGAAATAGAACATGTTTTAAATCTTTCTGACTGAATCAATTTGTTTCAGACCATTCGTCTGTATGCTATTCCGACGGACCAAAAACGACGCAAGGGCAGCTATTGGCTGCTGGCTATCAAACTTCCTTTTTCTAGTCCCGTCCTACATGTTGTGCATCGCCGCATTCTAAACGATCGGCCTTTGGTGTGATCATGTGTAGGCAGGTCCGTTTCAGCGGAACTCCGTCTGAAAGACTGTCTAGTTTATTCTGATGGAAAAAAGGGTCGTGTGTACGCAGCATAAGGGGTAGATCTGAAATGAGTGGAAGCTCTGCTGATTTTATCATCCAGTCATGTGCAAGCTAAAATGTGGTTTTGTTACTTTCCTTGCGTGTCCCCCACGGATCTACAGTGACTTTACTTCCAAGTGCACTTTTAGTGCACGTTCAAGTGCACTTGCAGTGCATAGTGGATTTTCCTTTAGTAAATAACCCCCAAAGTTTAGTGGCAGGCCTACAATTCGTGCGGAGTGGAGCAGATGAGGGTCTGAGCCTCAGCACATTGAAAAATCAGGTTTCAGCACTGTCCATGTACCAGGAAACAAATCTAGCATCTAATCCATGGATAATTAGACTCTTTAAATCCTTGAGCAGACAGAGACTGATACTAGGTTTGACCTTCCAAAAATGGGACCTGTGATTAGTGCTACAAACTATGACAGTGGACCCTTTTGAACCACAGGAAAATTGCACTTTGAAAATGTTGACAATTAGGCCTGGCTCACACCTATGAATTTTTTAGTGCGTTTTCAGTTTTGCAGAAACGCACTACAGTTCATTTAACATGGTTTCCTATGGGTCACTTTCATATCTATGCATTTTATGGAAAGGACCAGGGACTTTTTTTTCTGGTTTTTGGTTCTATAGACTTCAATGGATCAAAAACATGTAATGAAAAACGCAAAATGCACCTGGAATATGCAAACTGCAACCTGTATAGGTGTGAACCAGGCCTTAAAGCAGTGTTTTTGGTGGCAGTTACTACAGCCATCATTCAGACCTCCTTTTCAGGTTTTCATGGATCACATGGAACACAAGTTTTTAAGATGGATTTTATTTTACCTTCTTTTTTGTACAAATCCTTCCAGGAAACAAAAAATTAAGTTCCATATGTTAGACGACGGGAGATGCGTTCTACATTATTTAGACAAAAAAAAATTCTTTAGGAAGACAGATTCCTTATTTATTTTAATTTCAGGGGCCAAGAAAGGGCACAAGGCCTCAAAGGGTACCAGAGCCAGGTATCTTAGAGAGGCTATTGGCCAGGCCTATAGGTTGGGGGGTATGCAGATCCCAGAGGGTATCAGGGCACACTCTACGAGATCAGTGGCAGTGTTGCAGGCAGAGAGAGCTGGAGTAACGCTGGAACAGATTTTTAAAGCAGCAACATGGTCCAGCTTCGCCACTTTTGTAAAACACTACAGGGTGGACCTTTTTGGTGTGCAAAGGATCAGACCTTTTGACGCAATGTCTTACCGCCCTAGGAGTAAGTGCTCGATTATCTTCTCAGGTGGCTGTCCTGAAAGATGATTGGGGGAAAAATTAAGTTACTTACGTGTAACGCTCTTTCCTGGAGTCTTTCACGACAGCACTGGTACCCACCCGAATGTATAAATCTCCTTACAGGAAATGTGATATAGTTGACTATGTGTATCAAATATTCTCGTGTCTTCCCAGCGGACTGAAGGTGCTCTTAAAAAAAAAAAACTGAGGAGCCAGCAAGGGAGGAGGAAATTTAAAGATGGCTGGCGCTGTGTTTCCTACAGAGGGGAAGAGCCAAGGTCTCTCAGGTGGCTGTTTTGAAAGACTCCAGGAAAGAATGTTACTAGTAAGTAACTTAGTTTTTTTGGCCTAAAAGTAAAACGCTATATGTGGCGAAAAATTAACGCTGCACATCACCCTGAAAAGACCATCCCCACGTGAAACATGATGGTGGCAGCATCATGTTGTGTGGATGCTTTTCTTCAGCAAGGACAGGGAAGCTGGTCATCAGAGTTAATGGAAAGATGGATGGAGCCAAATACAGGGCAATCTTAGAAGAAAACCTGGGAGTCTGCAAAAGACTTGAGAACGGGACGGAGGTTCACCATCCAGCAGGACAAAGACCCTAAACATACAGCCAAAGCTACAATGGAATGGTTTAGATCAAAGCATATTCATGTGTTAGAATAGCCCATTCAAATTCCAGACCTAAATCCAATTGAGAATCTGTGGCAAGACTTGAAAATTGCTGCTCTCCATCCAATCTGACAAAGCTTGAGATATTTTGCAAAGAAGAATGGTCAAAAAAGTCACTCTCTAGATGTGCAAAGCTGGTAAAGACATACCCAAAAAGACTATAATTGCAGCAAAAGATGGTTCTACAAAGTATTGGATCAGGGGGCTGAATACAAATGTATGCCACACTTTTCACACATTTGTATAAAAATTTGAAAACCATTTATCATTTTTGTTCCACTTCACAATTCTGTGCCACTTTGTGTTGGTCTATCACAGTGATATGCAATTAGCGGACCTCCAGCTGTTGCAGAACCACAAATCCCATGAGGCACGGCAAGACTCTGACAACCACAAGCATGACACCCAGAGGCAGAGGCACGGGCACGATGGGTCCGCAAATTGCATATACCGTATATACTCGAGTATAGGCCGACCCGAATATAAGCCGAGGCCCCCAATTTACCCCCAAAAAAACTGGCAAACTTATTGACTCGTGTATAAGCCGAGGGTGAGACATGCCTGTCCATCCCTGTGTGTGTGTCCGTCCATCCCTGTGTGTCCGTCCATCCCTGTGTGTCCGTCCATCCCTGTGTGTCCGTCCATCCATCCCTGTGTGTGTGTGTGTCCATCCATCCATCCATCCCTGTGTGTGTGTGTCTCCATCCATCCATCCATCCATCCCTGTGTGTGTGTGTCTCCATCCATCCATCCATCCATCCCTGTGTGTGTGTGTCTCCATCCATCCATCCATCCATCCCTGTGTGTGTCTCCATCCATGTGTGTGTGTGTGTGTGTGTGTGTGTGTGTGTGTGTGTGTGTGTGTGTGTCCAGCCTACCTTTGTCCCGAGCCTCCGTCCCGTGCCTTGCCTCCTTGCCTCCGTCCCGTGCCGTGCCTTGCCTCCTTGCATCCGTCCCGTGTCGTGCCTTGCCTTGCCTTGCCCCCGTCCCGTCCCGTCCCGTGCCGTGCCGTCCCGTGCCCTCTTCGTCGGTGGCCATTGTAAAGTTCAAAAGCTGCGCCGCCGCCTTCGCCTGTGATAGGCGGAACACTGAATTTCCCAGCAGCCTGTGTTCCGCCTATCACAGACGTCGTATCATCCTCGTCCGTAGTACGAGGATGATACGATGTCCGTGATAGGCGGAACACAGGCTGCTGGGAAATTCAGTGTTCCGCCTATCACAGGCGAAGGCGGAGCCGGAGGCGCGGCTTTTGAATAGAATGGCCGCTGTCTGTCTGCTCGACACGCTGATCGAGCGGGCAGACAGCGATGACTCGAGTATAAGCCGAGGGGGGCACTTTCAGCCTCAAAAAAGAGGCTGAAAATCTCGGCTTATACTCGAGTATATACGGTACCTGAAATCACATAAAATCCCAATGAAATACATTTACATTTTTGGTTGTAACATGACAAAATGTGGAAAATTTCAAGGAATATGAGTACTTTTTCAAGGCACTGTAGGACGTGCCACTTCAAATACGCACAACTCCATCACCCTGCCCTTGCACAGTTTTGAGGAGGTGTGATACAGCTTAAAAATACTTCCTTGAAAGCTACTTTAGATCCTGACCCAACAAAGATGATTTCCGGTTATTATATGGCCTTGGGACACGGAGACCCCAAGTTGATAGCACGAGCTAGGACATTGCATAATGTAGGTGTGTCCAGGCCAGAGTCTTGTCGAGTGGGAGAATTATCCTTTTTTTCTCTCTGTAGTTAATCCCTCTTTTAATGCATGCCAATATTCTGTTGGCTTGGCTTGCAGCAGCCTGGTATTGCCTGCCATTGCTGAATCATCTACTAAGACCCCCAGGTCCTTTTCCATCCTAGATTCCCCCAGAGGTTCTCCCCCCTAGCGAGTAGATTGCATTCATATTTTTGGCACCCAAATGTATTATTTTACATTTTTCAACATTAAACCTCATTTGCCATGTAGTTGCGCACGCCATTAATTTGTTTAGATCTTCTTGCAAGGTTTCCACATAATGCGTAGAAGTTATTGCCCTTCTTAGCTTAGTATTATCTGAAAATACTGAGATTCAGCTGTTTATCCCATCCTCCAGATTGTTTATGAATAAATTAAATAGGATCAGTTCCAGGACAGGACCCTGGGGGACCCAGCTTTCTACACCAGACCATTCTGAGCACTCCCTATTTTATCACCACCCTCTGGACTCGCCCCCATAGCCAGTTTTCAATCCATGTATTCACCCTTTGGTCCATGCTGACAGACCTTAGTTTCTACAGTAAACGTTAATGGGGAACTGTATTGCATGCCTTTGCAAAATCCAGATACACCACAGCACAGGCCTTCCTTTATCTAGATGGCAGCTCACCTCAGAGAAGTTTAATAGATTGGTCTGTATGTACTCTACTCCTGTACATGCATAAGAGAGATTCTGTAACTTGTCATAAATGTCAAAGGGTCGAGGAAACTTTCTTACATATGGTGTGGGAGTGTTCCAAGATAATGCCTCTGCGGTATTATGGTGTGATTAAATTTATAGCTGATAAATTTGGTGTCCCTAATATATGTTCCCCCTTGCGGTGTCTTTTGGGAATTATTGAAGATGAGGAGATGGACGTGGATCAAACAATCCGGTGGAAAAGTCCGCCGGACAATCCCCCCGTGTTTTACCCAAAAGTCCGGCAGACTTAGAAAGTAGTTTTGCACTCCAATCTTTCCGCCGGACTCGCATTTCAGCGGACAATCCGGCCGTGTGTGTGCCAGTCCGCCGTACTTTTGAAATGAACAGACTTTTCCCGCCCGGAGAAAAGTCCGCTCATTTTGAGCGCGTCTCCAGGTAGCCGGGGCCAGCGAAGGAGGCGTCGCTGGCCCCGTCACCTGGTATGGACTTAAAGGGGAACCCCCGAAAAATTGGCGTGGGGGTCCCCCCAGGTCCACATCAGACCCTTATCCAAGCACACTACCCGGCCGGCCAGGAAAGGGGGTGGGGACGAGCAAGCGCCCCTCCTGAGCCATACCACGCCGTGTGCCCTCAACACGTACCGCGTACCCCAAAGCACCTTGTCCCCATGTTGATGAGGACAAGGGCCTCTTCCCGACAACCCTGGCCGTTGGTTGTCGGGATCTGTGGGCAGGGGGCTTATCGAAATCCGGGAGCTCCCTTTAATAAGGGGGCCCCCGGATACCGGCCCCCCACCCTATGTGAATGAGTATGGGGTACAATGTACCCCTACCCATTCACCTGTGGAAAAAAGTAAAAATAAAACACAATACGCAAGGGTTAAAATAGTTTATTGCACAGCTCCGGGGGTCTTCTGTCCGTCTTTGGGGGTCTTCTCGCCGGACTCCTCCGCTATCTTCTGCTAGCTCTTTTACTAGCAAAGGAGCCCGGCTTTCTTCTTCGCCGCCGCCGCCCTCTTCTTCCGACTTCGGGGGTCTTGTCCCCCTCTTCGGTTCTTCTTGCCGGGCCACCGAGCCTTCTTCTAGCTCTTTTACAGGTCGGTGGCCCGGTCTTCTGTCGCCGCTGTCGCCGTCTTCTGTTCTTCTCTTCTTCAGATGTTGCCTCGTCGCATCCTGCGCTCACAATGGCAGGGACGCGGCGCGCAGCGACTTATATAGGGACATCACTGGATGATGTCCCCGCCTATTATGATGTCACAGTCCCAGAGGATGCTTAGTAAATGCTGACATCCTGCTCTATCTCATGACATATAAGGAACGTGGATCCCCCAAGAAGATTAGGAAGGTGTGGTATCGCTGGGTGGACTCTAATGATACCCTGGAGGAAGCGGTAGGTCATTGAAACTAATTCATAAGGGGAGAAATTATTGTTTTTTTTTTCTGTAAGCTCTTATTCAGGGTATAGTACTACATATTGTGTGTGTGTGTGTGGGGGGGGTGTTATGAGTTTTAATGCTTTGTTTATGTTTGACTAAAGATTGGGTTCTGTTTTCTTTTACATGTAGGTTATGAGGCTTGTTACCTTATCATTCTTCCATAGGGTTGGGAAAAATGAAAAAGGGGAAAAATGGATATGTCAGACTTGAGAAGTGTCTAGTGGGGTGGTGTTGATGGTGAGATACATGTAAGGTTTTTCTCCTGTATATACACGATATTGGCTTTACTGCTGGTCTTGTGGTTATTTTGTCTTGATATGCCTACTCTTTGACAATGTTTTTAATTTTTTTATTATCCAATAATAAAAATCTTAAAGAAAAAGATTGTTATTATTATTATTATTATTAATAATGTACAAGATTTCCCTCATGTGTCCTGGCACTGCCCTGAGGTCCAACAATACTGGAAAGACGTCACTCATTTTATCACTAAGGTGATTACTAGTACCTCTGATCATCTCAGCCTGCCTACTGGGTTGGTAGAAGGGCTAGCGAACATGGTAGCCCACAGAACCTTGCTAATCATATTGCCTTTCTAAGCTATAATCCTACATTGGAAAGCAACCCTTGGCCCCCACCTTACTAGCCTGGAAGAGACTAGTGAATGCTACAGTCCCATTTTACAAGGCCGCATACCTAAACTGAGGCTGCCCAAATAAGTTTTGGAAGGTTTGGGGCTTCTGGACCTCCTCAATAGAGATGAATGGTTAATTCCTCATGGGTGTCTAGTGGGGTTGGGTTAGAGTGGAGCTGTACTGCACTGTATACTTTATTATTATATCTGTGGATTAGGGGACTACTATCACAGAGAGAGGGGCTAGGGATGGTGTGTTTTCTGTGGAGGGGCTGAGTGGTACTTCATTACTAGTGCCCTGCTTCCTCCCTTTTTCTTCTTATTTTGGAGTACTGTTTTTTTAAGTAATTTTTATTTATAGAAAGGATTTTTCATAACATTTTGCATAAGAAAAAGAAATGACACAATGCACAAAAATAGTGCAACAAAGACCATACACAGCTGACAATAATCAAACGTGTGCATAAGAGTAGACCTAAGGGCTTGGTATGGGTTTTTTTTTGGGGGGGAGCCTCATGCCATTTTTTTTTAAATATTTTTGTTGTGTTTGTTGTGTTTTTTGTTTTTTTCCATTCAGCTGTCAGTGTGGAAGTCCATTGATAGCTGATGACTCATCTGTTGTTAAGGATGCCACGGCTGGCTTCCCGACCCAGTCCTTAACTACATTTTATTCACTATGCCTTGATTGGGTAAGGCTTTGCCCAATTAGGGTTTAGAATGCAGTGGACGAACATCCTGCCAAGCACCCCACAAATTCGGGTTTTCGCCGACATCTAAAGTCAACGAGTAGATATATAGCATGACGGAAACACCCAATGCATTTTGAATTGTGAATTATTTTCTCTTCCTCAGTGGTGTAGACCATGTAGAGACATACATTCTATACCATAGACAGGTCATTAAATACATTTCAACCATATTTTTAATGTATATCAATATATATATCAGTTTATACATTAACATGATATATAAGTACCCACCCACACTATGAGGTGAAAGTGTATAGACAACCACAGTTAGGAATGATTTAAAGTCCAGTAGGATTGTCACATCCTCAATCACAACCCAGGGGGTGACCAGAATGAAGGCGTGAACCCGTAAAACACCTTTGGATTGCCATTGAAATTGCCAAGTAGTTTGGTGAATGTGTCACTAAACAAACCCGGATTAGTTTGGCTCATCTCTTCTGCCAACTCAACCATATTTTACTACATCAGTTTTTTCTACTAAATGCAATTACTATATATTCTTTTGGAAAATACTGGTTTCCAGGATGTCTTTGTGATTTTATGATTTTTATACTTTATGAACTACAAACCTGGAACAAATATGCAGCTACTTAAATAAGAAGGAAGCTAGAATTATGAATCTGCACACTGATGACATGTCAATAATCAAAAAACATTACAACTTTTGGCTCAGCATACCAACAGTACAACAGCTTCAGCAGTGGAAATCCACAATGCCAAGATAGATAGATAGTGATAACTCTCGACAGAGGCTCTAACCATTTCTTAAAATTTTCTGTAAGTGAGTTTTAAAGAAATTCTGCAGATAAGAGTTAATAAAAAAAGACAGAATAAACACATACTGAACTGTCCTATCCATTCCAAAAATCTGATTTCTAAATTTTGCACGCGCAGGAAGATTTAACTTTTATGTCACACTGTAGCATGTGGGTTGTAATGACAGGTTTTTCCATTTGTGTGCTGTAGTGTCCCCATTGCTTTTCATGTGCTGGGTTGATATTTTCTTGTATCAGGGGTTGGGGCATTTGGATATTCAGATAAACCCTTTTTTACAGGAAAGACTCCTTTTCATCCCCAAAACCAAAAGAGTTTTCTTCCAATTTAAAAGAAGATTGGACCCCTGCTTGAGACTGTGACCCCTTTATCCCTTACATGCCTCCTTTTTACTGATTACATTTGTAGTTTCAGGATTCTCCTGTACTAATATATGGGATCAAATCTGGTATTGTGTAGTGTAGAGAAATGGAGGCCCTAAATTTAAAAATAGGTTTTAAAGCAAGGATCCACTTTTCAAAATGAAAACCATTTAATTTGTTTTTCAGGAATGTGTTCTTTGCTTTTTGTTGATCCTGTGTATCTGATACTACTTTTACTGCCTTCTTGAAATTCCTCCTTTTCTTCCTCCTCTCTGCTCTTTTTTTCTCTTTCCCTACACAGGTATGAGAATCTTGGTGAATTTGCTGCTGGACACACTGCCTATGCTAGGAAATGTACTCCTCCTGTGTTTCTTTGTCTTCTTTATATTTGGAATAATTGGGGTACAGCTTTGGGCTGGACTTCTACGTAACCGATGTTTCCTAGAGGAAAACTTTACTATGTAAGTCAAATGCCATTAAAATCCATTGAATGGATTTGCACTATACTAATTTACTTTACAATATGTATATATCGAAATAAATGTTTTCAAATTATTTTACAGTATATTTACTTTTAGATATATTGACTTTGATGCATTATGATGACTTTAATGATAATGTACAATAATCATAAACTAAGATTAGTTTAACCACTTTCAGACCGGACCATTTTGCTGGTCAATGACCAGAGGTCTTTTTACAATTTGGCACTGTGCTGCTTTAACTGGTAATTGCGCGGTCATGCAATGTTGTACCCAAACAAAATTTGCGTCCTTTTTTTCCCACAAATAGAGCTTTCTTTTAAAGGTATTTGACTGACTCTGCGATTTTTATTTTTTGCGATATAAATGTAAAAAGACCGTAAATTTTGAAAAAAAATGATATTTTCTACTTTTTGTTATTAGAAAAATCCAATAAACTCAATTTTAGTCATACATTTAGGCCAAAATGTATTCAGCCACATGTCTTTGGTAAAAAAAAAGTCAATAACTGTATATTTATTGGTTTGCGCAAAAGTTGTCACATCTACAAACTAAGGTACATTTTCTGGAATTTACGCAGCTTTTAGTTTATGACTGCCTATCTCATTTCTTGAGGTGCTAAAATGGCAGGGCAGTACAAAACCCCCCCAAATGACCCCATTTTGGAAAGTAGACACCCTAAGGAAATTGATAAGAGGCATGTTGAGCCCATTGAATATTTTATTTTTTTGCCTCAAGCGATTGAATAATGACAAAAAAAAAATTCTTTTTTTTTTACACAAAGTTGTCACTAAATGATATATTGCTCACACATGCCATGGTTATATGTGGAATTGTACCCCAAAATACATTCTGCTGCTTCTCCTGAGTACGGGGATACCAAATGTGGTCGACTTTTTGGAAGCCTACCGCGTACGGGGCCCCGAAAGCCAAGAACCGCCTTCAGGCTTTCTAAGGGCGTAAATTTTTGATTTCACTCCTCACTACCTATTACAGTTTTGAAGGCCATAAAATGCCAAGATGGCACAAAACCCCCACAAATGACCCCATTTTAGAAAGTAGACACCCCAAGCTATTTGCTGAGAGGCATGTTGAGTCCATGGAATATTTTATATTTTGCCACAAGTTGCGGGAAAATTACAAACTTTTATTTATTTTTTATTTTTTTCACAAAGTTGTCACTAAATGATATATTGCTCACACATGCCATGGGCATATGTGAAATGACACCCCAAAATAAATTCTGCTGCTTCTCCTGAGTACGGGGATACCACATGTGTGGGACTTTTTGGGAGCCTAGTCGCGTACGGGGCCCCGAACACCAAGCCCCGCCTTCAGGATTTCTAAGGGTGTAAATTTTTGATTTCACTCCTCACTACCTATCACAGTTTTGAAGGCCATAAAATGCCAAGATGGCACAAAACCCCCACAAATGACCCCATTTTGGAAAGTAGACTCCCCAAGCTATTTGCCGAGAGGCATGGTGAGTATTTTGCAGCTCTCATTTGTTTTTGAAAATGAAGAAAAAAAATAGTGTATATTTTTTTTCTTTTTTTCAATTTTCAAAACTTTGTGACAAAAATGAAGGTCTGCAAAATACTCACCATACCTCTCAGCAAATAGCTTGGGGTGTCTCCTTTCCAAAATGGGGTCACTTGGGGGGATTTTGTGCTATCTGGGCATTCCATGGCCTCCGAAACAAATAGGCAGTGAGGAATGAAATCAAAAATTTACACCCTTAGAAAGCCTGAAGGTGGTGCTTGGATTTTGGGGTACCGTACGCGGTTAGGCTCCCAAAAGGTCTCACACTTGTGGTATCCCCGTACTCAAGAGAAGCAACAGAATGTATTTTGGGGTGTAATTTCACATATAACCATGGCATGTTTGAGCAATATATAATTTAATGACAACTTTGTGCAAAAAAAAATAATAATAATAATAATGTCTTTTTTCCGCAACTTTTGTCAAAATATAAAATATTCCATGGACTCGACATGCCTCTCAGCAAATAGCTTGGGGTGTCTACTTTCTAAAATGGGGTCATTTGGGGAGGTTTTGAACTGTCCTGGCATTTTATGCACAACATTTAGAAGCTTATGTCACACATCACCCACTCTTCTAACCACTTGAAGAAAAAGCCCTTTCTGACACTTTTTTTTTTGCAAGAAAATTACTTTGAACCCCCAAACATGAAGTGTTTTTTTTAAAGCAAAAGCCCTACAGATTAAAATGGTGGGTGTTTCATTTTTTTTTTCACACGGTATTTGCGCAGCGATTTTTCAAACGCATTTTTTGGGGAAAAAACACACTTTTTTTTTATTTTAATGCACTAAAAATCACTATATTGCCCAAATGTTTGATGAAATAAAAAATATGATCTTAGGCCGAGTTCATGGATACCAAACATGACATGCTTTAAAATTGCGCAGAAACGTGCAGCGGCGACAAACTACATACATTTTTAAAAGCCTTTAAATGCCTTTACAGGTGACCACTTTAGATTTACGGAGGAGGTCTACTGCTAAAATTAGTACCCTCGATCTGACCTTCGTGGTGATACCTCACATGCATGGTGCAATTGCTGTTTACATATGACACCAGACCGACGCTTGCGTTCGACGTTGCGCCTTAGCAGGGGGGACAGGGGTGTTTTTTTTTTTTATTATTATTTATTTTGCTTTTTTATTTTATTTTTAAACTGTTCCTTTCATTTATATATATTTTTTTATGATTTTTATTGTTATCTCAGGGAATGTAAATATCCCCTATGATTGCAATAGGTAGTGACAGGTACTCTTTTTTGAAAAAATTAGGGTCTATCAGACCCTAGATCTCTCCTCTGTCCTCAAAGCATCTGACCACACCAAGATCGGTGTGATAACATGCTTTCCCAATTTCCCAATGGTGCTGTTTACATCCTGCAAAGTCATGAAATGCTCGTAGCTTCCGGTTTCTTAGGCCATAGAGATGATTGGAGCCATTCTGGTCTCTGATCAGCTCTATGGTCAGCTGGCGGAACCACCGGCTGCATTCTCAGGTTCCCTGTTGGGACAGGAGAGCCTGAGAAAACCATGGAAGATGGTGCGGGGGGGGGGACATTCCCTCCCACTGCTTGTAAAAGTAATCTAGAGGCTAATTAGCCGCTAGGATTGCTTTTACATAAAAGCCGACCGCTGGCTGAAAAGAATGATACCAAGATGATACCTAAACCTGCAGGCATCATTCTGGTATAAGCACTCAAAGTCCAGCAACATACCAGTATGTTGCTGGAACTGGTTGGGCATATATTGTAATTTTTTTTTCATGCAGCCTGTGGGCTGAACGAAAAAAAAATATTGATCGGTGGGTATGCCCACCATTAGAATACCTCCCTTCATCCACCCACTTCTAATGGTGGGCATACATGCACCATTTATATATGCCGAAGCATGGGGGCATCCTCCCGCAAAAAGTAGGAGCAGATCGCTCCTCCACCCCTTATGCCCCCATGCTTCGGCATATATGCTCTTTTTTAACTGTGGTGGTGAAATCACCTCCGACGGTGCTGGAGTCGCGGCTTTATGTATCGTGGGAGCAAAACGCTGTTGCTGTCAAGATAAATAAATCCGCGCTGCAGCAGAATGGCGTACCTGCTAAGCAAATGATGGTTAACAATAAAACAAAGTAACATTACAGTATAACAGTAGGACTTACCATACCTGCAAAGCAAATACAAAAAAAATTAGCAAAAAATAACACATTTAACACAATCTGTGCCTAAAATATATATATGCCGAAAAAATGGGGGCATCCTCCCGCAAAAGGTAGGAGCAGATCGCTCCTCCACCCCTTATGCCCCCATGCTTCGGCATATATGCTCTTTTTTAACTGTGGTGGTGAAATCACCTTCGACAGTGCTGGAGTCGCGGATTTATGTATCGTGGGAGCAAACGCTGTTGCTGTCAAGATAAATAAATCCACGCTACAGCTGAATGGCGTACCTGAAAAAAAAAAATGGTTAACAATAAAACATTGCAGAATAGAATACAGTACAAAGGAGCAGAACAATAGAGAGAGAATAGAGAGAGAGAGAACAATAAAACGACAACTATTTTTGTTTTTTTTATTTTATATATTTTTTTTGTTTTTTACTTATTTATTTTTTTTAAACACTTTTTTATGTAACTTTAACACTTCTGTTGTAACGTTTCCAGTGGTTTGGGTCTCTCAAAATGCGATGGCATCTTGGGAGACCCTGTGCCTAGCCTGTGCAATGCTGTACCCTACTCTACGCATTCAAAACATTCACCAATGCAAAGACCAGGATTGTCAGGACAGCGGGGACAATAATGATGGGTGTCACGCCTATATCCACGCTTTCTGCAGACACATTTTCTTTGGGGGGCTCGTTGGGTAGGGGTACTCGGGGTGACATAAGAATAATGCCTCTCATGCAGCCGGCTTACTGCATCTGGTTGGGGAAGGTGAGGTGGAGCACCGCCTGGATACAGAAGGGCTCTGACGATATCCTCCTGGAATTTAAGGAAGGATCCAGTCCTTCCTGAAGCTTTGTGTAGCACATAAGTATTCAGCATAGACAATTGGAATATATAAACAGACACTTTTTTGTACCAGCGTCTGGCCTTACGGGCAACTAGATACGGCACCAACAACTGGTCATTGAGGTCCACCCCTCCCATATTTTGGTTATATTTGTGGACACAGAGGGGTTTCTCCACAATACCAGTCGCCGTAGGAATTTGGACCGTCGTGTCTGCATGAAGGGAGGTGAGAACGAAAACATTGTTATTATCCCTCCACTTCATAGCGAGCAAATTATTACTGCGCAAGCAGGCTCTCTCCCCCAGCCTAAGACGGGACTCTACAAGCCGCTGGGGAAAGCCCCGGCAATTAGGTCGCACGGTGCCACATGCTCCAATCTGCTGATCAAACAAGTGACTAAGCAGTGGCACGCTTGTGTAATAATTGTCCACTTACAAGTGGTACCCCTTTCCGAATAAGGGTGACACCATGTCCCACACTATCTTGCCAGCGCTTCCTATGTAGTCAGGGCAGTTCTCCGGCTCTACGTGACTATCTTTACCCTCATAAACCATAAAACTACGTGTATAGCCTGTGGCCCTGTCACAGAGCTTATACATCTTGACCCCGTATCTGGAACGCTTGTTGCGAACGTATTGTTTGAATGACAAGCGACCAGAAAACTTAATCAGGGACTCATCAACGCAAACAACTTGATGGGGAGTAAACAAGTCTGCAAAACGTTGGTTGAAGTGGTTTATGAGGGGCCGAATTTTGTAGAGCCGATCATATTCAGGGTCTCCACGAGGACGACAGAGTTCATTGTCGCTGAAGTGCATGAACCGCAAAATCTGCTCGTATCCTGCCCTGGACATGGAAGCAGAGAACACGCGCATATGTTGAATTGGGTCAGTGGACCAATATGACCGCAACTCACTGTTTTTGGTTATGCCCATGTTGAGGGAGAGGCCCAGAAAGATCTTAAATTTGGAAACTCGTTTCCATTGTCTGGCAAGGGCGGACTGGGGAACAGTGGCGATGTGTTGACCAGCGTACAAATTGGTTTGGTCCACAATAGATCTATAGAGATCTTCGGTGAAAAACAGTAAGCAAAAATCAAGTGTCGTAAAATCAACTGTTTCCACGTTAATGCCAGGTTGGCCAGTGAATGGGGGAAGTACGGGTTCTGCAGAAGTGGTGGGCAACCAATCAGGATTGGCGAATTCTGCAGGAAGGGCACTATGGGTACGACGGGCCTGTTATTGTCTTTGTCTTGGTGGCAGCGGGACACTACTTGTGCTTGCCACCTCGCCAGCTTGAACTGCACTTATGGGACTCGCCACGTCACCACGTGCTACTGCAGTGCTGGATGTACGTCCAGGGTGTACTAGGCCACTGGTGCTTGCCAGTTCACCAGAAGGATGTCTAGTACGTCTCTGCTTCATACAAGTGACCTGCGGTTCCTCCACCTGAACAACAGAAAACATTCGGGATTGGGTACACCTGCCCTTAACAAGGACCTCATCTCCGTCGCCAGAGCTATCTGTCATGGAGCCGCTGTCCTCTACAGGATCGTATTCTGAGCCTGAATCTGACAGATGAGTGACGTCCTCTTCACTATCTGTCATGCTCAGAAACGTGTAGGCCTCTTCACTAGTGTACCTTCGCTTTGCTATTTTGGGCTCTAAATTTAGGGGTACACTAGTGAGACTCACAGGTAAAAAAGCACCTAGGCTGTCAGCGACTGTATCAAAACGCTACAAAAAAAACTGTTAGCGATCGCAGGGATCAAGCCTGACTCTGCGAACGCTGCAGTTATGTGTGTTGTGTTTTGTAAGTGACAGTGATCGATCGATACTGCACTTGGGTGGGCTGGGCTGGGCTTGATGGAAGGGGCTAAACGCAGGTGCTAGCAGGTATCTGGGCTGATCCCGCTAACAATGCGTTTTGGGAAACCTAAAATGCTGGCAACGCTAATATAGATCTGATCAGATACTATATTACTAAGGGAGGTGTATGCTTTGCGTGTGGGTGTTAGCGGTACTGGCACTAACCTGACGCTGCCTGGGGCGACGCAGACCTTATCTGACCTTCAAACTTATATCACCCGCCGGGTGATCAGGGGGTTAAACCTTTATTAGGTAATAAATGGCGGGTGCCCTGAAACTATAAAAAAATAACTAACCAACCAGCGTCACCTGTAACAGTTATATGGTTATCACTGGTGAAAGGGTTAACTAGGGGGCAATCAGGGGGCTTTATGCGGTAGTATATGGGGGTCCCTGACGCTATAAAAAGCTGCGGCGAACCTAAATACTTACCTGCCTAACTAGCGTCACCTGTGACACTAATACAGCGATCAGAAAAACGATCGCTTATTAGTGACACTGGCGACGGGGGGTGATCACGGGGTTAAACCTTTATTGGGGGGGTTAGGGGGGTATCCTAGAGCTAAAGGGGGCTAACCCTAACTGCCCTAACAGTTATTACAGTCACAAATGACACCAATGCAATAATTAAAAAAAAAATGCAATTGGTGTCACTGTGACTGGGGGTGCAGGGGTGATTTGGGGGGTGAAGGGGGGGTGAAAGTGTGCCTGGCGTGTTCTACTGTAAGTGTAGTGTGTTGGTGCAACTCACAGATCCTCTCTCCTTGGTGCCGGAACGAAAAAGACCGACACGAGGAGAGATTACATCACTTCCTCTGCCTGTGTTTACATTACAGGAGAGGAAGTGATGTAATGCTGCAATTTCAATCGTCAGGAGCGATCGTGAGGGGGTGGCCATGAATGAATGGCCGCCCCCTCATCCCGGATCGCTCCTGCACGGATTCCGACCGCCGCTGGCACCGGGGGGGGGCTCGATCGTGCCCCCTACCCGCGGGAAGGCAGGGACGTACATGTACGCCCATATGCCTGCCCGTGCCATTCTGTCGACGTACATCGTCGTGCGGTGGTCGGCAAGTGGTTAATGCCTCATAGTTTTAACATTTAAAATATGGATGTAATGTGTTTTTGCTTAACACAGTGGGGTCTGTTTATAAAAAAAAAAAAAAGTATGTACATTTATTCTGTGCGAATTGGGAGAAACTATTTCTGCATAGACTAATTTCTCTTCTGAACAAATGTTTTTTTTTTTTTTTACAATAGCAAAAAACACAATATGGCCTGTAGATGGAATGGAAGAACATAAGAGATGCATATTTCTTTGTAACAAGAGATACAATGAAACGATTCTATACAAAATTTGCAAAACATGTAACCATTGGTTTATTTGCTAATTCTGTCTACCATTCTTCAGAATCGTTACATTTTATCTTTTGTTACAAAGATGAATGCATTTTCAATGCTCCTCAAACTCCATCTAGCAGCTGTAATGTGGTATTTTACCACTGAAAAATAATAAAAGAACATTCACTGAGAAGGGAAAATAGCCTAAACAACATTATTTTTTGCCAAATTCACACAGAACAAACAGGCATGCAGATTCCCTGGATGATTAGACCCTGGTGTGCTTTTAAAACTGCCTTTAAGGCTAGGTTAACACAGCGAGATGATTAAAATCGTTCAGCTGAGCTCACACAATTTCATACCCGTGTGTCAGTCCGACTTTGGGGGGGATTTCAGAGACATCTGTGCAGGTTCATGCACAGCTGTCTATTGAAATCACATCCAAAGCCACCAAAAGTAGTACAAAAACTACATTTGGGAATCCGTGTGGTGCTGCAAAGTTGGTATCACACCAATTCGGATGGTGCCGTTGCCGGCAATAGCCACTGATTTGGCATGCGATTTGACATGTCAAATTACATGCCAAATTGCATCAGTGTAAACCTGGGCTTAAAGTCATTATTTTATTTGTAGTATCGGGTTTAAAAATACATCAGGTTTAAGAATATGTTGCCTTTTACAATAACCTAATGTAATACATATTGGACAAATAAAGCAACAAAAAAAGATTTTAAAGTGCATCTTTCCCTTAAACATGCTGTACTTGAATTAAAACTGGAATTATCAACAGTTCTGCCAGTTCAAATATATTTTTATTTTTCACTATGTCACCTGCAATTAAAGATGCACATGTAGTTATGTAGTTCACAGTTGGTCTGCATGGATGAGCAGAGAGTAAACACGTATAAAATTAATACAGGGTTGCCTTCTTTCATAGAACGCTCAAAGACATTTGTGCATGTCTCAAATCATTTTGTCTCTTTTCATATTAGCATTTGTTTATGCTTTCAGGCACTCCACTGAAGGCCAATGCTGTATAGAAATAAAAAAAATATAAATTGTTCTTATTTACTGCAATTTTCCTTTCCCAACGAGCACCATGGCAGTACACACGGGTAGACCCCACCCACACCCAGCACTAATAGAACCCCAACTCAAAAATGTGAACCACCCCAAGACCGTTGTTATATAACTAGTCCCTCCAGACTGCATGAAGAGCACACATGGAAAATAACTCCCCACAGCAAAGGGCGAGGGGGGGTGGATGATTACAGAAAGCAATTTTAATTGTGAAAAAAAGGCCAAAGCAATCACTGAATTCAACAGTAGTAAGGATGAGCCGAACACCCTCTGGTTTGGTTCGCACCAGAACCTGCGAACAGGCCTAAACTTAGTGTGAACTTTAGAAGCCTATTAAAGTCTATGGGACTCGAACGTTCAAAATCAAAAGTGATAATTTTAAAGGCTTATATGCAAGTTATTGTCCTAAAAAGTGTTTGGGGACCTGGGTCCTGTCCCAGGGGACATGTATCAATGCAATTTTTTTTTTTTAAAACTTCAGTTTTTTCAGGAGCAGTGATTTTAATAATGCTTAAAGTGAAACAATAAAAGTGGAATATTCCTTTAAATGTCATACCTGGGGGGTGTGTATAGTATGCCTATAAAGGGGCGCATGTTTCCTGCGCTTAGAACTGTCCCTGCACAAAGTGTAATTTCTGCAGGAAAAAAGTTATTTAAAAGCACTTATGACTATAATGAATTGTAATACAGAGAACAGTCATTGAAAGTCATTGATAAAAAAAAAATATATGCACAAAAGGCTTGCTGGCCCTACATGTTTGCTACGCTAAAAGTGTTTGGCTTCTGTAGCCCATTTTTTAAGGCCTTAGAGGCCCTGTACTCAGCGGTCACGGCCCAGGTACAGATGTCTTCCTTTATGTCGCCTTGCCTCCCCATGAGGAATGGAACTCGGCAGGGGTGCCCCTTATCACCGCTTCTATTTATTTTATGCCTCGAACCTCTAGCCGAGTCCATACGATCTCACCCAGAAATACGCGGGGTGGTGATGCGACAGGGGGAGTACAAACTATCGCTCTTCGCGGATGACATCCTGCTAACTATTACAACCCATTAACTTCCCTCCCCTCCCTACATAAAGTGTTGTTCTCATTTGGTGATATCTCTGGCTACAAAGTAAATACCTCAAAAACCGAAGCACTACCCATACATATATCCGCAACACAACTTCCCAGACTTCGGGAAACGTATCCTTATAAATGGTGCAATGTCTCTCTCAAATACCTAGGTGTAATTTTGACCCCTTCATATTCCCACATTTACCCTGTTAATGTTCCTCTATTCCAAGACATAAACAGATCCTTATCATCCTGGTCAAATTATCCCCTGTCCCTCCTGGGAAGGACCAATATCCTCAAAATGTCAATCTTACCTAGACTGCTCTATCATTTTGAGACTCTTCCAGTTGCCATTTCTTCCCCACAACTAAAACTCCTCCACAGACGTTTCTCAAACTTTATATGGGCCAATAGGTCTCATCGCTTAGCCAACTCGGTGGTATTCGTGCCCAGATCCCGGGGTGGCCTAGGGGCTCTGGATATTGTGAAATATTATCATGCCACACATTTGAGAACCATCGCCACATGGTCCTCCCTAAATGCCACAAGTCAATGGGCTGCTATTGAGAAGGGGGTGCTGTATCCAACCCACCTATGCTCCTTGATCTGGGGTGGCCCGTCCCCCCTGCATCCCAACTTTAAACGTCAGTGTACAGCCCCAATGTCCTTTACCCTGGACATATGGCAAAAGTGCCAAAAAAAGTATTGCCTCATCCTGCCCCCCCCCCCCCCCTTTACAAAACGTGCTGTTTAACCCAACTATACCCGATGGACTGTCCCTGGGTAGGATGTTTACATGGATTAATCCCCCCCTCTTTCAACTTCGAAATTTGGTACACGCTATTACACGGAGGTTCTATGCCTTACGTGAAAAGTTTGATATTCCCAATCAAATGTTCTACTCCTATCTACAAGTTAGGCATTTTTTTAGCTCCAAATCACCAACTCTAACTCTGGATAAGCCCACAGCCTTCAAACACCTATGCGCTCAGGGACCCCACCAATTACATCTGATCTCCTCCATCCATAAAACCCTCCATGAGTCAACCCCCTTAAAGGAATTATCACATTTGTACATGAGTAAATGGGCCAATTTGCTGGGTAAACCTATCAATCTACAAACGTGGGACAAGATTTGGGCCTCCACCTTTAAAGTCTCTAAATGTGTCACACAAAGAGAAATGGCCATAAAAATCCTTATGTTCCGGTACAGAACCCCTGACGTCATACACAAATTCGACCCCTCAGTCTCGCCGCACTGTTGGCGATGCGGGACTGACACTGGCTCCTTATTTCACATTTTTTGGGAATGCTCCCTGATACACCCTTTTTGGAGGGAGGTGGGGTCGTTGGTGCTAGGGGTAACAGGGGTGTCCCTTCCATATGAGCCCTTAAAATGCTTGTTGGGCCTCCCTGTTCCAGGTTTATCTAAAAATACAAACCGGCTGATCTCCTATATCTTATTAGCTGCTAAGAGGCTCATTCCACTATGCTGGTTGTTCACTGCTCCCCCTCCTTGGCCCAGGTTCCTCCAACTGTTGTCCGAGATACGGAGAATGGAGTTTCTGACGGCCTCTGTACACGATCTAGTCCCACAGTTTGACAAGATCTGGGAGCCCTGGGATCGGTTGGAATTTGGGACATCTCCACCCGGTGACCCTCATTAACCACAACTGGCTGATATAACACAGCCCACCTGGAGACTATCCCCCTCCCTCCCACCCTCCTTCCTTGGTACTAGTGTAGGCTGCCCCCCCCCCTGGTGTCTCACCTTGCTACTCATAAGTCTGTTATTACTGTGTTGTTTTACTATGGCCTCCCGGCCCCACATCATAAGGTTTTTTTCACCTTTTTTATAAACTGTAAGTTGTTTACTCTGTCTGTTACAGCTATGCAGAACACCCATGTGTCCTGCATATGTGGACGTTACTCTAGCTTTTATAGTCCAAAGTTTTGTTCTCTTTAACCACTTGCTTACTGGGCACTTAAACCCCCCTCAGTCCCAGACCAATTTTCAGCTTTCAGCGCTGATGCACTTTGAATGACAATTGCGCGGGCATACAACACTGTACCCAAATGAAATTTTTATCATTTTTTTCCCACAAATAGAGCTTTCTTTTGGTGGTATTTAGTTACAGCTCGGAGTTTTATTTTTTGCTAAACAAACAAAAAAAGATGCAAAAAAATAAAAAAAACAAATCATGTTTTAATAGTTTGTTCTAAAATTTTGCAAACGGGTCATTTTTCTCCTTCATTGAAGTGCGCTGATTAGGCGGCACTGATAGGCTGCATTGGTGGGCACTGATGGGCTGCATTGGTGGGCACTGATGGGCTGCATTGGTGGGCACTGATAGGCTGCATTGGTGGGCACTGATAGGCTGCACTGGTGGGCACTGATAGGCATAGTTAAGGCGGCACTAATAGGCACAGATAAGGCGGCACCGATGGGCACAGATAAGACGGCACAGATAAGATGGGCACAGATAAGATGGCACGGATGGGTGGCACGGATGGGTGGCACGGATGGGTACCACTGATAGATGGGACTGATGGGCACTGATAGGTGGCACTGATAGGTGGCTCTGATAGGTGGCACTGCTGGGCACTGATGGGCGGCACTGCTGGGCACTGATGGGCGGCACTGCTGGGCACTGATGGGCGGCACTGGGGTGCAGCACCTTTGAGGCAGATTGTGGGCACTGATAGGTGGCCCTGATAGGTGGCTCTGATAGGTGGCACTGCTGGGCACTGATGGGCGGCACTGCTGGGCACTGATGGGCGGCACTGCTGGGCACTGATGGGCGGCACTGGGGTGCAGCACCTTTGAGGCAGATTGTGGGCACTGCTGGGTGGCACTGTGGGTGGCACTGCTGGGTGGCACTGTGGGTGGCACTGCTGGGTGGCACTGTGGGCACTGCTGGGTGGCACTGTGGGCACTGCTGGGTGGCACTGACGGGGGGCACTAACTTTTATTAAATTGGCACTGCAGGGGGCAGGTGGGCACTGGCAGGGGGCAGGTGAGCGTGTACATTTCTGGCCGTGATCGGGACTGATGTCCCAATCACGGCCGCCGGTGATCGGCTTTTTTTTTTCTCCTCGCGCTGTCAGCGCGAGGAGGAATAATAGCCGATTACCGGCTCTGTTCTATCACATGATCAGCTGTCATTGGCTGACAGCTGATCACATGATAAGGGGTCGGGATCGACCCCTTGCACGGATCGGTGATCAGGCGAGTCTCACGGACTCGCCGATCACAGAGCGCGCCGCGCACGCCCCTCAGGGGGCGCGCAGGCCGCTCGTACACGGGACGACGTCAATAGACGTAGTCCCGGAAATGTAGGTCCGCGCTAATGCCGTCATTTGGCAATAGCGCGGTACCGAAGTGGTTAATCATTCATGCTCAATGATTGTTATAACGCTTCATTTCATTGTATTTGTCTTGAAAATTATTTAATAAAAATTCAATAAAAAAAAAAAAGTGTGAGGTTCCCCCCAAATTCAATGGCCAGGCCCTTCAGGTCTGGTATGGATATTAAGGGGAACCCCGCCTCAAATAAAAAAAAAATGACCCTTCAGGTCTGGTATGTATTTTAAGGGGAACTCCACGCCAAATTTAAAAAAAATGGTGTGGAGTTCCCCCCAAAAATCCATACCAGACCCTTTATCCGAGCACGCAACCTGGCAGGCCACAGGAAAAGAGGGGGGGATGAGAGAGTGCCCCCCTCCTGAACCGTACCAGGCCACATGCCCTCAACATTGGGAGGATGGTTTGGGGGTCTGTGACCCCTCAAAGCACCACTTCCCCATGTTGATGGGGACAAGGGCCTCATCCCCACAACCCTGGCCGGTGGTTGTGGGGGTCTGCGGATGGGGGGCTTATAAGAACCTGGAAGCCTCCTTTAACAAGGGGACCCCCAGATCCCGCCCCCCCATTTGAAATGGTAAGGGGGTGCAAAAGTACCCCTACCATTTCACAAAGAAAGTGGAAAAAATTGTTAAACACACACACACCGTTGAGAAAAGTCCTTTATTAAAAATAAAAAAAAATTCCAGCAGTGGTAATCCACACTTGCTATCCAGCGATGGCTGATCTCTTCTCCAGGCTCCAGCGATGGGTGATGTCTCCTGATGGTCCAGCGCAGTGCATCCATCCTGTCTCCACCGGAGATGCTGCAGGAATCCCAGCAGCCTGACAGGATTTAGCTGAGGACGGGGCCACCCGTCACCTGACCCCGCCCCATCTGATGCAAGGGGAAACCTAGGCTTCCCCAGTGATGTACAGGTGACCCTGCCCCCTCTGATATAATGCAGGTTTCAGTTACATCAGAGGGGGGCGGGGTCATCCGCACGTCACTGGTGAAGCCTGGGTTTCCCCTTGTGTTAGAGGGGGGTGGGGTCAGGTGATGGGTGGCTCCATCCTCAGCTAAAACCTGTCAGACTTCCGGGATTCCTGCAGTGTCTCCGGTGGAGACAGGATGCATGCGCTGCGCTGGACCATCGGGAGAGATCCCCCGTCGCTGGACCCGCATCGCTGGACCCCAGAGAAGAGATCAGTCATCACTGGATAGCAAGAGTGGATCACCACCACTGGAATCTTTATTTTATTTATTTTTTAAAAATTTTAATAAAGGACTTTTCTCAACAGTGTGTTTTTTTAAACAATTTTTTACACTTTCTTTGTGAAATGGTAGGGGTACAATACCCCCTTACCATTTCAAACGGGGGCTGCATCTGGGGGTCCACTTGATAAAGGGGGGATTCCAGATTCTGATAAGCCCCCCACCCGCAGACCCCCACAATCAACGGCCAGGGTTATGGGATGAGGACCTTGTCTCCATCAACATGGGGACATGGTGCTTTGAAGGGTCACAGACCCCCAAAGCATCCTCCCAATGTTGAGGGCATGTGGCCTTGTACGGTTCAGGAGGGGGGTTGCTCTGTCGTCGTCCCCTCTTTCCCTGTGGCCTGCCAGGTTGTGTGCTTGGATAAAGGGTCTTGTATGGATTTTTGGGGGGAACTCCACGTCATTTTATTTTTAAATTTGAGGCGGGGTTCCCCTTAATATCCATACCAGACCTGAAGGGCATGATAATTGAATTTGGGGGAACCCCACACTTTTTTTTTTTATCAATGATTTTCAATGACTGTTCTCTGTATGACGGGAAGCCGACAATTCATTATAGTGCTTTTAAATGACTTTTTTTCCTGCAGAAATTACACTTTATGCAGGGACAGTTCTAAGCACGGGAAACATGCGCCCCTTTACATGCATACTATAGACACCCCCAAGTACGAATTTTAAAGGAATATTAAACTTTTATTGTTTTACTTTAAGCATTATTAAAATCACTGCTCCTGAAAAAACTGCAGTTTTTAAAAGTTTTTTTTTTTGCATTGATACATGTCTCCTGGGACAGGACCCAGGTCCCCAAACACTTTTTATGACAATAACTTGCATATAAGCCTTTAAAATTAGCACTTTAGATTTCTCCCATAGACTTTTACAGGGTGTTCCGCGGCTTTTCGAATTTGTCGCGAACACGCTAAATTGTTCGCTGTTCGGCTAACAAGCAATGTTCGAGTCGAACATGAGTTTAACTCGACCTCGAAGCTCATCCCTAAACAGTAGTAAATGCTGTTGATGTGTCATGAAGGCATTATTAGTAAACCATGTGGATGCCTTTCAGATTGTTTCAGGTGAAAATTGGTATGCTGCTGCCCAAGATGCTGCTAGAGTGCACTCTCATTCCTTCTGGTATCAACAACTCCTTGAACATGTAAGCCAATGATACAGTCTTCACTATCCAAGGAGCTATGAGTCTGCTTGATGCTCTAGAGTCATTATTTGCTCCTGCTGGAATGACATATAGATGATCAGAAGACGTGATGTCATCAATGTAAGATCTCAGTTTTGCCTATCCAGACGGCTAGAAGAACAAAGGCAAAACTCTCCTGACTCATATGAAACTTGGAGTCAATTTGGAGGTGAACCTTAACGTTGTAACTAATACCGTTCTGTCTGCTAGGAAGGTAGTAAAGGGTTCCTTGAACCCAAGTGCTGCAAATTCAGAGGCCCTTTCTTGCTCATGTAACAGCCACCAAAAAGGCAGTCTTCAAGGTGAGGTGCCAAAATAGAAACTTCTACCTCAAATGTGTCTGAAGCAAAAAACTCCAGCACCAGAACTTTTGTAGCTTTACGTTGGCTGGGGATGCAAAGAGTTCCAACTCCAGAAATAAAAAGCCTAGGCTGTTAAGCTGTGGAGGCCTTGAGAGTGCAGGCACCACATGTTGCCTACATGAGATCTCAGTGATTTACTTGGCCTCAAGTTGCTCTGACCCGGAATGCATACTGCTGAAAGATGACAAAGGATGTCCTGAGCCCAATCCATAATTGAGGTCACTTCTTTAATAAAGAAGGCCTCTGAGTGCCACCCTGTTAACTTACATATGCCATTGCTGTGGTATTTTCCATGCTCAGTCAAACAGAGCCTCCCTAAATCAGATGTTGGAAGGCTAAGAGGTTGCCTTCAACTCCAAAATATTGGAGAACACTCTTGATACTGGAAAGGTACGCCAACTTTTTGTCCATTTTCCTGGCAGACAACCCCCCAGCCTGTCTGACTAACATTTAATGGAATTGTCAGCCAAGATATCGGCAAGAGGGGGCAGAAACACAAAAGGTTCTACTCCAAATCAGCTTCTTTAAAGGGGTAATCAGAATTCTTTGATTCATATCCTCCAACTGCCATTGACTGAAGAATCTGCATTGAAAAAAGCATGCTTTCCACTGGGCCAATTTGACCATTGGAATTGGGTCCATCGTAATCCTTATGAGTTGTTAGCGTTGCAAAGCCAAGAGAGACTTGGCTCCTAGAGCTGTAGCAGCCCTCTCTGAAGTGGAAAACATTTTTGTAGGTGGAAGTATTGCTTTGTGTGCCTATCCATGCTCCCAGGTAAAGAAGTTCTCAAGTGAGTGCGAAATGACTTTTTTTCCATATTGATTATCCAGCTAAATCTTTCCAAGGGTGAGGTAACCTATTTGCACCCCTTTTTCTCAAAGGAGGGCCACCAGGCCTGCAGTGTTTTCGTGAAGTGCCTGGACAATGTAAGGCCAAATGGAAGACAAAAAACTGAAAGCGGATCTGGGTGACTGAGAAGTGCAGAAATCTTTGAAAATCTGGATGAATAGGAATGTGAAACTAGGCATGTTTCAAGTCAATCTAAAGGATCTTATCTCCTGGACGAACCACTTTCAGGACTGTTTGGAAAGACTCCATCTTGAAGTTCTCTTTCTTCAGAAACTTGTTCAGAAACTTTACATCTATCAGTTATCTCCAGTACCCTGATTTTCTTTTGCACTGAAAAAGGAATACATAACTGAAAATTTTTCCTGATATGGAACTGCTACAATTGCCCCCTGATGCAGCAGGGCTTTCACGTAAGCTTCACGACTCTGCAGTAATACCTTCATGCCATGGACCTGGTTGATGTGCCACAACCTGCCGATGATCAGCTGCAGGGCATAGTCCGCAGACTCGAGACCCAGGTATCTAATCAGGCACAGGTGATGCGATTCCTTCAGGATTTGGCTTCCCACTTTGAACAACTTCAAGCCTCCTTAGGATCCCCAAATTGACAATCTCAACTGCAATCTGCTGCTGTATCGGCTCTGGTCACAGCCGCTAACCCTTTGCACTTACCAGCTACATCCCGTTACTCTGGGGACTCCAAAGCCTGCAGAGGGTTCCCTAGCCAGTACACCATTACTTTCGAACTCCAGCCTCAAAACTTCCCGTCTGATCAGGCAAAGGTGGCCTATATTATTTCTCTCCTGTCCAGCAAGACTTTATCCTGGGCTGTCCCTCTGTGGGATAGGAATGATCCAGTGGTTGTAAGCCTGTCTATTTTAGTGGATATCCTTCCTTATCCTACCCAAGGTCTCAACCCCTATTGTATTGGGGCTTCCTTGGTTGCAGCTCCACTCTCCACATGTTAAGTGGACTTGTGAGCAGATCCTGGCTTGGGGTCCCTCCTGTTTCTCATCCTGCCTATTCAAGGTTGCCCCTAAGGAGAGACTTTTCATGGCCACCACCTCAGTATCCTCTTGCCTTCCCGCTCCATATATCGATTTACGGGATGTGTTCTGTAAAAAGTCAGCTGAGGTGCTTCCTCCTCACAGGTCCTTTGACTGTGCCATTGACCTTGTTCCTGGAGCAACTCTGCCCAGGGGTCGTACCTACCCCCTGTCCATCCCAGAGACCCAGGCCATGTCAGAGTATGTTGCAGAAAATCTAGAAAAAGGATTCATCTATAAATCCTCATCACCTGCGAGAGCAGGATTATTTTTTGTTGCCAAAAAGGATGGTACTTTAAGACCCTGCATTGATTATTGAGGCCTAAATGCAGTAAAAATCAAAAATCAATACTCCTACTTTTACTATCGGAACTATTCGACAAGTTGAGAGGTGCCTCCATTTTTATTAAGTTGGATCTCAGGGGTGCATACAATCTGATCCGAATACAGGATGGTGATGAATGGAAAACCGCGTTTAACACTAGAGATGGGCATTACGAATACTTGGTCATGCTCTTTGGTTTGTGTAATGCTCAGCGTTAGGGATGAGCTGAACACCCCCCGGTTCGGTTCGCACCAGAACTTTCAAAAAGGACCCCAAATTCGCACGAATGTTAAAACCCCATTGAAGTCTACGGGACTCGAACGTTCGGAATTAAAAGTGCTAATTTTAACTGCTAATATGCAAGATACTGTCCTAAAAAGGGTTTGGGGACCTGGCTCCTGCCCCAGGGGACATGGGTCAATGCATAAAAAAGTTTTAAAAACGGCCGTTTTGGCGGGAGCACTGATTTTAATGATGATTAACCACTTTCAGACCGGACCATTTTGCTGGTAAATGACCAGAGGTCTTTTTACACTTTGGCACTGCGCTGCTTTAACTGGTAATTGCGCGGTCATGCAATGTTGTACCCAAACAAAATTTGTGTCCTTTTCTTCCCACAAATAGAGCTTTCTTTTGATGGTATTTGATTGCCTCTGCGATTTTTATTTTTTGCGATATAAACGTAAAAAGACCGCAAATTTTGAAAAAAAATGATATTTTCTACTTTTTGTTATTAGAAAAATCCAATAAACTCAATTTTAGTCATACATTTAGGCCAAAATGTATTCAGCCACATGTCTTTGGTAAAAAAAAAGTCAATAATTGTATATTTATTGGTTTGCGCAAAAGTTGTCACATCTACAAACTAAGGTACGTTTTCTGGAATTTACGCAGCTTTTAGTTTACGACTGCCTATCTCATTTCTTGAGGTGCTAAAATGGCAGGGCAGTACAAAACCCCGCCAAATGACCCCATTTTGGAAAGTAGACCCCCTAAGGAAATTGATAAGAGGCATGTTGAGCCCATTGAATATTTTATTTTTTTGCCTCAAGCGATTGAATAATGACAAAAAAAATTTTTTATTTTTTTTTTTACACAAAGTTGTCACTAAATGATATATTGCTCACACATGCTATGGGCGTATGTGAAATGACACCCCAAAATAAATTCTGCTGCTTCTCCTGAGTACGGGGATACCACATATGTGGGACTTTTTGGGAGCCTAGCCGCGTACGGGGCCCCGAAAACCAAGCACCGCCTTCAGGCTTTCTAAGGGCGTAAATTTTTGAGTTCACTTCTCACTACCTATTACAGTTTTGAAGGCCATAAAATGCCAAGATGGCACAAAACCCCCACAAATGACCCCATTTTAGAAAGTAGACACCCCAAGCTATTTGCTGAGAGGCATGTTGAGTTCATGGAATATTTTATATTTTGCCACAAGTTGCGGGAAAATTACAAACTTTTTTTTTTTTTTCACAAAGTTGTCACTAAATGATATATTGCTCACACATGCCATGGGCATATGTGAAATGACACCCCAAAATAAATTCTGCTGCTTCTCCTGAGTACGGGGATACCACATATGTGGGACTTTTTGGGAGCCTAGCCGCGTACGGGGCCCCGAAAACCAAGCACCGCCTTCAGGCTTTCTAAGGGCGTAAATTTTTGAGTTCACTTCTCACTACCTATTACAGTTTTGAAGGCCATAAAATGCCAAGATGGCACAAAACCCCCACAAATGACCCCATTTTAGAAAGTAGACACCCCAAGCTATTTGCTGAGAGGCATGTTGAGTCCATGGAATATTTTATATTTTGCCACAAGTTGCGGGAAAATTACAAACTTTTTTTTTTTTTTTTTTTTTTTTCACAAAGTTGTCACTAAATGATATATTGCTCACGCATGCCATGGGCATATGTGAAATGACACCCCAAAATAAATTCTGCTGCTTCTCCTGAGTACGGGGATACCACATATGTGGGACTTTTTGGGAGCCTAGCCGCGTACGGGGCCCCGAAAACCAAGCACCGCCTTCAGGCTTTCTAAGGGCGTTACAGTTTTGAAGGCCATAAAATGCCAAGATGGCACAAACCCCCCCCAAATGACCCCATTTTGGAAAGTAGACACCCCTAAATTTAGGGGTACACTAGTGAGACTAGGTAATAAATGGCGGGTGCCCTGAAACTATAAAAAAATAACTAACCAACCAGCGTCACCTGTAACAGTTATATGGTGATCACTGGTGAAAGGGTTAACTAGGGGGCAATCAGGGGGCTTTATGCGGTAGTATATGGGGGTCCCTGGCGCTATAAAAAGCTGCGGCGAACCTAAATACCTACCTGCCTAACTAGCGTCAACTGTGACACTAATACAGCGATCAGAAAAACGATCGCTTATTAGGCTGGGTTCACACTGGAGCGATGCGGGAACGCCACGAATGCGCGGCGGGTTCCCGCATCGCATGCCTCCCGGCGGCAGTTCACACTGCCCTATGCGAACTGCTGGGAGTGTCAGTGAAATGTTACTGACACCCCCAGATCAGTTCGCATATCGCAGTGCGATCTGCAAACTCGGATCGCATGGTGTGAACACCCATGCGATCCGATTCTGCTGCGGGCCAAAAAAAGGGTCCCGTGCGAATTTGCGGCGGGTGCGGCGGGTGCGGCGGGTGCGGCGGGTGCGGCGAATGGCTGAACTCGAATCGCACAGAGATCGGATGTGATTTGCACTGCAGTGCGGTGCGAATCACATCCGTTCTCAAACCGCTGCAATCTGAACCCAGCCTTAGTGACACTGGCGACGGGGGGTGATCACGGGGTTAAACCTTTATTGGGGGGGTTAGGGGGGTACCTTAGAACTAAAGGGGGCTAACCCTAACTGCCCTAACAGTTATTAGTCACAAATGACACCCGCCGGGTGATCAGGGGGTTAAACCTTTATTAGGTAATAAATGGCGGGTGCCCTGAAACTATAAAAAAATAACTAACCAACCAGCGTCACCTGTAACAGTTATATGGTGATCACTGGTGAAAGGGTTAACTAGGGGGCAATCAGGGGGCTTTATGCGGTAGTATATGGGGGTCCCTGGCGCTATAAAAAGCTGCGGCGAACCTAAATACCTACCTGCCTAACTAGCGTCACCTGTGACACTAATACGGCGATCAGAAAAATGATCGCTTATTAGGCTGGGTTCACACTGGAGCGATGCGGAAACGCCGCGAATCCGCGGCGGGTTCCCGCATCGCATGCCTCCCGGCGGCAGTTCACACTGCCCTATGCGAACTGCTGGGAGTGTCAGTGAAATGTTACTGACACCCCCAGATCAGTTCGCATATCGCAGTGCGATCTGCAAACTCGGATCGCATGGTGTGAACACCCATGCGATCCGATTCTGCTGCGGGCCAAAAAAAGGGTCCCGTGTGAATTTGCGGCGGGTGCGGCGGGTGTGGCGGGTGCGGCGGGTGCGGCGAATGGCTGAACTCGAATCGCACAGAGATCGGATGTGATTTTCACTGCAGTGCGGTGCGAATCACATTCGTTCTCATAAACCGATGCAATGTGAACCCAGCCTTAGTGACACTGGCGACGGGGGGTGATCACGGGGTTAAACCTTTATTGGGGGGGTTAGGGGGGTACATTAGAACTAAAGGGGGCTAACTCTAACTGCCCTAACAGTTATTACAGTCACAAATGACACCAATGCAAAAAAAAAAATAAAAAATGACATTGGTGTCACTGTGACTGGGGGGCAGGGGTAATTGGGGGGGTGATCGGGGGGTAAAGGGGGGGTGTGAGTGTGCCTGGCATGTTCTACTGTGTGTGTAGAGTGTTGGTGCAACTCACCGATCCGCTCTCCTCCGTGTCGGAACGGAAAATACCGACACGGAGGAGAGAATACATCACTTCCTCTCCTGTGTTTACATTACAGGAGAGGAAGTGATGTCACGGGGGATTTCCATTCGTTGAGAGCGATCGCGAGGGGGTGGCCATGAATGAATGGCCGCCCCCTCATCCCGGATCGCTCTCGAAGGAATGCCGACCGCCGCAGGCACCGGGGGGGGGGGGCCCGATCGGGCCCCCCACCCGCGGGCAGGCAGGGACTTATATATACGCCCATATGCCTGCCCGTGCCATTCTGCCGACGTATATCGTCGTGCGGCGGTCGGCAAGTGGTTAAAGTGAAAAAAAAGTGAAATATTCCTTTAAATATCGTGCCTGGGGGGTGTCTATAGTATGCCTGTGAAGTGTCACGTGTTTCCTGTGTTTAGAACAGTCCCTGCACAAAATGACATTTAACGGAAATAACGTCATTTAAAACTGCTTGCAGTTTTAATGCTATATCTGGTTCCTGCAATATGGTTGAAAATCATTGAGAAAAATGGCATGGGTAGCCCTCCCTGCCCATTACCAGCCCCTTTGGGTCTTGTATTGATATTAAGGGGAACCCCGTACCCATATTAAAAAAAGGAAATACGTGTGGCCCCCAGGCCCTATATACTCAGAACAGCAGTATACAGGCGGTGCAAACAAGACAGGGACTGTGTAGATTTGTTGTGTTAAGTTGAATCTGTTTGTAATTTTCAACTGGTACATTTTTAAAGTGTAGCTCCAGTCAAAAAAACTATTTTTAAGCTTTTTGGAAAACATAGGGAAGGGTTATCACCCCTGTATAATTTGTTTTGCCATCCGTCTTTTTTCATCTCACTTGCTGTTGTCTCCTTCCGTTTACAAGTAGGAGATGTTTGTAAGTTGGATGTTTGAAAGTAGGGGCCTGCCCTATATGCTCTTCACAAATGGCGGAACAAGGTGTTGGTTTTGCCACAACATTGTAAGCCCTCAATGTGACTCTTGGTGGGCACTGGAGCGCCCTGCTGTGAACGATTATATCAAGAATTGTAATTACATGCCATTGTTGAACAGTGGTCGAAAAATTTACTTTTGGTGGTTGTGGTGCTGGTGCCACGACACTATAAGTCCTCACAGTTACTCTGGGTGGGCACAGGAACGGGCCCTCCTGTGAAATATTATATCAAGAATTGTAATTACATGTCCCTGTTAAACAGGGGCAGAAAAATTGGGCCTTGGGCACTGGCACTGGTGCTGGTGCCACGACACTGCAACCTCTCCCATATACTCTAGTTTTGGTTCAGGAATTAGCCCTGCTGCAAAGCATTGCATCAAAAATTGTAATTAAACGCCCCTGTTAAACAGGGGCAGAAAAATTGGGCTGATGGCATCACCCAGAACCAAAAATGTTATTCCAACATATCAGTGGAGGAGGAAGAGGATAGACAATCAACATAACAGGACAGTCACTCAGCATCAGCATAGGCAGTCTTGAAGGGATGTGATATTTCTAAAAAAATTATTCGGTTACATCAGCTTCAGGTGTTTGGTAGCTGTGGGTGATCTAAGACTGATTCATCTTTATGAAGGTCAGTTGATTAACCAAGTCGGTGGACAGGCGCACCCTGTGATCGGTAACAAAGCCACCAGCAGCACTGAAGGTGCATTCCGAAAGAACGCTGGATGCAGGACAGGCCAGTAGCTCAAATGCATACTGTGCAAGCTCTGCCCAGTGATCCATCCTCAAGACCCAGTAAGCCAGAGGATTTTCGGTGGGAAAGGTGTCCAAGTCTGACCTTTCCCCTAGGTATTCCTGCACCATGTAAATCAGACGCTGGCAATGGTTGCTGTAACCGATCATACCTTGGGGCTGCGGACTAAAAAATTGTCTGAAAGCATCGGTCAGACGACCACCTTCTCCACCGCTCCTTCTGACCGATGCCTCAGCAACACGTTGTCCAGGACCAGGAGTTTGTAACCTCCCAGTCTCTGGGAACGCGTTGCACAGACCTTTCTGCAAGGCCTCCCGGAGATGTTTCATCCTCTGCTCCCTCTGCGACGGCAAGATAAGGTCGGCAACCTTACCCTTTACCGTGGATCAAGGAGAGTGGCCAGCCAGTAATGGTCCCTCTCCTTGATCCGAAGAATACGAGGATCCTTCCGCAGGCTTTGCAGGATCGGGGAGGCCATGCAGCGTAGGTTAGCTGAGGCATTCGGTCCGGAGTCCTCTGGGTCACTAAGGACAACATGATCTGCAGCTACCTCCTCCCAGCCACGTACAAGTCCACGGGTTTCTTGGGACTGTAAATCATCCCTACAAGACTGCTGCTGATGCTGAGTGCCAGCCTCCACCTCCATGCTGACACAATCATCCTCCTCCTCCTCCTCCTCATCCTCTTCCGGTGTGATGGGTGGCACAGCAGGAACACTGTCTGGATAAAGGGGGCCTTGAGAGGCAAGGAAGTCCTCCTCTTTCTGCCCCCCTCTGCCTCAAGTGCCCTGTCCATTATCCCATGCAGCGTATGCTCCAAGAGGTGGACAAGAGGTAAAGTGTCACTGATGCATGCACTGTCACTGCTCACCATCCTTGTGGCCTCCTCAAACGGTGACAGGACAGTGCATGCATCCCTGATCATGCCCCACTGGCGTGGTGAGAAAAAAATCGAGCTCCCCTGACCCTGTCCTGGTGCCGTAGTCGCACAGGTACTCATTAGTGGCCCTCTGCTGTGTGTGCAGCCGCTGCAGCATGGCCAACGTTGAGTTCCACCTGGTGGGCATGTCACATATAAGGCGGTTCTTAGGCAGGTTCAACTCCTTTTGGAGCTCAGCCAGCCGAGCACAGGCATTAAATGATCGGCGGAAATGCACACAGACTTTCCTGGCCTGCTTCAGGACATCCTGTAAGCCCAGGTACCTGCCCAAGAACCGCTGAACCACCAGGTTAAGGACGTGAGCCACACAGGGCACAAGGGTCAGTTGTCCCTATCGGAGGGCAGAGAGGAGGTTGGTGCCATTGTCGCAAGCCACCATTCCTGGCTTAAGCTGGCGTGGCGTCAACCACCTCTCGGCCTGCCCCTGCAGAGCTGACAAAACATCCGCCCCAGTGTGGCTCCTGTCCCCCAAACAAACCAGCGCAAGCACGGCATGGCATCGTTTTGCCTGCGTACTTACGTAGCCCCTGGAACGCCTACGGAGCTCCGCTGGTTCTGAGGACAGAGCACTGGAAGAGGCCATGGAGGAAGAAGAAGAGGAGGGGGTGGAGGAGAGAGGTGTGTCACAACCAATAGTAGCATTTTGGAGGCGTGGTGGTGGAACAACCTCCAACACTACTGCACCTTGTCCTGCATCCTTCCCAGCTGCCAGAAGAGTGACCCAATGGGCCGTGAAAGACAGGTAACGTCCCTGTCCATGCCTGCTGGACCATGAGTCAGCGGTAATATGCACCTTACCGTTGACTGCCCTGTCCAACGAGGCAAGGACATTGCCTTCCACATGCCGGTAGAGAGCCGGAATCGCCTTCCGTGAGAAAAAGTGGCGTTTGGGGACCTGCCACTGAGGAACCGCACATTGTACAAACTCACGGAAGGGGGCCGAGTCTACCAACTGAAAAGGCAGCAGTAGAAGTGCTAGCAATTTAGCCAAGCTAGCATTCAACCGCTGGGCATGTGGATGGCTGGGAGTGAACTTCTTTCGCTGGCCCAGCAGCTGGGGCAGGGACATTTGCCTGCTATAATCGGACGTGGGTGTACTGCTAGCAGAGTACCCGGAAGCACTTGGCTGTGACACACCTAATTCTACACCTTAATTCCTCTCAGAGCAGGTTTCAGAGAGGACTGAAGGTCTAGTGGGGTTGGAGATCCCAGCTGATGAGGAGCAAGGAGAGGTTCGCTTTGTTCTTTGGTGTGGAGCTTTGAGGTACGCTTGCCAACGAGCTGCATGGCAGGTCAACATATGTCTGGTCAAGCATGTGGTGCCCAAGTGGCTGATGTTTTGGCCACGCGAGATACGCTTGAGACATATGTTGCAAATAGCAGCGGTGCGATATGATGCACTCATCTCAAAAAAGGCCCACACCAAAGAACTTTTAGAATAACGCGCAGAGGCAGCGCCCTGCACAGGCGGAGCTCTGCGGTGTCATTCAGTCGATGTGCTGCCCCTAAGCTGGCCCCCGGAGGGCATCCTGCCTCGTTGGACATGTGCCTCCTCCTCCTCCTCTCTCCTACCAGGCACCCACGTGGAGTCAGTGCCCTCATCATCCCCTCCCTCTTCATCGCTGGAGCAAACCTGGCAGTATGCTGCAGCTTGTGGAACATGACTGCCAGATTGCTGTCCTTCTTGAGCATCCCCTCTCTCTGCATTCACAATACTGCCATTCTCTAGCTGAGTATCATCATCAGAGCCTACAAAACACTGGGCATCCTCCTGGAGCATGTACCCAACACTGTGCTCAAAGAGTTCAGAAGATTCCTCAGGAGGACGTGGTGGGTCTAGTGAAGGAGTCACTGATGATGACATTGAGAGGAGGGAAGACAATGCGTTGGCAGCTGCTTTGCTAGTACCCTGAGCCTGGGTGAGAGAGGATGAGGAGGATGAAGAGGGCTTGGTCATTCACTCTACCAAGTCGTTGGCATGTTGCGGCTCAACATGTCCAGCTGCCGAAAAGGACAAGCGTGTCCCATGGCCACGTGCTGATGATGACGTTGCACTGCATCCACGACCAGCACTGTTGTCTCTAGACACAGAGCCTGCTTGCCCTCTTTTATCAGCTTGCGCCTGTCTGCCTCTCCTTGCTGGCCTTCCAGACATGGTAATGGCCTGAAGGGAGTTGGGAAAACCAGCAATTGGGTAGTGTATATTGTGCTGGAGGCACACACAACATCCACTAACTCCTGCAGATGGCAGATGGCTCAATTAGAGAAGAGCTATGTAGGTGGATATAACGGTGTATACTAGGTTCAGAGCACGCAGACAGCACGCACAATCTCCTACAACTGACTGCAAGCTCTATTTAAAACAAGCAAGATAGCTAGCTATATAGATGGATATAACAGTGTATACTGGGTTCAGAGCACGCAGACAGCATGCACAATCTCCTACCACTGACTGCAAGCTCTATTAAAAAAAATCAAGATAGTTAGCTATATAGGTGGATATAGCGGTGTATACTGGTTCAGAGCACGCAGACAGCACGCACAATCTCCTACCACTGACTGCAAGCTTTATTTAAAAAAAGCAAGATAGTTAGCTATATAGATGGATATAGCGGTGTATACTGAGTTCAGAGCACGCAGACAGCATGCACAATCTCCTACCACTTACTACAAGCTCTATTTAAAACTAGCAAGATAGCTAGCTATATAGATGGATATAGCGGTGTATACTGGGTTCAGAGCACGCAGACAGCACGCACAATCTCCTACCACTGACTGAAAGCTCTATTAAAAACGAGCAAGATAGCTAGCTATATAGATGGATATAGCGGTGTATACTGGGTTCAGAGCACGCAGACAGCACGCACAATCTCCTACCACTGACTGCAAGCTCTATTAAAAAAAAGCAAGATAGTTAGCTATATTGGTGGATATAGCGGTGTATACTGGGTTCAGAGCACGCAGACAGCATGCACAATTTCCTACCACTGACTGCAAGCTCTATTAAAAAAAAGCAAGATAATTAGCTATACAGGTGGATATAGCGGTGTATACTGGGTTCAGAGCACGCATACAGCACGCACAATCTCCTACCACTGACTGCAAGCTATATTAAAAAAGAGAAATATAGCTAGCTATATAGGTGAATATAGCGGTGTATGCTGCGGTCAGGGCATGCAGACAACAACCACTACAGAAGAGCAAGAACAAAAAAATCGGCCGATAACGATCGGTGTATACTGTGTTGAAGGTACACAGAACACCCACTAACTTCTACAGACGCCAACACACTACACAAGGCCGCAGCGCTGGTGGCCTTATATAGTGTGGGGCATGTACTACACAGCCTGAGCTATGATTGGCCACAGGCATCCTGCCTGTGGCCAATCATGGCTCTCCTCGCTGCCGGCGCTGTGATTGGCCAAACATGCCGGGTCACAGTGCATGCTTGGCCAATCATGAGCCAGCAATGCACTGCGATGGCGCAGTGCATTGTGGGCCATGAGCGCCACACGAATTTGGCGCGAACGGCCCATAACGTTCAGAATTCGCCGAACTGGCGAACAGCCGATGTTCGAGTCGAACGTATGTTCGACTCGAACACAAAGCTCATCCCTACTCAGCGTTGTTCCAAAACTTTGTTAACAAAATCTTCAGGGATATGCTTTACCAATTTGTTGTCATCTACCTGGATGACATTCTCATCTTTTTGGATAATCTGTTTGTTCACAGAGACCATGTACGGATTGTACTTCAGTGCCTTCGAGAAAATAATCTGTATGCCAAGCTGGAGAAATTATCTTTTGAATATTCTGAAGCCCTGTTTCTGGGATGCTTTGTTTCTAACATGGGTCTTCGTATGGATCCTCCAAAGGTCTCGGGCCATTACCAACTGGCCTCTTCCTGCTGGCCTCAAGACCACACAGCGCTTTCTTGGGTTCACTAATTATTATAGGCAGTTCGTTAGGAATTACTCCTCTCTTGCTGCGCTTATTATCGCCTTGACCAAGCAGGGTGCTAATGTCAAGGAGTGGCCCCCTGAAGCTGTCTCTGCCTTTCATGATTTGAAACAGGCCTTCATGTCTGTACCTTTGTTGAGCCCATCTGACCCTGGAGACCCATTTTTTTATTGAAGTGGACACTTCTTCAACCCTAGTGGGAGCTGTGCTTCTTCAATCCTTTGGGGAAATACGTCAACCATGTGCATTTTTATCCCTAAAAAATTTTCAGCCGGAGAAAAATTGCGGGATTGGTGATCGAGAACTTGCGTTGGAGGAGTAACATCAATTGGCGTTGGAGGAGTAACATCATCTCTTGTAGGGTTCCCCACATTCCATAACAATTTTCACTGACCCTAAAAATCTGCAGTACTTACAGAATGCTAAACGATTGAATCCCAGACAAGCCAGGTGGAGTCTCTTCTTTTCCCATTTTAACTTCTTCATTATGTTCAAACCTGGTTCCTGCAACAGTTGGGCTGATACACTCTCTAGGTCTTTTGACATTCAGGATGAGGAGACTACCCCTGAACCGGAGATAATCATCCCTTCTTCATGCATCCTTGTCCATTCTACCACCCTGGAGTCAAAAATTCCTCCTGGCAAGGCCTTCGTCCCCATTGAGCCAAGATACTTTTTTTTGGGGACATGACTCCAGAGTGGCAGGTCATGCTGGGTTCCTTTTGAACCTTCCTTCTCATCATTCACCACTACTGGTGGCCTACTCTCTGTTCGGATGTCAAAGACTATGTTAAGGCTTGTCATGTCTGTGTCTGCTGGTCTTCTCATGCACTTGCCCATTTCTGAGGAGCCCTGGTCTCACATAGCCATAGACTTTTTCACCAATCTTCCACCATCTGAGAATAATACAGTCATTTGGGTGGTAATCAATCGGTTCTCCAAGATGTCTCATCTTGTTCCTCTTCCTGGTCTCCCTTCTGCTCCCGATTTGGTTCCCATTTTTGTTCAAGAGATCTTCCGCCTCCATGATGTCCCTTCCCATATTGTTTCCGGCAGGGGTGTTCAATTTATATCTTGTTTTTGGAGAGCCTTCTGCAAATCCCTGAATATTGTCTTGGATTCTTCCTCTTTGTACCATCCCCAAGCCAATGGACAGACTGAGAGGGTTAATCATGAGGTTAGAGGTCTTTCTCCGCATCTTAGTTTCTGCTCATCATGATGATTGGTCCTCTCTTCTCCCGTGGGCAGAATTCTCTCACAGAAAATCGTGTGAACACCCTTTTTCACAATTTATGGAAGATACCCTCAGCTCCCTCTTCCTATGACCTGTTCCTAGGATATTCCAGCTTTGACTACGGTTCAACAATCATTCAATTCTATTTGTGGTAATGTCCATGATTCCCTCCACTGCCTTCTCTACAGCCTGGAAACGAGGTCTGGCTTTCAACCAGGAGCATCAAGCTCTGGGTTCCATCTTTAAAATGTGCCCCAAGATTCATTGGCCCATACACTATAATTTCTAAGTTAAATATTGTTTGTTTTAAACTTCAAATCCCTAAAAGCCTCAAGATCTCAAACTCTTTTCATGTTTCCCTCCTGAAGCCTTTAGTCCTCAATAAGTTCTTTTCCTCTCCTTGCATTGTTTCCAGTCTGATGATAATCAGGAGTAAGCGGTTAGTCAAATTCTGGCAATTTTAAGTACCTCATGCATTGGAAAGGTTTTGGTCCTAAAGAGAGGTCTTGGATGCCTGCATCTGATGTCTTTGTACCTCATCTTTTGAGGAAGGTTTCATTTGAGGTTCCCCTCCAAGCCTGGGCCCAAGTGAGGGAAGAGGAAGCCTTGTAAGAGGGGTGTACTGTCATGCAGTAATACATTTTAATGCCCTGTCTGTCTCTTACCTGGTCTGTGTATCAGCCTTAGGGCCTGCACTCTCACACCTGCATGGTTAAGTAATCTTCCCTTAGTGTGGCTCCACCCTAACCTCAACAGGATTCACTATTTAACACTGTGTTCTCCAAGCCTGCCTTGCCGAGCAATATTGTGTGTTTGGTTGCCTGTCTCCTGCTTGCCGTGTGCTCTACGTCTGTCTTTGTTACCGATCTTAGCTTGTTCCTTGACTATCCATGCCTGCTTGTTACCCTGACCTTTGGCGTGTTCTTTGTCTGTCCTTGTCTGCTAGTTGCCCCAACCTTTGGCTTATCTCCTGATTACTCCTTGTTGTCCTGGGCTGCTGCTTCCTTTCCACCCTACTGTAGCCTACTGTGAGTGTGAGCTGGGAGACCCTGGGGGCCACGACCTGGAGCCAGTTGCAGCACAATCCATCCTCATCACTAGATGCTCTGGTGAACACCTGCTGGCTCTTAGACTCTGCCCCCTGGGGAATACTATGCTTTAGCTCCCAGTGAGATCCGTGTTGGTGCTTCAGTAGACTTGCCTTCCTGAACCACCCAGATTTCAAATCGCAGCAGTCAGCCATAGGGTCCAATACCTTAGCGGGGCACTCCTGACTCCAACAGTGTGCATCTGTCACCTGGACTTAGGTGACCCGATGGTTCAGTTTCATTTTTGTGACTGCAGACTGGCACTTTTGTTGGATGAAGGCAAAGATGAGGTTGCTTGGGAACCCTCCAGGTGTGACTTCTGTTATGGTATCCAAAACCCATCAATCCTTCACGTTGTCCTTCCATATTTGCTGAAACCTGGCCAACTTGGCAAACATGGGTGGGCAAAACCTCAGAAGGACTTTTGACCTTATTGACAAGACAAGGAAGTGTTTTTTTTTAGGTTTCTGAAATGCTTAAGCATTGTTCCAGGGCCTAGGAAACATTGTACAGTCTACATGCTCTTGCCTCTTTTCCTCCTGCCCTTTGACAGCATTATTTTAAATTATGCCCTGCACACATGGTCGGATTTTCGGATGGAAAATGTGCGATCAGATCGTGTTTTTGGAAAATTCGATCACGTCTGGGCTCCATCTGACTTTTTCCGTCGGAATTTCCGACACACAAAGTTTGAGAGCAGGATCTAAATTTTCCGACAACAAAATCCGATCATTTAAATTCCGATCGTGCATAGACAATTCCAACGGACAAAGTGCCACGTATGCTCAGAATAAAGTAAGAGACCACAGCTATTGGCTACTGGCTCATTTATAGTCCCGACGTACGTGTTGTACGTCACCTCGTTAAGAACGATTAGATTTTCTGACAACTTTGCCTGACCGTGTGTATGCAAGACAAGTTTGGCACAAAATCTGTTGGAAAAAATCAGATTGATTTTGTTGTTGGAATGTCCAACCGTGAGTACAAGGCATACAAGTTTTTCTGTCTGGGTAATGTCCTGTCTTGGCAAATAAATTTTGATTTCCCACCATTAGCCTTAGTGTTTTCAGTGTCTAGTTTGTTACCAAAACATGATTGACCCTAAAAAGGTATCTTACACCACCCCTGCTTAGAGGTGGGTCTACTATCCATTGTCTAAGCTAAAGGGCCCTTCTCCTTGTGACTGTATTTTGCATTACTATGGATAGGGATCCAATTATATTAATAACTGCTTCAGCCACAAAACTAGCGGATAACTTCAAGTTGTTCAAAGAGGCCGGAATCTCAGTTTTACTATGATCATTAGCCACGGCTGTTTCTGATTTCTAATCTTCCAATGCCTTAGAAACAGAAGCCAGAGCCACCCGCTGTCAGATAGACCTTTTAAAGATCTAGATAAATCTGCCTTTCCAGCTCATCTCTAAAAGGTGACAGCATCATCCAAAGGCAGCGTAACATGACTTGCCAGTCTCATTATGGCTGCATCAAGCACAGGTTGATCCTCAGAATTTGAGTCTTTGTTCCTAAAAGGATATAGCTTGGAAATGTGATTCCAAAATGAATATCCACTTGACTCCATTCTTCGGTAATCATTTCCTTTATTTCATCCATAAAGGAGAAATCCTCTTTCTTCATGAGCTTGCAGTATTTTCTTTTGTAGTTCTTCCTCAAGCAATATCTGCCTTATCAATTTCGGAAAAGGCAAAAGTAATGCAAAAGCAAAGCCATCAAGCTGTCTGTAATCTCCTTCAGAGGATGAATCATCAAATGAGACTGCCCCAGGAACCCCCTTGGGGCTTCCATCTAGAATGATTGTGTTAAGAGACCTCAGGATAAGAGGTACATTCTGATTGTTGGGTATAAGGCTGCAAATGACTTTAACTGTGTCCCAAATGACATGTTAAATCAATGACACTGCTAATGACTGTCTACCCCCTTAGCCTTGGTTTCTTCAGTGAAACAAGTTACATAGGCTGTTTTCCCAGATAATGCTACGTTAAGGCAGGCCCAACACCCATCTGGCCATGGTTGTGGATAGGGATGAGCCGAACAATCCCCCCCCCCCCCTCCCCGTTCGGTTTGCGGCCAGGCATAAAAATTTGTTCGAACACGCAAACACCGTTAAAGTGGGACACAAACATGAATAGAACGAGGGGGTTTAGGTCGTGCTATGGATTGTGATTCTGGTAAAAGCGTCCCCTATTTTAATTTCAACCCAATGAGGGTGGAAACAGAGAGGTAAAGTGGGGGGGGGGGGGGAAATAGGTTTGGCGCTATACCGTTTAGTATTTAAAATTCAGATAAGCAATAAGCAAGAATTTTCCAGCGTGCTGGATAATAAAATAAAATAGAGATAGAAAATAAAAATAAAAATAAATATGTGTTCCCAACTGGTATGACACATAGATTCCCCCTATATACACGGGAGTAATGTCCAACCATATTTCGGCATTATATATTTATATTAACACAGGCGCATTGAACAATCACCTGCCTAGCCTAATAAGTTCAGTATTACACTAATAGAGGGCATTCCCTCTATCAAAATGGCAGCGGGGTCTTCCGCGCATGCGTGTTGGCACATTACACCCTATATATAGAAAAAGGTGTATGCAGATGGCCTCTCCAGAGGACGTCTTTGATGACGAAACACGTAGGGCGTGGCCAGACAGCATACACCTCCAACTCATACGGCGAGGCAGCCGAACGGGATCTTTCCTTCCTTTCCTTTTTTAAGCATATACGAACGGATGTTTGTGAGTAATTTTACCTATCTAATAAAAATGGAATTTTAAAAGACATACTACACCATGGATATGCCTCTTACTCATTACATATAATCGAGCAGGGCATACGAACGGAGGAACGAGGGACTCCCAGAACCACAATAGAGGCAAGCCAGAGAGCAACACAGTGGCTGATACTGTGAAGGCTGATCCACCCCGGACGGGGTCATAACTCTGGTGAGAGCAATTGCATAAGTGGTCACAGAGCACTGGGAGCAACAGTTGAAGTCACCTTCCCTCTTCCCTTCACCTCCACTTATAGAGGATACCCCACTACTTTTCTCACCACTTTTTGGGACATTATTCTATTTCATTTTCTATTTTTACTTTTCAACTTTAGTGTTATTTTTATTTTTATTTTTTATTTTTTAAATTTTTAAATTTTACCACATTTTCTCACCTTTTGCATTTTTACGCATTTTTACCCTATGTAATTACTTTTTGCACGTACTTTTAATCACAGTTGCACTATGTGAGGACCCGATATATGGAACAGATAATCGGACTATATATATATATTATATATTTTATATTTCAATCTTCATACTATTGGTTTTCACCTTTTTACCCTTATAGTTCTTTTTTTCACATTACTAGCAATTATATTTTTGCATTTTGTCACTGGCACTCTGCACTTTAATATTGGCATTTAGTAACTGTATGTTGCTTTAATTAATTTATGGCTCATTAATTTATGATTTCTATGACATTTATGGTTTCTAAGATATAATGATTGTTTGTTGATAAGCACATTTATACCAGTTGGGAACACATATTTATTTTTATTTTCTATCTCTATTTTATTTTATTATCCAGCACGCTGGAAAATTCTTGCTTATTGCTTATCTGAATTTTAAATACTAAACGGTATAGCGCCAAACCTATTTCCCCCCCCCCACTTTACAAACATGAATAACCAAAAGCGCTAATTTTAAAGGCTTATATGCATGGTATTGTCATAAAAAGTATTTGGGAACCAGGGTCCTGCCCCAGGGGACATGTATCAATGCAAAAAAAAAGTTTTAAAAACAGCATTTTTTTCAGGAGCAGTGATTTTAATAATGGTTAAAGAGAAGAAGAAGCCAGAGGAAGATGCCGGTCAAGAAGACCGGAGGAAGATAGAAGAAAAAGTCAGGAAAGAAGAAAACATTAATAAAGGAATTGTCAAAAATTGTATTGTCGTTTTTTTAAAATTTTTGACACTTATTTGTGAAATGGTAGGGTACCAATTCACACATGGGGGCCAGGATCTGGGGGTCCCCTTGTTAAAGGGGGCTTCCAGATTCCAATAAGCCCCCTGCCCTCAGACCTCCACAACCACCGGGCAAGGGTTGTGGGGATGAAGTCCTTCTCCCCATCAACATGGCTACCCCAAAGCACCCTCCCAATCTTGAGGGCATGTGGCCTGGTGTGGTTCAGGAGGGGGAGCCACTCTCTCGCCCCCCCTCTTTTCCTGAGGCCTGCCAGGTTGCGTGCTTGGATAAGGGTCTGGTATGGATTTTTGGGGGGACCCCACGCCATTTTTAAAGAAAAATTTGGCTTGGGGTTCCCCTTAATATTCATACCAGACCTGAAGGGCCTGGTAAGGAATTTAGGAGGCCCCCCTAGTATTTTTCTAATTTTGGTTCGGGGGTTCCCCTGTGGGGAAATCCTCATGCCGTTTTCATCAATTTATGTGTATTGCGGACCGACAATTCATTGTAGCTGCGAGTAGTTTTAAATTACTTTTTTTCCTTTAGAAATTTAATTTTGCTGTCAGACTGTTCTAAACACGGGAAACATGCACCCCTTTACAGGCATACTATAGACACCCCCCAGGTAAGAAATTTAAAGGAATATTACACTTATTGTTACACTTTAAGCATTATTAAAATCACTGCTCCCGAAAAAATTGTCATTTTTAAAACTTTTTTTTTTGCATTGATACATGTCCCCTGGGGCAAGACCCGGGGTCCTTAAATACTTTAAGACAATACTATGCATATAAGCCTTTAAAATTAACACTTTTGATTTTTCATGTTTGTGTCCCATAGACTTTTTTTTTTATCAAAAAGGGTTTTATTGGATACAAACAAGTTATTTACAGGCGGTACGGTCTTAGAATCACTTTCTCCACAATTGGATTTATATTCAGAAATCAGCAGTATAAAAGAAATACAAAGCATGTTGTACACCAATACAGACATATATACCATGTATTACTACCGAACAATCCTCATCACCCAGTGTGTCAAAACTACTTCATATAATGCTTCATCTTTACCTAGTCCTCTACAGCAGTAGTTGGCCCATAAGGAGATCAACCGGAGCCAACCCAGGGACACTCAACCAAGGTGCCCAAATATTTTCAAACTTTCTCATACTACCCCTGTGTTGAGATATATACTGTATATTTCTCCAGTCTAATAGTGTCACTCATTTGTTAAAACCACTCTTTCACTGTAGGTGGTTCTTCTGATTTCCAGTGCCTCAATATAAGCTTTCTGGCCTGGAATAGTGCCCTGGTTATCCCTAACCTAGAGGGGTTTTCCTCCGAAACTGCATCCATGATACCCAATAGACAGAGTTTGGGGTGGGCCTTCAACTGTACCTGGAAGGCACTGCTGACAATGTCCAGCACCTTCCTCCAATAGGTGTGTAGTTTGCAGACATGTGCATTCATTTTCGTCCGAATGCATTTTCGTCCAAATTTCAGGTATTTTCATTGTCGTTTTAACAAAGGATAACAAAAGTGCAGAATCTGAAAAAACTAAAGATCCAGCATAAATAAATGCTTTATTTTCATTTTAGTTGTGACAACAGTTTGATATAGATAGGAGATTCGACATTATGCTGACAATAACAATCTGTATCTATCAAACCTGTGGTCGAATGTGCCTAACCTTAATATTAGTCCAGGATTATTCTACATAGAGAGAAAAGATGCGACATGGAAAAGATTCGACATAGAGAGAAAAGATCTCTGCTGGAATTGGGTGGGGGAAGTAAAATAAAGATGATGATGATGAATGTTATTGGCTGATTGTAACCAAAGAGGAGGAAACAAGCCGGACAAAACTCTGGATAGTCACACACTGGAAAAAGACTTGAAATCCCATCTTTAATTGAAACAACGTGGGTCACATCAAAACAAAATGAAAAAAAAAACACAGCAAAAGGAATAGCGGGGTACAGGAAAACTGATGCGTTTCACACCGGAATCAGTGCTTACTCATAGCTAACCATCTTTCAAGCAAACATCAAATATATAGCATAAAACATAAAAAGAGGCAAGGCATATCACATAATTGAAAGATTGAAGGCAATTACATACAGCTGAATCACACTTGCAATTAGATCCTAGCATGTGCTGCCAAGCAGTGAAAATACTCAAGAAAACTTGAAAGAAAGCAAAAAGAAAAAATATTTTTGACCAAAAATCTAACCAAAATGTAACTCTTGGTGAAAATAGAAATGATGTAAAAGATGCTGTAGGCATACACCACCTTAGGTAGGTGTGTATGTCTGTATGAAATAAGTGAGATAAGTGAAAGTGAAATGAAAATAAATTGGGACTTTAAAATGAAGCGGCTGAAGTGTGGAGGTCAAGAAAAAGGTAATTTAATTGAATTCATAATAATATATGACACAGAGTAAGTTCATATATATACATACATACATGTACCATTATTGGGCACAAATTATGTTATATGAAGACATCAAGGTGTATGTAAAGACACATCAAGTCAAAAAACATATGTAAACGATAAATAGTATATGGATCAACAGCATAGCCTAAAAGTGCCTCAGGGCGACATATCCGGTACCTATATTTATAATCGCATAGTGTAAACATAAATGTACTGAATTAATATTAATAACAACGTCGGGACGTAGTAGATATCACTGTAGCATCAAATGTAGCTCTACGCGTTTCGTGGATGTATTCACCACTCATCAGGAGCAGATGCGACAGATACCTGTAAAATGTATAGATATAATAAACCACACTCTGTATAGAGGGGAATAGATATAGTACATAGAGTGCTTTCAAAAGAGATTAAGCATATCTACCATCCCCGGCAGCGAACACAGCAAACAGCAACTGGCCCATGGTGAGTCGGAGGCGCAGATCGCCCCCTCCCCGGGAGCTGAGGCGGCATATTTGGGCAACGGATGTAGTGAACAGGTGCCTGGGTGTGAAGATGAGTTCCATGTACTAACAGTGCTGGTATATAGATCATCAAATAGACGTATCTAAAACAGAATATGTAAACGAGCGTTGAGTGAAATATAAGGGAAAGGTAAATAAACTAAAAGTGGTTTGAAAATGTGTTGGGTGAATAAAATAAATATACAAAAATTGCATGATAATGAGAAATAGTGTATGGGAATAAAAGTGTCTGGGAATGAGATGTGGGAAGGGTGTTGGAACAATGCAATTGAGGACTGGAGGATGATGTGTAGACATATATGTTGGTTGTGATGTGCCTACAAGGGTATGGAGAAGATAATCAGTGTGGTAAGAGTGTGGGGTGTGAAATAAAGTGAACCTAAGTGGAAGGAGTGCTAAGTAATGTAGTAAGAGGGTAAAAAAGTGAGACAAAGTGAGTGTATGGGGTGATAAAAATAAATATAAAAATAAAATAAAATATAAGTGATAAGGAAATGGTGGGCAAACAGCAACATAAAAATAACAACCAAAGTGAACCCAGGACCAAATTGCACCTACCCGGTTGTTGTAAGCCATGCAGCACCCAGTATGAAATCAACTGGTGTGCAGGGACCACAGGAGGAGACCGGCTGTGTCAACAGCCATCTTCAACTGGGAAAGCCCAAATACAAGCCGCCAACGCCGCGTGTGTGAGCCGAGGGGGGGGGAGGGGCGCCAACACTGGAGCAGGTGGAACCGCCCAGCGATTGGCGCCGACCAAACACCCCCGTTAAGGTCACGTAGATGGTACTTGCGGCGTCAGCGCGATGACGCAAAAGAAAAAAATAAAATAAAAAAATGTCCATGGTACAGGGACATGCACATCGGGTACAGGGACATGCACATCGGGTACAGCCAGGAATAGACTTGGTTTATTGGTGTATGTTGACAACAAGTCTTTCAAGTATACAATATATGACATCTCCGGTACAAGTCCTATGGTTATACATGAATACTCATGTCTTTTAAATTATGCATGTCTGTGTCTCTGGTGGTGATTTGCAATTGGCTGCTGGCAACGTTGGTGGTGTTGGCGGCCTCTTTTCCTCACCTATGGGAGTTGCGATGCACATTGTGGGCTCCTCCCCCTCCTCCCTGTACATATAATTTTTATGTCCGGGAGGTTCGGGTGGTTGTCCCTCCGTGCATCGGCGCCACGGTTTGCACGTCATGCGCGTGACGCCCTTTTTTTTTTTTCTTTTGCGTCATCGCGCTGACGCCGCAAGTACCATCTACGTGACCTTAACGGGGGTGTTTGGTCGGCGCCAATCGCTGGGCGGTTCCATCTGCTCCAGTGTTGGCGCCCCCCCCCCCCCTCGGCTCACACACATGGCGTTGGCGGCTTGTATTTGGGCTTTCCCAGTTGAAGATGGCTGTTGACACAGCCGGTCTCCTCCTGTGGTCCCTGCACACCAGTTGATTTCATACTGGGTGCTGCATGGCTTACAACAACCGGGTAGGTGCAATTTGGTCCTGGGTTCACTTTGGTTGTTATTTTTATGTTGCTGTTTGCCCACCATTTCCTTATCACTTATATTTTATTTTATTTTTATATTTATTTTTATCACCCCATACACTCACTTTGTCTCACTTTTTTACCCTCTTACTACATTACTTAGCACTCCTTCCGCTTAGGTTCACTTTATTTCACACCCCACACTCTTACCACACTGATTATCTTCTCCATACCCTTGTAGGCAAATCACAACCAACATATATGTCTACACATCATCCTCCAGTCCTCAATTGCATTGTTCCAACACCCTTCCCACATCTCATTCCCAGACACTTTTATTCCCATACACTATTTCTCATTATCATGCAATTTTTGTATATTTATTTTATTCACCCAACACATTTTCCAACCACTTTTAGTTTATTTACCTTTCCCTTATATTTCACTCAACGCTCGTTTACATATTCTGTTTTAGATACGTCTATTTGATGATCTATATACCAGCACTGTTAGTACATGGAACTCATCTTCACACCCAGGCACCTGTTCACTACATCCGTTGCCCAAATATGCCGCCTCAGCTCCCGGGGGGGGGGGGCGATCTGCGCCTCCGACTCACCATGGGCCAGTTGCTGTTTGCTGTGTTCGCTGCCGGGGATGGTAGATATGCTTAATCTCTTTTGAAAGCACTCTATGTACTATATCTATTCCCCTCTATACAGAGTGTGGTTTATTATATCTATACATTTTACAGGTATCTGTCGCATCTGCTCCTGATGAGTGGTGAATACATCCACAAAACGCGTAGAGCTACATTTGATGCTACAGTGATATCTACTACGTCCCGACGTTGTTATTAATATTAATTCAGTACATTTATGTTTACACTATGCGATTATAAATATAGGTACCGGATATGTCGCCCTGAGGCACTTTTAGGCTATGCTGTTGCTTCATATACTATTTATCGTTTACATATGTTTTTTGACTTGATGTGTCTTTACATACACCTTGATGTCTTCATATAACATAATTTGTGCCCAATAATGGTACATGTATGTATGTATATATATGAACTTACTCTGTGTCATATATTATTATGAATTCAATTAAATTACCTTTTTCTTGACCTCCACACTTCAGCCGCTTCATTTTAAAGTCCCAATTTCCTTTCTATTGTGCTAAATACCGGGATGGAGGTGCTAACCCGTGCCTCATTTAAAGTCCCAAATTGCTTTGTTTAGTGAAATGAAAATATTCCATTTTATCCAAGAGGAAAAATTATTAAATCCCTCGCAAGAAAAAGAGCAAAAAGAAAATGAAAAATTAGAGTAAGGTGGAGGATATAGACTTGATGATAAAAAATCAAACACATACAGAAGGACCCGTGGAAACGTTAAATATATGTATACATAACACAGGTGCCACATATATAATCAGTATATGGTGTCCTGTGAAAAAGCACATCCGTTAGTGTGTCACATGAAAAAAAAAAAAAACACATACGTGATGCGTTTACATTAATTCAAAATAAGCATGAATATAATGTGTAATATATGAATCATCTCCTGTGAAAAAGCACGTCCATGAGCGTGTCACGTAAAAAAAAAAGGAAAAAAAAACATACGTGATGCGTTTACATCAATTCAAGATAAGCATGAATATAATGTGTAATATATGAATCTTAGTGAAAATTCATAATACATTCATAAAAAATTTATAGTGAAATGTCAAATAACTTATTGATGAACATTAATAAATTCACAACAATTGCTCAGGTGATGGTTGTAGTGGTGAGCGTTTGGGTCATATATAGGGATGAGCCGAACACCCCCCGGTTCGGTTCGCATCAGAACTTTCGAACGGACCGCAAATTCGTACAAACGTTAGAACCCCTTTGAAGTCTATGGGACTCGAACGTTTGAAATAAAAAGTGCTAATTTTAATGGCTAATATGCAAGATACTGTCCTAAAAAGGGTTTGGGGACCTGGCTCCTGCCCCAGGGGACATAGGTCAATGCCTAAAATGTTTTTAAGAATGTCAGTTTTGGCGGGAGCACTGATTTTAATGACGATTAAAGTGAAAAAAAAAGAGTGAAATATTCCTTTAAATATCGTGCCTGGGGGGTGTCTATAGTATAGTATAGTGAAGTGCCACGTGTTTCCGTGTTTATAACAGTCCCTGCACAAAATTACATTTAACAGAAAAAAAGTTATTTAAAACTGCTTGCGTTTTTAATGTAATATCTGGTTCTGGCAATATGGATGAAAATCATTGAGAAAAATGTCATGGGTAGCCCCCCTGCCAATTACCAGCCCCTTTGGGTCTTGTACGGATATTAAGGGGAACCCCGTCCCATATTAAAAAAAAGGAAAGACATGGGGCTCCCAGGCCCTATATACTCAGAACAGCAGTATACAGGCGGTGCAAACAAGTACAGGGACTGTGTAGATTTGTTGTGTTAAGTAGAATCTGTTTGTCATTTTGAACTGGTACATTTTTAAAGTGTAGCTCCAGTCAAAAAATCTATTTTTAAGCTTTTTGGAAAACATAGGGAAGGGTTATCACCCCTGTATAATTTGTTTTGTCGTCCATCTTTTTTCATCTCACTTCCTGTTGTCTCCTTCCGTTTGCAAGTAGGAGACGTTTGTAAGTTGGATGTTTGAAAGTAGGGGCCGGCCCTATATGCTCTGCAGAAATGGTGGAACAAGGTGTTGGTTTTGCCACAACATTGTAAGCCCTCAAAGTGACTCTTGGTGGGCGCTGGAGCGCCCTGCTGTGAATGATTATATCAAGAATTTTAATTGCATGCCATTGTTGAACAGTGGTAGAAAAATTGGGCCTTTGGTGGTTGTGGTGCTGGTGCCACAACACTATAAGTCCTCACAGTTACTCTCGGTGGGCACAGGAACGGGCCCTGCTGTGAAATATTATATCAAGAATTGTAATTACATGCCCCTGTTAAACAGGGGCTGAAAAATTGGGCCTTAGTCACTGGTGCCAGGACACTGCAACCTTTCCCATATACTCTAGTTGTAGTGCAGGAATGAGCCCTGCTGCAAAGCATTACATCAAAAATTGTAATTAAATGCCTCTGTTAAACAGGGGCTGAAAAATTGGGCCTTAGGCACTGGTGCTGGTGCCACAACACTGCAACCTCTCCCATATACTCTAGTTGTAGTGCAGGAATGAGCCCTGCTGCAAAGAATTGCATCAAAAATTGTAATTAAATGCCCCTGTTAAACAGGGGCTGAAAAATTGGGCTGGTGGCACTGGTGCTGGTGCCACGACACTGCAACCTCTCCCATATACTCTAGTTGTAGTGCAGGAATGAGCCCTGCTGCAAAGCATTGCATCACAAATTGTAATTAAATGCCCCTGTTAAACAGGGGCTGAAAAATTGGGCTGGTGGCACTGGTGCTGGTGCTACGACACTGCAACCTCTCCCATATATTCTCGTTGTGGTGCAGGAATGAGCCCTGCTGCAAAGCATTGCATCAAAAATTGTAATTAAATGCCCCTGTTAAACAGGGGCTGAAAAATTGGGCCTTAGGCACTGGTGCTGGTGCCATGACACTGCAGCCCCTCCCATATACTCTAGTTGTGGTGCAGGAATGAGCCCTGCTGCAAAGCATTGCATCAAAAATTGTAATTAAACGCCCCTGTTGAACAGGGGCTGAAAAATTGGGCTGGTGTCATCACCCAGAACCAAAAATGTTCTTCCAACATATCAGCGGAGGAGGAGGAGGATAGACAATCAACATAAAAGGACAGTCACTCAGCATCAGCATAGGCAGTCTTGAAGGGATGTGATATTTAAAAAAAAAATTATTCGGTTACATCAGCTTCAGGTGTTTGGTAGCTGTGGGTGATCCAAGACTGATTCATCTTTATGAAGCTCAGTTGATCAACCAAGTCGGTGGACAGGCGCACCCTGTGATCGGTAACAAAGCCACCAGCAGCACTGAAGGTGCGTTCCAAAATAACGCTGGATGCAGGACAGGCCAGTAGCTCAATTGCATACTGTGCAAGCTCTGGCCTGTGATCCATCCTCAAGACCCAGTAAGCCAGAGGATTTTCGGTGGGAAAGGTGTCCAAGTCTGACCTTGCCCTTAGGTTTTCCTGCACCATGTAAATCAGATGCTGGCGATGGTTGCTGTAACCGATCACACCTTGGGGCTGCGGACTAAAAAATTGTCAGAACGCATCGGTCAGACGGCCACCTTCTCCACCACTCCTTCTGACCGATGCCTCAGCAACACGTTGTCCAGGACCAGGAGTTTGTAACCTCCCAGTCTCTGGGAATGCGTTGCACAGACCTTTCTGCAAGGCCTCCTGGAGATGTCTCATCCTCTTCTCCCTCTGCGATGGCAAGATAAGGTCGGCAACCTTATCCTTGTACCGTGGATCAAGGAGAGTGGTAATGGTCCCTCTCCTTGATCCGAAGAATACGAGGATCCTTCCGCAGGCTTTGCAGGATCAGGGAGGCCATGCAGCGTAGGTTAGCTGAGGCATTCGGTCCGGAGTCCTCTGGGTCACTAAGGACAACATGATCCGCAGCTACCTCCTCCCAGCCACGTACAAGTCCACGTGTTTCTTGGGACTGTAAATAATCCCAACAAGACTGCTGCTGCTGATGCTGAGTGCCAGCCTCCAACCTCCATGCTGACACAATCATCCTCCTCCTCCTCTTCCTCCTCCTCATCCTCTTCCTGTGTGATGGGTGGCACAGCAGGAACACTGTCTGGATAAAGGGGGCCTTGAGAGGCAAGGAAGTCCTCCTCTTCCTGCCTCTGTTCTGCCTCAAGTGCCCTGTCCAATATTCCACGCAGCATATGCTCCAACAGGTGGACAAGAGGTACAGTGTCACTGATGCATGCACTGTCACTGCTCACCATCCTTGTGGCCTCCTTAAATGGTGACAGGACAGTGCATGCATCCCTGATCATGCCCCACTGGCGTGGTGAGAAAAAACCGAGCTCCCCTGACCCTGTCCTGGTTCCGTAGTCGCACAGGTACTTATTGATGGCCCTCTGCTGCGTGTGCAGCCGCTGCAGCATGGCCAACATTGAGTTCCACCTGGTGGGCATGTCACATATAAGGCGGTTCTTGGACAGGTTCAACTCCTTTTGGAGCTCAGCCAGCCGAGCACAGGCATTAAATGATCGGCAGAAATGCACACAGACTTTCCTGGCCTGCTTCAGGACATCCTGTAAGCCTGGGTACCTGCCAAGAACCGCTGCACCACCAGGTTAAGGATGTGAGCCACACAGGGAACATGGGTCAGTTATCCCTGTCAGAGGGCGGAGAGGAGGTTGATGCCATTGTCGCAAACCACCAATCCTGGCTTAAGCTGGCATGGCATCAACCACCTCTCGGCCTGCCCCTGCAGAGCTGACAAAATATCTGCCCCAGTGTGGCTCCTGTCCCCCAAACAAACCAGCGCAAGCATGGCATGGCATTGTTTTGCCTGCGTACTTGCGTAGCCCCTTGAACGCCTACGGAGCACCGCTGGTTCTGAGGACAGAGCACTAGAAGAGGCAATGGAGGAAGAAGAAGAGGAGGGGTGGAGAAGAGAGGTGTGTCACAACCAGTAGTAGCATTTTGGAGGCGGGGTGACGAAACAACCTCAAACACTACTGCACCTTGTCCTGCATCCTTCCCAGCTGCCAGAAGAGTGACCCTATGGGCCATGAAAGACAGGTAACGTCCCTGTTCATGCCTGCTGGACCATGAGTCAGCGGTAATATGCACCTTACTGCTGATCGCCCTGTCCAGCGAGGCAAGGACATTGCCTTCCACATGCCGGTAGAGAGCCGGAATCGCCTTCCGTGACAAAGTGGCGTTTGGGGACCTGCCACTGAGGAACTGCACATTGTACAAACTCACGGAAGGGGGCCGAGTCTGCCAACTGAAAAGGCAGCAGTTGAAGTGCTAGCAATTTAGCCAAGCTAGCATTCAACCGCTGGGCATGTGGATGGCTGGGAGTGAACTTCTTTCGACGGTCCAGCAGCTGGGGCAGGAAAATTTGCCTGCTATAATCGGACGTAGCTGTACTGCTAGCAGAGTGCCCGGAAGCACTTGGCTGTGACACACCTAATTCTACACCTTCATTCCTCTCAGAGCAGGTTTCAGAGAGGACTGAAGGTCTAGTGGGGTTGGAGATCCCAGCTGATGAGGAGCAAGGAGATGTCCACTTTGTTATTTGGTGTGGGTCTTTGAGGTACGCTTGCCAACGAGCTGCATGGCAGGTCAACATATGTCTGGTCAAGCATGTGGTGCCCAAGCGGCTGATGTTTTGGCCACGCGAGATACGCTTGAGACATATGTTGCAAATAGCAGCGGTGCGATCTAATGCACTCATCTCAAAAAAGGCCCACACCAAAGAACTTTTAGAATAACGCGCAGAGGCAGCACCCTGCACAGGCGGAGCTCTGCAGTGTGATTCAGTCAGTGTGCTGCCCCTAAGCTGGCCCCCGGAGGGCATCCTGCCTCTTTGGACATGTGCCTCCTCCTCCTCCTCTCTACTACCACGTGGAGTTAGTGCCCTCATCATCCCCTCCCTCTTCATCGCTGGAGCAAACCTGGCAGTATGCTGCAGCTTGTGGAACATGACTGCCAGATTTCTGTCCTTCTTGAGCATCCCCTCTCTCTGCGCTCACGCTACTGCCTTCCTCTAGCTGAGTATCATCATCAGAGCCTACAAAACACTGGGCATCCTCCTGGAGCATGTACCCAACAGTTCAGGGGACTTCTCAGGAGGACGTGGTGGGTCTAGGGAAGGAGTAACTGATGATGACATTGAGACGAGGGAAGACGATGCGTTGGCAGCTGCTTTGCTAGTACCCTGAGCCTGGGTGAGAGAGGATGAGGAGGATGAAGAGGGATTGGTCATCCACTCTACCAAGTCTTCGGTATGATGCGGCTCAACACGTCCAGCTGCCGAAAGGAAGGACAAGCGTGTCCCATGGCCACGTGCTGATGATGACGATGCACCGTGTCCACGACACAGAGCCTTCTTGCCCTCTTTTATCGGCTTGCGCTTGTCTGCCTCTCCTTGTCGGCCTTCCAGACATGGTAATGGCCTGAATGGAGATGGAAAAAACAGCAATTGGGTAGTGTGCTGTATATTGTGCTGGAGGCACACAACACCCACTAACTCCTGCAGATGCCTTTATTATAGAACAAGAATTAAAGGGTAGATACTGGTGTATACTGTGCTGTGCTGGAGGCACACAACACCAACTAACTCCTGCAGATGGCAGATGGCTCAATTAGAGAAGAGCTATATAGGTGGATAATGGTGTATACTGCGGTCAGGGCACACAGGCAACACCCACAATCTCCTACAGCTGACTGCAAGCTCTATTACAGAAGAGCAATATAGCTAGCTATATAGGTGGATATAATGGTGTATAGTGCGGTCAGGGCACGCAGACAACACGCACAATCTCCTACAACTGACTGCAAGCTCTATTACAGAAGAGCTATATAGCTGCTATTATGTTAGTGTTGTGAACCTAATAGTCATACTAGTGTTGCTAGTGTTGTGATAGCCTCAGAGGCTGCCGTGTTGTGGGGAGGGGCGGGATTTATTATTATATCTATATTATAGATTGAGATTCTATGTACCCTATCTTGTTACCTGTCTGAACAGTGATCACTATCACCAGTCCATTTTCTGTTTGAACTATATACATTCAACATGAACGACAAAGATTTGACAAAGCAGCGAAAAACATAAACGTTGAATCTTTGGCTTATGGTGTCTGTCGAAAGTTCTAAGAAGATTTGACGGAGCAGCTAAGTCATACAGTTTAGCTGCTCCGTCGAATCTTCTTTGAACATTCGACAGACACCATAAGCCTTCAATGACAGATTCGACCTTAATTTGGATTTTTGGACGAATGTAATTTTTAACGAAAAACAAAATTAATAAAAACGAATTTCGGGTGTAACTAAATGTATTTTTCGGGCGAAAACCAAAATTCCAAAATGAAATATTTCAGTGTGCACATATCTAGTAGTTTGGGACATCTCCACAACATGTGTATCAAGTTGCCATGGTCCCTCTTACATCTACTACATACTACTATTTCTACTACATACTGGATCTTCTCTTACCCCCATCACCGCCAACTAGCTGGAGTATAGTGTACTAGGAGAAGAATGTAGAGTTGGGGCAGTCTTTTAGCCACATTGAGGGATCACAAGGGAATTGCAGCGAACGCCTCCTCAAAAACACCCATGTCTCCCTCCTATTTAGATATGATCCCTGCAATGTTGTTAGGGAAAATTTTGATAAGGAGCATGGAGTAGCTGCACGAAATGAACCCCTTATATGTAGATACTTTTATAAAGATATAAAGATATATATAATTAAAGATTTGTGGGATTCTGAATCCATGTATCCCCATTGGTTTGGGCCCCTACCACATGTTGGAACTGGAGATAATAAAACCGCATGGAGGCAGGTCAAGTCAGCAAATGAACACAGTTTCCTATCTCTAAATATTTGTGTAAGGTAATTGATACCATATTTCTGCCATCTTTTACTGTATTGTAATTTCTCCAGCTCCAAGTAGATCATATTCCCCCAAATGGGGCTATATCTAGTAAAGCCATCTACCTGCTGTATTGCTCTTACCTTATTCCACAATTTTTGCATCAAATTGTATGTAGGGAATAGCTTGATTTGGTAAATCTCAGTGCCTCCAAGCCCTCTTCCACCTCTCCACCCATTTCTGCTTTCAGAAGGTGTGTAACCGGGTCTATCAAATTGAATACTGGAATGTCAGGGGGTCTCAGGGCCCTAGCTATGTGTTGGATTTGGAAGGCCATATAGTATTTCCATGTATTCGGGAGAGCGAGCCCTCCCACCTCCTTTGGGCGTTGTAGCTGTTCTAAATTAATCCTTGCAGTGGAGTTTAGCCTTATAAGTGATCTAAAAATTGAATTAATAACTCTAAATTGTTTTAGGGGAATTGCCATGGGGGAGTTATGTAATATGTACAGTAACTGTGGCATCAAGGTCATTTTGATCAAGTTTATTTTACCCACTGGGGACATTTTTAATTTTGACCATACCTTCACCCTGTCTCTGCATTTATTCAGTAGTGGTGACAAATTCAGTTTAATATAGTCTAGGGGGTTAGGTGTAATCTGTACTCCCAGATATCTGAATTTCTTGGTCACGGGAATATCCATCAAGGCTGATTCCTGCAACCCGGACCTCCTATCTAACGACATCAAAGCAGATTTAATTCAGTTGATTACTAATCCAGAGTACTGCCCAAATTAACAGATCACCTTCATGGCTTCCTGTAGTTTTTGTGGCATTCTCCATACTGTAAACTCGTGATGTCTGCATTGGCCCTTAAAGAAGTGGCCAATGGCTCAATGGCTAGGGCAAAAAGTAAGGGCAACAGAGGGCAGCCCTGCCTTGCCCCCCTAAAAAGAGGGAAACAGTCAGACACCCTCCCATATTCCCGGATAGCCACCTTCGGGGAGCTATACAAGAGTTGGACCCATGCTATGTAGTGTGTCCCAAACCCAAACTTATGCATTACTGCCCATAATTAGGACCACTCTATGCTATCAAATGCCTTATGGGCATTGAGAGATAGCAGTGCCCTATCCCCCATGTTGCAAGCTACAGTATATACTGTAGGTTAATAAATATCCATCGTAAGTTGATAACTGTAGATTTTTGTCGCATGAACCCTGTCTGGTCTGAATGTATTATGGATGAAATAGCTTTATTTAATCTAAGAGCTATGACTCTAGCCAGTATTTTCATTTCCGACTGTAGCAGGGATATTGGCCCATAAGATCCTGGATCTAAGGGGTCCTTACCGGGTTTAAAGATTAGCACTATTATGGCTTTTGAACATAGGAGGGGGAGACAGTTTTGCATTGTTAAATACTACCAATAGCTTGGGTAACAGATATTTCCCAGTTTTTATACACCTCCATAGGTATACCATCCTCACCTGGCACTTTGGAGTTAGGGAACATAGCGGTCACTAACTGAAGCTCCTCCAACGTCAGAGGAGCATCAAGAAGCTGACGGTCTGTTTCTGACAATACGGGCAGCTCTATTCCCTCAAGGTAGTCAGTGTAAGTTTGACCTGAGTAGAATGATTTAAGAATTGTCATGTTGTCAGGGGACTTAGTAGTCTTTCCATCTATGGCCCCCAGGGGGCGACCGGTATGTTCCCCTTCCTCATAGAATGCAAGCTTGCTAAAAAAAAAAACGCTTCTTCTCAGCCATAGAGGAGTTAAGACTATTCAGTGCCTCCTGTGCTGACAGCCAGGTATCTCTATGTTCCTCACTAGGGTCGGCTACATATTGGGTCTCCAAATCATGGACCAGGCGCTCAACTCCCTCGCTCTGTGCACATGGACTTCCTTTTAAACGCATTTATTTCTCTGATAAATAGCGCCCTAAGGTAGGCCTTAAACATCTCCCATCCCAGGCCCGTGTCCCGGCTGTCTGCCTGCTCCTCCCAGAATTTGGTGATGTCTTGTAAAAACTGAGGCGTTGATGGGAGCAATTTAAGCCAAAAGGTATTGAGTTTCCATGGGGCCTTATTCAGTGTGGACGAGGGGCACATTTCCAAGTCTATGATCAGAGGGGAATGGTCTGAGATTTCCCTCGGAGCATAGGTGATAGCTGTAACCAGGCATGCTGCTGTTTCAGAGAACAAACATAGATTGATGTGGGAGAGGGACATATAAGACTTTGAAAAGCTTGAAAACGGACATTGACCAGGATTTCTACTCCTCCACAAGTCCATCCATCCCACCTCCTCTAACAATTTCCTCAGGGCTGTGCGGCACGAGCACGAGCGTCGCCTTGGAAGCAATTAAAGTCCCCCATAATGTATATCGGTACCTCCGGGTGACCAAGTTGAAAATCCAGGATCGCCCTCAGGACCCGATGACTATACGGAGGCGGGATGTACAAAAAAGCAAGTATACACTCCAATGAGAACACACAACAGTGAAAAATTACATACCTCCCCTCACTATCTATCTCAATACTGAATTCCTGGTAGTTCAGTACATTATGTATCAGCACACTCACACCCCTGGAGAAGGAGGTGTGAGTGGAATGATAGGCTTGAGCCACCCACCTGAAATTGAGATGTGCCAGGGAATCAGGAGTGAGATGAGTCTCCTGTAACACACAAGTAGCTGGGAGATTTTCTCATTGAAGTAGAGACCATTGTGCATTTAAGAGGATGACCCAGTCCCCTAACATTCCAGGACAGCCCTTTAAGCTTGTTCAGACCCCCTGCAATATTAGATACAGCACCAGGAAGTAGCAATGTAATACAATCCGGACTTTCCCGCTTTTTCTCCCCCCACCTCTCCACAAATAGTAATAAAGATTCTTCGATTTGCATTTTAAGTTTAGTGTCAGAATCTGCAAGTGATGTAAACATTGTAGAAAGTGTACCGTACTACACAGATGGTTCCAAACATTCCAAACCTTTGAGCACAAATGTCCTCCAACTTTGCTTCGCACTTCCCAATGGAGAATGGCCAGAAACAAAGCCATTGTGTAATGTGTGGCCCCGGATGCAGCCATGACCCCCAATGTGCCCAAGTTAGGAAGTACTACAAGGAATTGAACAACTGCCATAACTTTAGGACAACAGGTCCTGAAATCTGCTGGCATCGCAACCACCAGCCTGAGAGTCACATCCAGTGAAACAAGGTGCATTCAACACCCAATGTAACTTTGCTTTGATGCCCATTCACCTGGGGAAAAAAAGTGTCAATGAAAAAACACACTAGACAGGTTTTTAAAATAATTTATTAGGCAGCTCTGGAGGTCTTCTTCTGACTTCGGGGGTCTTCTTCCGACTCCTTCGCGCTCTCCGGTTCTTCACCCTGCTCTCCGGTCTCTTCTCCCGATCGCCGGTTCTTCTACCGACTCCTCCGCTATCTTCTTCCAGCTCTTTTACTAGCGGTGGCCCGGTCTTCTGCGTCCTTCTTCCCTCTTCTCTTCTTCCGATGTTGACACGACACTCTCCCCCACTGTAATACCATGTGCGAGGTGCGCGACCACTTATATAGGCATGGGGCGTGGTCACCCGGTCATGTCACAGTGACCCCGCCCCTTATGACGTCACAGTACCAGCCTGCCTCGGGAGCACACACACGGTAGGACTTTCAGCCAACAAGCTCACATCCAACATTTGTGGGAAAATCCGATCGTGTGTACAGGGCATAAGATTGCCCTGTATTTGCCCTGTATTTGGCTCCATCCATCATCACATAAACTCTGACCAGCTTCCCTGTGCCTATTGAAGAATAGCATACTCACAAAATTATGATGCCACCACCATGTTTCCAGTGGGGATGGTGTGTTAAGGGTGATATGCAGTGTTAGTTTTCTGCCACATATAACATGTTGCTTTTAGGCCAAAAGTTGAATTTTTGTCTCCTCTGACCAGAGCACCTTCTTCCACATGTTTGCTGTCCCCCACGTGGCTTCTCCCAAACTGCAAATGGGACTTCTTATGGCTTTCTTTCAACAATGGCTTTCTTCTTAGCCCTCTTCCAATATGGTTGCCACCTCATCCCTTTAAACTCAAACACATATTAATCACACAGGTTTTGTGGCTGATTAAGGTGGTAATTAAACTCCCTTTGTGCCTTATCTGCATTTAATTAGCCTCAGAACCAGTATAATTCAAAGGTGTTTGGGTTTAAAGAGATGAGGTGGCAACTCTATCTTCCATAAAGGCCAGATTTGTGGAGTACACAACTAATAGTTGTCCTGTAGACAGATTCTCCCAACCGGGCTGTGGATCTCTGCAGCTACCCCAGAGTTATCACGGGCCTCTTGGCTGCTTCTCTGATTAATGGTCTCCTTGCCTGGCCTGTCAGATTAGGTGGATGACCATGTCTTGGTAGGTTTGCAGTTGTGCCATAAAGTTGCAAAAAAAAAGTATGTGAACCCCGTTGGAATGATATGGATTTCTGCACAAATTCATAAAATGTTATCTGTTCTTCATCTAAGTCACAACAATAGACAATCACAGTCTGCTTAAACTTAACTTAACTTAAACTTGAACACACCATGTAAACATTCACAGTGCAGGTGGAAAAAGTATGTGAACCCCTAGACTAATGAGATCTCCAAGAGCTAATTGGAGTGAGGTGTCAGCCAACTGGAGTCCAATCAATGAAATAAGATTGGAGGTATTGGTTACAGCTGCCCTGCCCTATAAAAAACATACACCAGTTCTGAATTTGCTTTTCACAAGAAGCATTGCCTGATGTGAATGATGCCTCACACAAAAGAGCTCTCAGAAGACCTACAATTAAGAATTGTTGACTTGCATAAAGCTGCACAAGGTTATAAAAGTATCTCCAAAAGCCTTGCTTTTTATCTGTCCATGGTAAGACAAATTGTCTATAAATGGAGAAAGTTCAGCACTGCTGCTTCTCTCCCTAGAAGTGGGTGTCCTGTAAAGATGACTGCAAGAGCACAGCGCAGACTGCTCAATGAGGTGATGAAGAATCCTAGAGTGTCAGCTAAAGACTTACAAAAGTCTCTGGCATATGCTAACATCCCTGTTCACGAATTTACAATATGTAAAACACTAAACAATTTCATAGGAGGATACCACAGAGGAAGTCACTGCTGTCCAAAAAAAGCATTGCTGCACGTTTACAGTTTGCAAAAGAGCACCTGGATGTTCCACAGCAGTACTGGCAAAATATTCTGTGGACAGATGAAACCAAAGTTGAGTTGTTTGGAAGAAACACACAATACTATGTGTGGAAAAAAAGAGGCACAGCACACCAACATCAAAACCTCATTCCAACTGTGAAGTATGGTGGTGGGGGCATGATGGTTTGGGGCTGTATTGCTGTGTCAGTGCCTGGACGGATTGCTATCATCGAAGGAAAAATGAATTCCCAAGTTTATCAAGACATTTTGCAGGAGTACATAAGGCCATTTGTCCACCAGCTGAAGCTTAAGAAGATGGGTGTTGCAACAGGACAACGACCCAAAGTAGGGAAGTAAATCAACAACAGAATGGCTTAAACAGAAGAAAATATGCCTTCTGGAGTGGCCCAGTCAGAGTATTGACCTCAACCCAATTGAGATGCTGTGGCATGACCTCAAGAAAGCGATTCACCCCAGACATCCCAAGAATATTTCTGAAATGAAACAGTTCTGTAAAGAGGAATGGTCAAGAATTACTCCTGCACGTCTGATCTGCAACTACAGGAAACTTTGGTTGAAGTTATTGCTGCCAAAGGAGGTTCAACCAGTTATTAAAGGGGAGGTCCACCCAAAGAAAAATGGATAAAAATATACATAAAAAAATGCATAGGCCGCAAAAAGAAAAAAAAAGCCACAAGGCTCCACTGCCTATTTCCCTTACTTTGAATGGTGGTGGCGGAACCGAGAGCTGAGGGATGGGTCAGCCTCGGGTGGCCGACATCACGGCCACCCTAAAAAGGTAAGTGCTTATTAACCACTTGCTTACTGGGCACTTAAACACCCTTCCTGACCAGACCAATTTTCAGCTTTTGGTGCTCTCACACTTTGAATGACAATTACTCAGTCATGCAACACTGTACCCAAATGAATTTTGTGTCCTTTTTTTCCCACAAATAGAGCTTTCTTTTGGTGGTATTTGATCACCTCTGGGGTTTTTATTTTTTGCGCTATAAATGAAAAAAGACCGAAAATTTTGAAAAACACCGCATATTTCTTTATTTGTCTTTTCTGTTTGTTTGTTCTTCTTGTGCAGTGCCCCTTTTCGTTTCCCCATACAGCGCCGTGCGGTGTATCTGGCTTGTTGGGCGGCTGGTTTCCGTGCGTTCCAGCCGCCCAGTTACTTCCTCGTTCACCGCTCGGTCATTCTGCGCATGCGCGAGACCGGCGCGAGGACGAGGCTTGATTCGCGCATGCGCGATGCGGGCTTCGCGCATGCACACTAGCCTTTTCATGACGAAAATCGTGACGTCATTAAGGCGGCAATTTTAAAAATGGAAAACAGCTTGCAGTGTTTCTGGGATGTTTGTGAAGCCTGCAGCACCATTCCTAAGCCCTGGTTCTTCAGTGTTAGGTATGTTTCTTTGATGGGATCAGTTTTCTCTGCCTCCTTAACTGTTTTCTGTATTTAAAATTAGGCTGTTTTTTTTCTCCAGCCCTGATGGATCCTTTGGATGCCTCACCGCCTGCTAGTGGCCAGCCCTCTCGGAGAAGGTACTTTTTTTTGGGTTACCTGCCGGGTGGGGGGAGCAGTGGAACATTAGGGAATGTTCCACTAACACTGCTGGTTTTTTTCTACCTGTTCAGCCCTTCTAGGTCTACTCAACGACGTAGTTCTCACCGAGGAAGTGACTCGTCTAAGTCCCACTGCCGGAATTCCTCTTCCAGATCCAGGCGACATGATTCCCCTGCGAGAACCAGTCTCCGTAGCCGGGAATCTTCCCGCCCTTCAACAGCTTGCCCAAGTCACGTAGCTGAAGGTGTATGCTGGGGGTGCAAGACGCAGGTTCCTGCTGACAAGTCCCTTTGTGATGCCTGTTATATTAAAGCGACGGGTGAAAGGAGTGACTCTGACCAACAGCTAAGGTCTATGGTGGAAAGATTGGTTAAAGACAGTCTTAAGAAATTTGAAGCCCCCCAGTTGTCTCCCATAGAGTCTCCAAGGTCTCCGGGGAGGGATGCTCAGGCCCAGGACACATGGGATTCCTCGTTGCCTAGCCACCCGTCTGCTGTCCTCTCAGAGAGTGAGTCTGAGGAAGAAGAATCTGGTTCAGGTTTTGACTTTGCCCTGCTTTCTCGCTTGGTCAAAGCCATTAAGGAAACACTGAACAATTTTTAAACAATTGAAGAAAGAGCGTATTAGCTTCCCTTTCCTCTCAGAACTGGGAGAAGTGATCTCGGATGAGTGGAGTAAGGTAGAGAAAAATAATTCTCTTCTATCTAAGATTCAGAGACTTTACCCTTTTAAGGAGGAAGAAGTTAAAAACTTGGAATCTTCCCCTCTAGTGGACGCAGCAGTAATGCGATTGGTCAGACATGTGACCCTTCCTCTTGAGGACACAGTCTCTTTTAAGGACGCTTTGGATAGGAGAATTGATTCTGACCTAAAGAGGATCTATCTTACGGCTGGCATGGCCTGTAAGCCGGCCCTGGCCTTAGCGGCTCTGTCTAGAGCAATGGAAGTTTGGTCCGATAGCGTTGATGAATCACTCAGGAATGTTTCTGAAGACTTGGCCAAGAGTTCTCCCATTCAGGAACTGAGACTGGCTTCAGCTTTCCTGGGAGAGGCCTCAATCGACATTATGCGTCTGGTGGCTCGAGTTATGCTCTCATCTGTAACTGCCAAGCGTGCCCTTTGGCTCCGTCCTTGGCTGGCCGATCCCGCTGCTAAGCAGGTTTGGTGCCGTATTCCTTTTGATGGTTCTTCCCTTTTCGGCAATAAGCTGGATAGTGCTATAACTCGAGCCACTGGGGGTAAGTCGGGGTTTCTCCCCCAGGATAGACGCCTGCAGAATCAAAGAAGATCGTTCCCTAGGAAGCAGGGTCAAGATCGTGCCAGGGAGGCACGCACTTACAGGCCTGGACGGGAATTTTCCAGATCTTGGAGGTCCAGACAGACATCTCTCAAAAAGTCTGCAAAAGGCAGTTCGATGGGGGAGAAGGAGCCTACTAAGTCCTTTTGAGATCGAGCCCGTCCAGGCGGTCCGGGTAGGAGCACGTTTGTTCCACTTTCGGCACGTTTGGGCGGCCTTGATCCAGGACTTTTGGACCGTCAAGACGGTTTCCTCCGGACACACGTGGACGTTCAGCAGTGTCCCCAAACTCAAGTGTGTTCCCACATCCATTCCAAAGTCGGAAGAAAAAAGACAAATTCTTCTAACTTACATAAAATCTTTGTTGGATCAAGGCGCCGCTATTCCTGTTCCAGATGTCCAGCGCGGCAGGGGAATGTATTCTCCTCTTTTCCTGGTCTAGAAGAAGAACGGTACATGGAGACCCGTAATAGACCTGACGCGTCTAAATCGCTGCATAAAAAAGGAAAAATTCAAAATGGAAACGCTGTCCATGATTCAACAATCAGTGCAGCCAGGGGACTGGCTTGTCTCAATAGACCTCAAAGACGCCTATTTTCACGTCCCAGTGGCCACAGAGTTCCAACAGTTTCTTCGTTTTTCCATTGGCCAGCTTCATTTACAGTTTACTTGCCTTCCTTTTGGTCTGTCAACCTCCCCTTGCACTTTCTCGAAGGTCCTTCTAGCAGTTGTAGCCTTGTTGAGAGTCAGAAAAATCCGGATTCATCATTATCTGGACGATTTGCTTCTTCTCGCTCAGGACAAGGATTGTCTCTTGAGTCACAGGGATCAAGTCATCGCAACCCTCAAGGAATTCGGTTGGCTCCTCAATTTAGAGAAAAGCCAGTTGGTTCCTACACAGTCTCTCGTGTTCCTCGGCGCCCTGTTCAATACGGCAAAAGGTACCATCTCTCTGCCCGAGGAGAAGATTGCAGTAGTACGGGACAGGATCCACCTGGCTCTCTCCTCATCTCGTCTCAGTGCTCTTCATTGCCTAAAGATCATAGGCACCATGGTGTCTACTATACCGATGGTGAAGTGGGCACAATGGAGGATGCGCCCCTTTCAAATGGGTTTTCTTCGTCAATGGTCAGGAGAAAAGGCCCAGCCCATGAAGTTCCCTCTTTTGGTGGCTTCGTCGGGAGAGTCTACTGAATTGTCATTCTCTTCTGCCAATCAAATGGATCTCAGTAACGTCAGATGCCAGCAACAAGGGCTGGGGGGCACATTGTCTTTCGGAAGTGGCTCAGGGCATTTGGGACTTTCCCTCTCGGGGAATAGTGTCGAATGTGTTGGAACTACGAGCAGCCTTCCTAGCGCTGTTGGCGTTTCCACATCTGATAGTGGGTGCATCCGTAGTCCTCAGGCTGGACAAAAAGACTGCGGTCGCATACGGGAGGAAGCAAGGGGGCACCAGAAGTCGGTCTCTGCTGAAGGAAGTGGATCCAATAATGCGTTGGTCCCAGAGGAACCTGGCCAACCTAACAGCAGCCTATGTGCCCGGAGTCCTCAATGTCCAAGCGGACTTTCTATCACGAGTCCACTTGGACAACAACGAGTGGACCCTTCACAAAGAGGTGTTTCAGTGGGTTCTATCCCTGGGGATGTCTCCAGAAGTGGACCTATTCGCCACTCGTTTCAACAGGAAGCTAACAAGGTTCTATTCAAGGTTCAAGGATCCGCAGGCCTACGGGATAGATGCCCTAACAGAGCAGTGGCGATTCCACAAGGCATACGCCTTCCCTCCAACTCCAATTATCTTCCAATTCCTGAAGAGACTCAGATGGGAAGGAGTAGAAGTATTGGCAATAATTCCGTATTGGCCCAACAGGCCCTGGTTTCCTCTCCTATCCCTCCTCAGCTTTCGGGACCCGGTTCCTCTTCCATCCAGACGGGACCTGCTCTCCCAAGGGACGGTTCTCCATCCATGTCCGGCTCACCTTCGGTTGAAGGTCTGGTTCTTGAGAGGGGAAGGCTGGAAGCACTAGGGTGTCCCAAGGAAGCCATTTCCACTCTCCTAAGTGCGAGGAGAAGAAGCACTAATAAGGTGTATGAACGGATCTGGGCCAAGTTCGTTTCTTATGTGTCCTCCAGAACCAGTTCCTATGTTTCACCCACAGTTCAAGACGTGTTGGGGTTCCTACAATCAGGCTTGGACTTACCCTTATCAGTTAGCTCCCTTCGGGTTCAAGTCTCGGCATTTACAGGGGTTCAGTGGGCCAAGCATGCCCTTATCCAGCAGTTTTTCAAGGGCGCAGTAAGATTGAGACCCCAGAGAAAACCCAGATTCCCTAAATGGGATCTGCCTCTAGTTCTGGACTTCTTTTCTCTGCTCAGTAAGGCTCTCTCCATCAGAGAACTCACCTTGAAAACCGCGTTCCTGGTGGCGGTCACCTCAGCGAAACGAGTGTCAGAGATTCAAGCTCTAGGAGTCAAGGAGCCTTTTCTAACTTTTTTCCGGACAGAGTGGTCCTAGTTCCAATGTTGGAGTCAAACCCTAAGGTCACTTCGGTTTTTCATGAAAATCAGGTAATCTCTCTACCCTTATTCAGATCCTTGGATTCCTCGGAAATTCATCCTCTTGACGTTGGACGCTCATTAAAGCTCTACTTGGAAGCTACAGCTCCGTTCCGGCAGTCGGACTTCCTGTTCATTCTGTTCTGTGGGAAGAACAAGGGCACTAGAGCATCAGTCAGGGCAATTGCGGCATGGATAGTTCAAGCAATCCAGTGGGCATACAGAGAAAAGGGCTTGGCTCCTCCTCAGGCGGTGACGCTAATTCGACCAGAAGTCTTTCTACCTCATGGGCAGCTTCTCGCCATGTGGCTCCTGACGTGATATGCAGGGCGGCCTCGTGGTCTTCCATTCACACCTTTATGTCTCATTATTGTGTTGAGCCAGCGGCTCTATCCTCAGTTGATTTTGGAGTTAAAGTTTTGTCAGTTGACGGTGTCAAATAAATCTTTGTTAAGCAGCATTTTTGCCCACCCGGGTGTGTCTTGGCAAGTTATTTCCCACACGTAGGCTGCCATGGAGTCTGTCAGGAAAACTGAAAATTTATGTCAAATACTTACCGTCGTTTTCCTTTCCTGATGGACTCCATGGCAGCAGGAGTTCCCTCCCAAATGGCTGGAGTAGCATAGTTACCGAACACGGCCTGTGGCAGGGAGCAAAGATTTATGGGAGTGTCGTCCTATAGGGTAATGGAGGCGGGACTAAACCCACACGTAGGCTGCCATGGAGTCCATCAGGAAAGGAAAATTACGGTAAGTATTTGACATAAATTTTCCATTTTTTTTATTGGTTATGTTATCCTGCAGAAAGTAAAAAAAATATATATTTTTCAAAAATTGTTGTTCTTTTTTTCATTAAAACTGGCAAAAAAAAAAAAAGTGGTGAGCGAATACCACCAAAATAAATCTCCATTTGTGTAAAAAAATTATATACATTTTGTTTAGGTACAGCGTTGCATGACCGCACAGTTTCTAGTTAAATTAGCGCAGTGGTAAATGGCAAACAATAGCTGGTCATGTAGGGGTAAAAGTTTTTGGGGCTGGAGCGGGTAATTGATACAAGCACTACAAAAACAGAAGCAAATGCGCACCTTGCCACACAGAAAAAGAGTGTGACAAATGCGACAAAACGCATGATAAAAAGCGTACAAATTGCAATACTCCAAAATTTTCCATGAGCTAATTTTCTGTGTTTGTCACATGTTGGACATTCATCAATGAGCTGTCTGATGCTTGTCACAGGAAAAAAACACCAAAAAACATGCGCTCCTAATACACTAGGTGTGACTGGGGCCTGAAAGTCAAATTGGTGTGTTTACAACCCCCAGCACACTGAGCTAGATTACAAGAGCAATGACAGTTATCGGTCTTTGCCCACTCCCTCACTTGTAATTGTATAAAGCTGGCCATACACTATGCAATCAGATTGTACAATAAATGGCCATCTTAAAGGAAGAAGTAGAAAAGTGGGTGGAAGTAAAAAGGTGGGTACCCTAAGACTCCACCAACTGACATTTCCTACAGGCATTGATTGGCATGTCAAATGCTTAAAATCCTCGACATCCAGAAGTTAAAATGGACGACTCACGACTGCACTTGCGTGGTGTTGTACGTATGAGTGCACCCACAATTGTCTAAATACATTTTTAGTTTATACGATATCATGCTATGTTGGCAATCTTTTATCTTTAATGGTTGTGGGACTATCATTTTCATTGGACTTTGATAAAAAAATATTGGACATTGTTTACTACAATCACAGCGCTGTACTATTTGTTTTATATTTGTTGTGTTTTTATGTATCATGAACACAGTGTCCAGCAGCTTTTTGAGTTTTATTCTGGCACAGATTTGTTATTGATTAATTTAAGCTAATGGTTTATTTTGCTGTTTGCTAATTCTTAATAAAACTAATTATATATTTTCTTTCTTACCAGACAAGGTGACATAATATTGCCACCTTATTACCAGCCTGAAGAAGATGACGAGATGCCATTTATCTGTTCTTTATCTGGTGATAATGGAATCATGGGATGCCATGAGATCCCACCTCTAAGGGATCGGGGTCACGAATGCTGTCTGGATAAAGAAGACTATTATTATTACAATTCCATTCGTCAGGAGTTCAATGTCAGTGGCATGTGCGTCAACTGGAATCAGTACTATAATGTCTGTCGCACCAGCAACACAAACCCTCATAAGGGTGCCATAAATTTTGATAACATCGGATATGCTTGGATAGTAATTTTCCAGGTACATAACATTTTAATTTTATATTGGTAAATCCTTTCTAAATGGTATAAATTCCAAAAATAAGTGGAAAACCTGATGAGTTACAGTTTTGGAAAAAACTCCCTATGAACAAAGATTTGGAGAGTGGAGGAGGCAACAGAATTAAAGTGATGGAACATTTCTAAATTTGATACATTGAATAACAGTTATTTTGAAAAAGAGAGAGGGCTTGTATTAAAGAGAACAATAATTATTGCACATTTAAATTACAGTCAAAGGTCTGCAGCTTTGCTGCACTATTTCCAATACTGTTGACCAATAAAATTCAGTTAAAATAAAAAAAAACACAACAATATGCGTGATTTCATAGATAAATTAAACATTCATATATAAAGTCAGAGTGTGAATTATAGAACATTTCGTTTTCAAAGGAAATTTGAAAAAGATGACCACATACAACAACAAACGATTAGAAGCTGAGGGGGGTATCTTGGAAAGAGGTGAGAGATACACCAGATAACACCTTGTAGGCTTACCAGATAGCCATGCCCTTCTAATTACAGAAAGTTCAGAATTTGCATCGACCAAAAGGCCTCATTGGGATTTTCTCAAATAAAATAATCGGAAGATAAGATTAGATATGCTCCACTCATCATAAAGGTTCATTCAGAGGAATTCCTCAATCCTTTGTCCATCCATGTGTTTTTATGCCATCTATAAAGCTGAAAATACTTGCTTAATCCTTTTGATTGGACTGTACAGGAAGCCACTTCCTTCAAAGAGCTTAAGTTATTCAGAGATTGTTTTCTCTGTGTGGTTAAAATTTCAAGGAGACATTTTTGGTACTGGAAGCCAAGTTTGTTGGTCTTGAATCTTGGATCGCTAATAAGTTCAGGTAAATTCAGGATCTGTATTTGAACTGGAATAATTTTACCACCACATAGATCCAAGCTTCTGTCCTGTACCAAGGAACCAGGTTCCCAGTCATTAGTACAAGACAGGAGCTATAGGAGACAGCTTGATCTCTGTGGTGGTAATGTGCTTCCAGCTCAAATACAGGTCCTTAAATTACCTGAACTTATTAGTGATCCAAGATTCAAGACCAACAAACTTTTTTTCATTTTTTTTTTTTTAACATCCCATTTGGAGGAGGAGCTGTGAGCAGTGGAGACACTACAGCCAGGATTACTGAGAGGAGGCGAGGAGGAGCTGTGAGCAGTGGGGATGCTGCACGCGGGATTACTGAGAGGAGGAGCTGTAGGCAGTGGAAACGCTGTACAGGGGATTAGTGAGAGAAGGAGGAGGCATGAGCCGTGAATGGAGGTCGCTGCTCACAGGACTCTAGAGAAGGGAGCTGCATGCTGGGGACAAGACACTGGAGTCGCTGGACTGGAGAGGCACTGGCCATGGCAAGAGGACCTTTACTTGGCAGACAGGCAGCAGGAGCAGTGTTGGAGCCGATGAGGCAGGAGATGGAGGCAGAGTCAGATGGAGCAGCGTGAGCCGGGGTGCACTGACAGGTGAGTAAAGAGGATAGGGGCTGAGGAACGTCAGGCAGGAGAAGGTGGTGGAGGCACGCTGACAGAAGGAGACTGACAGACAGGCTGTGAATACTGGGAGTACTGAGATAACTGTGAGTATCATTTGGAATACTGGGAGTAATACCTGTAGTAACTGAGAGTATTAACTAGTAACTTGGTGTACGTGGAGTATTACCTGTAGTAACATGGAGCACTGGGAGTTATACCTAATGTAACTTGAAGTATTGGGAGTAATACCTGAAGAAACTTTGAAATACTGGGAGTAATATCTGAAGTAACTTTGGAATATTGAAAGTAATATCTGAGGTAACTTTTTGAGTACTGAGAGTAATACCAGAAGTGACTTTGGAGTGCTGGGAGTAATACCTGAAGTGACTTTGGAATATTGGGAGTAATAACTGTAATAATTTGGAGTACTGGGAGCCTTACCTAAAGTAACCTTGAAGTGCTGGGAGTATCAACTTGGAGTAAATGTCTTGCAGGACAATTTCATGGGTCAGATGGTAGACGCACAACTAGAAAAAAGACATTACTAGATCTACTGATTACCAACAATACATTCCTTGATCATGGAAGTGGAAATACAATGCAATTTAGGAAACAGTGATCACAGGTCAATTGGCTTCAGTATAAATCACACAAATGGGGAACACAAACACACTGAATTTCAAAACTTCCCTAAACGACGAATCTTGATAGAAGATATAAATTGGGATAAAATCTTAAAAACAAAGAACACAGAGGAGAGATGGGTTTATTTTAAGACCACATTAAATAAGGGCATTAGCCAGAGCAAACAAAAGTCCTGGATGACTTAACTCTCATGTAAAAATGGATATAAAAGCAAAGGAGAAGGCCTTCAAAAAATAAAAGGCTGAGGGATCATCATCAGCATTCAGACTTTACAAAGACTGCAACAAGATATGTAAGGGTGCATTTAGGGCAGCTAAGAGAGCACAAAAGCCTCATAGTGGAGGAGAGCAGAAAAAATCCCAAGAAATTCTTTAAGTATATAAACAGGAATTGGGGGCTTCAGTAACCAAAACTGCAGTGTTTGTCCTCATGACATCACAGGAAGCACCCTCATGGCTAAAAGAGGACAGAATTAGATATAGACTTGGGAAACTTTAATAAATCACTGGAACCAGTTGGCTTGCACTCGAGGGTACTCAGGGAACTCAGTCAAGTAATTGCCAGACCATTGTCCCTAATTTTTACTGACAGTCTACTGACTGGAATTGTACCAGCTGATTGGAGAAAACCCAACATAACCAATATTTTAAAAAAGAGCCAAAATACATCCCTGGGAATTACAGACCAGTTAGCCTAACATCAATAGTATGCAAGCTCTTGGAGGGGATGACAAGGGACTATATACAAGATTAATGAAGAATCATTCTTGCCAAACCAATCTATTAACCTTCTATGAGGAGGTGAGCTGCCATCTAAATAAAGGAAGGCTCATAGACATGGTGTATCTGGATTTTGCAAAAACATTTGACACAGTTTCCCATAAATGTTTACTGTACAAAGTAAGGTATATTGGCAAGGACCATAGGGCGAGTACATGGATTAAAAACTGGCTACAAGGGCGAGTTCAGAGGGTGGTGATAAATAGGGAATACCTGGAATGGTCAGGGGTGGGTAGTGGGGTCCCCCAGGGTTCTGTGCTGGGACCAATCATGTTTAATTTGTTCATAAACAACCTGGAGTCTGGGGTAAACAGATCAATCTCTGTATTTGCTGACAACACTAAGCTAAGCAGGGCAATAACTTCTCCGCAGGATGTGGAAACCTTGCACGAAGATCTGAACAAATTACTCACTAGGGGTGAACCTCTGGGGAATCCAGAATGGAAAAGGACCTGGGGGTCCTAGAAGATGATAGGCTCAACAATGGCATGGAATGCCAAGCTGCTGCTAACAAAGCAAACTGAATATTGGCATGCATTAAAAAGGGGATTAACTCCAGGTATAAAGCGATAATTCTCCCACTCTACAAGACTTTGGTCTTGTAGAGTATGCTGTCCAGTTCTGGACATCAGTCCTCAGGAAGGATGTACTGGAAATAAAGCGAGTACAAAGAAGGGCAACAAAGCTAATAAAGAGTCGAGGATATTAGTTATGAAGAAAGGCTGCAAGCACTGAACTTATTCTCTCTGGAGAAGAGACGCTTGAGAATGGGATATGATTTAAATTTACAAATACCATACTGGTGACCCCACAATAGCGATAAGATTTTTTTGCAGAAGGGAGTTTAATAAGACACGTGCCCATTCACTAGAATGAGAAGATAAGAGGTTTAACCTTAAACTGCGTAGAGGGTTCTTTACTGTAATAGCGGCAAGGATGTGGAATTCCCTTTCACAGGCAGTGACTTCAGCAGGGGGCATCTGGATAGTTTCAAAAAACTATCAGATAAGCACCTGAACGACCACAACATACAGGGGTATACAATGTAATACTGACATATAATCACACACATAGGTTGGAATTGATAAACTTGTGTCCTTTTTTCAGCCTCGCCTACTATATAACTATGTACTGAGAGTAATACCTGAGATAACTTTGAAATACTGGGATTAATACCATAAGTAACTTTGGAGTAGTGGGGGTAATACCTGAACTAACATTGGCGTACTAGGTGCAACACCAGTAAGAAGTTTGGGGTACTGGGAGTAGTACCCATATTAACGTTGGGGTATTAGGAGCAGTACCTATATTAACTTTGGGGTACTATGAGTAGTATTTGGGGTAACTGAGTAATTTAAAACAAAATGGAGCTGTAGCAAGAGTGCCTTGCAATTAGGGATGAGCCGAACACCCCCCGGTTCGGGTCGCACCAGAACTTGCGAACGACCCCCGCGTTCGGTACGAACGTTAGAACCCCATTGAAGTCTATGGGACTCGAACGTTCGAATTGGAAAGTGCTAATTTTAACGGCTAATATGCAAGATAGTGTCCTAAAAAGGGTTTGGCGACCTGCCTCCTGCCTCAGGGGACATGGGTCACTGCAAAAAAAAGTTTTAAAAACTACCGTTTTGGTGGGAGCACTGATTTTAATGACGATTAAAGTGAAAAAAAAAAGTGAAATATTCCTTTAAATATGGTGCCTGGTGGGTGTCTGTAGTATGCCTGTGAAGTGCCACGTGTTTCCCGTGTTTAGAACAGTCCCTGCACAAAATGACATTAAGCGGAAATAACACCATTTAAAACTGCTTGCGGTTTTAATGTTATATCTGGTTCCTGCAATATGGTTGAAAATCATTCAGAAAAATGGCATGGGTAGCCCTCCCTGCCCATTACCAGCCTATTTGGGTCTTGTACGCATATTAAGGGGAACCCTGTACCCATATTAAAAAAAGGAAATGCGTGTGGCCCCCAGGCCCTATATACTCAGAACAGAAGTATACAGGCGGTGCAAACAAGACAGGGACTGTGTAGGTTTGTTGTGTTAAGTTGAATCTGTTTGTAATTTTCAACTGGTACATTTTTAAAGTGTAGCTCCAGTCAAAAAAAATATTTTTAAGCTTTTTGGAAAACATAGGGAAGGGTTATCACCCCTGTATAATTTGTTTTGTCGTCCATCTTTTTTCATCTCACTTGCTGTTGTCTCCTTCCGTTTGCAAGTAGGAGATGTTTGTAAATTGGATGTTTGAAAGTAGGGGCCTGCCCTATATGCTCTGCAGAAATGGCGGAACAAGGTGTTGGTTTTGCAACAACATTGTAAGCCCTCAAAGTGACTCTTGGTGGGCGCTGGAGCACCCTGCTGTGAACGATTATATCAAGAATTGTAATTACATGCCATTGTTGAACAGTGGTAGAAAAATTGACCTTTGGTGGTTGTGGTGCTGGTGCCACAACACTATAAGTCCTCACAGTTACTCTGGGTGGGCACAGGAAGGGGCCCTCCTGTGAAATATTATATCAAGAATTGTAATTACATGTCCCTGTTAAACAGGGGCAGAAAAATTGGGCCTTAGGCACTGGTGCCATCACACTGAAACCTCTGCCATACACTCTAGTTTTATTGCAGGAATTAGCCCTGCTGCAAAGCATTGCATCAAAAATTGTACTTAAACGCCCCTGTTAAACAGGGGCAGAAAAATTGGGCCTTAGGCACTGGTGCCATCACACTGCAACCTCTGCCATACACTCTAGTTTTATTGCAGGAATTAGCCCTGCTGCAAAGCATTGCATCAAAAATTGTATTTAAACGCCCCTGTTAAACAGGGGCAGAAAAATTGGGCCTTAGGCACTGGTGCCATCACACTGCAACCTCTGCCATATACTCTAGTTTTATTGCAGGAATTAGCCCTGCTGCAAAGCATTGCATCAAAAATTGTACTTAAACGCCCCTGTTAAACAGGGGCAGAAAAATTGGGCCTTAGGCACTGGTGCCATCACACTGCAACCTCTGCCATATACTCTAGTTTTATTGCAGGAATTAGCCCTGCTGCAAAGCATTGCATCAAAAATTGTACTTAAATGCCCCTGTTAAACAGGGGCAGAAAAATTGGGCTGCTGGCATCACCCAGAACCAAAAATGTTCTTCCAACATATCAGCGGAGGAGGAAGAGGATAGACAATCAACATAACAGGACAGTCACTCAGCATCAGCATAGGCAGTCTTGAAGGGATGTGGTATTTCAAAAAAAATTATTCGGTTACATCAGCTTCAGGTGCTTGGTAGCTGTGGGTGATCCAAGACTGATTCATCTTGATGAAGGTCAGTCGATCAACTGATTCGGTGGACAGGCGCACCCTGTGATCGGTAACGAAGCCACCAGCAGCACTGAAGGTGCGTTCCGAAAGAACGCTGGATGCAGGACAGGCCAGTAGCTCAATTGCATACTGTGCAAGCTCTGGCCAGTGATCCATCCTCAAGACCCAGTAAGCCAGAGGATTTTCAGTGGGAAAGGTGTCCAAGTCTGACCTTGCCCCTAGGTATTCCTGCACCATGTAAATTAGACGCTGGCGATGGGTGCTGGAACCAATCATACCTTGGGGCTGCGGACTAAAAAATTGTCTGAAAGCATCAGTCAGACGGCCACCTTCTCCACCGCTCCTTCTGACTGATGCCTCAGCAACACGTTGTCCAGGACCAGGAGTTTGTGACCTCCCAGTCTCTGGGAACGCGTTGCACAGAGCTTTCTGCAAGGCCTCCCGGAGATGTCTCATCCTCTGCTCCCTCTGCGATGGCAAGATAAGGTCGGCAACCTTACCCTTCTACCGTGGATCAAGGAGAGTGGCCAGCCAGTAATGGTCCCTCTCCTTGATCCGAAGAATACGAGGATCCTTCCGCAGGCTTTGCAGGATCAGGGAGGCCATGCAGCGTAGGTTAGCTGAGGCATTCGGTCCGGAGTCCTCTGGGTCACTAAGGACAACATGATCCGCAGCTACCTCCTCCCAGCCACGTACAAGTCCACGTGTTTCTTGGGACTGTAAATCATCCCTATAAGACTGCTGCTGCTGATGCTGAGTGCCAGCCTCCACCTCCATGCTGACACAATCATCCTCCTCCTCCTCTTCCTCCTCCTCACCCTCTTCCTGTGTGATGGGTGGCACAGCAGGAACACTGTCTGGATAAAGGGGGCCTTGAGAGGCAAGGAAGTCCTCCTCTTCCTGCCTCTGTTCTGCCTCAAGTGCCCTGTCCATTATTCCACGCAGCGTATGCTCCAAGAGGTGGACAAGAGGTATAGTGTCACTGATGCATGCACTGTCACTGCTCACCATCCTTGTGGCCTCCTCAAACGGTGACAGGACAGTGCATGCATCCCTGATCATGCCCCACTGGCGTGGTGAGAAAAAACCAAGCTCCCCTGACCCTGTCCTGGTGCCGTAGTCGCACAGGTACTCATTGATGGCCCTCTGCTGCATGTGCAGCCGCTGCAGCATGGCCAATGTTGAGTTCCATCTGGTGGGCATGTCACATATAAGGCGGTTCTTAGGCAGGTTCAACTCCTTTTGGAGCTCAGCCAGCCGAGCACAGGCATTAAATGATCGGCGGAAATGCACACAGACTCTCCTGGCCTGTTTCAGGACATCCTGTAAGCCGGGGTACCTGCCCAAGAACCGCTGCACCACCAGGTTAAGGACGTGAGCTACACAGGGCACATGGGTCAGTTGTCCCTGTCGGAGGGCGGAGAGGAGGTTGGTGCCATTGTCGCAAACCACCATTCCTGGCTTAAGCTGGCGTGGCGTCAACCACCTCTCGGCCTGCCCCTGCAGAGCTGACAAAACATCCGCCCCAGTGTGGCTCCTGTCCCCCAAACAAACCAGCGCAAGCACGGCATGGCATCGTTTTGCCTGCGTACTTGCGTAGCCCCTGCAACGCCTACGGAGCACCGCTGGTTCTGAGGACAGAGCACTGGAAGAGGCCATGGAGGAAGAAGAAGAGGAGGGGGTGGAGGAGAGAGGTGTGTCACAACCAATAGTAGCATTTTGGAGGCGTGGTGGCGGAACAACCTCCAACACTACTGCACCTTGTCCTGCATCCTTCCCAGCAGCCAGGAGAGTGACCCAATGGGCCGTGAAAGACAGGTAACGTCCCTGTCCATGCCTGCTGGACCATGAGTCAGCGGTAATATGCACCTTACCGCTGACCGCCCTGTCCAGCGAGGCAAGGACATTGCCTTCCACATGCCGGTAGAGAGCCGGAATCGCCTTCCGTGAGAAAAAGTGGCGTTTGGGGACCTGCCACTGAGGAACCGCACATTGTACAAACTCACGGAAGGGGGCCGAGTCTACCAACTGAAAAGGCAGCAGTTGAAGTGCTAGCAATTTAGCCAAGCTAGCATTCAACCGCTGGGCATGTGGATGGCTGGGAGTAAATTTCTTCCGCCGGTCCAGCAGCTGGGGCAGGGACATTTGTCTGCTATAATCGGACGTGGATGTACCACTAGCAGAGTTCCCGGAAGCACTTGGCTGTGACACACCTAATTCTACACCTTCATTCCTCTCAGAGCAGGTTTCAGAGAGGACTGAAGGTCTAGTGGGGTTGGAGATGCCAGCTGATGAGGAGCAAGGAGAGGTCCGCTTTGTTCTTTGGTGTGGGTCTTTGAGGTATGCTTGCCAACGAGCTGCATGGCAGGTCAACATATGTCTGGTCAAGCATGTGGTGCCCAAGCGGCTGATGTTTTGGCCACGTGAGATACGCTTGAGACATATGTTGCAAATAGCAGCGGTGCGATCTGATGCACTCGTCTCAAAAAAGGCCCACACCAAAGAACTTTTAGAATAACGCGCAGAGGAAGCGCTCTGCGCAGAGGAAGCGCTCTGTGCAGGCGGAGCTCTGCGGTGTGATTCAGTCGGTGTGCTGCCCCTAAGCTGGCCCCCGGAGGGCATCCTGCCTCGTTGGACATGTGCCTCCTCCTCCTCCTCCTCCTCCTCCCTCCTTCCAGGCACCCACGTGGAGTCAGTGCCCTCATCATCCCCTCCCTCTTCATCGCTGTAGCAAACCTGGCAGTATGCTGCAGCTTGTGGAACATGACTGCCAGATTGCTGTCCTTCTTGAGCATCCCCTCTCTCTGTGCTCACGCTACTGCCTTCCTCTAGCTGAGTGTCATCATCAGAGCCCACCAAACACTGGGCATCCTCCTGGAGCATGTACCCAACACTGTGCTCAAAGAGTTCAGGAGACTCCTCAGGAGGACGTGGTGGGTCTAGGGAAGGAGTCACTGATGATGACATTGAGAGGAGGGACGACGATGTGTTGGCAGCTGCTTTTCTACTACCCTGAGACTGGGTGAGAGAGGATGAGGAGGATGAAGAGGGCTTGGTCATCCACTCTACCAAGTCGTTGGCATGTTGCGGTTCAACATGTCCAGCTGCAGAAAAGAAGGACAAGCATGTCCCATGGCCACGTGCTGATGACAATGCACCGCGTCCACGACCAGCACTGTTGTCTCTAGACACAGAGCCTGCTTGCCCTCTTTTATCGGCTCGCGCCTGTCTGCCTCTCCTTGCTGGCCTTCCAGACATGGTAATGGCCTGAAGGGAGTTGGGTAAAACAGTAGTTGGGTAGTTTATATTGTGCTGGAGGCACACAACACCCACTAACTCCTGCAGATGCCTTTTTTATAGAACAGCAGAGTTAAAGGGGTATATACAGATGTATACTGTGCTGTGCTGGAGACACACACAACTTCCAATAACTCCCGCAGATGCCAATCGGGCCCAAATAGAGAACAGCTATGTAGGTGGATAATAGCGGTATGTACTGGGTACAGAGCAGGCACACAGCACGCACTATCTCCTGAGTGACACTACTGACTGCAAGCTCTATTGTTAAAGATGGACCACTAGCTATATAGGTGAGGTGAATATCACGGTGTATACTGCGGTCAGGGCACGCAGACAATAACCAGAAAACAGCAGAGTTAAAGGGGTATATACAGATGTATACTGTGCTGTGCTGGAGGCACACACAACTTCCAATAACTCCCGCAGATGCCAATCGGGCCCAAATAGAGAACAGCTATGTAGGTGGATAATAGCGGTATGTACTGGGTACAGAGCAGGCACACAGCACGCACTATCTCCTGAGTGACACTACTGACTGCAAGCTCTATTGTTAAAGATGGACCACTAGCTATATAGGTGAGGTGAATATCACGGTGTATACTGCGGTCAGGGCACGCAGACAATAACCAGAAAACAGCAGAGTTAAAGGGGTATATACAGATGTATACTGTGCTGTGCTGGAGGCACACACAACTTCCAATAACTCCCGCAGATGCCAATCGGGCCCAAATAGAGAACAGCTATGTAGGTGGATAATAGCGGTATGTACTGGGTACAGAGCAGGCACACAGCACGCACTATCTCCTGAGTGACACTACTGACTGCAAGCTCTATTGTTAAAGATGGACCACTAGCTATATAGGTGAGGTGAATATCACGGTGTATACTGCGGTCAGGGCACGCAGACAATAACCAGAAAACAGCAGAGTTAAAGGGGTATATACAGATGTATACTGTGCTGTGCTGGAGGCACACACAACTTCCAATAACTCCCGCAGATGCCAATCGGGCCCAAATAGAGAACAGCTATGTAGGTGGATAATAGCGGTATCTACTGGGTACAGAGCAGGCACACAGCACGCACTATCTCCTGAGTGACACTACTGACTGCAAGCTCTATTGTTAAAGATGGACCACTAGCTATATAGGTGAGGTGAATATCACGGTGTATACTGCGGTCAGGGCACGCAGACAATAACCAGAAAACAGCAGAGTTAAAGGGGTATATACAGATGTATACTGTGCTGTGCTGGAGGCACACACAACTTCCAATAACTCCCGCAGATGCCAATCGGGCCCAAATAGAGAACAGCTATGTAGGTGGATAATAGCGGTATCTACTGGGTACAGAGCAGGCACACAGCACGCACTATCTCCTGAGTGACACTACTGACTGCAAGCTCTATTGTTAAAGATGGACCACTAGCTATATAGGTGAGGTGAATATCACGGTGTATACTGCGGTCAGGGCACGCAGACAAAAACCAGAAAACAGCAGAGTTAAAGGGGTATATACAGATGTATACTGTGCTGTGCTGGAGGCACACACAACTTCCAATAACTCCAGCAAATGACAATCGGGCTCAAATAGAGAACAGCTATGTAGGTGTATATAGTGGTATGTACTGGGTACAGAGCACGCAGACAGCACGCACTAACACTGCTGACTGCAAGCTCTATTATTAAAGCTAGATCACTAGCTATATAGGTGATGTGAATATAGTGGTGTATACTGCGGTCAGGGCACAGACAGTAACCACTACAAAAGAGCAAAATAGTAAATCAGCCAAAAACGATTGGTGTGTAACTTTGTTGAAGGTACACAGAACACCCACTGCTTCAGATGCTAACAAACACTACACGAGGCCGCCTGAAAGGCAGCTTTATATAGTGTGGGGCGTGCACTACACAGCCTGAGCTATGATTGGCCACAGGCAGGATGCCTGTGGCCAACCATTGCTCTCCTCGCTACTGGCGCTGCGATTGGCCAAGCATGCGGGGTCACAGTGCATGCTTGGCCAATCGTGAGACAGCAATGCATTGCGCCATCGCAATGCATTGTGGGCCACACGAATTTTGCCGCGAACGGCCCAAACGTTCGGAATTCGGCGAACGCACGAACGACCGATGTTCGAGTCGAACATGCGTTCGACTCGAACACGAAGCTCATCCCTACTTGCAATAGTGTAGAGTAACCATTTAATATCCCCATTAGAATAACAGGTAAAATGTCCAACAGGATTGCTGATGCGACCCAGGGCACATCGTGCTCCATGTATGCGTTCCTTGATGGGCCAATCGATTGTGAATACTGCTATATGAAATGTCAGCTACTTGTTTCTCTGGAAGCCCAGATCCTGAATCTTGAAAACAAGTTGGAAACACTGTGTAGCATCAACAACCTGGAAAGGAGTTTGGACATTACCCAACAGGTGCTAGTGGGGCCAGTGTAGAGGAGGGTGGAGACATGAAGGCACAGAAGTCAGAGTTAGGTAGCTGGGTGACCCAAAAGGAGGGGTAGAGGGAAGAGTGCTAGGAAGGCTAGTCCTGAGACTGTAATTGCCAAATGGTATCTTGTTTACCGGCTCTTGGGTTTGACGCATCATGGATCGGATGGACAGATTATTGGGTGGGGCGGCAGAGGACCCAGCTGTCATTACACATGTTGGTACCAATGACAAAGTAAGAGGAAGGTGGAGCATCCTTAAAAATGATTTCAGGGACTAAGGAGCTAAATTGAAGAGAAGGACCTCCAAAGTTGGTATTCTCAGAGATACTGCCGGTACCTCAAGCCAAACCAGAGAAGCAGCAGTAGCTTAGGAAAAATTAACATATGGAACTGGTGTAGGAAAAACAATATATAGAGAGAAAAACTCCTCATGGTGTAAAATCCTCAAACGATTTATTGTATATAGGCATTTTACATCAGAGGATGGGGTAAATGGCTTGATCTCAGTGTTTGCTGACAACCCAAAAATATGTAGGGCATCACAGCAGGATATCGAAACTTTACAAGCGGACCTGAATAAATGAATGGAGTGGGCTAAAATGAAGTTTAACATTGGTAAATGTAAGGTAATGCACTTGGGAGGTAAAAATATAAACGCACGTTTCTCATTGGGGGAGAAACTCCTAGGGGATTCCAGGATGGAATAGAATGTAGGGGCCCTAGTAGAAGACAGACTGATCAATAGCATGCAGCGTAATGCTGCAGCTACCAAAGCCAGCAGAATATTAGCATGCATTACAAAAAATGTGAAATTACTCCAGGAAAAAATTATAATCCTGCCACTTTATAAAACTCTGATTCATCCGCATCTGGAGTATTCTGTCCAGTTCTGGTCACCAGTCCTCATAAATGATGTGTTAGAGCTGAAGAAAGTACAGGCAACAGAAGGGCAACTAAATTACTATGGGGACTAGAGGACCTCAATTATGAGGAATGACTACATTTATTCTCACTGGAGAAGAGACGCTTGAGAGGAGATATGATCGCAATATACAAATTTCTCAACAGTGATTCCAGTGTAAGTATGAAACTTTTCAATTCCAGGGAGTATAAAAGGATACGGGGCCACATGGGGAGACTTCCCCTGAATGCACCTTTATGATGAGTCGAGCATATCTAATCTTCAGAGTTTTTTTTTTTTTGAGAAGATCTGTATGAGGCCTTTTGGTCAATGCGCATTTTGACCTTTCTGTAAGAAGGACATAGCTATCTGGTAAGCCTGCATGGTGTTACCTGGTGGAGGATCTCTCAGTTCTTTCCAAGATACCCTCAGCTTCTAATAGTTTATGTTGGTGGATGTGATGACCTTTTTCACATTTCCTTTGGACACTAATTGTTCTGTATTTCACATTTGGACTTTATATATAAATGTTTAATTTATATATGAAAATTATCTATATTTTTGTGAGAGTATTCGATTTTAACTGCATTTTATTGATCAACAGTATTGGAAATAACACCGCATATTTTTTCTGCATCTTGTAGGACTTTCTTAATATCTCACAGTGTGTTTGCAGCTTTTTCCATTTAAAGCAAAACTCCACCTTTGTTGAGAAAAAAAAAAAACATTACCCTCTGGATGATCTATGTACATTGCAAGGATTATAACAAACGTTGTTGCAGATTCCTACCTTTTGTTATTCTGAAGACATCCATGTGTGTTTCTCTGTGCCTCTGTTCTGAGTGGGTCTAATGGGAGTGGTTTCCTAATTGTCAGGTGTGCAGATGTAGGGCTCTGAGGAAATCTGCAGGGCCTGCTTCCCTTTAGACACGTTCCTATTGAAAGTATCTCTTCAAAAATGACATTTCTGTTGCAGGGGATGCATGAAATTTGATTTGTTTCTTAGGCAGACTACTGGGAAAATCACACAAGCAGGAAATTATGTTTCTGGGGGGGTGGGGGGGAGGCGTGGACAGTACACATTCTGTGTACAGAACAACTCCAGGTAGCCATATGCAATGTATTCTCAGAAAATTACAGTGGCTGCAGACTGAAAAGGAAAGGCAATTTTTAAAAACATTCAATTACAATATGATTGGTGTCGCAATTGTATTATTTTTTCTTTATTTGCAATTTTTTCCCAACGAAAGTGAAGTTGCCCTTTAAATGTATCCTTTATGGTACACTGAAATTCCCTTCATGATAATTATATATAATCCAGCAACATTTAAGGCATCCCTGATCTTTGTTAAACCTTAAATTAACATTTCAGTCATCAGCATGCAAAGTATGAAACTGGAAATGATATAAAATAATTAATGGATATCAAGAAGTTATACATTAACAACATGATTCAACAGCAGGTGTAACTGCTTATCTAGAAACAGAATCGACCAGGTTATTCTTGGGGTCAGTTTACACCAGATGCAGTTGAGTGCATTTTTTCTGCATCAAAAATGCATGGACGTTAGTTTATATAGGTTCCAATAACACCAGTGCAGTGTGTTCCAGTGTAGTCAAAAAAAATTAGAACATGGTGCTTTTTTTTCTGTATATACCTGCACTGCAACCTGGCAAAGTGCACAAAAAATGCACTGCAATGCGTTTTTGCCTGCAAATTCTCTTGGTTGTTAGGAGCCAGCACCCTCTGCAATCTTAACAACTAGTGACTGACAGCAGGGATGAGTCATTGGGTGTTAAGGAGCTGGCACTCCGGCGTACTAACAATGAGTCATCCCTATTGCCGGCATCAGGGATGAGTCATCGGTTAAGAGCTGACACCCACTGGCTTCCTAACAACAATGAGTCATCTCAGCTGTCAGGGACAGGTACCCGCTCCCACTTCCAGATGGATCGCTGCTGCTGATCCACTGGAAGTTCTCCCTTTCCCATGAAACCATCTGGGACGCAGCCCGTGCATGCGCAGTGGGAAGCCGGCGATGGGGACCCAAAGACAGATGAACAAATGGCTCAGGTGAGGATGGTGCTGGATCCTTGGACAGGTGAGTGCTTGCTTATTAAAAGTCAGAAGCTAGATGCATGCGCGGAAGCTCCTAAGATGGCTGCGACCCTCTAGAGCTCTGTGGCACCACGGTCCCTTAACTACCCGCTACAGCCTCCAGAGCACCCTCCCATCCACCACACTGGGACAAAATAGTGGGGGAGCTCTCCGGGAATGCACGAATGACCTCAGCATCGGTCAGGAGAAACCTCTCCTGCCAGATGCCCGCTTAGCTAGGCCAAAATGGCAGTCGTTACACGAGGAAGAAACAGATGCTGAGGGAAAAGGCTCTGTGGTGGACCAGGACACAGCTCCTCCATCCTCACCAGGTACAGCAAACTCCCCACTGATGATGGCACCCTCCCCAACATCTACAGAATCCCTGCAATGAAAGATCAATGATGGGGCTCCCAACAACCCCTATGCATGATCCCGTTACAGATCTACTCGTATGTGAGGGAGAAGCCTGCACCCACTGGCTTTCCATCTATGATGAATGCTTTTTCTCAGATGTCCAGAAGCCTTGCACTGAATGCTGCCCAAATCACTTCATCCATTTATGCAGACTTGCAGCAATTGGGTATGAGGATTGAAGTGATAGAAAAGAAGGCAGACCAATCTGTTGCCAGAATAAACCAAAATTCAGCCAGACTCCAAGACATGCAGGACCAACTGCACTATCAAAGATTGATGAATGAGAGCTTGAGAATAGGTCGAGACGATACAACTTTAGGATAAGGGGGCTCCCTGAATCTGTGAAAGATGTCTAACCAGCAGTTAAGGCCCTTATTAAAGGGCTCATTCCAGACACTGCTTAACACCGCCTGGAACTGGACAGAGTTCATAGAGCACTACCTCCTACTCAGACGGGCTTCCCAGGGACATTATAGTGAAACCTCATTTTTATTCAGTGAAGGAGGAATTGATGAGGAAATAGAGAGGGGCTGATGCCCTCACTATAGAGGGAGACACAGTTTAGGTATTTGCCGACCTCTCACCTTACACAGTTCAAAAACAAAGATCACTTAAACCACTACTCCAAATCCTACTACTGAAGGAGGTATCATATACTATAGACCAGTGGTCATCAACCCTCTCCTCAGGGTCCACTAACCCGCCAGGTTTGCAAGATAACTGAAATACATCACAGGTGATATCATTTTCTGCTCAGTGATTGCTGTATTCTAGTCTGCATCTCCCCAAGGTAATACATAAAACCTGGCCTGTTAGTGGGCCCTGAGGACAGGGTTGATGACCACTGCTATAGACGGTCTTTCCCTTTCTGCCTGAAATTTTTGTATCACAACAAAGGATATGACTTCTCGTCTTTTGCGGAGGGTGAATGCCTACTGCTCCATCTAGGCTTACTCTCCTAGGAGCCCCCACCCACCCAACAGGGGACCCTCCTCGTCATTGAAATGACCGCTTCCTGCCAGCCCCCTGTAACCCACCTGGCTGAAGCACCACTCCAAGAGGTCCAAAGAGACACTACCGACATGATTGGACTGCCCGTCGCACTAAACCGAGCCCTGGTTTGTGACATCTCTTAACCAATTGAGTTGGGCCTTACCCCAAATCTTACCTACTGAAGTTCTACCCCAGTACTGACCTCCCCAGAATTTTAGCCCTAGCATTGTTCAATCCCTCCTCCCTTACAGTTATAGACAGGATGGGAAAGTTGGGCCCCTCCACTTCTGGAGATGATCGGGGAAGAGGAGACCAGTCACTTAGCCCAAGTGTGAAGCTCTGTTGGTCACTAGTTATTGCATTCATTAACAGTCTGACTCTATGAATATGACAATTGTACAATTTCTCACAATCCCTAATGTTTATCAAAAAAGAAGAAGAAAGAAAGAGACCAAGCTCTTTCAAAGATACTGGGATTTTTGTGGAGATGGTATATCTGTTATAAAGGTGAGAACCAAAGACAACAGTTCATTAAAAACGTATAAATGTATTAAATAATATCAAAGATAAAAATAAGAAGCAGCCAGAATACATGATTTAGACTGTAAGTTGATACTTGATATGCAGAAGTAGCCAACAGGTTTTGCAAAATGCTTCATCAGGGCACTGTATACATCTATGATTTCATCTATATTACATGAGACAAAAACATGTCATTAATACATTATCTAACATGCAATTATAAATTAATTTATAAAAAAGTTTTTTACGTTACATATTATTCAGTGACTGCCACCCCTCTCTGCCAATCCCTTCACTGGCTTCCCCTACCCCACCGTGTAAAATTCTAAATGCTAACCATAACATACAAAGCCATCCACAACATGGCCAATCTACATAACCAACCTCATCTGTAGATATCGCCCAAATTGTCCCCTCCGCTCCTCCCAGGACCTCCTGCTCTCTAGCTCCCTTGTTACCTCCTACCATGATCCCCTTCAGGACTTCTCCAGAGCCTCTCCCATCCTCTGGAACTCCCTGCCCCAGTCTGCCCGATCAGCCCCTACCCTGTCCACCTTTAGGAGATCCCTGAAAACCCATTTATTCAGGGAAGCCTATCCCACACCCACTTAACAACTACTGTTCCCGAGCCACCCCCATCAAATCATTCTCTGCAGCTATTACCTTTTGCACCACCACCCCCTCCCTTTAGAATGTAATCTCTACAAGCAGGGCCCTCATGTACCTTTTGTGTTGAACTGTACTGTAATTGTGTTGCCCCCCCCCATACATTGTAAAGTGCTGCGTAACTGTTGGTGCTATATAAATTGTGTATAATAATAATAATACAGTAGCAATATAAATTAGGTGAGCTCACCTGGTCATTTAACAGTAGACAATTTGGCGCAGGCTCATACAATCATTTACCAATCTTGGTATAAACTTACTGGGGCTAAATACCGATGGATGCCAGATCCACATGGTATAGCCAATGGCAAAATTGGATCGTTATTGTTGCCGAGATAGTGTTGATAAACAATCTAGAGATTAAATTAGATTGCAAAGATAATAGAGGTGAGTTATAACAACTAAATAATATAATATAATGATGTCACAGTAGCACCAGGATAGGTGACTATAACATCTTCTTAATATTAATCAAACAGTATAGCATGAAGAAGTGAACATGGTTATGGGGATTTCGTTATTATATATAATATTATTATATATTATTTTTGTATCTTACACCTATATGTTGTTTATCAATAACAATAATTTTAATTTATTTTAATAAATACGGCTAACAAAAAAAGGCAGGCAAGAGAGAGTATAATTCTGTGTTCACTTCTTCATGCTATACCGTTTGTTTAATTAATAAGAAGATGTTATTGTCACCTATCCTGATACTACTGTGCTCCTTAATTTTAAAGGCGAGCTGGGTGAGCTTTCCTCTGAGCACTGTTTTTGTGGGCAGCCCACAGAGTCGTTGGGGACACTTCGTTGTTTTCATTTACAAGGAAGTACTCTTTTATTGTTTGTTCTATAAGTGTACACTGTATTGGGTCGCTCAAAAGAGCCTCATTGAGATGGCATCTGAAAGGGCCTGAGGATCCTGATGACCTAGAGTTACAATAGAGTGATCTGAGACGGTGTCTACAATTTTAGACTTTAGGGTCAACGGGACTGTTATAGAGTGTGTGAAAATGTGGTCTATCCTGGCATAGGAATTGTGGGGTGCTGAAGAATGGGTATAATCTTTCACATGGGGGTTGATCTCACTCCAAATGTCAATCAGCCCTGTTGAATGTAGCAGGTGAGCAATTTTCACACTCTGTTTTGAGGGGTGTCTGGGTTTCCCTCCACCCGCACAGGAGCACAGAAACGAACAGATGAATACCTATAACTAGCTCAAGCCCACAAATGTAACTCTACACCTGAAACATTGGCACAGGTTGATATAGCCCGAACACACCTCAACCTATCCCTCACAATGGCGACCAAGAAACACCTCAGATGGACTGGAGCTAAATTTTATTCCCAAAAAGACAGAACTGGCTCCAGACTAGCCACAAAACTGAGTTCCAAAAGACTCCCATTGGCTTTCCCCAAAATTCGATCCCCATCCAGAGACCTGACCCAGAACCCCACCAAAATAATGGATACTTTCTTACAGTTTTACTCCAACCTATACAAAACCAATCCCCCGCCTTCTCCTACACTCAAAAGTACCTTCCTCAATAATTTACCTATCCCCTCAATAGCCCGAGGCCACAGGGAACTCTTAGAGGACCCCTTTACCTCCGAGGAGGTCTTAGACACCATCAAATCCCTCAAATTGGGCTCCTCTCCTGGGCCTGAAGGCTTCGCTACAAATAGTTTGGCCCCTGTCTGGCACCTTAACTGACATGGTTCTTTAACTCTCTCAGGGATGGAGCACCCTAGAAAAAGATGTTTTTTTTTTACTTTAATCTTTATTAAATTTTCATACTATACAAAACACCTTTTTCAAATAACATTGCCAACAGTTCATTACATATTCCTTCCAACCAGGAGTCTGGGTTTTAAAGTGCCAGGAAGAAGGGGGCAATAAGTATACATCCATACAACGAGTATAATTTAATAAGAAGAACAGAAAAAAAGGAAAATGAAAACATTATCTAGACAGTACTATAACCCCCTTTACCCCTCCTCGACTCTTTTTACTCTTCCAACATTTTTCCTATTAATATACCCCCCTCCCTCCTTCCCTCCCTTTATATCTTTACAACCCCCCCTCCCCCTCTCAAGTGTATATATTTGTGCTTTTAACCTTCAAAGTAACATACTTGTGTTGTAATGTGTTGTAGTAATTCTAATACCTTTATTACCCTCTACCCTACCCGCACCCAGTTCCCATCCCCCCCCCCTTCTCTACTCCCTTTTCCTAATGTGTTTTAGACTGGGGTATGCATCTCTACTAACCAATCTCGCCAGTTTCTGTTAAACTCTTTTAGGTTATTTCGTTTTGCATATACCGCTCTCTCCTTACATAGATATTCGTTTACAGCGCTCACCCAATCCTCTATTGTAGGAGCTAGATTTGATTGCCATCTTCTAGCAATCATTCTTCTAGCTTGAAATAGGCATCTTAGAATTACGATAGTTACTCCCTTTCTCTCTGCTTTCTCGTCTCTATATCCCAGGATACACGCTATGGGGTTTGATTCTATTACCGTCCTAAAGACTCTGCTTAGTGTTTCTACCACTCCTTCCCAATATCTAAATAATTTAGGACATTTCCAGAGCATATGTATTAAATTTCCTGTCCCCCCACACCTAGGACAACAATCGTCTGCTCTCTTACCAAATCTAAATAATCTCTGGGGGGTATAATAAGCTCTATTAATTACCATCAAGTGAGATATCTTATGGGGGGGAGAGACTGAGACTTTTGGACATGCCTCTAGGATATTTTTCCACTGCGCTCGTGTTATATTACCTATGTCTTGCTCCCATTTCCCTTTCTCAACCCTCCCTTTCTTCTCACAATTAATCTGTGCACCCAACTGGGCATAAAATTTAGATATTAATCCTTTAGTGGGTCCTACTTGTGCTACTAGATGTAACAGGGACAGTTCTTCCCATGTTGATACTACGTTTCCAAGCTGGGTCTTTAAAGCGTGCCTTACTTGTATATAAGCATAAAACGACTTTTTTGGTAACTTAAATTCTTTTTGTAATTGCTCAAAAGATTTAAAACCCCTACCTCCATAAAGCTGACTCAACCTTACAATACCACATTTTTCCCATTCTACAATTTTTCCAACCCGCCATATTTCTTGTAGCTTCTTATTATTCCAAAGGGGTGTAAACTTTGTTATTTTACTGTATCCCATTTTTTTTTTAACTATATCCCATAGTTTTATCATCATTTTTACTGTGGGGCATCTATACTGGAATGAATCCGCTTCCAGGGTCTCAATCAACGTTCTATGCGGGGAGCCTATTAATACTAATATCCCGTTTGGGGTTCCACCATTCACCTCTTCTATTCCCCCTAACTGTTGTAATTGGGATGACCAAAAATAGCACTCCGGGTGGGGGACTGCGAAACCACCTTCCTCTCCCGGTAGCTGGAGCATCCGCAACCTCAATCTAGCCTGTCCTCCCTTCCATATTAATTCCCTAAACAATATCTCGATCTTATTAAACCAACATCTATTAATCCATATAGGAGAATTATGCAATATGTATAAAAGTTGGGGCATCCATATCATTTTTATCAGGTTGCATCTACCAGCCACCGAGAGAGGCATTCTCTTCCATATAGCAATTTTTTGTTTAAACTTAACCAATAATGGGACTAGATTATGATTTATATACTGGTTAGGATCCCTTGTCAGGGTTACTCCCAGATATTTCAGCTTATCTACTGTTGCCATTTGGGGGATTCCCAGGGCTGTTTGTTGACCAGTTGGGTCTAACGGAAGACATTCCGACTTTTCCCAATTAATCTCCAGTCCTGTGAAGCCTCCAAACCCTTGCACCAATCCTATTGCCTTTGGCAATGAGTGCCTCATATCCCCCAGAAATAACAGGATATCATCTGCATAGAGAGAGATTTTTTCCTCCCCCGTTTTTCTCAAAAATCCAACTATTTCCCGGTTTGCTCTGATTGCACATGCCAAAGGCTCTATAGCCAACGCAAAGAGCAGGGGCGACAATGGGCACCCCTTCCTCGTCCCTCTCCCCAACTCTATTTTATCAGAGAACTCGTTATTAATTTTTAATCTAGCACTAGGTTTATCGTATAACATCCTAATCCATCCTATAAAAAAAGGACCCAGGCCAAATTTCTCCAAGACTTTCCATATATATCCCCATTCTACACTATCGAATGCTTTCATTACGTCCAATGCCACAACTGCCCCCGGGGTATCATTATCCATTGGGATCTGAAGATTCAAGAACGCTCTTCTAATATTTATACTAGTTGACCTATTGGCAATGAACCCTGTTTGGTCCGTATGGACTAATCTTGCTATAACTCGATTAAGCCTAATCGCTAAAACCTTGGCCAGTATCTTTGTATCAGTGCACAAGAGAGAGATTGGTCTATATGCCGCTACATCTAGTGAGTCCTTTCCTTCTTTGTACAGCAAGATTATAACTGCCTCCATCATTGATGGTGGCAGTTTACCCTCCCCATATGCTCCTCTTAACATCTCCAGAAGCTCAGGAAGCAGTATCTCGCCGTAGTTTTTATAAACTTCAATCGGTAGCCCATCTGGCCCAGGCGATTTCTGATTTGGCATACTCGCAACTGCTTCCTGAAGTTCCTTCAGAGTTATAGGGGCTTCCAGTTCTTCTCTTTCTTCTTGTGTCAGACATGGTACCTCTATGTGGCCTAAAAATGTTTCCATCTGCCCATCCGTCCCCACTTTTTGTGCAGTATAAAGTTTTTTATAATATCCTCCAAATACTTGACATATATTCCCAGTTTCCGTTATAACTTCTCCCTCAGTTGTCCTAATCGCCGGGATTGAGGAGGGGCCCATGTTGTTCTTCACCAGTTGTGCTAACATTTTTCCCATACTTTCCCCTTCAGCAAAGGAGACTTGCAGATGTAACTGATGTTGTATCTCCACTTTCTTCAGGGTTATTAACCTAAATTCTTCTTGTTTGTCTAACCAGATTTTTTTCTTACCCTGGATGGGGTCACTAATAAAATCTCTTTCAGCCTCCAGCACTTCTCTACCTATTCTTACCTCCTGCTCCTTGGATTTTCTATTTATTTTTGCTATTGATTGGATCAGCAGACCCCTCAGGTAAGCTTTCAGAGTATCCCATAGGATCCCTGACCTTACTGTACCCCGATTATTTTTTAGAAATTCTTTTAGCTCCCACTGGATTCTCTCAGGGCGTTCTTCCGTCTCTTTTTTTATTAATTCCAACCAAAGCGGGTTCAATTTCCACGCCCTCTGTACCCTTCGTTCTCTCATTTTCAATGCTACTATCACTGGAGAATGATCTGAAATCCCCCTGGGCTGGTATTCTATCTTTTCCACCATTTGTAGGGCAAGGTCATTCCCCAGTATCATATCAATCCTGGATAGTGTAGAATGCGCTACCGAGTGACAACTATACTGCCGGACTCCTGGATTCCCGGTTCTCCATAAGTCCAGCAGTCCTACCTCTTCCAGGTACTGACCCATTCTCCCCTGCCCAACCGATTCCACCAGTTTTTTTTCTGGGAATCTATCAACTTTAATATCTAAAACCGTATTGAAATCCCCTACTATTATTATAGGAACACCATCTATCCCAACTAGGAAGTCCTGTAATTTAAAAAGCACTTCCATTTTGAATGGTGGGGGAATATAAATATTTGCCAACATGCATTCTCTATTTTCAATTAAACAGTGTAGGAAAATGTATCTACCCTTTTCATCCAGGCTAACCCGCTTACATACAAAATTCACCCCCGTTCTTACCAGGACACTCACCCCTCTACTATATGTCGAGTAAACAGAATGGTATTGAGATTGGTATTTTCTACTCTGCAACCGGTATATTGTATCTCTATTTAAATGAGTCTCCTGCAGACATAACAACCCTGCTCCATATCCCTCCAACCTTGAAAGCACCGCTTTTTGTTTCACCTGCGTCCCCAGGCCCCTCACATTCCAGGAGCCTACCTTGATTTTTCCATCCTGCATTAACACCAATAGATGAAAAAGGGAAGCGGAGCAGGATGGAGAGAGGATAAGATGAACAGTCTTATGAAAACACTGCTAGGATCCACTCCCACCCTTTTAATTAGATTATACCAACCTCCCCTATTATTAAACCACAGTATAACAATAAATTTCCCAAACATCATCATTATTTCATATATTATGTGTCTCTTAACGTGAATTATACTATATAATTGTTTGTTACCATTTTTCCCCGTGAAACCAACAGATATTCCTTGTTTTTTACCGCCCCATATTTTACCACCCCTAACTTTGTATCCTTTCTTTATTTGGATTATCTCCTGAACTTCTTCTAGTGCAAACATATATTTTTTTCCCACCCTCAACCTCCCCCCTTTTCTTCCCTCCCCTCCCATTCTACCCCCTCCCCCACCTTCCCAGGTGTTACCCAAGGGGCTATTAGTGACCATATACCACTCTCTTCACAACCTATTCACCACCCACACCTGTTACCCTCGCTGTGTGTTGCCTCCCTCCCACCCCCCCCCCTTTCACACAAAACAACAAAAAAAAAAAAAAAAGAACCATGCATACTATACCCCCCCAACTCTTCCTATCTTCCCAGCACCCTCCTGACCACGGTCCCCAGGGGCTAAAATTTTTCTTTATTTTCTTCTATCCATTTTTCCACTTCCATTGGAGAGCAGAAAACCTGAGTATGTCCTAGAGCATTAATCCGTAACTTTGCCGGATATAGAAGAGCATATGACACACTAAGCTTCTGTAGCTTGCGTTTCACCTGAAAGAACTCTGCCCTTTTTCTCTGGAGTTCTGGGGAAAAATCTGAGTATAATGAAATTCTAACACCCCTATACAATACATTCCCCATTTCCCTTGCTTTCCGTAATAACACCACTTTATCTTTATAGTTGAGTAATTTCATCAGTACAGGCCTAGGGCGCCCCCCCTCAGGTGGGGCTCTAAAGGGTACCCTATGTGCCCTCTCTATAGAAAATGTTGTCGAAAAAGCCTCCCTTCCGAACAGATCAACCAAAAGATGCTCCATAAATTCAGCAGGGTTTACACCCTCGCTTTTTTCAGGAAGTCCCACTATTCGCACATTGTCCCTCCGGAGCCTGTTTTCCATTTCATCCATTCTTGTTCTATAACTACTAAACTGCTCCTTCAAGCCTTCTACTTCTTTAATTAAGAAGGTTGTATCATCTTCTAGTCTACTAGTCCTCATCTCGAGTTCTGTCGTTCTTTCCACCACTTTCTGTAGGTCTTGCCTTACCACTAGTAGATCCTCCTTCACTCCCTTCATTTGTTTACAAAGTTCTTTCAGAGAGATGTTACATGCATTTACGGCCAATAGCACGTCCTTTATAGTTGGCTCTTTTTCTATCAAGGGGGAGTCGCCTGTTATAGTTTCTGTATGCTGTTCCCCTGCATCCGCATTTTTATTTACTGAGGATTTTGCCCCTGCTCCAGCCTGCGTATTAATATTAATGTTTGACTGTCCCATACTTTTCCTTTCGGTCATTACACCTTGCTGCACCTTTGACTGTCCTTTTTTTGCAGGAGTCTGAGCAGACTGTGCCGGGTTATGAGCATATTGTTCTAATTTGGCTGCTGTGGCGGACTGTTGCGAACTTTTTTCCCCCCTTTCTTTTGCTGAGCGCAGGTGCTGCATATTACTTTCCCTTTCTCGCCGCTTCCTTCAGAACAATCCTGGGTATAGCACAGTTTAAAAGGATTTTAACCCTGCCGCCCACCGAACAATAAACTTTAAATGCGGTAAAAGCCGTATCCCAATGTACATTTCAGGTATCACAGACTCTTCCTGTTTTCTTGATTTTTCTAGGCTTCAAAACACCACACACATTTATTTTGCTCACATCAGCTCATGTACCGTTCAGCCCGTTAATACCCAGACACCGTCCTTCAATTAATACATATAGTTCAGTTGTTACATTAGCGCAGTACTGAGCTGGACTCACAGTCAGTCCACAGAACACAGGTTCCCAAAGTCTGATTTTCCTGAACACTGCTTACAGAATGTTCGGGGGTTTATTTCCCCTTTTTTTTTTCTCCTATAACAGCCTCACACACAGGGCGGTAGAGTCCGGGCATCCAAACATCCAGAGGGAGAGGAGGAGAAAAAAAAAAAAACTAACAGGGGGATACAGGACTTTCTTACCCCCTTCGGTGCCTAATTAACTGTTACCGGCCCACGGGCTTCACTGTATCCCTACTTGCTCCACCAAGCCTCTGCTTGCAATGCCCCTCAGTCAGCCGGTTTCTTCCTCCCCCACAATCCCGCCGCTTACCTCCTTCCTCCTGTCGCGGCTTACCGGGGAGCGGGGGAGCGTTCGGAACTACTCAATACTGTGAGCGGCGTCTCTCGGTCCGAGGGGTTCGGCATTGGTCGGGAGTATTCGTGGGCTCGTCCTTCTCTGCGGCCGTCAGGATACGGAACCCGGAAATCAGCGGAGATCAGCGGGGGTCAGCGGGGGTCAGCGAGCATCTCCGAGATCTCCACACACCAAGGTGATGCAAGCCGTCGCTCCTCCTCCCGTCCAGCGTCCTGCTATGCTGCCAAGCTGCTCAGCTCCGACCCTTCTCTTGCTGCACCCGGCCGTAATTTTTAAGCACACCGCGCTTTCGCCATGGGGGCCAGGGAGGGAGACACACACAGCGTCTTCACGCACTCACTCACTCCACTCTGCACATCCTGTCACGCCCCCCCTAGAAAAAGATGTTAATTCCACATATATCTCTGTCATCCCCAAACCAGGGAAAGATGCGAGTGAAGTTGATAACTACCGTCCAATCTCACTTATCAATAACAATATAAAGATAACGACTAAAATAATGGCTAACAGAGTAGTGAGTTTCATAGTTACGTAAATACACAGAGGTCAGGTGGGCTTCATCCCTGGGAGACAGGGCCCAGACCAAATTAGGAGAGCAGTAGATGTTATATCATTGCTCAACTCTCAGTGGGATGGTGGTCCTCCTCAGAGTGGTTTTCTCCTCTCGATAGACCTTCGTAAGACCTTTGAATCAGTAGCCTGGCCTTATATTTATGAAATACTGGGGAGATGGGGTATCGGGCTAAAATTCCTAGGTATAACTCACTCACTTTACTTGTCACCTAATGCACAAGTGCGCTTACTGGGCAAATACTCAGACACCTTCACCATTGGTAGGGGAACTAGACAAGGATGCCCACTCTCCCCCCTCCTCTTCGCAATGGCCATTGAAACCCTGGCCATCGTGATCCGGATCAATGCTGACATCAATTGGGGTTACTTGCGGAGACCAGAAACACAAGTGTATATTAGGTGTGGATGATTTACTCCTATTTATTACCTCCCCCCTAACATCCACCCCAACTGTATACAAAATCCTCAAGGAATTTAGTCAGGTTTCGGGTCTGCAGGTCAACTTATCTAAACCCATAGCCCTGAATGTCTCTGTTCCCCCTGATTTGATCACCCAGCTAAAACACAACTTCAGATTCACTTGGGCAACAGATGCAATCCCATATTTGGGCATTAGACTGACTCATGATGCAAGCAAGCTCTTTCAAGCAAACTACCCCCCTATAGTATGTAAGTGTGGAGAGGACCTGGAGAGGTGGTCGAAGTGTGGTCTATCCTGTCTGGGCAGAGTTAACGTGGTAAAAATTACCCTTCTCCCACGCATGCTGTACTTGTTCCACTCTCTCCCGATCCCTATTAAGAAACAATACATTTTAAAATTGCAATCTCAAATAGTACACTTTGGGAAAATAAAGGATACAGATGTACCAAAGAGGTTCTCTACAGGATAAAATCACAGGGAGCCATAGGCCTTCCGAACCTATGGTGGTACTATCAGGCTGCTCAACTCACCCAAACAGCCTACTCTAGGGCAGTGGTCATTAACCCTGTCCTCAGGGCCCACTAACAGACCAGGTTTTATGTATTACCTTTGGGAGATGCAGACTAGAATACTGCAATCAATTAGCAGCAAATTATATCCCCTGTGATGTATTTTAGTTATCTTGAAAACCTGGCCGGTTAGTGGGCCCTGAGGAGAGGGTTGATGACCACTGCTCTAGGGGACTTAAACCCGACTGGCTCTCCATGGAAAGACAAGCTGTCCTTTTAAATACAATAGACTACCTCCTATGGAGTGAAACAAATCCAGACTGGCTATAATGTTCTCTACTCTCTCCCACTCGGTAGAGCTGTGCAGCACACTCCATAAACATTCACTGATCTCCCCCTTAAGGCCCCTGTTGCATATTTTCCACAGTTCAAAGTTCCCCCCAGGCCTAAACATCCAAGCTTTCTGCTGGTGGGCTAACAAAGGCCTGTTTCGCATTGGCCATTTTCTCACCCCCTCAATCTGAAACACTGTAGAACTACATTAGAAATGCCCAACTCAGAAATGTTCCAATTCACCCAAATTGTCCACTTCCTTAACTCTATTTGTACAGTTAGGAATGAACCACCTAAAATCAATCCATATGAACAATGGTGCGCTAACAACATGGATCAGAGTGGAGAAATCTTGTTGATCTATTCTTGCCTGGCAGGTAAGGAAGACATTCCACCATACGCCTGGGAGATGGACATGGGGCACTCATGGGAACCAGCAGTTTGGTTTCAAGCATTTTTTTTTTTTTATTGTATATTTTATTGAACGATTTCAAAATTACAAAGAGGAGCATAACATCAAACGGTTGTCAGTGTCAATGATGTAACAAACAAAAGTAAAAAGCAAAGAAAGCAAAGGACAGACAATATCAGGTTACAATTGCACCATTTGTACCTATGTACACTGTAACATTGGTGAAAATCAGGGAGATGTAGCGGGGGGGGGGGGGGGAGGGGAGTGGGATGGGACCCAAACCCTGGAGAACCTGGGTAGCGTGTCGTAAATAGTAGTGGTAAGGTGCTCCATTCTGCGAATCTGTTCCAGGGTTTGTAATACCTGTGGGAGCCTGGGTGAAGATTGTGATAGCCATCTCAGTGGTATGGTCCGCTTCGCCGCCAGTAGAATAAAACCTATTAGTTTCTGGGCGTTTGTGGACATAGCAGGAAAGGGCAAGCCTAAGAAAGTGGATTGGAGTTTGAGGGAGGGAAGTGTCAAAAAGGTTTTTTAAATATGTATGGATAGAGGACCAAAAAGGCTGGATGACGGGACATTCCCAGAAGATGTGGAAAAGGGAGCCAGTATTCTTCCGGCATCTCCAACACATTGGGTAGACCCCAGGATCATATTTATGCAGGATCTCCGGGGTCCTGTACAAAAACATTAGAATCTTATAGATTGTCTCCCTTTGTTCCACACATCGTGAAGATTTGGAAGCTACTTCCCAAATTTTCTGCCACTGGGGAATAGTAATGATCTGATTAATAATCTGGGACCACTTGTGCATGTAGGGGTGACTCATGCCGGGGAGAGAAGGAATGATATGCAGGTATTTGTAAATTTCGGAGATGAGTTTGGTATGGGCCTTGGGAACATAGAAGTTCAAAAGGGGTAGGTTTGTCCAGGGTAAGGGTAGGGTTTTTGGAGCTAAAATTTCCGTTGAATGTCCACAAAAGATAGGAGTGTATGGGTGATTGGGTGTACCAGGTTACGGAGTTGGAAGATTCCAGCTTGCGTCCAGGGGAGCATTCGAGTGTAGGATAGACTGTCTGGGATGTCAGTATTAAACAATACATTTAGTAATGGTGGACATGGGGAGGCCAGGGAGAAACGCTGGGAACATTTCTTCCATATGGAAAGAGTAAAGAGCATAGGACGTAGGCAAAGATTTCTAAGCTGATTTATAGAAGTCTCTAGTCCCGCCCAGACCATCGAGCAGGGGTGGACTGGAGTTGTAATACTGATTTCAATGTCTGACCAAACGCTGGATGTTATCCTGTGTGACCAAACATAGCATAGCAAAATAGTATTTAAGGAGATCAGGGGCCCCCAGTCCACCTCCGGCTCTGAGAGTGAGCACAACCGAACTAGCTATCCTATGGGCTTTATAGTGCCAAATAAAATTAAGAAATTACCTCTGGGTCGCTTTAAGTTGGGACATGGGAACGGGGATTGGCAAAGTTTCAAACAAGTAGAGAAGTCTTGGCATGACAGACATCTTCAAGACATTGATGTGACCCAAGAGAGAAATGGGATAAAGGTCCCATTGTCGCAAGAGTCGGTCAATGTCCTGGAAGAATGGAGGAAAATTAGCTTGATAAAGACTTGAATAGGAGGACATTAGATTAACCCCTAGGTATTTAAGGGAGTCTGTGCACCAGTGATAAGAATAGTTGCGCTGCAGAGCAATAAGATCTGAGGGCGGAATAAGAATAGGAAGAGCCTCTGTCTTGTTAGTGTTGATCTTATATCCGGAAAGGGAGCTAAATTGTTGCAGTAGGGTATGCAAATTGGGGAGGAAGGTGTGAGGTCTGGTCAGGGTCAGCAAAATATCGTCAGCATACAGAGATAATTTGTATTCATTTTGACGTAATGTCACACCCCGGATATCAGGGTGATTACGAACAGCAGCTGCCATAGGTTCCAGACAAAGAATGAAAAGTAAGGGAGATAATGGACAACCCTGCCTAGTGGCATTACTCAAAGAGAAGGAAGGTGATAAGTAGGATAATTGGACCTGAGAAGAGGGTCGGGAATTAAGGGCATGTAAAGCGTCCATAAAGGGGCCTTCAAAGCCAAAGCTGGAGAGCATGGCAAACGTGGCCAGCTAAGCCTGTCAAACGCTTTGTGAGCGTCAAGGCTCAATATCAGAGCTGGGCGGTTCGTTTTATTTAGTAAGTCGATTAGATCTATGGTGCGTCTTGTATTATCACCGGCATATCTGGCCAACACAAAACCCACTTGGTCTTTATGGATAAGCTGTGGTATTAAATGGGATAATCTGTTCACCAAGATCTTAGAGAAGATTTTGTAGTCGGAATTGAGCAGTGCAATGGGTCTGTAGTTATCTGGGAGAGAGGGGTCTTTTCCAGGTTTCGGGATTACGTAAACGTGAGAGTGTAGAAATTGGGGATCAGGTAGGGTGCCTTTCAGTAGGGAAGAGAATAGGGAGAGTAGATGCGGGCCCAGAATTGGGAGGAAGGTTTTGTAATAGGAGTACGGTAAACCATCAGGGCCAGGGGCTTTTTGAGTGGGAAGGTTCTCCACCACCTCTGCCAATTCCTCGGGGGAGATTGCTGAATTCAAGGATGGAAGGTGGTCAGGAGAGAGTTTGGGAAGATGTAGCAAGTCTGTGAAGGAGTTAAATTTCTCCTGAGTGAAGGTATAGTGGTCATCAGCTTGCAAGCATTTATACAATTTATGATCAAATTCACCAAATATTTTGGACATCGTAAAAGGGCAATAAGAGGGGGGACCATCATGCTGTCTAAGGGAGTCTGGATATACATGGAAGGGCCGAGGCTTGAGTTTGTTTACCAGCATCCTATGGGGTTTGTTAGAGTATTTGTAAAATTTCTGTTTGGACCATAGGAGGGATTTATCTATTTTCTGCATGTCGAGCGATCTAAGTTGGTTACGTAAATAAACAACGTTCCTGAGCCCGGCCACCGTGGGGGAAGAGAACAAGCGCTCTTCGGCTTTGCGAAGCCTGAGAAGAGCAGAGGTTCGCTGATGCATGGCATCTTTTTTGAGACGGGAGCCCGTAGCAATACAGTGCCCCCTAAAAACAGCTTTGTGTGCCTCCCACAGGAGTGTCAATGTTAAGCTGAAAATATTCAGTAAGACACTCGGACAATCGATCTCTGGTTTCAGGGATTCGTAGAAGGGTTTCATTGAGGCGCCAATGGCAGGTTCTGGGGGAAGCTGAGGAGAGGACAAACTAGACCGATAACAAATCAAATGAGGAATTACATAACATACAGTGGGTAGAGGATCCCATGGTATAGGGAATATGAAGTAAATGGAAAAAAACATAATAGTAAAAAAAAAAAAAAACCTGACGACCTGCAGAACAGTAATACAGTTGCAATATAGACAGTGACAGTTATCAAAATGTAGCGGCTATCAGTCACCAAAGAAAAAAAGGAGACCGAGGGCAAAACAAAATAGACTTAAAAAACAAAACAAAAATAAAAGTTGAGGAGAGTTACACGGATGTATGAAGCATTCAAAAAGAGCTGTGGGTAAAAAACAAAAAAACAAAAAGGTCAGCCTATGAGGGGACAACATGGAAGGAAAAATGAACAAAAGTCTAGATGACATCTGAAGAGAAGCCTGGAGGGAAATAGCCTCCAGGAAGCCCAGGTCTGAGCCTAGGGCCAAAGCGGGGGTCACGAAGACCACCTAACATGGGGGGGGGGGGCCGAGGGGCCTCACCCCGCCTTCCGAAGCCAAGAATCTGGTTCAGCCAGCGTATGTAAAGAACAAGTCAACTGAACAAAGGTTGCTTCAAAAAAGAAAAAGAAAAAAGAAACAAGCATTAAACAAAATAATGAACAAAGAACAATGAACAATGCACCCCGTGGGTGTCGGGAGTAGATGGGGGTATCCACCATGGTATTGCAGCCAAAACAAAAGCCACGAAAGTTCCAACAAAGGAGGTGAACTTATCTATGTTCTGACGTGGCTCCTTTCAGGTCGGGGGCCTAAAGGATGGCCTCCTTTGAGGGGAAGTGCAGACGGTCTAGGAGTGGTGGGGAGCGGTGTAGGTTCCTCGTCCGGGGAAGAGGAGGTAGGCCAAGATTGCGCAGGAAGGCATCGCTTTCATGGAGATCGCAGAGAGAAAATTGTGTGCCTTCTTGGGTCACCGAGAGACGAAAGGGGAAACCCCAGCAGTACAGAATCTTGTGGGTCTGGAGATGTAGTGTCAGTGGACAGAGGCTCTTTCGTCTCACTAGAGTAATGGGCGAGAGATCATTAAAGATTTGGATCTTGGATCCTTTAAAGTCCAGCCTGGATTGATTACGAGTAGCGAGTGTGAGAACTTCCTTGCTATCATAGTAGTGGAACTGAACCACTACGTCCCTTGGGTTAGCTCCCGCTGGAGGTTTGGGCGCCAAGGATATCTGTGCCCTGTCCAATCGCCAATCAATATCTGGAATCTGAGGGGCCACCACATTAAACAAGCTTAGGAGATAGGAGCGACAGTCTCTGTCTTCTACCGCTTCAAGGATGCCTCTGATTCGTAAGTTTTGTCTGCGTTCTCGATTCCCGAGATCTTCTTGTTGTGTTTGGAGTTGGGAAACAGAGTGTTTAATGGCGGCATTGTCTTCCCCCAAAACTTGGACATATTGAACCAGTTCATCAAATTTAGTCTCCAGGGTGTCTGTGTGGCCGCCCAATTGATCAATCTCCCCTCTCAGCTCTTTGGTAAGTTTCCCTACTTCTTGAGTTATGGTGTGAGTGATGGCTTTGAGTAGGGAATGGAGTTTAGCATCCAGGACATCCGCCGTCAACAGGGCAGACGGTCCCTGTTCCGGGGTAGGTGAGAGGCCATTTGGAGTGCCCGGTTCTTGCTCGTGGTGACTGTGCGGATCTGGTGCAGGGTCACCATTAGTTTGGCTGGAGGAGACAGGTTTATGTAGATAGCGGTCCATGGTGGAAGAAGATTGGGGGAGAAGTGCGGAAGCGTAGGACTTTCTTTGGGCCCCGATTTTCCCCATGGGGTGCACGGCTGGGCTGAGTGGTTGAGGAGGCGACTCCCATAGATAATAAAGCTGCAGAGGGTTCAAAAGGAATCTTGGGAAGGCGGGGGAGAGGACCACATGGCTGTCATAAGAGAGGGTTTCTCACATCCTCTAAAGGTCAGCAGGCCTGGCCGGACTGGCACGGGGGGGGATAGGAGAGGCCAGGCCGTACAGGGAGGAAGAAAAAAGTGGGGGGGGGGGGCAGGGTAATAGGCCCGAATGTATGGTGGGGGAGGCCGGGGGCTCAGGGGAAGGCAGATGAGAATTGTTGTGGAACAGTACCTGACAAGGAGGAAGGTGCTCCGTGCAGCAATCCAATGTGGCAGAGCAGAGGCCGGATAACAGCAGCAAACAGTGGATATAAATCAAGAGTCCTCCAGGGCCTTCTGGTAGGCTTCTCTGCGTTCGTGGGGTGGCGTTATGGACACAGGGATTGCCACTACCACTGGGATTGAAGTAGGCCCCACAAGCCTAAGGCCTAAAGATGGCGGCCGGCCGCAGATGAGCGAGGGCTCCGCTAGAGGCCTCGATGCGGCCCGGTTGTTCCTCAGTTGCCCCGGGATCCCTCCAGAGGTAGGCCTCTACTTTTACATCCGTCCGGTAGCGCTATCTGTCCCGAAGATCTCGGGAGGCTAGCGTGGAGGATCGGGACACCCGTAGGCCCCAAGATGGCAGCGGAGCTCTGGTGTTCAGAGCCGGCCACGAGCCTTTAAAGGACACGAGCCGCCGGTTGGAGAGCAGATATGCGGCAAGGGTCCGGCACTCGTCTGGGAGAGTCTGATGGTTCTCCAGGATCCTCAGATGGCGGTAGATTGAGCGGTGAATTTGCGAAGCTCAGCCGCAACACGTCCGCTCCTGCTGACTTCTGGTCACGCCCCCCCCCCCCCCCCGGTTTCAAGTATTTCAACGCTCCCATAAAGGTATTCTAATGTCTCCCTGATTGAAACTAATATCAAAATCCTAACTAGGAGGTACTTTGTCCCCTCTAGGCTGGCCATGATCTACCCAGAGGTATCTTTATGTTTCAGAGGGTGTGATCTGGAGGGCACAATGTTCCACATTTGACGGTCATTTCCCCACATTAGGTCCTTCTAGAAAAGGGTTTTTCACACTGTGAGGAAAATAACAGGCATCACGATCTCTTCAGACCCCACCTTTGCCCTCTTAAACCGCAAAATTTCTGGGGTACCTAGACACCTGCAAACCCTAACGTTCTACATCCGCCTGGAAGCTAAGGTAACGCTCACAAGGGCATGGAAAACTCCAACTGTATCTTTCAGGGGGGGCTAACAGAAAAATATCCTGGATAATGGCGCAAGAACACATAGTAGCAAAATTATTATTATTATTATTAATGATTTATATAGCGCCAACAGTTTACTCAGCGCTTTACAATGTATAGGGGAGACAACACAATTACAGTACAATACAAAAGGTACAGGAGGGCCCTGTTCATAGAGCTTACATTCTAAAGGGAGGGGGTGGTGGTACAAAAAGTAATAGCTGCAGAGAATGATTTGATGGGGGCGGCTCTGGGACAGTTAGGTGGGTGTGGGATAGGCTTCCCTGAATAAATGAGTTTTCAGGGAACTCTTAAAGGTGGAAAGGGTAGGGGCTGAGCGGACAGACTGGGGCAGGTAGTTCCAGAGGATGGGAGAGGCTCTGGAGAAGTCTTGAAGGCGATCATGAGAGGAGGTAACAAGGGAGCTAGAAAGCAGGAGGTCGTCGGAGGAGCGGAGGAGACGATTTGGGAGATATCTGCAGATTAGGTTGGTGATGTAGATGGTGGCGAGGTTGTGGATTGCTTTGTATGTTATGGTTAGCATTTTGAATTTTACACAGTGGGGTAGGGGAAGCCAGTGAAGGGATTGTCAGAGAGGGGCAGCAGTCGCGGAATGATTAGTGAGGTGTATTAGTCTAGCAGCAGCATTCATAATAGACTGAAGGGGGGATAGCCTGCTTAAGGGTAGGCCATTAAGGAGAGAGTTGCAGTAGTCAAGGCAGGAAATAATCAAGGAGTGAACTAGTTGCTTTGTGGTGTCATTAGTCAGGAAGGGTCGAATTCTGGAGATGTTGCGGAGGTGAAGGCGGCAGGATTTAGCCAGTGATTGGATATGGGGGCTGAAGGAGAGGTCAGAGTCAAGGATTACACCCAGGACTCTGGCATGAGTGGAGGTTGTAAAAAACAAAAGAGTAAAACTTGCGCTTGGTAAAAATTAGTTGATATGGAAAAAATCAATTTAAGAAAATAGCAGCCAAGCACAAAAAAACAGATACTAGGTCTAAATAACAGAAATGTGGAAAACAGTGCAGCGCTTAATATATAACATGTGACTGAATATAGTGAAACAATAGATCAGGGAAAAAACTTTCAAAGATAATGTTTCCAAAAAGTAAAACATCAATGATAAACAATACACATGTGCATATTGTGCAATAAACAAAGAAGCAATAAAAATGGATTATTGAACCAAAAAAAACACTTTTAAAGAGGACAAATGGTTATTTAAACTACAGCTTAATGCTGTGAAGCACAAACTTGTAATTAAGTGAAGAAAATAAACAACAAGATTGAAAAACAAATCAAAACAAATCCCATGCCTTGGATAAATGAAGTGATTTACAAGGCCCCATATATGTGAAGATAAAAGTTCATTAAGTGAAACGTGAATGAAACTTTAAAGTTGGTCCCAGGTGTCACTGGTGTAGGTGCTTGACCACGTAAATTCTTTCACTGTACAGTTTAAGTAAGTAGTAAAGGCTTACCAGAGCCACCATTAGTGTGCGCAGATACGAACTCCCCAACGATTAGGATCGGACAAGATCGTTCCTCCGACACTCCTCGTGTAGATGGACGATTCGAATCACCTTTGGGGGTAGGAAGGTGAAAAATGACCCACACCTTCGGATGTTCCTTGAACGTCGTCCGTTCCGGTCAGTTCGAAAATTTCAAGTTGGCGTATCACCAAATGGATGAAAAAGGAAAAAAACGCCCAATCGTGTGAAAAAAAGTCTAAAACACGTGAACTTTATTTTCCAACCATATAGACGTTGAAAGCTACAAATGACTTGATCGAGTCGCATAAAATTGAACGAAGAAAATTGCTAGCAAAAATATATAAAATCAAGCAGATAAAAATAGCACGAGATGTAGACGTATCTACATCTCGCGGGTAGATACGTCTACATCTCGTGCTATTTTTATCTGCTTGATTTTATATATTTTTGCTAGCAATTTTCTTCGTTCAATTTTATGCGACTCGATCGAGTCATTTGTAGCTTTCAACGTCTATATGGTTGGAAAATAAAGTTCACGTGTTTTAGACTTTATCACACGATTGGGCGTTTTTTCCTTTTTCATCCATTTGGTGATACGCCAACTTGAAATTTTCGAACTGACCGGAACGGACGACGTTCAAGGAACATCCGAAGGTGTGGGTCATTTTTCACCTTCCTACCCCCAAAGGTGATTCGAATCATCCATCTACACGAGGAGTGTCGGAGGAACGATCTTGTCCGATCCTAATCGTTGGGGAGTTCGTATCTGCGCACACTAATGGTGGCTCTGGTAAGCCTTTACTACTTACTTAAACTGTACAGTGAAAGAATTTACGTGGTCAAGCACCTACACCAGTGACACCTGGGACCAACTTTAAAGTTTCATTCACGTTTCACTTAATGAACTTTTATCTTCACATATATGGGGCCTTGTAAATCACTTCATTTATCCAAGGCATGGGATTTGTTTTGATTTGTTTTTCAATCTTGTTGTTTATTTTCTTCACTTAATTACAAGTTTGTGCTTCACAGCATTAAGCTGTAGTTTAAATAACCATTTGTCCTCTTTAAAAGTGTTTTTTTTGGTTCAATAATCCATTTTTATTGCTTCTTTGTTTATTGCACAATATGCACATGTGTATTGTTTATCATTGATGTTTTACTTTTTGGAAACATTATCTTTGAAAGTTTTTTCCCTGATCTATTGTTTCACTATATTCAGTCACATGTTATATATTAAGCGCTGCACTGTTTTCCACATGAGTGGAGGTTGTGTTGTTGATATTAATGGTGAAGTCACGGGGGGGGATCGTGAAGGAGGAAATATAACAAATATAACAAGCTCAGTTTTAGAAAGATTGAGTTTAAGGAAGTGGTGTGACATCCATACTGATATGTCATTCAGTAAGTTGGAGATCTGTGAGGAGATTGAGGGGGTGAGTTGAGGAGTGGAGAGATAGATCTGGGTGTCGTCGGCATAGAGGTGGTATTGGAAACCATGGGAGCTTATCAATTGGCCCAGGGAAGAGGTATAGAGTGAGAATAGGAGGAGCGGGTGATCAACTGTGCCAAAAGCAGCAGAGAGGTCTAAAAGTATGAGTATGGAGTAGTGGCCTTTGGTTTTAGTAGGTCATTGGTGAGTTTTAATAGGGCAGTTTCAGTAGAATGTTGTGGGCGGAAGCCAGACTGTAAGGGGTCAAGAAGGTTGTTGTCCATGAGGTAGCGACTCATTTGGTCATGGACAAGGTGTTCAATTACAAAATTACAGGACAAAGTGGGAAAATTCAAAGCTATTTGGTAACCCTGGGCTTCTTATTGCAATATTTTTCTCTGCCTGGGTATACCGAGCTGAAACCTGCACTTTTCTTCTCCCTTTCTTTACTCTTACTGTCGGGGGCACCATGTTCCCACTCTCCTCTTTGTGTGAGCAGGGGAAACTACACCCCTAATTGGTGACGTGGAAAAGGTTCTAAGCAGGCTAGTTGGCTAAGATTATACCAGCAACAGTGTTTCCAAACCATCTTCTCAGTTCGTACCCCTTCAAAAAACATGACACTGTGGCTGACCGGCCTTATAACAGTCAGCCTGCCGCAGTGCTAGGGATTGGGGGGGTGGGCACGGTGCCATGGGGGAGGGGGGATCAAGCACTACTACAGTGAGTTCCCAAAGGGTCGGGTGTCTGACCCCCTCTCGTGACCCCAAGGTAACACCTCAGCTTTGGACATTGGTATCTTGAAGTAGGAAACCATAGGGCAACCCCCCAGAAGTGAGGGACTTATCCTCACAGATCCAAAAGGTACTGATATCACAGTCCTACGCTGAATGCTAGCCTAAAACAGGCGACTAGTGTTAGATATTATACAGTTTAAGACAAGTATATGTTACTCTTTTGCTCCCTATGTTTTTGTTTTGGTATTGTATCTTTGTTTATAAACAATGATAAAAATGCTATTGCTTAATATTTCTATTCCTGTTAAAACTCAAACATGTTGAAAATAATAGTCAGAAGCTACAGTTTGTGTCTGCTGACTTATGCTGCGTACGCAAGACCGGACTTTCCAGCAGACTAGGTCCAAAGGGATTAGTGAATCGGACAATCCGATCCTGTGTGGGCTAGTCCGATCGTTTTTGGAAAAATAAATCTGATGGACCTAGAAATAGAACCTGTTTCAAATCTATCCAATGGACTCGATTCCGACGGACTAAAATTGTGTGCTGGTCCAACGGACCAAATACGACGCAAGGGAAGCTATCGGCTACTGGCTATTGAACTTCCTTGTTTAGTCCCATTTACGTCATCACGTTCAAAACTAACAGACTTTCGAATGGATATAGTCCGTTTGTGTGTGGCCAAGTCCTATCGTTCAAAAATTCAGTCAAACTCTGCCGGAAGTCCGTCAGGAAGCCTGTCGGACCTACTCTGCTGGAAAGTCTGGTCATGTGTACGTGGCTTTATAGTTTTTCCAGAACTGACTGAAGCTCCTCTTTAGTTCAGGACTTGATCTGTTAAAACAAATCTGCAATCAGGGTCCCTATTTATTTATTACGGGTACTTGTATAGCGCTGTCAATTTACGCAGCACTTTACATATGTATTGTACATTCACATTGGTCCCTGCCCTCATGTAGCTTACAATCTAAGGTCCCTAACTCACATTCATACATACTAGGGCCAATTTAGACAGGAGCCAATTAACCAACCAGCATGTCTTTGGAGTGTGGGAGGAAACCGGTGTACCCAGAGGAAACCCACGTAAGCACAGGTAGAACATGCAAACTCCAGGAAGATAGTGCCATGGTTAGGATTCTAACTGACGCCCCTTGTGCTGATCGGTGAAAGTGCTAACTGCTTAGCCACTGTGCTGCCCTGCCCTGCCCTATATTATGCACATCTTTCAAAAATGTCTGAGTATAATTTGTTTTGCTCTGATAGACTATTCATGTTGTAACACCTGGGGGTTGATCTACTAAAGGCAAATATGCTGTTTATTTTGCAAGGGAATGTTCTCTTGGCTTAGTGAATGTGGGAAAAATGTATTTGCAAATCAAAAATATAAAGCTGCGCTAAAACTTATACATTACAATAATAACATTGTGACATGTTAAATTCTAGTATTAAATACTAGACAGTGTGTACTATCAAAAATTGTGTAGAAAATCCTCAAACTTAAAACACATAAAAAGTCCAAAAGGAGGGAAGCCCAAAGATATGATTTTAGTCCATTGAAGTGACTCTTTACAAACACCCTTCAGATGTATAGCAGGTGCGCCCAAAGAGAAAGTTCTATCCACCACCTATTTCAATGAGGCTTACCAGCTGCCAAGATCTCTTTTTAGGGAGATCATACAAGCATGAAGAAAAACGATCGTTCCTGGTCTCTCCAATGGGTTCTGCTGGCGTCCCCACCTCTTATATCTCTTTCTTACAGCGTCTCACATTCCACCGTAATTATTAGGTAAAAAAAGAAAGAAAGGCTCCCATAGCGTAATTCCGCATAAAAATTTTAATCCGAACGAAATAAAGATAAAACAAACTCACAAATTTCCAGTTGAGTACAAGCGTAAGTACAATCACGAGCCGGCCGGCTCTCTCCTATTAACACTGCCCGTCCTTCCTGGTCAACGGGGAATGGCGGTAACGTCAGCACGCCGCTCACCCTACGTCGTTTCGTCAAAAATGACTTCTTCCTGGGGTACGGGTGGCGCGCTGACCCACCGCCTTAAATACTCACTGGCTACAGAACATAACCACCCACTTCCGAGCTCCTGGCTACAGCTCCTAATCAGCCATTTAAAAAAAGGGCAAAAATGATCGTTCGCCCTAATCTTTAAATAAAAAATATGAAATACAAAAACGCTCTAAGGAATCGGAAACGAACCGTTTCACAAATAGGTTCATATCGACTTAATCTTTTTTTAAAAATTATATATAAACTAAAAACCACTCTAGAGAATCGGAACTGAACCGTTTCCCGAATGGGATCATATCTAATAGTACAACTCGGTCGCTTAATTCCCCATTAGGAGAGCACGATCGGACCGGGTCATCCCCCCCATAACCGATCGCACAATTCCAATAAATGCAACCAGAACATGGGAGGGCCTACCATCATTCCCCGACCCTGCTCTTCCCCATGGGCAAAGGACACAAGACTACCAGATCATCAGACCATTTCATGAATCTAAAAATTTCGTAAAACTCTATATAAATCAGAAGAAAAGGAACATTCTCATATACAAGACATTAATCCAATTAAGCCTTATATAACAAGGCCATTGGAAGAATGATATACTAAAATATGCCAAATATATCAAAACATCCCCAAGGGAGCTTAGTTGACCCAGTCCCACAGGGGGGATTGTTGACCCATGCTTTAATATGGGTCGCCTACCAGTTAGGGTAGACTTCTTAAAAAAAAAAAGGGTAGTAAAATGTTAATACTACATCATACCACCTCATATCTAACATTTAATCTATACTCAACCCTAAAGGATCGGGGGTTCTATGAAGTCCCCATATATAAATTGGAGAGATTATTGGGCCCTCCTCATCACCCACCCAAAGAATGAAACACCTTCCCAGGGTGGCCCAAAATGCTGTAAGGGGTGGCCAAAAAAACACTACCAAACCTTACTGGTCGATACTGGAGCGGGATATACCCATCACATCTCCTCACAGGGGATGATGTCGGATAGATGGATGTAATCCCGCAAGGCCAATAATTAATTACTGTAATTCAGAATGAACGCCCATAGTGATTTGTCAGAAAAACAGATAATTCAAAAATTCTATTCTCTAATCATATCAGGACTGAAAATACGGACCCAACATGGGAATTCGGAAGTGGTTCACATTAGAGGGGTTTAACCATCGTCTATGAAGGCATTCACGTCAACATCCACGTTAAGACCATGGGGAGTATAACACCGTGTTTTTTGTATCCACATCATTTCTAGTCTAGACAAATCACGCACCAGGGAACTCCCCCTCCAGTGCGCGCTAAACTTGTCGATACCTAGAAATAAGGTGTTTGCTGGATTACGGCCATGATGTAAATCATAGTGTTTGGATACTGAGTGAAATTTATACCTGTTTTTAATGTTTGTGATATGCTCACCTAAGCGTACTTGCATAGCTCGCTTGGTTCTCCCTATATATTGGAGCCCACAAGGGCATTGCAAAAGGTATACCACGCCCTTGGAGCTGCACGTTATAAAGGGTTCAATTTGATGTTCCCTCTGAGTACTGGTAGAGACAAAGGTTTCAGTTTTTCTCTTTTTACTTTTATTCAACATACAGATCTGACACCTTCGACATTGATGGTATCCTGTTATATGTTGAAAAAAGGAGATATTCTTAGTAGGGGGATCAATTACATTAGGAGCTATCCTATGTCTCAGGGAGGGGACCCCTCTAAAGATAATCTCTGGTTTAGCTGGAAGAAAGGTACGAATGACTCTATCATTAGACAACAGATGCCAATGTTTACGCAACATCTTTTTGACTAGATAGTGTTGGGTGGAAAAAGTTGTAACAAAAGGGACAACAAGCTTCTCCCTCTCCTTGCCCGAACTAGCCCTCAGAAGAGCAGTTCTATCGCCCTCAGCAATCTGTTCAATCATTATGTTCATGGATTCAGCATCGTACCCCTTTTCTTACAGTCTCCCTTTCAAAATATTAGCCTGCGACCTAAAGTCGCTAACATCAGAGCAATTCCTCCTCATCCTAATAAACTGACCTTTAGGGATTGAACTTAACCATGAGCTATGGTGGCAGCTCTCTGTGGGTATAAAAGAGTTCCTATCAGTTTTCTTAAAATAGGATATCGTTTTAAAACCCCCTATTTGCAAATACCAAAACCAGTGCAAGAATGATGAAAGCGAGCAGCGCTTCAAAGCGAACAGACTATTTTCATTTACTATATCAACCCCTTGTCTGTTTTTTTTTTTGTGTAGTCCTAAAGAGGAAGTAAACCCTGCAAAGGTAAAGCATAATGGGCTACTATGCATCACATAGTAGTCCATTATGTGTCACTTACCTGGCACATCTTCTTGGTGGGTCTCGCTGCTCCGGCGCTGTCATTCGAAGGAGCCGCGATGATGTCACTCCCGTGCATGCGTACGGGAGCCGCCACTCGCGGCATATCGCAGTTAACATCGGCGCGCTGCTGTCTACGGCACATGTGCCGTAGACAGTGGTGCCTGTCTTTTGGCAAATATCTCCTAAAGCCTTAATCTATGCCAAGGATATGCAATTAGCGGACCTCCAGCTGTTGCAAACTACAAGTCCCATCATGCCTCTACCTCTGGGTGTCATGCTTGTGGCTGTCAGAGTCTTGCTATGCCTCATGGAAATTGTAGTTCTTCAACAGCTGGAGGTCTACTAATTGCATATCCCTGATCTAGGCTTACCTGTAGGTCAAAATGGTTTCTAAGGGTTTACAACCACTTTAAACAATAGGTTACAAGGACAATTCAGTACGTAATCCATGTATGTACTTTCACATATAAGATGAAGTTTAAAAAACATAGTTCTTCATACTTATGGATTTAGGGATGCTACCCTTAATCCTATTAGCATACCCTGAGCAAGATAAGCATGGAAAAGATTATTTTTTGTCAGTCCAAAAGAGTATAGGTAAGCTCATGATAGGGCTTCAACTATAAGCACACTCTTAAATTCCTCAGTATCAGGATATGCTGTACGAAAAATATACCAGTGGCATCTGATACAAAAAAAACACTTGCAGAAAAGCCATAGTACTGGCATGCAAATGTCCCCTTTTGCTTGACGTAATCCGCAGTCACGTGTCCCATTGGCCTGAGTCTTCTTTTCTTGTGTTCTGAGAAGGGGACTGATATCATCACAAGGGGACAGTAGGGGACCATTTTTGTCAGGGCACCATCACAGCTATAAATTATTGGTCACGCACACCAGAATGGGCAGTGGTAAGGATGGTAAAAAATGTGTTTTATTCTGGTGTGGGGATTAAACTAATGCCGCGTAGACACGAGCGGACTGTATGGCGTACTTAGTCCGTCATACAATCCGACGGACAGTCCGTCATACTTTCGACTGAACGGACTTGACCACACACGGGTTCACAAACAGTCCGTCGAAAGCTTGCGCGATGACGTGTACAGCACGTACCACGGGACTAGAAATAGGAAGTCCAATACACAGCAAAGCACCCTTCCGCCGTGTAAATCCTTTCTGAGCATGCGCCATTCTTAGTCCGTCGAACTAGCCTACTGACGAGCGGATTGTCCGCTGAAACCAAAGTATGACAGACAGAATTTCGAAAAATCCGAAATACTTAGTACGCCAGACTGCACGCTGAAAAAGTCAGCTGAAGCCCACACACGAGCATACAGTCCGCCCGTGTGTACGCGGCATAACTTTCCTAATCTGATAAACCGTCTTTCTTTAACGTACATCACGGGACACAGAGCCAGCTATAAATCATGACTACCTGGGTTATGCACTGCCTAAAGGTGATTGAACACTGGCAAAAACAAGAGGGGAAGTCCTTTCTTATACAGCCTATCCCATACAGGAATACCTCAGTGTCAGAAGGTGATAGTCGCTGATGTGCATCAAACACTACTACGTGCTCAGATGATTCAAAATTGGGTTTAAGAGTTTGGTATTATCTGGATGTTTTCCTGTGGCTATTGTGCTTTACTCTGGGTTCATACCATCTTCGCATGCAGCTCACAGCAGGGGTCCGGTACGTCCCCGTTCACCGTTTCAGGACCGATTTCAGCACAAATTTTTGGCTGAATTCAGGCCTGAAATGGACCAAAAGACGCACAGAGCTGCTGTGGAAATTCGCACTGGAGCAGCAGAGGAGATATGTGAACTGGCTCCATAGAGAGGTGGTCAAAATCTCCCGCTATTGTGAATTGGATGTCGGAAACCCGCATCCAATTAGAGAAGAGGGAAATTTCTTTGTCCCTACATTCAGATGTGAGGTAGAATTCCAGTGCTTTTGGGTGTAATGTGAATTTAGGGATAGGATTCTTAGTGAGAAAGTGTAACAATCTCCTACAGGTGAATTGCAACTGAATGGGTGGTTGGTATTTCTGGACTAGCCCTGCAAATGTGTAGGGGACATCAATATTGAATAGATCCGCTACATGGAAGATTCAATAAAGCGTTAGTGATCTGGTGGAAAACAATGGGATCATGGCCTCAAGGATCTGCAGATTAGTGAAGTTGGGTGGGGGGTACACCGGGATGGTGTTTGGGAGGTGAGGTGTCTCCAGGCCAGTAGCTGGCTTCATAGTTAAAGGTATAGGTCTAATGTCTTGTTTTTTTTCTACATGTCACTTAGTAAAAGTGACTGCTTCTGTCTCAACCCACTGCGGAACCTCCTCCGACGAGAACCTGTAGTAATCTTATAAAGCAGCTCTCCCTGCTCCCCCTATGGATTTATGTTTAATCAAGCATGAGTGAGGACATCTAGCCCTTTTGCCCTGCCATAGGACTCAACATAATGTTTTGCAATCGGGATTGGTAAGGATCTAGATGTAGAGAATTTGGGGTAGAATAGACATCTTTATGGTCACCAGTCTGCCTTACCATGACCTTTCAAAATGCGTCATCCTTTTGAGTTCTTCTCCAATTTTGGATATGAGAGGTTTAAAATTGGCAGGGGCAAGGTTTTGGGTTGCAGTCGTAAGGGTGATACCTAGATATTGGATTCCCTTGGTACTCCATATGACTGGAATGTGTTTTTGGAGGTTCATTTTGGTAACACTTCTTACTCCTAAATCGAGGATTAAGGATTTGGAGGCATTAAATTTATAGTAAGAGATGTGGCTAGATTGGGTCAAAATTTGAAAGGCCAATGGTAGAGAGGATTCTGGATTGGTTAAGAAAAGCATAATATCTGCAAATAGATTGATTTTATGATTGAAGTCTCAGAACATAAATCCTGATATGGGTGAGTGGGAACAGATTTTTTCTGTAATCAGCTTGATCATTACATAAAAAAATTGTAGGTGACCAGTGGTAGCTGGTGGTAATTTTTTTGTAGGGCGGTGGCAAAGTGCACCCACCATACACCCCCCCCCCCGGGTTGGGTCAGTCAGTCAGTCCACTTACCTCAACCAGGGGTGGCTTCCGCGGCTCTACTTCATGGGCATCACAAGCAGGCATCTCCTTCCTCTGCTCAACGGGTTCTGTCTTCTCCCTTCTCAGCGGCCAATCAGAGCACTTCTCCTTTTGGCCAATCAGGAAACACGACTTACACCCGTGCTTCCTGATTGGTGGAGCGGCGATTCAGTGTTAGAATAGGTAACATTCATTCTCTATTCTAACAAACCTGGGTGGGCTCTAAATGCAATTCTCTGCTTCCGGAGCATACCCTATTTTGTAGTCTATTATTTCAATTCTAATTTTAAGTTATAAAGTATTACACAAACAATTTCAAACATATACAATTATTTACATACATAATGGTCACATTTGTTTTGTTACACAAATCTTGGATACTTTTATGCAAACAAGAAAAAAAAGGGGGGGGGGAAAGGCAGTGATGGGGGGGGGAATTGGTTTTGGTATCTTGTGCTAAAACTTTGTCTAACACCACCGTAGACCACAAAAAAAAATCCTATTCTCCTTTTTCTCTTTCTCTTCCCTCTTTTACCTTTCCTTCCCTATCCCCCTCTCCTTTCTCTTCCCCTTTTCTTTTCCCCATCAGGGTCTTTCCTTCCATTTCTTATCTCCTTTTTCTTCCTTCAGCTTTTTACCAATTTCCTATACTGACTCCAGGGAGTCCAAGTCAGGCGGCACCTCTCATACATATCTAATTCTTGTGCTAAAAGTATCTCCATTCTCTCTGTATTATCCATTTCTAAGGCCCATTCGTTGACCGAAGGAGACTGAGTTGATCGCCAGTGCCGTGTATCACAGTTCTTGCTGCCATCAACCTGAAGTAACTGATCAATTCAATCTATTATTATTATTAGTTATGTATTATTTTGTCTAGTCCCTATAGTTTAGTTAGTCTATCTATACTCCAAGCACATGCTATCGTTAATATCACAATACTACCACAATTGGCTATGAAATCAATACACGGTCTAAGATCAATCAAATCTCATTTATTTCCCAAGGAAATAAGAAAGCTTGCATAAGGTATCAATAGAAGTTACAAGAATACATAGCATACAATCAGAGTACAATACAAGCAATACTTATCAGATCTTCGCAGCTAAGCCTCATGATGGAAGTGAGAGACATTGATGAAACCCTTTTTGATAAACACACCTCAACCACACCACATTGCCCACCATCCTTTGCCTGTGGACCAATCAGCGTCTCTGGGGCGTCTCCTTCCCCAGGCTAACTACCTCTGACAGTCCTGCCATAATTGGCCTCTGGGGGGCACTGTGTGCCCATGAATTGTAACTGCTCCGACTGGGTTCACATCTTGTGATTCGATCTTGGACGCCCTTCCCATTAATTATCTTCTTTGTCCTTACAGACAGACCGGCGTCGTCATTGTCCTAAATGTCTTTGAAGCCCCGTGCACACCAGGTGGGCTGAATAGAACTCATTCTGCTATGCAGATTCTGTCTGGTGCCACATTCCTCTCAAATATCAATATGGCTGAGTTCGGTTGTACAAACAGATGTGTAGAACTTTATATGTATTCCAACACAACCAGTGCCCAAGAAGATTCTTTTTGATGTTTTTATATGTTCCTGGTAACAGAGAGAGAATGGTAATTTGCGGTGTATTTGGAATTACCTCCCCAGTAACTAATGTATATAGATGCATAATCTTTTGCCAGAAACCAAAAATTTGGGGGCATTCCCACCAGATATGGAGCAGTAAGCCTTTGTCTGTATGGCACCGCCAGCATAAATCTGATTTTTCTGGGTATATACATTGGAGTGTCACTGGACTCCAGTACCATCTTGAGAGAAGCTTATAGTTCGTCTCTTGTGCTTTAATTGGTGGTGACAAACAGTGTGATAAATTAAATGCCTTCTCCCATTCCCCAACCTCAATTTGAACATTAATCACATTAGCCCATTTGTTTATTTATTCCGGGGGCTCCGGGTGGTTTTTAATAATAAACATCTTACATAGTGTTGATAAAACGTGTTTTGGTTTTTGATCTTGTGTCAGGAGAATTGCAAGTTGTGTTAAATCTCTACCCAGGGATTTACTTGCGAAAAAGAAGACAAAAATGACAATAACTGCCAGTATTCCAACATTTGCGTGAATGATGGTCGCTGTGTAGGATTTTGAAGTCTATTAGAGCCTTTCGTGCTTAAAAAAAGCCTCCGCTGCTTCAATTCATGCGCCCCTCATCTTGAAAGGGGCGGGACACATAAATATGGGGTTCTAACGACGATGGAGTAGTTCTTATTCTGTTTGCCAGATATTAACCAGCCTTATTGGCACTTAAAAATTAAGCTAAAGGCACCTGCTATGTTTGTTATATTGTTCAATGAGAAGAGATCTTAGCTCCCCTCTGAGGTTAGCGAGGGAACTGGAGGTAGAATGGGAAAGGTTGATTTTGTTACTCGTTCCTAAGTTATGGATCTCTGACAACAGGTTAGTTAACTTTGCATTATATTGCTTCTTTCCTCTAGCACCTAAGTGAATGCATATACCCTGGATAAATGCCTTATGGGCATTCCATAGAATATATGGATCTGCAACGGAGTATTCATTCAAAGAGGAATATTCCCGGAGATGTTGAGAAATGGCCCTGCATGTGACCTCTTCCTGTAACAGTTTGACATTATGACACCACCATAAGGAGGACCTAATGCGACTTTCCTTCTCTATTGTCAGATTGCAGTGTGGTCTGACCACGTAATGTCCTGGATAGAAGAGGAAATGTTCTGAAGCAGCCACTTGTCTGACACAATTTGGTCTATGTGAGAATAAGTATGATGCCTGAAGGAGAAGAATGTGTAATATCTCTTGCTGGCGTGCTGACACCTCCAGACATCATAGACTGGAGATCGGCCCTTCGTATGAGAGCTGGAGTCAGTGCATGGGTCAGTTGGATTGAAATTGCCACACATTAACAGTTGTCCTTATTTAAGTGAGGATATAGTCTTAAAGACCTTCCTTAGAAATCTCAGTTGGTAGGTGTTAGGTGCGTAAACAGTCACCAGAGTATAAGGTATGGAATTTATATCACCTGCAAGAATACTAAAGCGTCTATTCAGGTCCATGTGAGAAGATTTAAGTTTGAAGGAGAACGACTTTTTGATGGCTATAAGAACCACCCTTTTTTTCTCTGTGGCACACGCCAGGAAGATATGGGGATAATCCTTATGTGTGCACTTAGGGATCGCTTCTTTTTAAGTGTGTATCCTGGATACAGACAATATTAGCCTTGGCTTTGGATGCTTCTCTGCATAGGGAAAATCTTAATGGGGTGGTTTAAGCCCCTAGCATTAAGGGAGATACACTTCAATGGCATGGAGGCAGTACGCAACTCTGGAGGTCGATGAGATGCGTACAGCCGATATTGCTCTCTTCATTGGATGGAAGACCCACAGGCCTGATTTGCTGGGAGGTGAATGAGTCTCGATCTGTAGGCAAAACTGGGATAGTATTTGGTCTGGTTTTATATTCAGAAAGATTGCATATGTACTGAGGAACCAAAGGAAACAGTGACAGAACTGTTGAATACACAAAAGTTCAAACTTAAAAAATGGGTCCATGGATAGGACTTTGTAGAGGGAGAAGTCTCTTTGGCCAGGGACTTAGGTTGCAAGTTGAAAAGGTTAGGTTCCGGAACTTCTGGGCATCGATTGTTTTTTTTTTTTGAAGAACGCTTGCAAGAGACCACGTGCCAATCTGCATTGAAAGGTTCAGGTTGCACATAGCGGGAGCCTGTTGGTGGAGAATGGGGAAGTATCCCCCACTGCCGTAGGTATTGTAGACCCTTATCCAGTGTGCCGACAGCAACTTTCACCCCATTTATAGGTAAAGACAGGGTGGCTGGATACTTCCACTTGTGTGGAATTTTGTGGTTGCGCAGCACCTTTGTGACTGTCGCCAAATTTTGGTGGCGCTAAAGAGTGTGGCAGGAGAGGTCCTGGAGTTGGTGTATTGTGGAATACCCATCTGGAAGGCAGTTTGTCTGGCAGAAGTCAGACATGATTTTTTCCTTTGCTTGGTAGAAATGTACCCTCAGCAGGATATCCCTAGGTATCTCAGCTGGAAGGAAGGATGGTTTTGGCAGTCTGTGAATCCCGTTAATGGCTAGGTCTGGCACCCAACAGGAATGGCACCAGGGTAGAGAAAAGGTTCTGGGTGTATTATTCTAGCTGATTTGAAGATACTGGCTCAGAGACACCTTTGATTTTAATGTTATTTCTCCTGGACCTGTTCTCCTGGTCTGCCACTTTATCTTTCAGCCATGCGATGTCATCAGAGTGGGCAGCATGAGAATCGACCATGGTATTAAAAGGAAGACGTATATTCTACAAGGGCAAGCTTCACTCGGTCCAGCCTGCCACCCAGGTCATGTAGTTCTGCTTTAAACTGGTGGATACAGGACAATAGATCAGATTGCAAAGACGTGCACAGGGACAAGAGCATTTCCTTCAGGGTAGTGTCAGAAGACGTTATCTCTAACGAAACGGCGTAGGGAGGAGCGGCGTGCTGACGTCATCGCGATCTATGCTGAACCCGGAAGCGACGGGCAGCGTTGCATGAAGCCGGCCGGCAAATCTTTTTTTATTGAAAAACGAATCCTTTTTATATTTGATGTAAGTGCAGCTCTTTTTATTTTATTAAAATTTTTGACTATATCACACTATGGCGATTCCTCTTGTTTATGCATGTGCTGGGCAATGAGCGGTGTGGCCGTAGGAACATACCATCCACTTGAACAGAGCGCTTAAAGAGACACATCCTCCATGCAGTCCATGTTCATAGGGAGTGATTTAATAGTGGCGATATCTGATCTTTGAGATGGGATCAGTATAGCTGGTAAGCGTCAGTATTGTTGGTGGTGGAAAGCCTTTCTCTGCAACTTTGATGACACTTCTTTCCATTGGTGCGGTGTGATAAAACACGGTGGAGATGATAAGCAGAATTACTGTTGACCGGGAAATGGACTAACATTTGAATATTTATATATAGATTCCTTTGTCTGTATTTTTGGATTTCATTCTTTCATTTATTTTTTCATTTGTTTCACACATTGGTTTGATTCAGTATAGCGCAGCTTTTTTTGGAAAAATCGATATTTGTAATTGTGGGTATCTCACTTTTAAGTTGCTGCTGTTTTTACTGTATTTATCATATATATTCACTAATTTTTGTCACATATTTTTTTCACTTTCAAAAAATTATTTTTCAGTATCTGTATTTAGGAATAAGAGCTGTATTATATGGGTTTTATAGTGTCAGAGACAGGTTGGTGGGAAGGCTGCTATGGGATCTGTGCTGCACTCACCTCCATGCTGGGGTCCTGGATAGGCCTGTGGGGTGACTCCCTGCAGGCCTTGGACTTAACAGGGCTGTGGGTGGTGGACGAGGAGCCCCCTGAGGAGATGTCACTGCCTGAGGAACCGTCCTGAAAGTGTTGATGCTCCCTGTGTGGTGCCGGATGCTGCTACATGCTGTGATCGTGGCCCTTGTCCACTACTATTTTGTCGTGGACCACGGCCTAGTGGCTGGAAGAACCCAGCTGGCTTTTGGGGCATTGATGGCTCCCTTTGGCGGCGTGTCATCTCTCAGCTTCCCTTCTGCTTGATGTAGCTGGAAAGCGGTTTCTGGCTTGTGGATGCACAAATGTCAATGGATGGCAATGGCTGTCCCGATGGCCTGGCGGAGCTTTAGCAAGAAGTGACCATCTACAAGGGCGGTCGCCACACCTCCTTGAGCTTCTAATTTAGCAAATTTTGTGCTTAGGACTCTGTGCCCATCCACAAACGTATGATTTTCACTGAAATGCTGTACGCTATTACAGGGGTGCCCCCACTCGTGTTGGTGGGGGAATATTTGCAAGCATTTGAGGAAGCATGGCAATGGCTATTACCAAACATATGGGTCCGTAGTATGATTGCTTTCAGTTGCAAGTTGGATTGTCAGGTATTTCCTTCCTCATTTTAATGCTTTTAAGTGTTTTAAAGATCTGCCAAAAAATATTGTTGCTGTTGCAGACTCTCAATCACCTTGGGTTTTTGAGGAAGCAATCGTGCCAGTTCTAGCGGATGAAGGGGTTTAAGGTTCTGCTCAAACCTTGTTATGGTTCCAAACAATGAATGGTGAGGTTTGTCTGATACTGGATCTCAAGCGTCCCAATGGTTTTCTCCACAAGAATACTGAATGGATTAAGTACATGCAGTAGCAGCACTTCACCAGCCAGAAGTGTGTTTTCTAGCATCAAGGGACATAAGGATACTACATACATGTCCTGGTCTTTTTTTCTCCTCACCAGAGGTTCTTTCAGTTGAAGGATGGGCATTTGTGGTTTGTGGTCTTGGCCCTGGCCCACCTGCCCGAGGTTTTGCTCAGCTTGGTTTGCGCCCCAAGCCTCTTGGCATGCACGTGTGCCCCCTCCTGTGTCCCAGGCCACCCAGACATAGGGATGCCCCTTTCCCCAGCAGTCTATCCACAACTCCACAAATGTTCACACAGATCTTTGGGCTCAGGTTTTTGGGCATTTTTAGGAACGTTGGGTGCCTATTTAGCAGTACCCAGTTGAACTGCTACTCAGGGAGCAGTCTATTCAGCATCTGATGCACAATGCATCTGATAATGTACTCTCTGGAAAGTTTGGCTGGTTCTTACTCTCTAGAGGTCAACAGGACCTCCAGGAAGATACCTGCTTTGGAGGAATCAGGTGTCTGTTTTTTCTCAGAATGTTAATATATCCCTCAATTCATCTTGCCATGAGAAGATTGGGGAGATGACTGCTTTGTTTGAGATGATGTGTTTTGCTTTGTTCCATTTTAGAACTTTACAACTGAATGTTCGGTTGGTATGGGCAGGAGGACACCCTAGTGTCCTGACATTCTAATGCTTATGGTATAGACTGGTGGATGTCTCCCCTAAGGTTGGGGGGACTGGGAGATAATTTCTCACTTTTCTTGGAAGGTGCTGCCTATAGATGCAAACTTAGAAGGTTGGAGGGGAGTTCTGGATCACCTTTCAGCTCCCCAGGAACACGGTCTCCTCAGGAGAAGTCAATGCCTATCAATCAATATGCTTCAGTTTCAAGAAATTCACCTAGCATGGGCAAGTTAAGGGGCCCTCTGGTAAAGGGGTCAGTTGGATGAAGCCATGGCTGTTAGTCTTTTATCTTCAGGGGGTACCAATAGCCAAGCAGGCCAAGATAGGTTGGCCCTCATCTTGTATTGGACAGAGCTGCATGTCCCCGTATAGTCTGCAGTTCACTTGGGCAATATGCCATGTCTCTACTAATTGGCAGATGATTTTCCTCATCAACAATTGGTGCCAAAGGTGTGGGCTCTCCCCCTGGAGATATTCAGGTCTCTCTGTCAGCACAGGATCATGCTGCAAGTGGATTGTTGACATTCAGGACATTGAGAGACTATATAACATCGTTGCCAAATCCAGGGAACTTTAGGCGTTTGCAGTGGTTGCCCTGGTGACTTTGTGGGACCAGTTCTCCCTAACATAGCCCTTTTTTCTCCTTTACAGTTCTTTCATGCCTGCATTTGCAGTATCCGGGTGAAATAACGCTGGGGTTTTTCATCATCAAGCATAATACAACAGAGATATACGCTCCAAGGTTGAATCATAGCAACAAACATGCATACATATAGGTGCTAAGGATGGGCAAATGTTTGGGACAGAGCATGAAATCAGGCCAAACATTGTCTGTTCAGAAATTCTACGAACCACTGAATTAAAAGGTTTGACCGTTTGTTCAGCCCACCGAACATTGAAAGTGCATTGAAAGCCATGATTGGCTGAAGCAATGAAAGCTTTGCCCAATCAGGGCACAGAACACTGTCAGAGCCATGATTCGACGCTGACATGATGACTGTATCTAATCATGGCTCATTGCTCTTAATCCCGCCGCATACTATAAAAGTATTTTTTCTATAGCAGCCATTTGTAGTGTTATAGTGGCGTGGAAAGAGATAGATAGAACATGGCTCTTTTCAGTGCTATTACACAGTTAGTGCGCTATAATGTGCTATTCTGATTCTATTGTTAGTAGAATATCAATTTAGTGTGCATCAAGGATAGTTCAGTGTAAGTGTAGTGCGACAATTTATCTTTACAGTAATTTAATTTAGGGATAATTCAGCGATTGTGAGTGTAGTGCGATCGGCATTCATCTTTACATTAGTGTGAATGTAGCTCAGTCAGTGTGAGTGTAGTGACCGTTTAACATTACTGAAAGTTTAACGCCATATAGTTCTGTGCATTACTGCAAGTTTAATTATAGTGTAATTATAGTTTAATTATAGTGTATCCGTGAAGTGTGTGTTGTGAATACTCAAATTAAAGTGCACCAAAAACACCACTTTCCATTGATTGAAGTGCATCCATGTACACATTTTTATTGCATTTTGTTAATAAGCACCCCCACTCCCCACATCATGTCTGGGAGTACAGCAAGGAGAGGCAGATGTTCCCATGACACTGTAAGGAGGAACCGGAGCATATGTGTCCACAGGCAAAGGTGGATGTGGTCAGTCCTCAGACAGGGCATCATTCCCTCTTTTAAGTGATGTTTCCCATGCTATCCAGCCACAGCATGCAGAGGGAGTGGTGGACTGGCTTACTAAACCATCTTCATCCTGCTCATCCTCTGTCACCCAAGCAGAGACTAGTGTGCAGTCTCCTGTAGCTGCCAGAGTTGCAAAACCTGCCTCCTTGTCCACTGTTATTCCTACCACAGACCCAGATTCAGGCATGGAGGAGTCAGCGGGGTTATTTGAACACAGTGTCAACCACTTGCTCCTTGAGAATGCACAACCATTACTCAATTCAGATGTTGGTTCTGAGTCTGAGGTTGAGGAAGGCAGGAACAAGAGCCCACAGAGAGGGGAGAACGCTGGTACACAAATTGGCAGCCATGTTCCCCCAACCGCAGCATATTGCCAAGCTGTCTCCAGTGGTGGTTGACTTGGGTGACGGGTAGAGCAGAGGAGGAAAGTGAGGGTGAGGCACAACCCCAATGAGGCAGCCATCATGGAAGAGTAGAAAGCAGCCACCCTTTTCCATCACATTGTGGCGCTGTTATCTCCCAGCCCACTTTAGTACATGTGCCGCCGATCACACTGTTGCGATTTGCAAACTTTGTCTGAAGCGTGACAAAAACACCAACCATTTTGGTACCACATGCTTGACAAGGCATTTAACCTTCCACCCCTCAGCCCATTGGCAAGAGCACCTAAAAGCCACACAAAAGGGCACAAATCTGTCCCTCTTCCTTACTCACCTCAGTCTGTCCCTGCTATACCTCATGACCTCTCAGCAGCCTCCACTGACAGGGATGATGGTATAGCACAGGGTGCCCCAGGTCCTTGCAGCAGGACCTGCAGCAGGCACATTTCTCTGCCCCATCTGCTGCAGTGGAAAAAAAAAAAACAGTCCCTGCCTTCCACATGCCCAGCGTCTAAATTAAAGCTTGTCAAAGCTGCTGGCTTTACAACTCCTGCCTGTCTGGTGGATTCTGCTTCTTCCCGTGAATTTGCAGAATCTGCTGTATTAAAAATGCTGTTCCCAGTCGCAATTTCTATTCACCTAGCTCTTTACCATCACGTGAAAGGCAAGGTGAAATGTTGTGGCATCGATGGACAGGACAGTCAGCCGCAATGTCCATGTTACTGCTGACACTTGGTCCAGCAAGCATGGTAAGGACTGATACATTTCATTAATAGCACACTGGGTAACTCTGCATGCAACTCAGAAGGATGCAGCTTGTTGTGCCACCATGTCTCCATTAGGGATGAGCCGAACACCCCTCTCCCCCAGTTTGGTTCGCACCAGAACCTTTGAAAGGGGCGAATATTCACGCAAACTTTAGAACCCTATTAAAGTCTATGGGACTTAAACATTCAAAACCAAAAGTGCTAATTTTAAAGTCTAATATGCAAGTTATTGTCCTAAAAAGGGGTTGGGGACCAGACTCCTGCCCCAGGGGACATGTATTAATGCAAAAAAAACGGCCGTTTTTTCGGGAGCACTGATTTTAATGATGCTTAAAATGAAAAAAAGTGAAATATTCCTCTAAATATCATGCCTGGGGGGTGTCTATAGTATGCCTGTGAATTTAGAACAGTCCCTGCACAAAATGACATTTCTAAGGGAAAAAAAGTAATTTAAAACTGCTTGTGGTTTTAATGTAATGTCTGGTTCCGGCAATATGGATGAAAATCATTGAGAAAAATGGCATGGCTAGCCCCCCTGCCCATTACCAGCCCCTTGCGTCTTGTACGGATATTAAGGAAAACCCTGTATCCAAATAAAAAAAAAGGAAAGGGGTGGGGCCCCCAGGCCCTATATACTCAGAACAGCAGTATACAGGCGGTGAAAACAAGACAGGGACTGTGTAGGTTTGTTGTTAAGTAGAATCTGTTTGTAATTTTGAACTGGTACATTTTTAAAGTGTAGCTCCAGTCAAAAAAATCAATTTTTAAGCTTTTTTGAAAACATAGGGAAGGGTTATCACCCCTGTAACATTTTTTCCCCGTCTTTGCACCTCTTCAGAAGATTTCACCTCACTTTCTGTCCCAATGACCAATGTTTTTTGAAAATTTGGTGTTTTTAGTAAAACAAGGATTGGGATAAAGCATCAGTGGAGAGGAGACACATTTTCCCATATCAACACTTACAGGAGAGAATTTCCCTTCCTAGTGGTAGATTTCCTCTCACTTCCTGTTGTCTCCTTCCGTTTGCAAGTAGGAGACATTTCTAAGTTGGATGTTTGAAAGTAGGGGCCTGCCCTGTATGCTCTGCAGAAGTTTGGGCCTAAGGTGTTGGTGTTGCCACAAGTTAACACTGTAAGCTCTCAAAGCGACTCTTGGTGGGTGCTGGAGCGCCCTGCTGTGAACTATTATATCAAGAATTGTAATTACATGCCATTGTTGAACAGTGGTAGAAAAATTGGGCCTTTGGTGGTTGTGGTAGTGCTGGTGCCACAACACTGTAAGTCCTCACAGTTACTCTCGGTGGGTGCTGGAATGGGCCCTGCTGTGAATTATTATATCAAGAATTGTAATTACATGCACCTGTTAAACGGGTTGACAAATTGGGCCTTAGCCACTAGTGCTGGTGCCGCAACACTGCAACCACTCACAGATAGTGATGGACGAACTTCCGACGGAACGTTTCGCAAACGCGAACCGCGAACATGGCCAAAAGTTTGCGGACCCCATTGACTTTAATGGCAGGCGAACCTTAAAAACCTTCATGTCATATTTTCAGCGGCAAAATACTTACTAGTTGTGCACTGAGAGCACTGACACCAGCAGCGTGATAGAGAGCACTGACACCAGCACCGTAATAGAGAGCACTGACACCAGCACCAAGATAGAGAGCACTGACTCCACACCAGCACCGTGATAAAGAGCACTGACACCAGCACCGAGATAGAGAGAGAGCACTGACACCAGCACCGTGATAGAGAGCACTAAGACCACACCAGCACCATGATAGAGAGCACTAAGACCACACCAGCACCGAGATGGAGAGCACTTACACCAGCACTGATACCAGCAACTCGCTGCGGGACCCAAAAATATGACACCGCTCAACCTCTTCAAACAGGAGGGTATGGGCATATAGTACGGTGTGCTTTTTTTGTACAAGGAAGTGAGCCAAAGGTAGAAGAAAGTTTTGTGTGCTAGATTATATAAATCGTTTATAGAGTTATGCATATACATATAGTCTACATGTGGTCTACTGGTCACTTGTTGAATTCATTCGAGATCCCTGCCTCATTCATTTTTATAAATGTGAGGTAGTCAACACTGTCGTGAGCTAGACGAGTGCGCTTATCGGTCACGATCCCCCTGCTGCGCTGAACGTCCTTTCGGACAGGACACTGGACGAGGGGCAAGCCAACAGTTCCATTGCAAATTGGGCAAGCTCTGGCCAGAGGTCAAGCCTGCCCACCCAGTAGTCCAGGGGTTCATCACTCCTCAGAGCGTCCACATCGGCCGTTAACCCGATGTAGACGGACACCTGTCGGTCTAGGCGTTCCCTGATGCTGGATCCGGATGAGACCTGTCGATGGGTCGGCTGAAAGAATGATCTCATATCAGAAGTGACCAACACATCTTCAAACCACCCTCTTCTTGCAGGCGCTGTTGGATTGGTACCCGCATCTCTTTTCTCTGGGAGTGGGAATTCCTCCTCTGCCAGCGCACGCAAAAGCAGAATGCAGCATTTCTCTAAGCAAGGCCTGGAAATGCTCCATTCTGACAGCCCTCTGTGATGGTGGTAACATTTCCACCATTTTGTGTTTGTACTGGGGGTCTAAGTACGTTGCCACCCAGTACTGGTCCTTGACCTTTATGCTTTTTCTATGGGGTCCCTGTTAAAACACTAGAAAATGAAGGCCCCCATTTGCACTAAGTTGGAAACGGTGTGGTGGCCTGGCTCCTGCTCATCATCCAGGTATATTGTCGTCCTCCTCGTTCTCCTCTCCCCATCCACAGACAACAGGGATCCCAGAAAGGTTTAAAGCATGCTCTTCTTGCCCCTCCTCATCTGCCCCGACACCATCCTCCTCTGACACCTCTTCAGACTCCTGTTGTTGACTTGTCTCAGATAGAGTAGCCCCCCACCTCCCCCCCGGGAATTCATCCAGCATTGAGACTTCGTCATCTTCCTGCTCCTGCTCCTCCATGGCTTGATCAATGACACAATGCAATGCACGCTCTATAAAGAAGGTACAAAGTCACTCATGGCACCATGGCTGCGATTGACAAGTTTTGTGATCTCATCAAATGACCGCAGAAGTCTGCATGCATCGCGCATGAGCAGCCACTGGCCCGGTGAAAAAAACCAAGCTCCCAGAACCTGTTCTGCCACAGAGTTCGTACAGGTAGTCGTTAACTGCACGTTTCTGCTGGAGCAGCCTATCAAGCATATAGGAGGTTGAGTTCCATTGTGTCGGGCAATCGCAAATAAGACATCTGACCGGCAGATTGTGTCACCGCTGAGTGTCAGCAAGGCGAGCCATGGCTGTGTAAAGCCTTGTACACACGGTCGGAGAATCCGTCGGAATGCGTCTTATCGGACCGTGTCGTCGGATAATCCGACTGTGTGTGGTATGCATCGGACTGATTCCGTCCGAATCTCTGTCGGACCCAATTTTCCAACATGTTGGAAATATTTTCCGACCAACTGGTTTGATCGGACATACTCTGATCATGTGTAGAGAATTTTGATCGGACCAAGTGCCACGCATGCTCAGATCAAATTCCTACATCAAAGCTATTGGCTACTAGTCCCATCGTAACGAAATTACGTCATCACGTTCTGAATGATCGGATTTATCGACAACGTAGTCCGACCGTTTGTATGCAACAGTTTCAGACAAGATCCAACGGGCAAAATCCGACGGACAAAATCCGACGGATTTGGTTGGCAGAATGTCCGACCGTGTGTACAGGGGCTAAGATCTTCTGAAATGGGCCGACATTTTCCTTGCCTGCCGCAAGATGTCCTGGACCCCAGGGTATTTGACAACAAACCACTGCACGACCAATTTTAAGACGTGTGTCATGCATGACACATGTGTAATTTTGCCCTGTTTCAATGTGCTAAGCAGATTGGCACCATTTTCACACACCACTCTACCAACTGTCAAATTGAGTGGTGTTAGCCACTGATCTGCCTTAGAACACAAAGCTGAAAGGAGTGCAGGGCCAGTGTGGCTCTTGGCTTCCAGGCACAACAGACACAGGACAGCATGGCAACGTCTCACCTGGCATGTCGAATAGGTTCTGGGGATCTTGGGCGGCGCAGCGGAAAAGGAGGAGTCAGCTGAGGAGGAGAGGAAGGAGGATGGAGTAGAAGGAGGAGAAGAGCCAGGCCTGCATGCAATCCGTGGTGGTAAAACCAAATCTACACGGGTGCTACGGGTTACATGCTTGATGGCCGTCATAAGGTTCACCCAGTGGGCAGTAAAAGTTATATACCTTCCCTGCCCATGTTTGCTATACCATGTGTCTGTGGTCAGATGTATCTTGGCACCGACACTGTGTGCCAGAGATCATTCACTTGCCGCTGAACATGTTCATATAGCTCTGGGATGCCCTTCTGTGAGACAATACTTCCTTCCTGGGACTTTCTATTGTGGTGTTCCAATGGCCACAAATTTTCGAAAGGCCTCCGAGTCCACCAGTTTATATGGCAGTAGTCGGCGGGCTAACAGTTCTCACAAGCCAGCGGTCAACAGTTGGGCAAGAGGGTTATCCGTCGTCATCATTTTATTACGCTCTAACATTTGGCCCACGGAACCCTGCCTTTTTCCAGAAATACGTGAGAACGGCATGATGGAAGGTGGAATGGAGGACAATTCTGAGGAGAGAGGAGAAATAGAAGACTAGGCTGGACAGTGAGAGCCTGGAGTGTGGCTTTGTGGGTTCTGTTGCTCCCACTGGGCTCGATGATGGCAGCTCATGTGCCTTCTTAAGGCGGTCGTCCCTAGGTGAGTGTTGGGCTTACCATGATTTATGTGTTGACTGCAAAGGCTGTAGATGGCAACACTATTGTCAGCACTGGACACATTAAAAAAAGCCCACACTGCAGAGCCATGTGCCGGCGTCTTGGGAGCGCCAGATGTGGCCGTACATGGTTGATGCCTCGCTCCTGATACATTAGCAGTCTGGTTTTCCCTCCTGTGCAATCTAAGTTCCGCCTGCTTCTTCTCCCTATCTGCTGGTCCATATCTTCCTCTCCCTCTGAACTCCCCTCTTTTTCCTCTCTTGTGGGCACCCACGTGACATCACTAGACACGTCATCATCGACGTCACCTTCCCCACTGCTATAATTAGAGATCTCGCAGTAGGCAGCAACACCGGGGACCAATCTCCTCCTTGGGCTGATCTGGGTACTGTCGTCAGACTTCTGAGTGACGGTTGTTGCTACCTCCTCTTCCTGATCCAATGCCAAGAGTGGCTGCGCATTGGCAATGTCTTGTGATGGATCGGAAAATAATTCCTGTGACTCAAGCGGAGGGTATATGGTGGTGGTGGTGTTGGTGGTAGTGTCTTTGGGGGTGCACACAACAGAGAGTGAAGAAGAGGGTGCAGATTGAGAGGATGAGGAGGGTGCAGAAGAGTAAGGCTGAGTGAGCCACTCAACCAAGTCTGGTGCGTCCTTTGACATAAATCTTCTGCAATTTGCCACTTTGGCTCAAGCCTGTTGCTCCTGCCCTACCCCTACCACCCCTGCGGAAGGGCCTGCCTCTTCCTCTGCCTGTCATTTTTTAAATGACCCTGTGACAAAAGTCTCTAGGGAAGTGCAGTATGTATGTGGAAGAAGGTATACAACACCCCGCTTCAATCTGTCGTTTTGGGGGGCCACTGGTCTATCACACCAGTTATAATACTTTTTTCTAATTGCGTTTGTCACTCTTTGTAGTATCGCTGCAGAACTGGTCAGCAGTCGCAATGCTGCACAGTGGAAATGCACTATACTATGCTTTCTATATTTGAAAGTATTTTATACGTGTATTATACCCCTATATGCTGCACACCAAATAGTACACCTATACCAGTCCTTAAAAAGAGGGAATTGCAGACTGTCCTTGCTCCAAAAACCAAACTGTCCCTCCCTACACTGAGAAACAACAGCTGCAGAATCGGTCAGCACTCAGCAGCACAGCAGTGCAGTATAATATGCTTTCTATATTTGAAAGAAAGTATATTATACGTGTATTACAACCCTAAATACTGTACACCTATACCAGTCCTTAAAAGGACCATTGTGGACCTAATAGTAGCTAGCTAGTAGCTAGTGAATTGCAGACTGTCCCTGCTCCAAAAACCAAACTGTCCCTCCCTACTGTTGTGCTTTTTAAGGACAGTTTCCCGCACAGTATTTATTAAGTAATTTTTAACGAAGATATTTTAAGATACAAAATCAATCTATATGACACAGTCTATACATGTGAAACTTATTCACGGAGACAAGTGATCATACAAAATAGTTACATTGATTGGTTGACAAAAGACAAATATTTACATGAAATTAAAATATCGATTGCGTCACATGAACACCTTGACACTTAATGGAAACACCCACAAAATGGGAGTATAGTATCTTGGACATAATTATCACCAGTATCACTTCTCGGTAGAATCAATAACCTTTTGATAATTGACAATTAAACAGAACGTCTGTATTTCACACGTCCAACTGTTACTATACTGCAGGTAAGTAAGTGGTTAACAATGTGAAATAAATTAGACGTTCGTTTGTCAATAAAATTGGCAACTATGCAAAAAGAAATGTATAATGAAAAATTTTATTTAGAGAAAAAAATCTAAAAGGCGGTTATTGATTCGGGAGAGTGATTTTCAATAGTAGAATATTCAATACATTAATATTTAAGAGAACACAGAAGATATAATGAATATGGCATATTTACCCATTCCAAATGGCTACTAGTCTGGATTGTTGGTTACCAGGATTTTTAAGATGGCTGCCGTGGCTTTCAACATGGATTCTCTTACAGAGGAATTACTTTGTGTGACCTCCGCGTTCCAAGGAGCAGGGATCTTCGTGAATGTAAAAATATGTATTCATGCATGGTGCATGAGTGTCAGTCTGTCTGGTGGTATCCCAGTGTTCCCCCCAGGGTATGTCCCTAAGGCTCTTTTTCTTATGGCATCATTTTTGTTTCTTAAATATCCTCTTAACCACTTAAACCCCGGACCAATTGTCAGCCTAAGGACCAGAGGTCTTTTTACAATTTAGCACTGCACTGCTTTAACTGGTAATTGCGTGGTCATGCAATGTTGTACCCAAACGAAATTTGCGTCCTTTTCTTCCCACAAATAGAGCTTTCTTTTGATGGTATTTGATTGCCTCTGCAATATTTATTTTTTACGATATAAAAGGAAAAAGACTGAAAATGTAAAAAAAAAAAAAAAGATATTTTCTACTTTTTGTTATAAGAAAAATCGAATAAACTAAATTTTAGTCATACATTTAGGCCAAAATGTATTCAGCCACATGTCTTTAGTAAAAAAAATGTCAATAAGCGTATATTTATTGGTTTGCGCAAAAGTTATAGCATCTACAAACTAGAGTACATTTTCTGGAATTTACACAGCTTTTAATTTATGACTGCCTATCTCATTTCTTGAGGTGCTAAAATGGCAGGGCAATACAACCCCCCCCCCAAATGACCTCATTTTGGAAAGTAGACACCCCAAGGAAATTGCTGAGGGGCATGTTGAGCCCATTGAATATTTTTTTTTTTTTTTTGTCCCAAGTGATTGAATAATGACACAAAAAAAACAAAAAAAAAAAGTTTACAAAAAGTTGTCACTAAATGATATATTGCTCACATATGCCATAGTTATATGTGGAATTGCACCCCAAAACATATCCTGCTGCTTCTCCTGAGTACAGGGATACCACATATCTTGGGAGTCTAGCCGCGTACGACACCCCGAAAACCAATCACTGCCTTCAGGATTTCTAAGGGTGCAAATTTTTGATTTCACTCCTCACTACCTATCACCAGTGGCACTTATACGGTGATCGCTGGTGAAAGAGTTAACTCTAGGGGCAATCAGGGGGTTAAAATCTTTATTAGATAGTATATGGGGGTACCTAACGCTGTAAAAACCTGGCGGTGAACAAAAAATAACTAGCTACCTAGCGGCACCAGTGACACTAATGCAGCGATCAGAAAAACGATTGCTAGGGGCGTGGCTAGCACACGAACTGAATGGAAGCTCTGTGAGAGAGCTCCGTGACACGAGCGGGCATATTAGCGACAATTCACAACGAATATCGGTAAAAAAGATACGAACAGACGAAGGAAGAGTTCCTGAATCCGAAGGTGATGTCGAAAAAGCAGAAAGACGAACGGAAAATGAAAAAACTAACAACATTCTCCTCTCAGTCAGCGGGAGGGAGAAAAAAGATGGCGCAGATCCTCTCACAGCTGCTGTACCAGCAACGGCCTCCTCAGGGAGAGCGCACTACACTGACATGCCTGATGCTGCTCTAGAAGAATCACCTCACAAAACACATCTGGAATCTCCTCATGAGTAAGATTGCCTCAGCCCTACATGTCGCAGCCTGGCTAAAACTCGTATCAAACTGGATTTCACAGGCCAGGAGGTAAGCCATAAAATACCTCATATTAGTCAAGATAACACAGTCATAACTCCTATAGCTTCGCCTATAGCCACATTCCCCACTAATAACCAGCCTATTCTGGACACCCAATTAAAAGAAATGCTATTAACTTTACATACTTCGCTTCATACGGATATTTTACAACTCACAAATCAATTCTCCAAAGCAGTGAACTCCTTAGGTGAAAGAGTACACACTATTGAGAACTCTATGGGAGACATGACCAATACTATTAATGACTTAATAGATGCTCATGAAGAAAATAAAGCTGAAAAAGAGTGGCTTAAATTTAAAATCGCAGATTTAGAAGACCGCTCAAGGAAGAACAATCTCAAAATCAGGGGTATCCCTGAAAATATACAGCAGTCTGATCTTAAAAAATATGCCACTGACTTATTCTCCAACTTGCTGCCAGCTATACCAGCCTTAGAGCTCACAATTGATCGTATCCATCGGATTCCGAAAGCGTCATTTCTCCCTCCCCAGATACCACGTGATGTACTACTTAGATTACACTTCTACCATGTTAAAGAACAAATCCTATATAAAGTGCGACATCTAGGACAACTTCCACAACCATATAATACAATCCAGATTTATGCTGACTTGTCTAAACATACTCTAGATATTAGAAGACAACTTTCCACGATTACAAAAGCTCTGCGTAATCATAAAATTGAATACCGTTGGAAACAACCATCTAAACTACTGATACAGAAGAACGACACCTACCATACAATCACTTCTGTGGAACAAGGCATTACGTTACTTCACACATGGGGTATTATCCCCGAACCAACTCCACCTATCGGAGCTAAGAAGAATCCGGAGAAACTTACGCCACAATGGCATTAGCTTTCATTGACTAGATCCAGTCAAAATACAATCCTATCTATAGGAAACCGATCTATCAGCTTGCCTGCCGTGCCGTGCGATACTAAATCTTTGGAACAGCTGACCTTTGAACTAATTCCCCATTCTAATGTTGCAGTATACATTGAAATGTTTACCACTGCAAGTTAAGTTTAATGTTTGGTTATATTTTTGTTTGTGCTTTTACTTTTATTTTTTTCTTCACAGTATCCTATACACAACTCATAGCATTCAAAGCATACAAAATTTGAATCAAAACTTTTCAGTCACTAAATTTTTGGACATTCATAGTCATTTCAGATTACAGATTGTTCACATGGAAGTAGAATTTAAAGCTATTATCAGGCTAGTATGTACTTACTTTTTCCATCTTATTAATATCCTTTTATGAGTATAAAGTTAATATCTTTAAATACTAATGGTCTTAACCATCCAGCAAAAAGAGCGTCGATGTGGCAAATTGCTAACACCCAGCGATGTCAAATATTGTGTATACAAGAAACCCATTTCAAAACAGGCGCTATTCCCACTTGCACCCATAAGAACTTTCCTCACATATTTACAGCATCAGGCCAACAGAAAAAAAGAGGAGTACTTATTGCCATACATCATTCAGTTAATTTTCAATTATATGAATCTATTGTAGATACCAATGGACGATACCTCATAATAATATGTACCATTGATAATACACTTACTACATTGGTAAATGTGTATGCGCCTAATAAAAGGCAATCCCATTTTCTGAATGGCCTGATGAGAAAAATAGGTAAATGCCGAAAAGGTGCCTTAATAATTTGTGGAGACTTCAACACAATACATGAACAAGAACTAGACACTTCTAATCCCAAAACCAGAACCAACTGTGCATTTACATTTTTTTTGAATAAAAGCGATCTCTATGATGTATGGAGATGCCATCATCCTGGAGATCGTGAATACACATATCATTCCCTGGTACATAATACCTATACTCGTATCGATTATATTTTTACGGATAAGTGGTTATTGCAGCGGGTGAGGGAGTCTGACATTGCACCCATCACTTGGACTGATCATGCCCCAATTAGTATGACTATTCTACCTAAACACTCTCAAACGACCCATTTTCTATGGAGAACAAATGCATATCTTATCAAAATGTCTACCTATGCTACAGCTATACAAAACCAGATAACTGAATTCTTTAAATATAATGTGGGATCTGTGTCAGACTCCGCCACCCCATGGGGTGCTCATAAAGCATTTAGTAGGGGAATCCTAATGCAACTGAATGCTCAATCCAGGAAAAATAAAACGAAACTCATTGAGAAACTTACTGCTGGCATTAAAACATTAGGTTCCCAAAACCAATGTCACCCATCACAACAACTGAAAACTAAACTACAAACATTACGACAGGAACTCAGAACGATTTTATTAGATACATTTGAAAAACATACTAGAAAACTTAAAGCTAAATATTACCATACTAGCAACAAAGCAGGAAAAAACATGGCACTTCGGATCAAAGGCAGATATTCCAAATCAAAGATTCCATATCTATACCACCCTATTACTAGAGAAAAATTGCAAGACCCCCAAGACATAGCAAATGCATTTAGCTGTTATTATAGCTCCCTTTACAATCTCAAACTCCCACGCCTACCCCAAAGATAATAAGGGATTTCTTAGATACTATTAGACTCCCATCATTAACTACTGATCAAATCTCTGATCTTAACGTCCCATTTTCAGTGGAAGAAATTGCTAGAACTATAGACTCCCTGCCCAACAATAAATCTCCGGGCCCAGACGGAATGATAGGAGAATACTATAAATTACTTCGAGATATACTGGCTCCCCACTTATGCTCACTTTTTAACGAAGCGGCATCCAAATCAGAATTTCCGGCTGAGATGCTTTAGGCCTTGATCATAACACTGCCGAAACCAGGCAAAGATCCCAACGCTCCCCAAAATTTCAGACCGATTTCATTATTGAACATTGACATCAAAATATACGCCAAAGCAATAGCGAATCGACTGATGAACTACATACCAGACCTCATTCACAAAGATCAATCTGGCTTTACTAAAGGTCGACAATCTTCAGATGCAACAAGACGTCTGATTGATATTATACACTTCCCTGAGAGACATCAAACGCCTTCTCTGCTCCTTTCTTTGGATGCAGAGAAGGCGTTTGATAGAGTCCATTGGGGCTATTTACAGTCAGTGCTTTTAAAATTTGGCTTTCATGGAAATATTTTATCTGCAATTTTTGCACTGTATAAGGGCCCCTCAGCGAGAGTATACACAAATGATATGATGTCTAGGCCCTTTGGCATCTCGAATGGAACACGACAAGGTTGCCCCTTATCTCCTTTAATATTTAATTTAGCCATCGAACCTCTAGCAGAACTTATACGATCTGACACAAAACTATCTGGTATAAAAATTGGGCAAATAGATAATAAAATAAGTCTGTTCGCAGATGACATAGTGCTTATAGTGTCTGATCCTATTTCATCTCTCCCGAATCTCCAAAATATACTAACGACATTTGGAGCAGCATCATATTATAAAATCAATGAAACCAAGTCCCATATTATAGACCTAGGATTAGATAACACAACCAGGCAGTTATTGTCTAATAAATACCCCTACCACTGGAAAGACGAGGGGATTTCTTACTTAGGAATCACTCTCACTAACAAAACAAAACAGTTATTTAAAACAAACTTTTTACCATTTAAGAAACATTTTGAAACAGATCTGACAACACTTAGTAAATTCGAATTTACATGGGCTGGTCGCCTGGCAGCTTTCAAAATGATGACCTTACCAAAATTATTATATCAACTCAGGTCCCTTCCAATATGTATCCCTAAATACTACTTTAAATCCTTACAAAGCAGTTTGGGAAAATATCTATGGAATGGCAAAAAATCCCGTTGTGCATACCATATACTAATTAAACATAGAAATATAGGTGGTGCGACCGTACCTGATCTACAGGACTATTATGACGCAACTCTTTTGACCCAATTGCAAGAATGGTTCTTGCCTACTCCTAAAACTTTATGGGAACAAATTGAGAAAGACATCACACGACAGCCTAATATGCAATTCTGGTTACTTAGTAGGAAAATAAAGTCCACAATTACAGCTCAATACCCACCAACGGTGAAAGCGACGCTACACTCTTGGCAGAGAATCATCACATACAAATGGGATAAAACTCCAATCACGGTGTTAAACCCTCCTCTAACAAGCATACCAACATTAATTCCTGGCGTACAAATACACGACTGGAATTTGGGTTGGGATATCAAACTTGGTTCCTTCTTCCAACAGGGCTCATTAAAGTCTTTTTCTCAGTTACGTAATGAATTACAGCTTCTGAATTCTGAGCGATCTACATATATTCAAATAGAAAAGTGTCTGCTACACAATCCACAACTCAGAGCTTCAATCCCGGTTAAAATATGGTCTTTCCTCAATAACCATGCCACCTCACAGAAAGGAGTAGCTACAATATACCCAATTCTAGGGGAAAAAAACATACCCAGCAAACTACCTTCCTTCCTTAAATGGGAACAAGATTTGGGGCAAGACTTTTCAATTAAACAATGGATGGCTTCCCTACGAAGCATATATAGGGCCACTGCATATGTTACACTATGGGAATTGGCACAAAAAATTGTTCAAAGACAATACCTGACTCCACATATCCTAGCAAAATTCAAGGGGAACTCGTCACCTAATTGCTGGAGAAATTGTACCCAATTGGGGACCCTATTTCATATTATGTGGGACTGCCCAAGCTTACATAACTACTGGCAGGCAATCTCCCATTTACTCACTTCCCTAACAGGTATTGTCCTTCAACTTTCACCAGAACTAGCCATTCTGAATATGAATTTACATACGATTCCCAAACAATATCGTAAAGTAGTAACACATATACTTTTAGCTGCGAGACTATCCATAACTAGAAAATGGAAAACTGACTCTCTTCCTACTATGATAGAAGTTATAGAATTAACCCAACTCCACGACTCCTACGAATTGTTATTTCCTAATGACAAATCCCTATATATTAAGGAACAACAACTATGGGAACCTTGGAGTACATGGTACAAAAATTATACTTCCACAATTTAGATAATGCTGATTCTTTAATCATATAGAAGAAAGAACTCCTGTGCGTTTTAATATTTTTTGGATGGCTTTAAAAATAATTTCATTACAAAGTGACAAATATATCACATGTCTGTTTATCTGAATTTAGCTGCGGAGTAAGAATAGATCTTTATTTTCCTTCATAAAAGATAATTACTGTGTTTGAATTTCCTTTAGGATGTTGGCCTAGGTACTCCAAGACACAGATAGATCCCTGTGAGGGGTGTCTTGGGGTCCAGAAGTGGCCATTATCCATATCGCTATTTATAAATCTTACAATAATTATATTACGGATTTTATTATACAAGTTTTAAGAGACTTACTCTTGTTCGAGTCCCTTTATGATTATGAATATTAGATACTTGGGAATACTACTTTATTCTTTATTGTGGACTATTTGTTTCTATGCTATATTGTGCTGAGAAAACCCTGCCACTACATTATACTGTGTTATGTTACTTTTATTACTATATATAATTTTTTTTGTTTTGTAACCCTTGTTGTAACTAACTCTGCTAAAAATCTCAATAAAAACATTTGAAAAGAAAAAACGATTGCTTAGTGACACTGGCAAAAGGGGGTGAAAGGGTTAACTAGGGGCAATCAGGGGGTTAAAACCTTTATTGGGTAGTATATGGTGGTACCTAGCGCTATAAAAACCTGGCGGTGAACCTAAAAAAATAACTAGCTACCTAGCGGCACCAGTGACACTAATGCAGCGATTAGAAAAACGATCGCTTAGTGGCACTGGCAAAAGGGGGTGAAAGGGTTGCCTGGGGGCAATCAGGGGGTTAAAACCTTTATTAGGTAGTATATGGAGGTCCCGGACGCTATATAAAAACCTGACGGGGATCCTAAATAACTAAATAACTAACTGGCTATCCAGCATCACCAGTGACACTTATACAGGGATCGCTGGTGAAAGGGTTAACTCTAGGGGCAATCAGGGGGTTAAAACCATTTATTGGGTAGTATATGGGGGTACCTAATGCTATAAAAACCTGGCGGTGGACATAAAAAATAACTAGCTACCTAGCGGCACCAGTGACACTAATGCAGCGATCAGAAAAATGATCGCTTAGTGACACTGGCAAAAGGGGGTGAAAGGGTTAACTCTAGGGGCAATCAGGGGGTTAAACCTTCATGGGGGAGTAGGGGGCTATCCTGGACCTAACACTAACTGCCCTGACAGTTTTTACTGTCGCAACTGACACTAAATGCAGTGATCAGTAAATAAATGATCACTGCAATCAGTGACACTGTGACTGGGAGGGGGGGGGGGATCGGGGGGCGATCGGGGGGGTGATCGGGGGGTGATTTGTGTGCCTATGTGTACCTACATGTCAGTGTAGTGTTTGGTGCACTTACTATGTGTTCTCCTCGCAGTCCGGTCAAAAAGACCGCCCCAAGGAGAATGACATCACTTCCTCCCTGCCTGTGTTTACACTACACAGGCGGGGGAAGCTTCTCATTCGCCAGGAGTGATCAAGAGGGGATGGCCAGAAACCAACGGCCATCCCCTCATCCTGGATCGCTCCTGAAGCGAAACGGACTGCCGCAGCCAGCGGGAGGGGGTCCAATCGGACCCCCACCCGCTGGAAGGCAAGCACGTACATGTACGTGCTTGTGTCTGTCGGTGCCTTTTGTGCTGACGTACATTGCCATGCGGCGGTCCTTAAGTGGTTAAACAATAAGATCATAAAATTATACTAAGTTCTGCCCAAAAGGGTATGTGTTCCCTCCTCATTGGCAGGCGACGTTTTCCCAGGAGTCTAATGATTTTAAGGTAATAGCACCTTCAACCACCAGGTGTCTCACATGTGTTTGGTGTTTATCTCTTTAAGTTAATACTTTTATTTCTATAATATGCGTTCATTTTTTATATATGTTCTAACGAATATATCTCTAGTGTTCAGGAATGGTAGTAACCGATATAATAGAAAATATGCTTAACATAATTTTGAATAATACCCATTGTATAAAATGGTTATATATGTATATCAATGTATATCTATTAAATCTTTAGTCCATTTAGAAAGGACACCGGTTATATATATCAATCAACATCACTTAAAATTTTTATCTATATGGATGCATGTATAATTCGGGTATCCAATCAATATTTGTTTATCTAGACATAGATTCAATTCTTATACAGTTACAGTATAATCACGATTATATGTTTTTCATAATACTAATTCGTTGCTAAAACACTTCTTATGATCACACTTTCATATATATTTTCTTTATGACAAAGTTCTTTAGATCATTAGATATTAAAATTATAATATCTCTTTGATGACCTACAAATATCACATATAATTTGAATGACTTATATTCATCGTATTAGTACTTTTAAAATATGTATGACTTGCATATCCCTCTAACACCATGTTTTGAGATGGACTTTGAGCAGTCCAATAATTGTTTAGATAGCTCAGCTGTGCCCTAAAATTCACACAATAGGTTTTGTTGGACAAGGTGTCAGCTATTGAATTTTGTCTTCATGGTTGTATATTGTCCAAACAGTCTTCACTTGCGCACAATGGGGTTTTCTAGTTAAGGGTTATTTCCATGTGATCATTCCCTATGCAAGTTTGGTCTTCTCAATCTAACCAACAAAATAAGTACACATCTTTTTGTTTGGTGAAAAAAGCTACCATTGTTCCAGTCTCTTGTTTCAACACAGGGTTTGTAAAAGTTACAGGCTGAATACTTTATGGTCCTATGTTAAACGACTGCTACAAATACGTGGTTTTCTTGGACTCACCCCTATATGGCGGAATGCTAACTATGGTGAGCTCTTTAAACTCAGGGGATTTGGCACTTGGAGAATGAGTGGCCTCCGGTACCTCTCACAGCTGTATAGTGGACAGGTGCTGAAGTCCTTCATGGAACTACAGGCTGAGTTTGGCATACCGCATAGGGACTTTTTTAAATACTTACAGCTACGACATGCGCTGCAGGCGCAATCCCGCTGTGTGCCACTTTGCCTGACGGACCATGCTGTAGTCCATGGGATATTAATGCAAACTGAACGAAAAGGTATGATATCTAGAGGGTATGACATGCTTCTTGATGCACTACAAGACTCGGCACATCTCCCATGTCGGCTGGGGCCGATGGACGCGGAGACCTGGAACCTTTGCTTGTCCTCCGCTCCCTTGGTGTTGGTCTCGGCCTCCCATAAACTCTCCCATCTCTATCTACTGCATAGGGTTTATAGAACGCCAGTTAAACTGCACAGCTGGGGTGTTAGGGAATCCCCCCTTTGCCCAAAATGTATGCGGGACCATGGTGATCTCCTGCATATGTTCTGGAGGTGCCCAAAACTAAAACGGTATTGGGATGAGATCCTCGAAACTATCTCCTCTGTATTCTCGGTTAGTATTCCGAGATGTCCGTTGATCTGCCTGTTGGGTGCCCTAGACGAAGAATCGCTAACACCATCGGCTCATACAGCCATTATTCGGTTATTATATGTAGCCAGGAAATTAATAGCACGATTGTGGATAACACACAGGGTTCCCACCAGGCAGCAATGGACGGACCAAGTGAACCAGATGCTGATCAGGGAAAAAATAACCTACCAGCACAGAAACGCACCGTACAAATTTAATGCTATGTGGCAGGGGTGGCTCGAGGTTCCGGGGCTAGCCCCTCACCAACTTATACAGGATAGACTTTTACAGGGCTGAATGTGGGTCCAGGGTCATGTGCACGGAGGAACATAGACAATAATAAGAAATTACTGGGGCTACTCCTGTGTCTCTCTCTCTCTCAGCATTTATGAGGGGAAAGAGTAGGGACCGGCAGGACTAGGTAATTGGATGCTGGAAGTTGTACATAATACTGTACTTATATAGCTGTTACAAAATGCAATGTGGTCTCAGAGGGAACACCATTTTTTTTATGTTCTTGTTTTATTTTCCCTTTTTCTTTGTTCTGTTTCTTTTTAGTTTTAACTGCACTTCTTATGTCTCAGCGGTTTACAAGCCGGATTTATTTTATACATTGTACTACCAGTATTTTTATATCTGCAAAAATCAACACTATTGTACGACTGCACTGCCTGTCTATGTTTGGCTTGTACCATGTATGTTTTGCAATAAAAACTTATTTGATTAAAAAAAAAAGAAAAAAAAAAAAAAGATTCCAGCGGTGGTAATCCATTCTTGCTATCCAGCGACTGATGATCATCTCTCCGGGGTCCAGCGATGGCAGCTCTGATCCAGCGCAGCGCATCCATCACAGTTGGGAAAGTCCCAATGGTCAGCAAAATGGAAGGCCACAGTCTGCCATTTCTGTGGCATTGAAGAAAACTGTGGAGTCAAACAAGAAAAAAATATATAAGTGCTTTTGCACATAACATTGCAAGCAGATTACACAAAAACATTCTTGCACAACATCAGTAACATTTATTTTAAGGAGTATTTAAAAAGACAAAAATATTAGGCCCACTTATCAGATTCCTCACCCCCTCTGATGGCCATTGATAAAATTGTATTGGGGGTTAGGTGACTTTGGAAGCCAACAAAATAAAAGCCTCCAGGACTCTGCCTGAATTTAAGGACACACATAACATTTGGACACATTTTAGGGGGTGTTTCGGGGGAAAGCAGTACAATGGACCTGACAATATACATTGTTAAGGGACTAGGATATAGGTGTACAGTATATGGGCCCAGGATAGCATGCTGGGGAGGTTAGTGAAGGCAAATATGCATGTAGGCCAAAAAAATAATATTAAAAAAAGCTTCCAGCATGCATGAGGATAAAGGGGACATTCACAGCATATTCCAATCATGGTAATTAGGGAACAATGAAATAAATACAATACATTAGAAAACATTAAGTACATATAATGTGATGTTAAGGGATAAAACGTACCCTAATATAGTCCTTTTGCAGGACCTGAATGATGGCAGAACAGGTCTCTGGAATAATGATCCCCAGATCCTGGGGGGGGGGGGGATGCCTGTTGAGAACTTGAGGTCCTGCAGGCTTCTCCCAGTCGCAAGTACCGCAAGGCGACTAGCCTCTGCTCTGGAGTGATGTCTTGCTGCATACAGGTATCCTGCCTGCTGATATGAGGGGTCAGCAAAGACAACAGATAGTGAAAAAACAGGTCCATCATCCTGAGATAATTCCTGAAATCATTCTCCTGGATCTCAAGAAGCAGAGGCATGTACGAGAATTGGTCATGCTGGAGTAACCAATTCTTGGTCCATGAACTCCTCCTCGCCCTGTTCATGGACTGGGCTGGGGTCACAGTATGAACCCCAACACCAAGCCCCCACACAGCACAAACTCTACAATGGGTATGTACCCACACCATGGTTTCAAAACGGTCGGCTTGTCAGAAGGAACATAACAGAACGCACTGAAGAACAGCAAGGCCTGTGAAGAGTGAGCTGAAGATCAGTAATGAACAGACCAGAACGCACCGAAAAACTGAAATGAACTGACTACATGCACTGAAAACCAGATACAAACCCACAAGCACAAACTGAACATCAGTAAAACGATCGGAATAAGCAGGAGTCTGAAAAGCACAAATCGTCTCTAACCAAACTTCTACTAACACAAAACCAGCAGCAGGAGCCCAAAGTGTGGCGCACTGGATCTTGAACTTCCTTTTTCTAGTCCTGTTGTATGTGCTGTACGTCACCGCGTTTTTAACGATTGGACTTTGGTGTGATTGTGTGTACGCATGACCGTTTCATCTGAACTCTGTTGGAACTCCATCGGAAAAAACAGTCGTGTGTACAGGGCATAAGAGATGATCAGAGAGAACGAAACAATAGGTGACTCAAGTAAAAATGGGAATTCACGGGGGGCGTGGCCTGCGAGCGCATGGAGTAGGAAGCATCTCACGGAGCTCCGCTCGGTTATCCTGCTATCCGCACCATCCTGCATTCTATAGCCGGTATATACGTGCGCTACTTACCTGACTACCTTCCCGGTGAGCTGAACTCTATGTCACCGTCAAAATCTCAGAAAGCTGCGGCGGCGAAACTGGCGCAATACCGCCATAAAGAATCGGCTGGGCCTGGGGGAGATGGCGCCAGAGAGCAGGAGGAGGAGGCGTGGCCGGCTGGAGACACTGCTTTGCTCCTAGAGGCCATCACCATATGTCGCACCTCGCTTACATCGCAGATAGAAGAGGTTAAGGTGGATATATCTCACCTTCGCCAGGACTTCCATAGGCTCCGTGACCGGGTGAAAGCCTCTGAGACTCGCCTAAGAGCAGTGGAAGACGCGTTGCCGCCGCTTCATACTGAGACTGAAGGCCTGCAACAACAGATACAGCAGCTGTTCTCCAAACATGATGAAATGGAGAACAGGCTCCGGAGATGCAATTTGAGACTCATTGGCTTGCCTGAGGGTGCTGAAGGGAAAGACCCAGCTGGGTTCTTGGAGCAACTACTCATTGATACTTATGGCAGAGAGGCCTTTTCCCCCATGCTGGCGGTTGAGAGGGCCCACCGCATGCCGGCTAAGCCACCACCCCAGGGGGCCCCTCCACGCACGTTTATAGCTAAGCTTCTCAATTTCAAGGACAGAGACACAGCGCTGAGACTAACCAGATTGAAAGGCAACATAGGGTTTGGCAATGCCAAGCTTGCACTTTTTCCTGACTTCTCCTCGGAGGTCCAGCGACGACGCCGCACATTCCTGGAGGCCGAGCGTAGATTGAGGATTCATAACTACAAATATGCCATGATCTTCCCAGCTCGGTTACGTGTGGAACATGATGGGAAAGTGTCCTTCTTTGATACTGCAGAAGATGTGCTTACCTGGCTGGAACATCGCGCGGCGGTGGCGAGGAGAGACTGAAACTGGAGTGAGTATGTAGTTCTCCCCCATTTTTTTGCAGTTGGGCTGTGTGACTTGCTCTATATTGGAATTTACTGTCCTACCTGCGAGCCACTGAACTTTTCCCCCTTTTTGGAGTGTTTGGAGTTTACTACAATTTCCCTATAGATGCAATGCATTTCCATGTGACTGTTACTACACTCATTGCAGTCCTCGTGAGGTTCGGACACTACACCTTCTTATATCTGTGGCGGGAACCGTGAGACCGTGAATGTCCTACATGACTTGTGTGTTACGCAGAACAATTTACCCCCACTTACAACCGGGATCCTGTTTTTCATGGGTAGTAGAGTTGGCGGAATCCTTCTTCGCTTATGTCATCCGTTCTGCTGGACTCCTCTGATCCACATCAGCAATGCTTTACTACTATTTTTTATTGCACTGCAAGAAACCCTTTTGGGACTATATGGGTTCCGCCACTACACTCCGTCCCAGAATATTGTTTCTTTATTAGACCTTGGGTTGGTTGTATATGTTTGGTTTGGGGTTGATGCCTGCATCAGTTGGGGAGGATGCAGGGCAGGGAGGGGGGTGGGGGGAACAGGGGGGGTAGTTGCACTGAGGACTCAGACGGTTGGATTGATATGTATAGTACAAGAGGCACAAACTGGGTATTATTATCAATGGTATGGTACACCCAGCTGGGTGACCCCGAGGGTAATGTTAACATTAATGTGGGAACACTGGATTTGTAACACTAATCTGCTGACCTGTTTTTTGCTCTGTGATTGGTATAGAATATGGCGTCATTGAAGTTTCTTACATGGAACGTGAGGGGGCTGCGTGATAAAATTAAGCGCACGGCAGCCTTCACAGTTCTTAAAAGGTGCAGGGTGGACGTGGTAGTACTGGTCGAAACACACGTGGAGGAGAGGCTCCAGATGGTGCTCCGTCGCCCATGGGTGGGTTGGGGATATCATTCAACCTACACTTCCCATTCAAGGGGAGTGTCGGTGTTGATAGCCAAATCGGTTCCTTTTGAACTGGGGGAAATTGTGACCGACCCCTTAGGTCGCTACGTCTTCCTGCATGCAAAGTTCTATGGTGAGCCCATGCTTATACTAGCCTGCTATGTGCCGCCTCCATTCTGCACCTCAACTCTTTCAGCAGGTTTCTCCTTTATATCAAGATATGCCACAACTCCAGTTGTGTGGTTGGGGGACTTTAATGCTACTATGAATAGTTCTCTGGATAGGTTGCATTCCTCTCATATTAGGCCTCCTCCATCTGGGGGTAGTACTTTATCCAAATTGATGACCTCCTTCCGTCTGGTGGATACGTGGCGACATACATTTCCCTCAGCCCATGCTTTCTCATGTTTCTCCTCCTCTCATGATACTCTATCCAGGATAGACTATACTTTTATCTCTCAGACGCTTATCTTGAGGCTGCTCGATGCATCCTTTGGCCCTCGAACTTTATCAGACCACAGTCCCTGTCAGATCACTCTTAGTGTACCACAATGTAGACCTCCCCGAATGTGGCGCTTGAATCCCTTCTGGCTTACTCTTTTGCCTGAAAACGATGAGCTCGGGTCAGAGTGGGCCGCATTTTTTGCAGGTAATGATCACTCAACTAACTCCGCAGCTGTCTGGGAGGCCTTCAAGCTTCACGCACGTGCTACTCTAATCTCCCGTATAAACCAGATTAAAGACAAGGCTATAGAAAACCTAGAGGTGGAGGCGGAGAAACTGACTGAGGCGGAGCACAATCTTATGTTGAATCCATCGCCTGTGAATGCAGCACATCTTTGAATTCAAACTAGAGTGGTAGAGGCCATGCAGTATGAAAAGGTTAAACAGAAGCAATTTTTTCTTCGGCAATCGTTTTTTGAACATGGGGAGAAGGCGGGCAAGCTATTGTCATACCTATCCCGTGGAGAGACTAGACCCCCGTGGTAATCTCATTAGGTGGCCCGGATGGCACATTCATAACAAATCCGCCGGAGGTGACAACTAAGTTCCAGGAATTTTTTTCTGAGTTATACTCGTCTACGGTGCCCCCAGATGGTGGCTCTGTGGATGAGTTTCTGGACAGGGTGGAATTCCCTCAGCTCACAGTGGAACAGACCTCTATTTTGGAGGCACCGCTGACGGTGGATGAAATTGTGCCCCCGGGTTCAGATGGTTTGCCCATAGAATTTTATGCCCAATACTCTGAAATTCTCGCCCCTAAATTATTACAGTTATACACTTATCTGTTTCAAACTCTTGAATTACCTACATCTATGAGAGAAGCCACTATAGTCCTGATACCCAAACCGGGTAAGGATCCCCTATTTCCGGAATCCTATCGTCCGATATCATTGCTACAGGTAGACATTAAGATATTAGCAAAAATCCTCACCTTACGCCTTAACCACTTAACAACCGGCCCATAGCCGAATGATGGCTACAGGGCGGTTGTTTAACTCTGGGAGGCCGTCATATGACGTCCTCCCAGAATTCCGCTCTCGCACGCCCCCTGGGGCGCGCACTCGAGAGCATCCGTGACCGCATCACGGATCACGGTAAACGGCCGCTCATCGCGGCCGTTTATCAAATGACGGAGTGATCACTTGTAAACAAACCGGCGTCTTAACATGACGCCGGTTCCTCCCTCCCCCTCTCTGTACCGATCCTGTGGACCCGGCGCATCACGGTAAACGGCGGCTCATCGCGGTCGTTTACCACATGATCGCTCCGTCAAATGACGGAGTGATCACTTGTAAACAAACCGGCGTCATAGCTTTCTTTTGGTGGTATTTGATAACGTCTGGGTTTTTTATTTTTTGCGCTATAAATGAAAAAAGACCGAAAAGTTTGAAAAAAATGAATTTTTCTTTGTTTCTGTGATAAATTATGCAAATTATAAATTTTTCTTCATAAATTTTGGCTACAATTTATACTGCTACACATCTTTGGTAAAAATAACCCAAATTAGTGGATATTATTTGGTCTTTGTGAAAGTAAGGCTGCATTCACACCACGCTTTTTGTGGCGTTTTTACCGCGATTTGCGGCGTTTTTTACCGCGATATGCTGTGTTTTTTTACCGCGTTTTTTACCGTGATTTGCCGCGAATTTGTGCAGGGCAAAAGGTCACCAATGTTAAAAGAAGAAAAACGCCCAAATCAGCCCGATTCGCGCGATAAAAAAGGGTCCGGAACTTGTTTGAGCTTCAGGCGTAGGGCTTCAGGCGACTTGGAGTGGAGATGTGAACCATCTCCATTGAGAATAATGGATTTTTTCCCCTCCAGCGTTTTGTAGCTTTAGGCGTCAAGCTACAAAACGCTCAGGTGTGAATGGGGTCTTAGAGTCTACAAGCTATGGTGTGAATCATACAAAATTGATCACATCTGCTGTACTGGTGGCCTATCTAATTTCTTGTGACCCAAACAAGCCAGGAAAGTACAAATAGCCCCCAAATGACCCCTTTTTTGAAAGTAGACATTCCAAGGTATTTAGTAAGAGGCATGGTGAGGTTTTTGATGTTGTCATTTTTTTCCCACAATTCTTTGCAAAATTAAGATTTTTTTTTTTCCACAAAATTATCATTGTAATAGGTTATTTCTCTCACATGGCATGTGTATACCACAAATGACACCCCACAATACATTCTGCTACTCCTCCTGAGTATTACGATACCACATGTGTGGGACATTTACACTGCCTGGCCACTTAGAGAGGCCCAACAAGCAGGGAGCACCGCCATGTGTTCTAGGAGCATAAATTACAGATCTAAATTGTTGACTACCTATTACACTTTTGAAGGCCCTGGAGCACCAGGACAATGACACGTGGCACTGATGACAGATGGCACTGATACGTGGCACTGATGACATGTGACACTGATGACAGGTGGCACTAATATGTGGCACTGATGACAGATGGCACTTATACGTGGCACTGATGACACGTGGCACTAATATGTGGCACTGGTGACAGATGGCACTAATATGTGGCACTGATGAGATGGCACTAATATGTGGCACTGATGACAGATGGCACTAATACGTGGCATTGATGGCATGTGACACTGATAACAGATGGCATGTGACACTGACAGGTGGCACTGATAACAAATGGCACTGATATGTGGCACTGATGACAGATGGCACTGATGACAGGTGACACTGATATGGCACTGATGACAGATGGCACTTATACGTGGCACTGACAGATGGCACTGGGGGCAGGTGGCACTGAGGGCAGATGGCACTTTATTTTACTTTTTTTTTCTTAACTTAAGGCCGCTGCAGCAGTTCATCTCTCCCTCCTCACATGCTGTCTGTGTGAGGAGGGAGAGCGGCGCTGAGAGATGATCTCATATGTTTACATATGAGATCATCTCTCATTGGACACGCCGATCGCGCGGTAAATGGCCGCTATGATTGGCCGTTTACAGCGATGTGTGACTGGCTGTGTCCAAGGGACATGGCCAGCACAGAACTTCCCCAATGCACGCTCTCAGGAACGTGCAGAGGGGAAGTAAATAGGAGGATGTCCAGGGACGCCCTCCCAGCAGGAAACGTCCGAGCTCTAGCCGTCTTTCGGCTATAGCGCAGGCAGGAAGTGGTTAACCTCCCTGGCGGTATGATTATTTCAGATTTTAGGTGCTGAAAGTGGTACCATTATTTTGCATGGAAATTTGGCATTTTATATTGTAGGCCTGTAATTCTTAGGAATAACTGATATCTGTCCAAACCAGTCTAGTAGACATCTCGGGTATGATAAAGTTTGAAACACAAAATCATAAATTATAATATACTAAATAACTATAAATAATAATATAATAATAATACTTGTTATTCAATACATTATAGTAAATGATATAATCAAAAACACTGACATTTTTTTTTGCCAAACAAGGGTGCAATATTAGTAGTCATATTGCTTCAGTAAACGTCCCGGGTATGGAAAATTTTAAAACATGGTAGAGCACAAAGTCCGACGTCACAGTCAGGACAGTAGAACCTGGTTTCTTTTCTGATTTTCCTTCCAGTGTTGTCATGCTTAGAGCAGCAAACCACACACATTCTTGTGGGTGATGCCTTCTTTTCCATTGACCAGTCAGGCGTTCTGGGTTCACAATGCCAGCAGTATGACGTCCAGATCTATTTACAGTCATTGGTGTTTGGTGCTTGAGAAATATAAGTTCGGAAACTTTCCAAACAAAGTCTGCATGAACAACAGACTTGTCACTTTTTTTTTTTTTTTTTTAGAAGAATGAAAGCATTCCACAGGCACTGCTCCAGAAGGTGCATGAAGATTTTTTTGTCATTTTTTTTGTTGCTTTCTTATGGCTGGGTAAAAAGTCATGACCTGGTCAGCTCGGTCAACACCTCCCTTAGTGTGGTTGTAGTCCATCACAACTTGTGGTGTCATTATGTCTTTTCCACCTTTTGCATGTACCATGACAGTAGAGGTGTTGTGAATAGTACTCATTAGGCACACATATTTTTTGTCGCACCATCTCAGTGCCATCATTTTGCCTTTCTGCCAGGCAACTATTTCTCCTGCCTTGAGATTTTTATTGCCAAAGGTTGGTGGCATGTCATGCCGGTTAGCTCTAACATTCCATATGCATCCATCTTATGCTGTAGAAGGAACTCATAGAGTTCTGGAGAACTGTAAAAATTATCCGTGGTTGCACAGTAGCCCTGATTCAGCAATGGTTCAATCAAAATAAGAACGGAAGCGGTTGCCATTCCATAGTTACTGAATCTTTTGTTGAACTTGGTTCCTTTCCCGGTGTAAAGGATCGAATTCCATATGTAACCAGTGCTGGATTCACAGAGCATGAATGATTTTATGCCAAAACGTGCTCTCTTAGACGCAATATAGACGCAATATACTGTATCCAGCTGAGTCTTCCTTTTTAGGCCATCACACTTTCGTTGATACTGATGTCTCTATCAGTTACATAGGTCTGCTGGAAATTTTTCTGAATAGTTTGATATACCCCCAAATCTTTTTGAGTTTTGGTGCTGGATGAGAAGTCTCGTCAAATTCTTCATTATTTTCAAAGTGCAAATATTTCATAATGAGAGAAAATTTGTACTCCGACATGACGGTGCCAAAAAAAGGAGTGTCTAGTAATTTGTTGGTTGTCCAATACCACTTCTGCAGGGCTTTCCCCACCACTCCCTGAAGAAATATGAGGCCCAGAAACTTCCAGATGTCCTCCTTGGTTACTGGTTCCCGCTTTCCATTCTTTGAAAACCTCTGATGCGTAGCAGCTTTTTGTTCCTGCTACCGATTTGTCTCCGTAACAATTTTTTCTATAACCTCATCGCTCAAAAAGAGTTGAAGGTATGCCAGTGGGTTGTCACCTTCCACATCCACTTTGATACCAGGTGTTCCAGTAAATGGGAATCTTGGGAGTGCTGCATGCTCCGTACCGCAGTCAATCGAGCACCAAGTCCGCACATCACTGGGCATAGTCCCAGGATCATCGCTGAAATCGCTTTCCGTGCCTGATGACGAACTTCCCCACGAATCGCTATCACTCAATTCTGCAAGCGATTCTGTATTGCTGTTGCTGTTTTCCAACAGGTCATATGCCACTTTGGACGTAGAGGTGTGCTTTTTTGATGCCATGGTCGCTCTGCAGTTTCCAGACACAAAGTACAGTAAAACTGCAGGCATGGGCACTGGATAAAGCACTGGAGGCAAACGAAGGTCAATTTTATTTTATTTAGTAATGTAATTCAATAGGATTACAAAGTATCAGTGTGTTTGTGTTTTATATTTTTTGAATTTGCCGCTGGTTCCACCTCTCTGCATCGCTCGCAGGGAACGGAAGTCAGAGCACACAGTGCATCAGGGCGGAAGATGCGAAAGATCCAGCCGCCGTACACAGCAGGAATACATGGTGGGATCCCGGGGACAAGGTAAATAACCTCTTCCAGGATCCAGCGATATGATCCTGAGTGTGGCTCAGGGTTACCGCTTATGGTACTGAAATCTCACCCCGAGCCACACTCAGGAATACCACCAGGGGGTTAAACATTCATAGATACACAGCAATTATTTTGGACCTGCTGGATTGCCAGCAGAACAATGTGTTTTTGGATGATAGTATGCAGTAATCCCAATTTGAAATGATTGCATTGACATTGATCAAAACTATTACACAGTTTCCTTTCTGAGAGTCACAACAAGATACTACTGTTTTACATATACCGAATGTCAATATCTATTAGGATTAGCTGAAATGGCGTTTTTAATACCTGGTATCATTATCAATATTTTTTAGGGAATATATTGTACACTTTGATCTTTAATATTTCAACCAAAAAGGGCTGCCGCTAATCCAGCGCAGGCGCATTTCTGGATATTTTTGATAGATAACACATTTTCATTAAGCTATCTGTGGGTGTTATCTCAGTAAGGACTTCGGTCTTCCATATCTCAACCAAAATGGCCACCACTATTCCATGCACAGGCGCACTAGGAACACTGCATAATATATTAAGATGGGAGGTGTAGCAAGATGGACGCTCCTGTTGATGTCTGAATGACGAAACACGTAGGGCGGAGTTACAAATATCTTTGTGTCACTTATGGTCAGGGCCGAGAATAGGATTCCGACGGCATCCATCTGTCTTATTTCATGCTTTAAAAGTTTGCATTAAATGTGAGTATATCTCCTCTTTTAACAAAATAAAATTATTTTAAATACAGATTTACATTATGTACATTCCTCATATGGTGAACGAGTGAAACAATGTTAATATAATGGCACTAAAGCATGGAACAAATATTCTAAAGATTGCTACACAATGGCACATACTGTGACCTTGCAGTACCCCTTGTGGGGGGGGGGGGGTAAGGCCATTTGGTGAGTGCATTTGCAATAGGAGCACGTATAAGAATCACCAACACCAGCTGTCACTTAAATTACAAGATTCTGAGAAAATATATAATAATATTTTTTCAGAAAGCACTGGGCACTTTTTTGAGCACAAGTCACTTTGTCTTTTGTTTTTTTACACAGGCAGACATTGTAATTGGTTTATTTTTGTCATATCTAATTTATTTTTTGTCATAAAGCCATTAGTAATTGTATTAATATGACAGGGACTCTAACCCTTCTGGACTCAATAATTTTGCAGGTTGTGGGACATCATTAGTTTGGAACATCACTTTTGTGAACGCACCCACCAGAGGGTATAACACATCAAAATAACATTTCCTATAGGTCCATATATCTGAACTCACAACAATTGCACTAGCCCTTTAGCACCACATTTTGCAGAGGGTGTAATGCACTTATAGAATTATTTTGGCAGCAACGATATTGAATATCACACTCAGCAGTATGTTTTTTTAAATTATTCCCTGTGGTTACATATCACAGTGTGCACTTATTCTTCACGTTGGCTGAGGGTATAACACACCACATTTTGAGAATAAGATTTAAGCTATACACTTCCCTCTTTGGTTTCTCACCAGTAATCTGCTGGGTCTTTACACCCTAGGTAATCATACTGGTTCAGAGATGTGTTGTGCAGATGGTATAACACATTTCCACTATAGGTGCCATGTTTCCTACATCTCTCGTTTTTAATACCCCTGTTTAATATAAACATATTGAGTTAGAGTATTTCACTCATAAAGGCCTTTCTTTGCATTGCACTGTGTAGAGGGTGCAACACATTGAATAGTAATATACATATCATAAGGTGTTGCATCTTGCAGAGGGTGTATACACTGAACATCGTTATATAAATTTAGTTAACTTTTCTTGGTTTCTCTTAGTGTTGCACTCTACAGAGGGTACAACACAAAAGTACTACCTTAATCAGGTTTAAAAAGTTAAACACTCAAGTGTTTTCTAATTGGAACAGCGCCACACCCACACTGCCTTTTAAAACTAATCTCAGTGTACTTCACTCGTGTGATAGTATATTTGATTGGGCAGCAGTTCATTTTAAAGCTTATCTGCTTGTACTTTTTCCTTTGCTTGGATTTACCCATAAAATGTTTTTGATTACCCAATCTGGTTACTGAACTCTGGCTTGGCTGACTACCTGGCTGACTACCTGATCTGGTTACTGGACTCTGGTTGTGCTTTGACTACATTTACTCTATTTACCTTTTTATTTTTATTGATAAACAAGTGTGATTTTACTGTACTTCTGTCTCGGTCTGGTTCGTGATTTTTGACAGTAGGCAAAGGCCATGAATTCAGAAGATACAGATGTTGGTAATATTTTTTCCAGATTGGATGAGCACGATCACCGCATGGAA